>NC_062550.1:75812861-76495003 GCF_016906955.1 Phacochoerus africanus | reverse complement strand
GTACAACATCCAGTCTGTCTGAAATCCTGTTGGCTCTGTCTCACGCATACATCCAGCATCTGAATACCTCCCCACGCCCATTCACTAATTTCTCACCTAGATCACTGCCACAGTTTCCTAAGTGTTCTCCCACCTCCACCTTTGTTTTCCCAGAATCCTTTCTCAAAAGAGCAATCTGAGAGACAAAAGCTAAAGCAGATCCACAACAGGATTGCACAAAAACTGCAATGGCTTTTATCTTAATTAGATTGAAAGTCTAAGTCTTGACATGGCCTACAAAACCCTTCCCAATTTGGTCCCTGTGACTCCTCTGACCTCACTTTCTAATGAATTTGCCCCATTCACTCTGATCTAGAACATTAGCCTTCAAATATGCCAAGTCTACGTCCACTTTGCTTTGCATAGGCTGTTCCCTCTGCGTGGAATATCCTTCCCCCAGACATCTGCATGGCTGGACCCCTTGCCTCTTTTATTCCTTGGTTCAGATGGCACCTTCTTATTTAACTGATCTCTCTTTTTAAATGTGCAACCCTTCTCCAAAACTCTCTATCCTCTTATGCTTGCTCTGGTTTTCTTCATAGCATTTTTCATTTTCCTATAGAAGAGTCTTTTGTCCATGGTCTGTCTCCCCCTGCCCCCCCAGTAGAATGCACTTTTTACTTTTAAATGCAGTAGGATCAGTGTTATAATCTTGTCTGGCATCAAATAGGCACTTTTTATTGAATGAATGAATCAATCAATGTAGCATGCAGAATGAACTGCTCTCTAAAGCAATCAGGTATATGCTGCATAATCCTATCACTCACCAGGCAGGATTTTAGGTGTTTAGAAAGGTCACATCACCTTTAGTCTTTCTAAACCCTTTGAAGCTGAGTATTGCTATTACTTCTAGTATTACTATTTCCCTTTCCTAAGTGAGAAAAAAAGTAGCCCCCCTCCAAGGGCACAGGACATAAGGACCTCTCCAAGCCCAATTTCACACAGTTAGAAAAATAATTTTAACAACTTAAAATTAACCAGTACTATTGAATTATCTCTGAAGAAACTATCAATTTCATTTCTATTGATTAAAAAAATGGGAAGTCTCTGATAGAAAGTTTTTGGTAGTGTTAAATCTAGCTTTGTTAAGGGGAGAAAAACACTGTCTGGAGGATGTTACTTCCGTGGTTAATAGGATTGTTTATTCTGGGATTTGCCTGGCAGCCTAGCGGGTTAAAAATCCAGTGTTGTCACTGATGCGGCATGAGACCCATCCCTGGCCCAGGAACTTCTGCATGGCACAGGTGTTTCCAAATAAATACATAACACTTAAAAACTAAAAAATAGAATTGTTTACTCTCGTGTGAGTAGCCCAAGAAATCTTTACCACGTCTTTCCACAGCCTGGAAAAAATATCCCAGTCCCCACTCTGAAAATGATATTAATAACTTAACATTCTGATTCTTCTACCAACTTGAAATATTCGGAAACCCTCCCAGGAGGTACTTTTCTGTACAAAAATTGAACACTCCATTTCATTAAAATGCTCTTCCATGCACCTCTAATACCCTTCAGAAAATAAAAGAACATCTTGGTATATGCATCAGTCTTTTTAAAGTTGAGCTAGCAAAAATCAGCTCAAAGGATCTGAATGTATTCCAGGCAAAATTAAAAGCTATGAGAAGATATTTATCTATAATACAATGTAATAAATATTAAAATACAAACATGTACAAAGTAACAGTGAACACTGATTAAAAAAAAAAGTGGTTAATCCATATGAAGAGATCAAACTTTACAGAGCAAGGATTATTGGAGCTGATCTTGAAGGAATTCATCCAGATCCTTTTGGGCTCCAAAGTTTCTGAAATACTTATCTTTGTTAATCATGAAAACTCAGTATGACTTGGTGCTCATGAATGAATTCTGAAGAGTCATAAATATTTAAGTTGGTGCTTTAATCATAAAATATGAAGTGTTTAGTTCCATCAGCTAACTACTTTAAAAGCATATCACATTGCTTTTCAGATCCCATTTTTCTGCCTTTTTCCCCCAGAGTGCCTCTGCAGAACAGCTTTGCTGGAGTCATTTCCTTGGCAGAAGGGAGGAAAATTTCTGGAGTATCTACCTGGCAAAGGCTGAAGAAACAGTGTGCTCTAAATTTCCAAATTAGGTGCCAAAAGTCCTCCGTTGGTACTCCAAAGAGCAGAAAGCACAGAAGGTCCTGTTTGATTGGCTTCACACAACTGAGGGCCCGAAGGCATAACCAAGTGCCCCAAGAAGTCATACTTGTGGCTCAATGCATTACACTCAATGAGTTATGAAATCACAGCATTAAAATGAATTTGCTTCTGTTGCACTTAAGTGAATATACTGTGTTCATTTACTGTCTTCCTGGGCAGAAAGCCCAATGAGGAGAGATTCGAGCAAAAGGTTATGACTCATTTTGTTGTTGTTTGTTTGTTTGCAAAATGACAACTGACAAAATGAGATGAAGTTCATTCTATGTCAGTATAAATTCCTTTGTAGGCCAATGAATTATATACTTTTTAATGTTCTTTGGTGTTAACCTTTTCTTAACATGTTCTTGTGCATTCTAATTTTTTATAATTATTCCTTCATCATGAATTTCTTAGAAGTACATTCTTTTCTGTCTTAAAATTATAAGTTGTGCACTTATTCAAAGTTATTGTATTTTGGTCAAAAAACATGGCCTGTGTTCTGTTGATGCTTCTATATTTATTGATAGTCCCTTAATCATAATCATTTGCAATTTTTATGTTTTAAAAGAATGTTTCTATAATTTGAGGATACAAAGTACTGCTTTTTCCCTTTCTCTTATGTACATATGAGCATAAATACATGTGTATATACTATACACATATATTCGTATATACACAATGTATACATTCATACATACACATGCATTCATATACACACACATATATGAATATACAAATTGAAAGACTAGTTGTAGAAAAATATTGCCTGTATTAAAAACCAGTATATTTATACCTAAACTCCCCCTTTTTTTTAGCCCAGCCTTCCAAAAAACTGCCAAATAGTACAATGGAAAAAAGCACACCTTTGAAAAGGAAAGAGACTGTTGATTACTCCTTATGTGAAATTTGGCAAGTAATTCTGAGTCCCACTGTCTTCTTTTGCATAAGGGCTATGCCTATTCTGCAAGTAGGTTCACAAGAAGAATCAAGATTGTGGTGAAAATATGGGCTGGCCTTGAATGAATACTTGACAAATGAATGAAAGAACCTTCTGTTTCAGCAAAACTCTATGAGGTTCTATTCCCTGAATTTGCAGTTCCTTACCTGGGTTGCCCATTTTTGGTGCCATTCCTTAGTTCAATGCCTAGTAGATTTGATTAAAACATGAACCTGGGAGCATCTACCAATAACTAGCTGTGTGACCATGATCAAGTTGCTTAAGTTGTCTGGGTCACAAATTTTCTCATTTGTCAAAAAAGAGATAATAATATTACTTAACTTGATGAGTTAGGACACGTTAAGCATTGAGAATTGTGCTTTGGACATTTGATCTACTTTATTTCTTTTGTTTATTTATTTATTTATTTTTGGTCTTTTTTTGCCATTTCTTGGGCCCCTCCCATGGCATTTGCAGGTTCCCAGGCTAGGGGTTGAATCGGAGCTGTAGCCGCCAGCCTACGCCAGAGCCACAGCAATGTGGCCAGAGCCACAGCAACTCGGGATCCGAGGCTCATCTGCAACCTCAACTATAGCTCATGGCAATGCCGGATCCTTAAGCCACTGAGCAAGGCCAGGGATTGAACCCGCAACCTCATGGTTGTTTATTAACCACTGAGCCACGATGGGAACTCCTTGATGTACTTTATTTTAAAATGGTATAGAAAGTAAAGAAAAGGAGTTCCCATTGTTGCTTAGCAGGTTAAGAACCCAACTGGTATTTATGAGAATGTAGGTTCAATCCCTGGCTTTGCTCAGTGGCTTAAGGATCCGGCATTGCTGCAAGCTACAGTGTAATTTGCAGATGTGGTTTGGATCTGGTAGTGCTGTGGCTGTGGCATAGGCTGGCAACTGTAACTCCGATTCAGTCCCTAACCCGAGAACTTCCATGTGCTGTAGGTACAGCCATAAAAAGAAAAATAAATAAATAAAGACAAGGATTCTGAAATTACACTTAAATAAGACTCCAGCTATATGTTCCTTAAAAGATATACATCTAAATACTCAATGGCATAAGAACTTTGACTGAAAAAAATAAATAATGGGATATCAGTCAGATAAAAACTGAAAGGGAACTGATACAGTATTGATTTCAAACAAAATAGACTTTAAAGTAAAACGTTATTACCAAATAAGAGCAATTTTCTGCATAAATGAAATGAACGGTGCAAAAGGTAACCATATTGGTCATATGGTTCAATTAACCACATCTACTCACAAGGCATAAAGGAAAATTTTAAAGGAATCACAAGGGAGAATAAATCAATCCACAATTGTGCCGTATCATACCATTCTAAGAAACTGATAACACACATTGAAGTAATGTGAATAATACAAAGTACACAATTAACAAGCTTGACTCACCATATGCGTGTATATGAATGTATATTTAAGCATGCCTGCATGAAAGTATATATGTGTATATTTGTGAATATATATGTATAGCATATACAAACATATTTATGTTCATATGTATATGAGAGAAAAAGAAATAACTTTGTACCCTCAAATTAGAGAAACAATCTTTTAAAACACTAAAAAATCATGATTATAAATATATTACATGATTAAGAAACTATCAATAAACACAGAAGCATCAACATTCCCTTTTTGTCAAAAACAGGCCATGTTTTTGACAAAAATGGAATAATTTTGAATAAGTGCACAATTCATACATTTGAGAGAGAAATGCGTATTTCTAAGAAGTTCATAATGAAGAAATAACTATAAAATTATAAATATTTGCATGTCATAGCAACAATTCTGTATATTAAAATGTGAGATGTAGGTAATGCAATATATAAGGAAATGTAGTCTAAAAGGTATATAGAGAGAGCAGGAAAAAAGAAAGCAGGAAAAAATCACTAAGGAAATCTCAAAGAAGTAGAATTAGAGAAAAATAAAGCGTAGAAATTATTGAAACAGACAATGAAGAAATATTACAGGTATTCACCAAGAATAATATGGACTAGCAAAGAAGACAAATTATTGGCAATATTGTATTAGAAAAAAGAAAAATATAAATAGAATGGTAGAAAGGAAAATGGGGACACTTTTGCAATTCATATAGTAAGTATTTAACAAACACAAGTTCAGTATAGACACTGCAAATAGTAGACATATTCTTGAAGAAATGAAAGTATTAATCACTTAGATTTGCTTAACAGCAAATAGAAATGTTAACTAAGACTATAAAGATGAAAAACTGAATCAGCAGGGAGAAAAACACCTTAAAAATCACCAGCCCCAATTTTACATAAGCACTTTCTTTTTTTTTTTTTTTTACCTAACATGATGATAATCTCCACATCTAACAAACGTGCAGAAAATAGATAACTAGTCTAGTACAACCTGATACCAAAAGTAAGACTGGACATGCATAAAAAGTAATAGCTTATGCGCAATTAGTGTTTGCCCTAAGAATGCAAAACTGATTTAACCTTAGAATGATATTCTAATATAATATGCCCTATGAGCAAATTAATATTGTAAAACTACATGCCAATTTCACTGGATAATAGAATTATTTAAATAAAAATCAACATTTACTTATATTAAAAATCTTTTTAAAAGAGGAAAAAATATAAGTTCCTCAGCTGTGAAAATATAAAGCACATATCATTCTTAGAACTAAAATGTTGAGGAGTTCCCTTGTGACTTAGCAGGTTACAGATCTGATTATTGTCACTGCTATGTTGGGTTGCGGCTATGGCGCGGTTTTCATCCCTAGCCTGGGAACTTCTGAATGCCACTGTGGGTATAGCTGGAAAAAAAAAAAAAAGAATTAAAATGTTGAAAGCTGAAGACTTTATCTTTCTTTCTTTTTTTAAAGCCTTTTTTATTTCTATTTATGACTGTACCTGTGGCATATGGAAATTTCCAGGCTAGCAGTTGAATCAGAACTGCAGCTACAGGCCTACACCACAGCCAGGGCAATACCAGATCTGAGCTGCATCTGTAGCCTATGCTGCAGCTTGTGGCCATGCTGGATCCTTAACCCACTGAGCAAGGCCAGGAATAAAACCCACATCCTCATGGACACTATGTCGGATTCTTAACCTGCCTAGCCACAATGGGAACTCTTGAAAATTTTTTCTTTAAAATCAAGAATAAGAAAGGGATATTTGTCATGGCTTCTTGTAATTGTATTTAACACTGCACTAGAAGCCCTAGCCAGTGCACTAAAAGAGAAAAATTTATAAGAGGTATGAGAATTGGAAAGGGAGAAAAACATCTTATTTTCAGACAATATAAGTATACGAATGAAAAATCCAGAGGAATCTATTAATTCACAGATTATTAAAAGATTTCAGCAAATTCACTGCAAATGAAATCCATTTATGAAAATGATGGACTTACCTGTGTTTGATTTCCATAAGCACAAGCTACTTTAGTCACATAATTTCTGGGCATGCAACATCAGGATTCCTAACCTGCAATTCCAAGATAATCCTACTTCTCTAGAGGGTTGTAAAGATAGAATGAAGTATCATAGTATCTAGAAATATTATTTTCCCTTCCCTGCAAAGTTCATATCATAGGTCATGATAGAGTCATTAGCTCATTCAATACCCTTTTTATATGACACGCTAAGAATTAAGTCTAACTATAAGAAAATAATTTTTTTTGTCTTTTTTGCCATTTCTAGGGCCACATCCACAGCATATGGAGGTTCCCAGGCTAGGGGCTGAATCAGAGCTGTAGCTGCTGGCCTATGCCAGAGCCACAGCAACACGAGATCCAAGCTGCATCTGCAACCTACACCACAGCTCACAGCAACGCTGGATCCTTAACCCACTGAGCAAGGCCAAGGATCGAACCTGCAACCTCATGGTTCCTAGTCGGATTCGTTAACCACTGAGCCACAACAGGAACTCCAGAAAAGAATTATCTTTACAGAACATATTCTCAAAACAGGAAGTGAATACAATTTGGGTAGTACTTTTTATTTTATTTTTTGGGGGGGTAGTACTATTTAGCAGGAGACATTGGTATTAAGAGTGGTTGGCTGGTTTTCTTTAAATAAGTAAAAATAGACAGTTACCTTAGGGATCGGTTCTGCAAATTCAATCTGCAGTAACCTCTCTCAGTTACATAAATATATACAAGCAGGCTTCTATGTCCCAGTAAAAGGCGCAGGAAAAGGGGGCCTTACATTCTGGACAAGAGCAGCTCATTGCCGTCACCTGTACTGTCCCTCACTGAAGAGAGGTGAGAAAACAGAGAAGCAGCTGGATGGAAAAGGTCAAGATCTCAACTTCCTCTTTAAGGACTACTACCATTAAAGTCTTTTGAATGGATTAAGATAATCAACTGAACTCTGCAGAGAGGAAAGACACCAAAGGCTTCAAAGGAAAACTTACAGGTAAGGAAAGAGAGAAGGCTGGACTGAGCTCGGCGCTCAATTTCAAGGTGGTCTTGCATTGAGTTATTTGTTCTACGGGTATGTTATGTGTGTGAATATGATTAACTTCAGCAAATACAGTCATACGCATCAATGAGGAATATACAATATTCTAGCTGTCTCATGTAGCATGAGTCTGAAGCTCTTTCTTATCATGTATCTGGGCACTGTTGGGTTGGTGCGCTTAGGGAGAAATGGCTCAGTTAGAAGCAGAAGCATAAACTCAAGAGTACAAAATGCTGGATGGAGTGGAAAGAACTGTCGTCTTCAAGAAAGTTACTGTGTCCAACACAGGGACATGGACCAGCAAGGACACATCATAGCTGTGGAGAGAGAGACAACAAACTGTGCAGGTCCTGTTTTCAGCAGCAACACCTTGTAGCAGAAAGAAGTAAAGGCAATCAAATGGTGAGGGAGGATCAGTTAAGTTTATTGGAGTATAGTTGACTTACAATGTTTTATTAGGTTCAGGTGTATGGCAAAGTGAAACAGTCATTCGTATAAATACATCCGATCTCTTTTCCCATATAGGAGTAGATTTTCCTGTGCCATAGAGTAGGTCCTCATTATTCATCTATTTTATTCAAATCTTTATTTTAAAAGTAGGACTGGGGGAGTTCCCGTTGTGACTCAGTGGGTTAAGAACACGACTAGTATCCATGAAGACTTGGGTTTGATCTCTGGACTCGCTCAGTGGGTTAAGGATCTGGCCTTGCTGTGAGCTGCCGTGTGGGTTGCAGACACGGTTCAGATCTAGTGTTGCTGTGGCTGTGGCGCAGGCCTGCAGCTGCAACTCCCATCCAGTCCCTAGCCTGGGAACTTTCATATGCCTCAACTGCAGCCCTAAAAACAAACAAAACAAAACAAACAAAAAAAAGTAGGACTGGGAATTTTGACTTATTTTTTTTCAAAAGGAGAGCGAGAAAGAGCGAAACAGTATCTTGTTTATTAGGTTAGGAGTTAACTTGAGTGTTTACAGCAAATATTAGAATATCATATTAGAATATTAGAAAAGAGGACACCTTACTTTTTCCCTACGCTATGGTGCCTACTGTACAGGTTTCTCCTGTTGTCTTAGCAAGCACAAAACCAGATTGTCAAACTCAATGCCAATTACAGTAAAGAATTTCTCCATCTCCATGCCTGGCATCAATCATTCCTTCTGCTACTTGGACAGGCTTTGGAATTTTCTATTTGTTTTCAATACCTAAATAAGAGATTTTATATTATGATTTAATTTAGTTGGTAGGTTCCTCCAATCCTCTTGAAAACAGGCAAGACATACATGGAAAATAATAAACCCTTTGGATTTTTCCATAGTTATAATGAAATGGAACATGCATATTAACACATATGATGTACTCCAAAGCGAATGTATGTCAATAATAACTTCTCATTTCTTTTATGAAACAGTTCATGAAAGACAAAGAGGAAAAAGGCACTGTGAGACCCCGGGGGAGTTACCTAGGCTCATGAGCAAATGTAACATTTCTTACTGAGAAATTAATGATTGAGATCTTAAGCAATGATGGACTTGAGTCTTCTTTGAGACTCATCTAAGTACGAGTTCTCAGGGGTATAGGGGCAAAGTTGTACATAGGAACATGGAGGTGATTTGTGTGTGTCTACGCTTCTGCCTCCTGTAATTTTGCTGAGCTGAACTTGCATGCCCTCTAACCTAGAGAGGAATGGAGCTCAAACAGCTCTCTGTGGGTTTAAATCACTTCCCAGCACCAGTCACGCTCCACGTCACCCCACCTTGATCTGACTGTATTCTGACCCACTCAGGCACATCGCGAACAATTCAGACTGTGCTAGAGCAATTTGAAAAGAAATTTTTATTCCAAAAGCAATTCATAATATCTTAATTTCACAAAAGATATATATTGTAATAATTGCAATGTAATTAAAATTATAGTAAATACTACGGTAATTTTCTGATGGTAGTAAATACTGAAGGGACTTATGGTCTTGGGCCGATATTCAGAATTAAGTTTTCTTTGTCTATCCTTTCTTTTCTATCAAACTCAGTAATACCCATTTTATGGCTAAAGTCTTCCTAAGGAAACAGGTTACCTTCGAAAGGAAACATTATCGTCTATTCCATTAAACACAGCAAAACTTAAAATTCCACATAAAAATAGGTTATCCAATTACATGGTAAATGTGTCATTTGTTCATTGTCCAGTACACAATATATTTACAGGAAAATTACCAGGAACTTCTGAACTGTATCAGATCTCAACCTTATATTTAGATGCAGTCATATATTACTGCTGATAATGCGATGTCAGTGAATAGATTGGAATTTTTCACTGTCCTTTATCAAGATAAATTGTTCTGTCAATAGCAGATGGCTGGCAAGTATTAACACTCTGCACACTATATGACTTTTCATTCCCTGCAAAAATTGTATTTAATGCTTTTGCACAAAATCTATGGCCGTGACTATCCTTATTACCTATTTAACTACCTTTTAAAAGGAGGATTTATTTCTGCAAATTAGGACCTGGGTAACAAGATGGTATCATGCATCATAAACTTTAAGTCAATACAAGGCAGGACACTTGCAGTTTGAATGGGAAAATACCTTGCTCTGATCTCTTGGTCATCCAATAGTATTAGCAATCTGTGTTGGGAGCAGCTGCTCAGAGCAGAACTTTATCTTGGCCTCCTTCCATCCACACGGCCACGGTGTCCCACAGTAGCAATTTGCTCATTGGCCTATTACTTTCAATAGGTATTCCAGTAATTGGCTATTTCACACTTGTAAGGCTTGAACTGGCAGAGAGCAAAGGCCAGGCAACCAGCCTGTCAGGGTCTAGCAAGCTGGTCGTTCATCAATTATAATCAGCTTTTACAAGAGTGAGCGAATCCTCAGAAAGCTTGTTTGCTCTGATCAGTTCTGCTACTGGTATAATTCGACCACAAACGGACCTGCCCTTATCTAAAGAATGTAAAACTTGTCCTACAGCAACAAGCATGTCGGTTCATTCGGACCCCTGGAGAGACTGATGTGGGCTCAAAAGGGGGAAGGGGAAATTTTGATGATTCTGGGTTCCTTCTGTTTGTGTAGTCTCTTACCATTCGTCCCACAACACACTTCCTTGGCCAAAACATAAACATTCGGAGGACATCAGAATAATTTATTTTTTAAGGACAGATTATTCGAGAGGGCCTCAAGCTAAGAATTTAACAACTGAATTTCTCAAAGGTGAGGTTCACTCTGGCCAAAGAGGTGGGGAGTTTTTGCAATCATAGACTATTTTAGAAATATCTATTTAAATGCAATTAAAAATACACTGGTGTAGCAGAAATGATGTGTGTGTGTGTATGCCTACCCAAGTTCTCAATGACTTGATTTAACATGATCTAAGATAGAGAAACAGTTTGCTAGAAACTTTGGGTCCGCAATGGCAAATCAGCACGAGCGTCACTCACATTAAATACCATATGATATCACTTATATGTGGAATCTAAAATGTGGCACAAATGCACCTACCTATAAAACAGTCTCAGGGACATAGAGAACAGACTTGTGGTTGCCAAGAGGGAGGGGGAAGGAAGTGAATGGACGGGGAGTGTGGGGTTAGTAGATGCAAACTATTACATTTCGAATGGATAAGCAATGAGGTCCTACTGCACAGCACAGGGAACTGTATCCAGTCTCTTGGGATAGACCATGATGGAAGAAAATATGAGAAAAAGAAGGCATGTATATGTATGACTGGGTCACTATGCTGCACAGCAGAAATGACTGTAAATCAACTATACCCTAATAAAAAATAAATTTGATTAAAAATTTAAAAATTAAAAATAGCAAATTTTCTCTTGTGAGCCATTCCCAATAGCTTCTGTTATTTCTCTTATCACTGAGCTCTAAGAGAACAGAAACATCTGGCATAGATCTAAGTTTTCTAGGAAAAGTATGCGAACCAGATACAAGATACATCACACTGTAAAATCCTGATGAGTTGTACCTGCCCTCACAATTTGAGGGCCTGAGCACATGGGTTATTGCGAATTTAAGTTATTCACCCTTGGGGGCAAAAAAACCCTTCATCTGTATAATTCAGAAAGAGGGGTCCCATTTAAAAGAGCTTCTTAACAGCCAGGATTTATAATTTTGTCCCTGCTGGCATCTCTTTTGCAAAAAGAATAAGCCAATGCCTACTTAGAATGCATGCATACCCAATTTCTAACAAAAATAACTGTGCTTCATTACAATGTGTATTATTTGCCATCGATCAGCACCTACAATTCCTGTTCTACAATCCCGGGCTCCCTTCCCAAAGGTCCATTCAGTCTGTTGACCAGCTGGTGACAAGGTGATCTGTCATCAGCAAGTGCTTTGAGCACAAATAAAATATACAATCAAAAATTTGACCTCGTTGGTAAAGATTTTCAAAAAACTCCAACTTAAAAAAACATAAAGCGCAGGTGATTTAGAAAGCTGTTAGAGATGCTCAAAAATCCATTCTGAATTTTGAAAAGACATGACTAAAGCTCTTAATAAATCTACCTTCAAAGAGTTATGCGTGCTTCCTAGTTGGATAAATGACGTGACGCTGATGCATATCTAATTGTAATACATCACAGGATAATCTGTCAAGCCCCCAGTGCTCAGGCCCTGTCACCCCTCTTCATCCATTATTTATCTACAACCTTCATCGCCAGTGAATTCCCTGCAAAGTATGTAGTGTGACAAAGTACATATTTAGCAAAAACTTTTGGAAAGTATATAGTGGATAATAATTGTTCGACACTGTGTGAATTGTTTCTTTGGGGCAAAAACCAAAACAGAACATGTCAAAAGCACCAGGATGATCCCAGACAAAAGCATAACTTTCACTTAGCCATCAATACACCAGATGCTCCATACCATCAAAGATCACTTGGGTGAAACCATAAAGCCCCACATGCCTTTTCTTTGTCACAGAGCGATCAAATCTCCATGGTCTTACCTGTATTATGACAGAGACCGGAAAGACCATAGAAGGGGCAAGACTGAGCTTATAACAACATCTAGGTCAATGACAGGCACGCAGACTCAGGGCCCCAGGCAGTCGTTTTCTGTTTTCTTTTCTCCTGTTTTTATTTTTTTATTTTTATGGCCACACCTGTGGCATATGAAGTTCCTGGGCTAGGGGCCAAGTCAGAGCTGCAGCTACAGGCCTATACCACAGCCACAGCAATCAGGATCGGGGCTGCATTTTCGACCTGCCCTGCAGCTTGCAGCAACGCTAGCTCCTTAACCCAGAGAGTGAGGCCAGGGACGGAACCCGCATCCTCATGGAGACTATGTTTGGTGTTAACCACCTGAGCCACAACGGGAACTCCTCTCTCTCTTTTCAAAATTGCTAAGTTGATGAAGAAGTTGGAAGAATGAGGAGAGAGGTACATCTGGACGGCTTTCTCAGTGTGGAAAGCCTGCCACTGGCACACACCAGGAGCTAGGCTTGCTTTCCTGCTGGCTTTTTCTACCAATTTGGCTGTGTATCTCTTAGTTGGGAACAGGGACTTAGAAAATCTTCCTAAACAAATGTATCTCAGCTTAACAACCAGGATCACATGGTGCTATTTTTGCTTTTTGTCTTTTTTAAGGAATCACTGCCATAATTCACAGTAATCATAATTTTTTTTCAAACATGCTCTTAAATAATGAAGAGAAAAATATACATTTTAAAGCATTTGAACAGTTCAGCCCGATCCTCTGATTTAGTCATGAGGGGGTGCTGAGAACAAGAAGCTGCTTCAGGCATTTAGTGGTCGAAAATTAAGGTTCCTGTAAATTAGATGGCTATATTCTTCTCCCAGTCCAATTACTAGCTTTATTATTTGTCAATAAAACACCAAATAAAAGACTAGTCTCTAGATAAGGCAGCTGTTGCCTTTGGACCTTGTGATGCTTTATGTTCTTAAACTGTGGTGTGGAAGTTGCTGATAATGCCTTTACACCAATAACAGGTACCCTAAGGCCCAAATCTTATACACTTTCCTCTGGAAAGAAAAATCGTAATAAAAGAACAGAACATACACATCCCACCCAAGGTAAGGTTAGGCAAGTTGCTGTTTTATGGCCTTGTAACATTTAAACTAGAGTTTTGAAACATCCTTGGTGATTTATAAAAGTCACAATTAACATAGGAAAATGATAGCTGGAAGCAATTCTGGTTTGCTGCAACAACTGAGCTGCTTGCCACAGCCTCACACAATTTCCCCCTAAGCAGAACCCGGCATGTCCTATAACAGCTGCTTCCCATCACTTCCCTGGACAGAAGGGCAGCGGATTACAAGCCTTTGCTATAGAGACCCATGCATCTCTTTGACAATGTGCAGGAAATCCCACCATGTGGAAAAGACAAGTTTGCCTCTTTCCTTTGAAGACGTATGCTAAACTTATGGGATCATTAGGCTACCCCATGAAAGAATAGATTGTCTTTCTTTAAGACTTTATTTCCCCTAAAGAAAAAAAAAAATAACCTCCATCTTCTGTGGCTCTTAGGAGAGAAGCGCTGAGGATGAACATTCGGTCTCAGTTGGGACGAGGCTCTTACATTTAGAAAGGAATTACTATTACCATCATTACTATTAGTGTAAATCAGAAGCTACCTTCAGTCTTAAAACTCCAGATTCTCTCATATAAGTCCAAACATAGTCTCCACAATTGAGAAGACAAAAAAACTGCAGGTGAAATAAAGCAATTTTAAGTTTATTCTCACTTTGCAGGGGTGGGGAGGAGTCTTGATTCTATGTATTCTGGAAGGACTAACAATTAATTTAGGATGATGCTGCGACACGAAAACACAACTTCTTCTGATTGAATTTCAAGGACTCTTCTGTTTAACTAGCTTCAAGAGTCCTTTTTTGATCATAATAAAATTATTTGCCATATGGTTTAGATGCTTGTGATCCCCTCTCAATGAGAGGATTATGCATGAGATAAAATGCCTACTGTAGCTGCAGCCAAGCACACAGCTGGCTCTGATAATGCCAACAAATGGCTTCATCTATCTCAATGTCACGTAGGAGCTGGTGCGATGCGCGTCGGCCCCGAGTACAATTAAAATCTACATCATCTGTGAGAAAGGTGATGGAGGTTCTGACATCAGAGCTGGGCCAGATCCATCCTCTTCCCAGAGCAACAGAAGAAACGTGTTGCCCCTTTCACCCCTTCGCACTAATGATACAGCCTGCACATCCCTTCCTCGGCACATTAAAGGTCCTAAATCAAGGCGCCTGCTGTTTAAAAGCTTCACCTTTATCTGACATTCAGTAACAAGATGTACAGTTTCTAAACTCAAGTTGTGTATTCCTGGCTTCGCTTTTTTTCCTGATGAGATAATGCCATTTATGTCCACCCGTGAAATATAAATAGAAAAGTTTATGATCCATATGGCCTCAAATTGTGGCAATATGCAGAAATTTCCTTGTTTTAGTTCCACAATGTTCAACCACACTAATAAAATCAGGTTTGAACATCCATTTGTTCCAGAAAGCCAAATTTTATTGCTAAAACATCCATAACTCATAACAAGCAAGCTCAATACCAATTCACAGACAAGTTGTCTCTTCGGCATGTTTTTGCGTTAAAAATGAAAAGTGAAGTTTGTGCCGTAAGTCGGCTGTTCTGCTCTCTTACATTAGAAGGAAACCTTGCAAATATATTTCATTAGCATGTCCAAAGACTTTCCATGAAAATTAAATGGAATAACATCTGAATTTCAGAGTGAGGTTACTGAAAGTGAATTCTCTAATCTGCTCATTACTTATATGCTTTTGTTATGTACGTTTTCCCTACCGAGTGATTATCCTTAAAGATAAAATAAACCACACACTAGTATGCAAACCTGTACACTAGCACGCAAATTTCTTATGCAACGGCAAGAGGAAAGTATCCACACCAAAAAAAATACCGTATGCTTTAGAATCAAAGAAAAACCTATGTCAGATATTTGAAAGTCCTTAACATATATTTGTTTATACATATTATATATTTACTACATGTAGTTGTGTATATAAACAATTCTTTGGAAAACACGATAGGTTTTTTTTTTGCTTTATTATTTTAATTTTCTGACCCTGATGTTAGATTAGAAGAACTTATGTGACATAAGGGAGATAATCATCAATGGACACGAGACCTTTCAGATGCCGACTTTTGCACTCTCTCCCTGTCTTTGATAGCCTATAATACGCATAAGTGTAATTTTTAATCAAGCCTCTTTCAAGTAGTCTACTAATGTGACACTGATGCCTCTGTCTACTCGGTGTATGAAAAAATGTATAATAAGTGAATAGCCAATTATTCACTATGTTTTTAACCAAATAAGCTAAATAACTCTCTGTATAATGTCCTACGATAATTTCTACAGAATTCTTTGTGGTCACCCTGTACTAGTGGTTTTCAACTTTGGCTGCACCTTAGTATCATTCACAGTTTGTTTTTATTTATTTATTTTTTATTATTTTTTTAATTTATTTTTTATTAAGGTATAGTCAATTTCTGTGATGTGTCAATTTCTGCTGCACAGCATAGTGACCCAGCCATTCATATATATATATATGTGTATATATATATATATATATATAATATATATATATATGTGTGTATATATATATATATAATATATATATATATACACATATATATATATATTATATATATATATATACACACACACACACACACACACACACATTCTTTTTCTCACATTATCTTCCAGCTTTGTCTATCCCAAGAGATTTCTGGTGTTTTTAAAAGTAAAGATGCCTGTGACTTACCCCTAGTCGGCTGGAACAGATTCTCTGAGACTAGGGCCCAGACTTCTGCATAAGGTTCTGTGATAAGCTTACCTATGTGATAGCTAATGCACCATGAAGGACAGAGGCCTGTATCTAAACATTGCCTAAAAAGCATTTTAAATGTATGATTTAGCAGCTGTATGAAATATACAGGACTGCTAGAATAACTGTATTACTTAAACATTTCTTGCTTTAAGCAAAATACATCAACAGTATTTCTAAAATAAATTTATCCAGTCCTGTAAATATTTGTTATAATGTTATGATATACTTCGCTCTGTGCTAGGCATGGTAGTGGAACATAAAGAAGTGTAAGATATGGTTTCCATATTCATTGAGTTAATCATCTCAGTAGGAAAAAGACACACCACCTTAGATATTAACCAAATAGTGTAACTGTCATATTGAATGATGCTTATGATAAATGCCAAAAGGTGGCAGACCTAGAAGTACTGGTGTACAGGAGGCATGTATTGATTATTCCCTATGGAAATCTTTACCAAGTAGTATTCTAAATAGCACAATCCACTGCTGCTTCTTTGAAATTATTATTTTTTTAATTGTCACACAAACCTTCTGGGAGAAACCTATCACACGAAGCAAGGTAATTTAGCCACTTTATTTTAACTATTGGTCTTAAGGTGCAGTGGTTCCTAGCTTGATAAAAGTTTGGCTTATTAATGCCAAATGTGAATTGCCTATAATAGCCTGCCTTTTTGAAGACAGAGCTAAAGTTATTAGGAATGTGTGTGTGTGTTAAATAAATAAATATACATTTCTTTTAAATATAAATGTAGTAATTTGAATGTGGAAGTGTCCCTCTAACCTACAGTAGCTGTTAGATAGATTTCTAGCCTTTCAATTTCACTTCCAAACTCTTCTTCACCAAAATGCAATTAACCAGACCCTTCTCTCAAAGAATTTAAAAAATATTTTATAGATTTGGCGATTGAAAATGCCTTTGAAGAAAGTAGAAGGAACATTATTCTGCATAAGAAGTGTAAAGCTCAGAGATGTCATCAGATTTGTGATGTCACCCATTATTAATAAAATATAAATAACAACTAAAGAGAGATAGACGGGTCTGAAGTAGTATCATTACATTACCACCATTTAGTTCATTGCTCTAAATTTTTTTAAAAATATCAATCCGAGAGCCTTCGTTATTAAATTAAGCAATTCCAATAAATTAAATAATTAAAGGCATGGTTCCAGTTTGGAGATACCTTAGAAATCTATACATAGAACTTCCATATGACCCCGCAATCCCACTCTTGGGCATCTATCCGGACAAAACTCTACTTAAAAGAGACACGTGCACCCGCATGTTCATTGCAGCATTATTCACAATAGCCAGGACATGGAAACAACCCAAATGTCCATCGACAGATGATTGGATTCGGAAGAGGTGGTATATATACACAATGGAATACTACTCAGCCATGAAAAAGAATGACATAATGCCATTTGCAGCAACATGGATGGAGCTAGAGAACCAGAAAGACAAAGACAAGTACCATATGATATCACTTATAACTGGAATCTAATATCCAGCACAAATGAACATCTCCTTAGAAAAGAAAATCATGGACTTGGAGAAGAGACTTGTGGCTGCCTGATGGGGGGGGGGAGGGAGTGGGAGGGATCAGGAGCTTGGGCTTATCAGACACAACTTAGAATAGATTCACAAGGAGATCCTGCTGAATAGCATTGAGAACTTTGTCTAGATACTCATGTTGCAACAGAAGAAAGGCTGGGGGAAAAATGTAATTGTAATGTATACATGTAAGGATAACCTGACCCCCTTGCTGTACAGTGGGAAAATAAAAATAAATAAATAAATAAAATTAAAAAAAAAAAGATTGGATACTTTAAATGAAAAAAAAAAAAAAAAGGCATGGTTCCTTCAGAAATATTAAGTAATGAAACCCAGAAGAAAAAATATCTCTACTGAGTGGCTATTTGCAAAAGACAAAATTATAACATCACTTTGACATGTGCTCATAATCTGTAAATTAGCATGAACATCCCTTAAGCAACTAGAAGATAAAAATATCTATATAAAATAAGCTAACTATGGATTTGTGCTTTAGAGACAAAGAAAGAAACAAGAAATGTATGCCATAGAAATACAACATAACAAAGGAAAATATAAAAAGGTCCTTAAATAAGAATATGCAGGCTCCGAATAACAAAAGAAACATACTATATGGTATCACTTACATCTGGGATCTAATATATGGCACAAATGAACCTTTCCACAGAAAAGAGACTCATGGACTTGGAGAACAGACTTGTGGTTGCCAAGAAGGAGGGGGAGAGAGTGGGATGGACTGGGAGTCTGGGGTTAATAGATGCAAACCATTGCATTTGGAGTGGGTAAGCAATGAGATCCTGCTGTATAGCAGAGGCAACTATCTCTAGTCACTCATGATGGAACATGATGGAGGATAATGTGAGAAAAAGAATATATACGACTGTCACATTGCTATACAGTAGATATTTACAGAACAAGGTAAATCAACTATAATGGAAAAAATAAAAATCATAAAATAAAAAAAAATAGCTACTTACCGTTTGCCATGTGAAAAGAAACAAAGACAGAAAGGAAGAAAGAAAATATGAGAAAGTCCTCAAATAAGAACATGTGGGCTCCACCTAGGGGTGGCCTACAGCAGCTGGGGCAGGACTGCCTTCCTGTGACTTGGATCAGTTCAAGGTAAGCACTTGCGAAATCAAACAGACCTGAATTCTGCCTTGTCTCTGTCATTCACTAGCTGGGTGACACTGAGCAAGTCAGCCTCTGCCAGCTTCAGTTTCCTCATCTGCACAATGGAGAAAAATAAGTGAGACTGTCCAGAACACTGTAACATCTCAGTAAAAGAATAATAATGATGATGTTATTACTAGGAAGAATAATTAGGAAGATTAGGGTTACATACCGGAATACAGTGTACAAGCAGAAGACACTCTTCCTACACAGAGGAACTGTGTGTGAGTCCTGGCGATCCTGAATGTAATTTTTCTATTTCACATTTATACCTAGCTGGGGATGGCTGCTGGCATAGAAATGACCTGCAAAGAACTATAGTTTGGAGGCTGGGCTTTTTGCTTATGTGTGCTATTCCCCACACTCTTCGTGTTTTCAATATTAAATTTGACTACTGCAGTAAACCCCTCTGAGGTATTACGAAAATCAGGAGATTCGCCTTGTTCAGAATGGAACTTTTTCAGACCTGCTAGTTCCTGATGTTTCACATCTTCTCCTCCTCACTCCTGACTGCCCCCAAGGCAGGAACCAGAGTAAAGGTATATCCTGTTTCTTGGTGGGAGTGGAGGATATCGAACCTTTCCTCTTAGGTTTCATCCAACCTCCTCCTTACTAACCAGGAACTGGAGAAAGTATTCCTATTTTATAGGGTGGCTCGGCAGAATGTCGATTGTTAGAGAACTGAGGGAAATCCCCAGAGCAATTCAGAAACTGATGCTGTGTCTGATGACTGGGTCCTGAAACATCTGGTAGTTGCATGAGTATTGCTACCACCCAGACAGACAGCCAAGGCTAACATGACCTCCAGAGACTGGACTCAAGGTACTGCCTTGTGGGATTCAGAAGTTCCCAGAACAGTTGGAGACCTTAGCAGCATCATTAAACAGCACATGCAGCATTGGGCTAAGGACTAAAAATGTACAGAATCTATTCACTGATGCACGATGATTTTACAAAAGGAAACTATTCGCAGGTTGTCAAACCTTGAGGACATGGTCCATGTCCATTTCACTCCCTTTTGTATTCCTAGATTCTAGAAAAGTTTGAGGTCAAGTAAACACTAAGTTGTCAAATGAATGAATAAATGAAGACAACACCATCCTGGTTAGGAGAACAGAGAATGGGCTTTAGAATAAGACATACATGGATTTAAGTTCACAGATTCAACCTTTTATAGCTTCGGTTTTCTCTTACGTATGATGTAGAGACATATAAATTAGCTTGTTGGGGTGTTGGGATGAATAGTTTGTTCACAGTAAGTGAACTAGAGTACATAGTAAGTGCTCTAAACATCTTGATATTAGTCTATTAGTCTCAAGTACAGCCTCCATTCAGAGAGAGAGAGAGAGTATGAAAGGGAGAAGGTGGGGAGAGAAAAATTAATGTAAATCATTTTAGATTTGGTGTCAGAATAAAGGACCTTTTGAGGGTTCTGGTTTTCATCTGCATAAAATGTAAAAACTCTTTAAATAACCATTTTCCAAAGAATCCTGAACAGAAAAGTGCTTGAGCATTTAGATTTAACCCTGACTCCCCAAGGCAATCTGTGTATTTGCCAACTGGTAAACTTAAGTCCTTGAAATGAATTTTATAATCACTCAACAACAATATTTCCCCACAAAAGAATAATGAGATATTAGTTTGGGACATTTTCCTGAATAGAATGTCACTTGTTACTTTAGTTGTTCAAAGATAAAATTGACTAAGTGAAGGTGTCAGAGCCAACCCTCTACCAGACAAAGTCAGTTCTAAAAGGTCATAATAAAATTAGTAAAGGCAGAAGGAAGATGTGCTGATAACAGTTGGTAGCCACCAAAGTGTGTACACTGGTACCACTGTGGTATCAGACATTGCTTTTATCCCTTTTCTTTCTCTACATGGGTTCTTTAATTCCCAGGGATACAATTATCTTCATGGTTAAAATTCAATAACATACATTACAGATTGATGGTTGGGAAGACATCATTAGGTTATTAGCCAATACAGAATTCTTCTTGATATAGGCTATCAGTGAGTAAGCATGAATAGAATTCTGGCTTGTTAAAAATAGCTTAGGGCCTTGGATATAGATTCTAAAAGCTATCACCTCCCAACATTGTTATTAGCCTACAAAAATTTTTTATCACTTTCATCTGCCAATGTTAGAGAATAGAAAATACAAATTAGAAGTTCCCATTATGGCTCAGAGGAAACAAATTCAACTAGCATCCATGGGGATGCAGGTATGAGCCCTGGACTCATTCAGTGGGTTGGGGTCTGGTGTATGTTGCAGACATAGCTTGGATCCCATTGCTGTGGCTGTGGCCAGCAGCTGTAGCTCGGATTTGAGCCCTAGCCTGAGAACTTCCATATGCTACAGGTGTGGCCCTATAAAGCCAAAAAAAAAAAAAAAAAAAAGAAAGAAAAAAGAAAATACAAATTATATCTGAAGAAGTAGAATCCTCTTGGAGTATAAGGGTAGAAAATCAGTTTTCTGCCATTCAATTCAACTGTCGTTAATTCGAATTTCTATACCTACTTTTTTTTTGGTCTTTCTTTTAGGGTCGCACCTGCAGCATATGGAGGTTCCCAGGCTAGGGGTCTAATCAGAGGTGTCGCTGCCGGCCTACGTCAGAGCCACAGCAACGCAGGATCCGAGCCACATCTGCCACCTGCACCACAGCTCACGACAACGCTGGATCCTTAACCCACTGGGCAAGGCCAGGGATCAAACCCTCAACCTCACGGTTCCTAGTCGGATTAGTTTCCGCTGCGCCACGATGGGAACTCCTAAATCTAATTTTTAAATTATTCTTATGATGCTTCAATAGGATTAGGTTTCATTTAGTCATCATTTCACGTTTCAAAGATACCTAAAGTATGAATTGTAAGCATGTTTAATATATGTTTATCCTTCCATCTTGTTCTTACATACATAGTTGAATCCATAGCTGTGTCAGACACTTAGTGGCCAGAGTAACTCAGAGAGTAATTATTTTAGTGAATTCAATTCTCAGAGTAAGATAGAAACAAAAGAGAGGAAACATTTGAATTGTCATATGTAATTTTACCCCTCACATTTATATTTTTCAAAGTCTATGGAGTCAATAATCCAATTGTAAAGACATAATGGGATGACTACTATATACTGGATAAAGAGATGCATGCAGTGCAGCCTTTCATTTGTTAAGCACCAAATAATCACTCTTTTCCAGTTAAGTTTTTTCCTTCCCTCTTGGTAACTATGAATGAAGCCAAAGGTTAACTCCTTGAACAAGCTCCAGAAAATTTGGAGGCACTCATATTTTTTGACCACCTTCTTCCATTTTCATTTTTCATTTTGTAGGACCCAGCTGTCTGCTTCTAAGCCTACAAAGATTCTGTTTAATACTGTATCAATGTTCTTGGTTTACCATTGACAGATCTGAAAAGGTTGTAGAAAACTGAACGCATATATGCAAATGTTTTGTTATTAAATGGAAACATTCCAAGAACTCAAATGATCCATGTGAAATTTTAATTATAACTTAACAGCTGCTTGAGCTAATTGAAGGATATCAGAAAGGTGATTTCCTTCTCATTGTAATTAAAGAGTTAAGCCTAATTTGCTGTTGTCAGAAAAAGACTAAATGCCAATCTGGTCTGCCTAATTATATCAAAAGGTAAACAGATAACTGCTAGGAAAGGGTAGGGGCCCACCCTAGACAAAGACAACAGGTTCCCAACATGCCACTGCCACCCACTCCTATTGGAATATGAGGAATAACCTTTAAGGAAAGTAGCAACTGTTCTCAACTTCTGCTATGAAGGCTGCAATTTCGTCTTGCAGCATCATCTGTTCATTCCCTCTAGGAGCCAATTTTACTTTCCTGAACCACAGCTTCATTTTCTCAATCCTTTCCGCAAGGGCCCTGAGTGATCTTGTCACTTATGAGATAAGGAAACTGAGATGGAGAGGAGGCAAGAAAATCTTCAAAGCAAACAACTGGTGGCCAAACAAGACTCTGGACTGAATGAGAGGGTCCTTTTTCCCACAGCGCTCTGTGCATTGCATCTACTAACATGGAATTTATCCCGTTTTCAGTTTCCTACATTACAGCGATGGGGCAATGCGTCTTGAAGTCTTTTTAAAGGCATCACATCACGTGTCTTTTGTTCTGCAAGATCCAGAACGTTGCGTTTTTGAACTTTTCTTTTCTTTTTTTTTTTTCCAACCAGAGTGCAGGGAAGTGCATCCTTTATGGGCGGTATCATCCTTTAATGTCCTAATCAAAAGCGGTTAAAAGCTCTTATTCAGTACTGCAAAGATTTGAGACAGAAAATAAAGGAATCTCTTAAAGCCTGATATTTCATACTATTTATGAAACCCTGTCTCACTTTCTGAGGAGGCCTCTAGATATTAAAACACGGAGGTGGAATTCAGCTGCCAAGACTTCTGGCAATTCTGATGCTTCTTGGATGATTGGTCTTGTTCTTTTTTTTTATGAATTAATTTTCTTTTTATCAGCTCATAACATATGGGTAGCCAGTATTTGTTTCTGTCCTTTTTTCTTTTCCACTTTCTGAGAAAAGAGACTTCTAGGTAAAGGAGTGGAGTAGAAGGTGGCAGTGGGAGGGGCTTATTTAACCAACTATGGATCCTTTTCAGTAAATTCATGTCTCCTGCCCCCAGATTCAAATACAAATTGCAAGTAAGGCAAGGCTGAAAATAAAGAACCACAGTAAGAATGAACCATGGTCCCTGTATCCGGTCCATGTGTTAACCTCAGGCATGTTAGAACAGATTATGTAGAGGCCCAATGCTCTATAACTCTTTTTTTTTTTTTTTCTGGTCTTTTTAGAGCTGTACTTATGGCATATGGAAGTTCCTAGGGTAGGGGTCGCATAGGAGCTACAGCTGCCAGCCTACACCAACACCCACAGCAACCCAGGATCTGGACTGCATCTGCAACCTACACCACAGCTCACGGCAATGCTGGATCCTTAACCCACTGAGCAAGGCCAGGGATCAAACCTGCATCCTCATGGATCCTCGTCAGGTTTGTTGACCACTGTGCCACAGGGAACTCCTCTATAACTCTTTATCAGAGCAATAAATCCCTGGGCTTAGAACGGTAACACACACACCTTATTAAAGTTTTGACTCACTTTTCTGACCTATGCCCAGTCACATATTATAGAGTTATTACACATATTAGTTATTGCCTAATTATAGATTTGTTGCATTTACAGAAATTCAACCTAACTTATTCCTCTGCAAACTAGCTCCTTTGTTAACACGACCCATCTCTGCTACATGACCTCTCCAGCTATCGTCTCTCTCCCTTTCAAATTATTCAATCTATATAACACTGACATTAATCTTCATAAAGCATCACTTAAGTAATGATACCCTACTGCACAAAACCCTTTAATACTGGGAATTTCCTACAAAGTTCAAATTCCTTAGGTTGATATTAAATGCTCTCATAATTTTAATAAACTCTTCCATTTGTCATAATTCTTATTTTTAAGCATCCAAAAAACAACTCTAACTAGCAATAGCAGAAGAGGCATTTGTTAGAAGCATCTTTGGGTTGCTCATGGAAGAGCTGGGGAGGCGTGAGAAACTGGCTCAGAAAATGGACATGGGCACAAAGGTCAGGCAGCCAGAACCAGCCCCACATCACATCACCAAACCATTCTGGCGAGGATACAGCTGCTTCCACCACTGACCACTGGATGCCACTGCTTGCCACTCCTGTCACCAACACTGCTGGAGGTCAACAGTGGGTCACTGCCATTGCTACAACAGCAAATGGATGTGGCCACTTCCACAGCATGGATGCCTCATTACACAGGCAACTAGTTTCTGATTCCAAGTCCCAGACAAGACTTCTGCTTGGCCAAACCTGTGTGTGTGCCCTATCTTTTGCTAAAAGGGGGCTGAGGAACAGGTACCTGGAGTTTCCAAGTTCTATAGTGAAAAGTAAGGTCTGCTTTCTACCGGTGCTCAAGTGGATAATTTCTCAACAGGGGACAGGAATTCAGAGGGCAAGAAGAACAGAAAATAAGGAAAAGTAAAAAGGGAGCGAGAGAGAGCAAGAGAGCTTTTTTGACAAACTAGTGTGCTAACCAAAGCATTAACCCACTAATCGAAGGTACATTCACTCCCGTTCCTCCTCACCTTCATAAATCATTTAGTTGATTATGGTCATGCATATTAAAACACCTAGTGTATCACAAAAAACAGTGGTTCCAAATTCATGAGTAAGTACTACTTTCATCTAGCCGAAATGCCTCTCTTCACATCTACCCAGGGTAAGGATTTACCTGAATTCCACCTTGTCCAAAAAAGTTCTCGCTAATCACTCAACTCAGCATTAGCTGTCTTTTCTAAATTCCTATTGCCTTTAATCTCTATGATTCATTTTGGTATTTATCATTTATACTGTCACACGGTCAGCTATCTTTTCATGTGTGTAGTTTTACATCCAGAGATTGCAATCTCCCTGCAATAAAGACCATGCATGGTATAATTCTTTGCAGCAAGAGAAGCCCATAATAAATGCTTACTGATTGCCTGTTCTGCTCCTGAAATAGGTTTTAAATTAAATTCTTAATCACCCACCTCCACATACTTCCTCCTTCTATAAAAGGAAAAGATGTAGAGAAAAATTTGGGTTGTTAAGTTAAAGGATTTTCTGTTAATGGAGGCATTATCATAATAAGCTTCTCGAATAATTTATCTTGTTCTCATACAATTTTTTTGACTTTAAACCATGTAACGAAAGCTCTGTAAGACACAAAGTGAAAGAATGGAGAACAATCATTTTATCTAGGGCAGAAGTGCCACGATAAATAAAAATAACTCAAGGTCTCTCATCCTGAATAGAATGAGAAGTACCAGTCAACCAAATAAATTACCCACCACTCCCTTGCCCTGGCTCTTCCCGCTAGCTTCTGACATGCTTAAGTCTGTCTAAAGCAACAAATGCACTTTCCTGACAGTCTGTCCTTTTGTGGGAGGATGCTCTCCGTTATCCTCTTTCCTTTCAGTCATCCTTCTTAGAAGTGGAGCTGTGTTCACTGTCTTTGCGTCCATAAACCTACACAAGCTAGCAACACTACTCCATTTAGTCTACTAAAACTGACTTCCCTGCATAGCTTTCATTTGCCAACCTCAGTGCACCTTTTTCAGAATTTCCCTTAACATGACCACTAGGTGTAATCAGATACAGTGGCCACCCCCACCGTTCTGAAATATGTCTCCTACTTAGCTTTCATATTGTTTCTTTCCTAGCTCTCTTTCTTCATCTCCATTCCTTGAAAAACTTTTAAGACTTCCTCTTCTTCAATAATAGTTGTTCTCCATCCTGTATATGAGCTCCCCAGAAATTATTAATCCTATAAACAGATCAAATCAACACACTGTACATCTTAAACTTACACAATGTTATATCCCAATTATATCTCAATAAACCTGGAACAATGAGCTGCTGAATAGCATGGAGAACTCTTCCCAATATTCTGTGATAATCTATGTGGGACAAGAGTCTGAAAGAGAATGGATGTGTGTACATGTATAACTGAATCACTTTGTTGTATAGTAGAAATTATCACAACATTGTAATTCAACTATAATAAAACTTTAAAAAATGAAAAAAGATGATAAAATATGAACTCAGATGCCAAATGATGAAAGAACAGAATAAGACTAAATGGCTGATTGTATAGCTTTGGAAACAAAGTAAGAGCCAAGGTACCATTATTATAAAAGTGGTGAGTTAATTAGGACTAAAATACACCAGATACACGCAGCAGCTATAAAATGAATGATTAACATGAAACAAAGGCTTAATGTAACCACAATGAATGAAAAAAGAACAAAATCAAAACAATTACAAGATAATCAACCTGGAGGACAAAGGTGATCTAACGTGACGATAACTAATATCCCTGAAAAGACATTCAATCATTAAAACACCATAAAAACAAAAATTATTCTTTAACTGAATAACTAAATCTGTATACTGAAAAAACACAATAATGAGACAAAAATTGATGCATATGTATCAAATCCAGCTGTTAATGTATATGTATATATGTATAACATTATATAAAATATATAGCATGCTATATAACACATAATGTTATCTATAAAAAATGCTGGGAAAATGAAATAAAAGTATCAGATGCTTCCCACATTATTGTCCTTCACTTTATTCCCCTCTTACTTTTCCATCTATTGACTTGTCCAAATTCCCCACCCATGTCTAGCTTCTTGGCAGGAGAGAAGCTAGTTTACCTACAAGGCCTACTGCTACCTCACATAGAGCACTCTTCACCTGTTTGTTTTAATTATAGTTGATTAATAATGTTCTGTCAATTTCTGCTGTACAGCAAAGTGACCCAGTTATACATACATATTTTTTCTCATATTATCTTCCATCATGTTCTATCACAAGTGATTGGATATAGTTCCCTGTGCTGTACAGTAGGACCTCATTGCTTATCCCCTCTAAATGTAATAGCTTGCATCTACTAACCCCAAATTCCTAGTCCATCCCGCTCCCTCCCCTGTTTTGTTTTGTTAAAATGAAACTGATAAAAAGCCTCCTCTGGAATTTCTAATTTAAGGCCAAGTCTTAGCATGAGTATCATCTATAAGGTAGTGACTCAGATCTTTATCCCAGATTTTTCTCTCTAGAGCCCAAGTCATATACTCACCTGATTTGGGGTTAAAAACTTAATGTCGTTCTGAGAACCAGAATTTTGTCCATGATCCAAAACTCCAGAACAAATGAACCCATTTCACCTCCTTAAATTAGACTTTTGTCAAATATTGAATCTGGCCTAGAATCAGATTAAAGCCTGGATACTCCCCAAATTATGGTATCACAAAAATTACAGGGAGTGTCAAAATGATACATAGATTCCCCCCAGGTCTGTTTTCAGATGAAGGGACAAAGGTGGCACCACTGTTTCCACCCTGACAAGAAGGAAGTCTGCTCTGACTCAAATGTAGACCCAGAGTGGGGCTGGCTTCACAGCTCCCACATCTATAAATTAGATATAATAATATATCTAACATGATTGGGGGGAGAGATTTCAAAAACATATGCAAAGTTCTAAGTTACTATCACCACATTTAAAAAAGTTCTTACTATTCCCTCTATACTTTGCAGGAAACTATGTTTATCTGAATCTCCTTTGGGAGATAGGTACGTATTAAGTAAAAAACCTGATACTTACACTCCAACAAAACTAAAAGGTCTTTGTGTTTGTTCCAGAATCCTATTATTTTTGTCACTGTGTAGCACTTTTTTCTAATTAAATTTATTGAATTTGTAAGTTGATATAAATAATAAGGTTACTGTGAACCCTTAAGCATATCCTTTTTTTTTTTTTTTTTGGCTGCACCCATGCATATAAAAATTTCCAGGCTGCAGGATCAAACCAGTGCCACATGACTGCTAAAAAGGCATGTACTCAAACGTCAAGATCTAATAAAATTAATAATTTTACTACTTCATCTAGGATGTTCTCAAGCAAATCATCTTATTTATTTACTTAATTAGTTTTGAGCTTTCTTTGCAAGTCTGCAGCAGCAGGAATACTGGAGTCCTAGCACAGTTTGGTGCCACTGCCTTGTTTCGTGTTGATGCACTGGAGTTTCATCCACCATTGCTTCTGCATAATCAGCGCAGCGTCAATACAGTGAAAAAGGCAAATAATGTCTGCATATGATTGGGAAAATTGCCTTGACCTAGCAAGCCGCCTGTAAGGGTCTCAGGGACCCTCAGTGCTCTGCCAACGCTTCTAGAGCTGCAGCGCAGAACGCAAGGTCAGCAATCCTGTCCACTCTGGAAACCTTGGTGAGACTGATCAGCAATGTCCCTAATCTTTATGAAATCAGGAAAACACTGCCAAAACTTTATCGTAATTTTTATTTGAAAATTCACATCAAACATGGATAACATCACTTCCCACAACCACCGATCATCTTCCTTGAATTCCCAATACATGTACAGAATCCCTTTCACAGAGTCCTTATCACAACTTCCTGTAAATTTCAGTTATTTGTGTTATGTCTGTTACTCCTTATTAGGCACAGTTCCTTCAGTGCAGACATTTATTATGAGATTCTGGGACATAATTCTGATGACATATCTTGCATATATAATAGTTATTCAAAAATGTTTTATTTGTCTTTTGAATTGATTTATATAATTGGCAAAGCCAAAAAGGATGGGACCTTTACCACAAAGTGTCTTTTCTAGAGTGTTTCAATACAATTTAACAATACACCTAAGAGCTAAAACTACTTAGAAGGAACCAGGGAAATATTTTTCTTATCTCGAGTTGAGTAATAGTTTCTTAGGACATTTAAAGCACAAGCAGCAAAAGATAATATAATCGAGCTACATCAAAATTCCTAACTTTTGGCTGCAAACATCATCATCAAGAAAATGAAAGACAATCTACAGAATCGGATAAAGTATTTGCAAAGCATTTATCTGACACAGGACTTATATCCAAAACAATATAAATAAATTTTACATCTCAACAATGAAAAGATAAATAACCTAATTTAAAAATAAGCTAATGATGTAAATAGACATTTCTTCAAAGAAGATATACATATGGCAACTAAGTACACAAAAAAGGCTCGATATCATTAGTCATTAGGGAAACGCAAAGCAAAATTATGAGGAGACACCACTTTATACACATTAGGATGGCTATAATCAGAAAGACACCCAATAACAAGTGTTAGCAGGATGTAGAGAAATTGAAATCCTTATACATTGTTGGTGTGAGTGTAAAATGGTGCAGCTACTATGGAAAACAGGTCAGCAGTTGCTCAAAAGGTTAAACACAGAGTGAACATAAACCCAGATATTCTACTCCCAGGTATGTACCAAAGAAAAATACAATTAAAAGTCCGCATAAATGCTTAGACATGCATATTCACTGTAGCAAATTCATAATAACAAAAAAGTAAGAACCACTTAAATGTTCATCAGCTATTGATAAGGGTATAAACAGCATGTGATATATCCATACAATGGAATACTATTTGGCAATTTAAAAAATCAAGTACCTGGAGTTCCCATCGTGGCGCAGTGGTTAACGAATCTGACTAGGAACCATGAGGTTGCAGGTTCAATCCCTGGCCTTGCTCAGTGGGTTAACGATCCGGCGTTGCCGTGAGCTGTGGTGTAGGTCGCAGACGTGGCTCGGATCCACGTTGCTGTGTCTCTGGCGTGGGCCGGTGGCTACAGCTCTGATGGATCCCTAGCCTGGCAACCTCCATATGCCACGGCAGCGACTCAAGAAAAGGCAAAAAGACAAAAAAAATAAAAATAAAAAATCAAGTATGAACATGTGTTAGAAAATGGATAAATCTTGAAAGTAACATGCTAAGTGAAGGAAATCACACACAAATAACCACATGTGCAGAATAAGCAAATCTATAGAGACAGAAAGTAGTTTAGTAGGAGGATGTTGGAGGGAATTGGGGAGTGACTGCTAATGGTGTGGGGTTTCTTTCAGTAAAAGAAAAAATTCTGTAATTAGATGGCAATAATTACTGCCAGTGCTTTAAGTATACCAAAAAACAGTGAATTGTATACTTAAAAAAAATTATCCAGGCAGGACCCATCAAGCTTTTGGTTAGTGGACTATATCAATATGTATCAAATAAACTTGGTATTTATATATCAGCGTTTATTAGAAACTAAAATTTAGAACATTAAGAAGCTGCATAAGCAGATCCTCGGGAGATAGCTAAACTGTAGAACTAAAGATAAAATACAATTTCATTCATATTCGTTCATAAGCTGAGTATAGTCTATAGGTCACACTTTAAGGAGACAAGTTTGGGATCTCCTTTAGGTAACATTGGGCAAGTGAACTTTTACGTGCTTATTTCTTCATCTGTACAATTGGAAATTTGTCAATGTTCAAGATTCAATGTGGAAACTAAGCTTTAGTATGGAATATTTTCCTCTGGTAATGCACATATAATGATATAACTTTCCAACTCTAAACTTTTGGTCATCACCGGCAAAATACATATATAACATGATGAAGAGTCCAAGTGGAAACCATAGATTGTTCCCAGAAATCCACTTTGCAGCTTTAGTGTCTGACTGCCTTTTAAAACTCCAGGTGGAATTTCAACACAAATAGTTTGGGCAAAAGCAAGAAAGGCATACCCATTCCTATACTCTGTTTCTTGGCTGAAGAAACTATCTAAAATATGTTTATGCCTTGTCCCTCCCTATCCTGATAAAAGTAAATTTAAAGCAATTCGAGAAGATTAATGATTCCTCACATAAAATGGGGGAGGGAAAACTAATTTGGGACTCTGACAGCAAAACATTCATTTGTCATGACATGGCAGTGAAGTATCTTGGAAAATGACTAGAACCTCACCGTATGTTGTATGACTGGAAGGACCAACTTCTGTTTTCTTCCCTTTCCTTTGTTAAACTCCACCTCCTATTGCCTCAGTTCATTTCCACTGAAGGTTATTAGCAATATTAACTCTCTATGGCAGTCAAGTCAGGTGCCCAGCAGGAAGGCATGGGGGTGGGTAGGAGAATGAGAGAAGGAGGAGGAAGACACAAAGGCTAGGAGGGGGAGGGTGGGTCGTGAGTTTGTAAGAACTAATTTGTCTAATATTCAGTAACAAAAGGACCGCGTCTGTGCTGTGCATTAATGCAGCATCAATCACTGGGTAACTGCTCAACACACATAATGAAAATATTCTCTGGCCAGCCCCGTGGTCTGTACAGACAGCTGGAGAGATAATAACCCAAATGGAATTTTTATTTTAATGCAACTCCCATCCTTTAAACACAAAAATGAAACAGATTAAAGTTGGTAAAAATCTAACAGCCTTTCATAAAAGCTTAGTGTGATAACGTATTTATTCCAGCAGTGATGCCTAAAGAGCCTGAAATGTCTCCACTTGATTGTTGGGATTCTCCAGTTTAATGGCCCTTTTCTTTTTAATTCATGATGGGTTGCTTTAGTCTTTCCAGTTCTTGTGTCTAATAACATTAGCTCATTTGATTACATTTCAGTCAGGTTTTTTTTTTTTCTCTCCCCTCTTTTTATAAGGATGCTGGAAAAACTGTCCTTTATTCAGATTAACTTAATTTTCAAATCATAATTATACCAATATTGATATTTAAGTAAAAAATTTAAAATATATATTTACACCTACATTATATACATAATAGTTGAAAAATAGATTCATTACTACAAAAATTCATGGTAAACAGATCAGCTACACTGCAACAAAAATTTAGGTCAGATGTTAGAGAAAAAATATCCCCCCATCTCCTATTTATTTTTCCACTCCAAAATCCAAAATCTAAGCAAAAAGGTAGATTTTTTTTTTATTTGTTATACTGTGGCATCTTCTCTTCTGCTTCTGTACAGCGAGTTTAAAAATAAATTTGAAAATAGACACGAATAAAAATGAAAATTGCTTTTGACATTTAATGATTTTCTAAGAAATAATCAGCAACTAGGAATTCTACCTGAATTTTTCTAAATGTAGGTCATGAGGCACAAAGAAATCAGTGCATTAGGGCATTCGATATGTTGTCACTAGAGAAATAATGAACTCTCCATGCCAGAGTTATTTCTAAAGGACATTTTATAAAGGGGCCGAGAGGAAATATGAAAAATAGTAAGCCTAACAATGACAAACAGAAGGAAAAAAATTTAATGAGGTCAAGTTGAAAATATAATTTAAAATAAAAAGCCTCATTGAACTCTTCCTGCTGTTCTACTGCAACAGAATGATATGATCAGCTTCCTTGACCTCTGATACAAATTCTAACTCACTGAAGCTGCTTTAACATAAAGAAATTACATATAAAATGCCTATGTTAATAATGAGTAGAAGTATACTATCTTATCATATTTGTATATTGTAGGACTGAAATAATTAAATTTTACAATAACAACATTTTAAAATTTATTTTTAGATCTATATACCATAAGGCTGCCAAAAACTCTTAACATCTTTCTATGATTTCACACAAATATTTTAACTAACTTTTTTAAAACTTAAACAAATCTTCGTTAATCAAAGAATTATGAAATGATTAAGAGTAACTGATAACAGATCTAATATTTGGTCTACATTTCCGCACAAGTTCCTAATTTTGCTTTAGTGTCAGCATTAAAAAAATCTTGTTTCATGAAACAAAAATAAAAATCTCTCCCATGCCAAAATTCTGAATCAACTTTTCCTCTAAAAAAAAAAAAAAATCACTACATGCATGTACACGTGTATTCACCCAAGCAAAGAAAGGATGAAGGTTAAATTTAATTGGCTGTAGCCCATATATGTTTTTAAAAAAGTGTTTTCTCACTTTAAAATATAAAATTACACTATAATATGAACATGCTTTTCCAACTCCGTGCCTCTTCATTTCTTTTGAGCGTCACTGCTTTAAAGAGAGGCCTAATTTTGCCAGACTTCTCCAGAAACAGCTGGGAATTGGATCAGAAGTCTTTGATCGCAGCCTCCAATACGGACTGCAATGATCTGGGGTACATGAGCCTCAACGTAATCTCCTGCATTGCACCTGGATTGTCTGTGTTAACCATAGAATACGGCAGAAGTGATCATACTTGTTTTCTGAGATGGGTTTATGAAAACACTATAGCTCCTATTTGTCTACTCACTTCCTCTCTTGGATCATTTACTCTTGGAGAAACCAGTTTTCATGTGATAAGCAGTCCTATGGAGCAGGCCAAGTGGCAAGGAACTGAGGATTCAATCCTCAGCCAGTAAGGAACTGAAGCCTCCTGCCAAGAGCCATTTGTGTAAGGTAGAAAGCAGATTTTCAGGCCCTCACCTAGCCTGCAGCCTTGGTCTGTATCTTGACTGCAACCTCATAAGAGACAATGACCCAGAATTACGCAGCTAAACTGCTCTCAGATTCCTGACCCAAAGGAACTGTGTGAGATAAATAAATCTTTGTTGTTTTAAGCTGCTAGGATTTGAGATACTTTGTTATACAGTGATTATAACTAACACATCTCTTGTCAGCATTCTGCAACCAAGAAAAGTAGATATAGTGCTAAAGGGAGTGGCACATTTCCATTGCCAATAGATATGTTATCTGTCTAGTGTATCAGAGTTGGTCCAGCCTGGTTCATAAAGCAAGGATGTGGATAATTTCATCATTTTCCCAATGCAGAGCTGGGTATTCATAAGTCACAACTCAAACCAAAAGAAAACAAAACAAAAACGACTGATCTCTTGTGACCCATGGCATTTTTACTGCATATACTCAAAATGAAAAATTAAGGCCAGAAGAGTTTCACAATAACATTTTCATTCTGTTAAATTAAGTTCGTTATGATAACCTACAAACATTGCTTGCAGACCTCATAATTTTGAGATTTATAAAAACTGGAATAGTTTTCACTATATAAACATGATGGATGAATGAATGAACTAATTTACTGTACTACTAGGTTATATATTACTCTTGGAGTGGAATGTGAAAGCAAACGATGGGAACAATATCGATCAGTACTTTCTAAATAAAAGTATATGCTGTAGCTACATATCCAGACATGGTGTATTCTCTAAGAGAGCATGGTTATAGAAAACCTTTCCCCCAGTTATTTTCACATTACGAATAGTCACCCAGGTCATATTAGCATGAAAGAAAATTCATTACGAAGAGAATGAATCCTGAGGCCTCTACCAAGTCATCTATGTTGGTGACTCAGCACCCTTTATAAACTTGGTATTGTCTACTCCAGATGAGGATAGGGTCAAAGGTGATTTAACTCTACTGGATTCTAAGGAATGACTTTATTTTCATCCTGGCAGGTGATGAAGGAAGCTGAACCCTGGAATCAAGGTAATCTGATAAATTTTGGGATTGGGATTTCATCAAATCTATAGGTCAGTTTGAATCAAATAATATTTCTACCTTGGTGAAACCCCCATCTGCCTATGGAATACACTGCTTAGCAAGACATGCTGGGCATCTGCTCCAGGAGCCACATTACCATGGCTAAAATCACCACAGGAGTGATGGCCACAGACTCTGTGCACTGCTGAGCTCTGTCGGAAAAGGTCTCGATACGGGACATTTTTGGATCCCAAATAAAAATGGCAAAGTAGAAGGACTCGACCTCACCTCTACTCATGAAAACAGCAAAATCACTAACTGTGAAAATGTAAAATAGACTACAAGCTGCCACAAAAAAAGATATCCTACACTCAAAGACAAAGAAGAAACCACAATGACACAGTAAGAGGTGCACTTTCCTGATATAAGCAATCCCATACCTGCTGAATGGGCAACCCACAAACTGGAAAATAACTATATCGCAGAGGCTCTCCCACAGGAGAAAGAGCTCCAAATCATACATCAGGTTCCTCAGCCTCGAAATCTGGCTTTGGGAGCAGGAACCTCCAGAGAATTTGGCACTGAAGGCCAGCAAGGCTTGTGCACAGGTGCTCCACAGGACTGGGGGAAACACAGACTCCACTCTCAGAAGGTACACATAAAGTTTCATGTGGGCTGGGTTCCAAGGCAAAGCAGGAACTCCATAAGAAACGGAGACAGACTCACATGAGGGTCTTGGAGGTTCTTCTGGGAAAGCAAGGACCAGCAGTGACTCATTGCAGGGACAGGACCCTGGAGGACGAGGTCTCAAAGAATAATCATCAGCATGAGCTCCCTTGAAGGCTGACATTTTGGAGAAGGGTGGACCCACCCAACCACAACCTGCACACACAAATGCTCAGAAGCCCCAGATGGAACAATAAACAGGGTGGGAACAGAGCCCCACCCCCATCACCAGACAGACTGCCTAAAGGCCTCCAAGGCACACAGCTGCCTCTAATAATCACATCCAGAGACAGAGCTCCACCCACGAGAGGGACAAGTCTCTGCTCCACCCATTAGTGGGCAAGCACCAGTCCCTCCCATCAAGAAGGCTGCCACAAGACCCTGTTTCAACTTCACTCACAATGGGGCAGACACCAGAAGCAAGTGAGGCTACAACCCTGAAGTCTGCAGCAAAGAGACCACAATCATAGAAAGCTAGACAAAATTAAACCCCAGAGAAATATGATGCAGATGAAGGAACAAGACAAAACCCCAGAAGAACAGCTAAATGAATTGGAGATAAGCAATCTACATGAAAAAGATTTTAGAGTAATGATAGTAGAGATGACTCAAGATCTTGGGAAAAAAAAAAAAAACTGGAGGCAAAACCAGAAATTACAAGGAACATTTAAGAAACAAATAGAAGATTTAAAAAATGAACAAGCAGAGATGAACAACCAAATAAATGGAAATGAAAAATTTACTAGAAGGAATAAACAGCAGAATTCAGGAAGCAGAAGAACAATAAGTGAGGTGGAAATCACTGATGTGGAACAGAAAAAGAAAAGAGAATAAAAAGAAATGATAACAGCATAAGAGAACTCTGGAATAATATTAAATGCACCAACATTCACATTATAGGGGTGCTGGAAGGAGAAGAGAGAAAAGGCTGGAGAAAATATTTGAAGAGATAACTGCTGAAAACTGCTCTAATATGGGAAAGGAATCACTTGAGTCTCAGAAGCACAATGAGTACCATATAGAATAAACCCAAGGAGAAACACCTGAGACACATATTAATCAAACTGACCAAAATTAAACACAAAGAGAAAATATTGAAACAGCTAGGGAAATGCAACAAATAACATATCAGGGAAACTTGATAAGGTTATTGGCTAATTTTTCAGCAGAAACTCTGCAGGTCGAAAGGGAGTGGTATGATATACTTAAAATTATGAAAAGGAAAAACCTACAAGCAAGAATATTCTACCCAGCAAGGTTCCCATTCAGATTTTAGGTAAAATCAAAAGCTTTATAGACAAGCAAAAGCTAAGAGTATTCAGCACCACCAAACTAGATTTAAGCAAATACTAAATGAAATCTCTAGGTAGAAATAAAAGGCCATGACTAGAAGAAAGAAAATTACAAATGAGAAGGCTTACTAGTAAAGGCAAACATACAGTAAAGTAGGGAAATCATCCACAATCAAATATGATATCAAAACCAGCAATCATAAGAAGGGGAGAGTACAAATGTGGCATACATTAACTGCATTTGCAATTAATAGACACAAAACAACCTTGTGTGTGTGTGTGTCTCCTATGTCAAAACCTCATGGTAACCACAAACCAAAAATCTACAATAGATACAAACACAAATAAGAAAAAGCAATCCAAACACAGCACTAAAGACAGTCATCAAACCACAAAAGAGGAGAACTAAAGAAGATGGGAGGAAAAAAAACAACAAAACCAAATCCAAAACAATTAACAAAATAGCAAAAGGAACACACATATCAACAATTACCTTGAGTGTAAATGGATTAAATACTCAAACCAAAAGGCACAGACTGGCTGAATGGATACAAAAGCAAGACCCATATATCTGCTGTCTATAAGAGGCCAACTTCAGTTCTAAGGATGCATACAGACTTAAAGTGAGGATGGAAGAAAATATTCCATGCAAATGGAAATGAAAAGAAAGCTGGAGTAGAAATATTCATATCAGACAAAAAGACTTTAGAATAAAGACAGTTGGAGTTCCTGTTGGGGCTCAGCAGAAATGCATCCAACCAGGAACCATGAGGTTGTGGATTTGATCCCTGGCCTTGCTCAGTGCATTAAGGATCTGGCGTTGCTGTGACCTGTGGTGTAGGTCACAGACGTGGCTCAGATCTGGCGTTGCTGTGGCTGTGGTGTTGGCCAGAAGCCACAGCTCCGATTAGACCCCTAGCCTGGGAACCTCCACATGCTGTGGGTGCAGCCCTAAAAAAGACAAAAGTCCAAAAAATAAAACAGTAAAAATAAAATAAAGACAGTTACAAGAGACATAGCAAGACACTGCATATTGGTCAAAGGATCAATCCAAGAAGAATTAATAACAATTGTGAATTTATATGTATCCAACATAGGAGCACCTCAATATATAAGGCAACCACTAACAGCCATAAAAGGAGAAATCAACAATAACACAATACTAACGGGGAACTTTAACACCCCACTTACAGTAATGGACAGCTCATCCAGACAGAAAATCAACAAAGAAACACAAGCCTTAAATGATGCATTAGACCAGATGGACTTAATTGATATTTATAGACTATTCCATCCACCTCAAAGCAGCAGAACTCGCATTCTTCCCAAGCATACAAGGAACATTCTCCAGGATAGAACACATTCCAGGCCACAAATCAAGCCTCAGCAAACTCAAGAAAACTGAAATCATTATCAAGCATCTTTTCCAAACACAACACATTAAAACTAGAAATCAACTATCATAAAAAAAACTGAAAAAATACACACGTGGAGACTAAACAATGTGCTACTAAATAACCAACGAACTATTGAAGAAATCAAAGAGGAAATCAAGGTCATCTAAGTTTTCATGTAAACAAAGTTATGGCTCAAAGAGCAAAACTGTAAAAAGATGATAATTAGTGTACGATAATTTAGACAGACTATGAAAATCCTCTGAGCTTCTTCTGAAGAACTCTTCTACATATGAAATCAAAATCCAGGGGTAAGGCTAGGTCATTCTTCCAGCCTACCTACCCCTGCAGTTGTAAATGCTACATGCCATCCCTAAATTCACAAGTTACTATTGAGAGCTAAAGCAGGGCCACGTTGGAGAGCCCATACTTCTTGGCATTAAGTAGTCCAGTCACCTTGCCCATTTTTGGTAATATTGCCCATTTTCTTTGAGGGACGCAGCTCTGACCTGGACAGCCTCTACTTGAGGGTACTGGTTAAGAAACTGAATAAATGTGGCTGGGACAAAGAAACTGAGTAGTGATCATATTTCTCCAGTAGAGATGTGAGTACAAATCTAGAAATTCTCTAATTCTCCCAACGTCAGATTCACATATACAAAGAGAGATGATGTTCTGGACATCTCGGTACCATGATGATTGCGTTCAACTTATTCTTTGGCTGCCACTTCCCTGTCCATAGCCCTGGTTCCTACAAAGTAGTGCCAGGCTGGTCTTTATGCGGAGTTGGCCACTGACTAGACCAGGTGTGGAAGGTGACTCAAGGGTAACCAATCCCTGAGCTGGCCAGTAACAAGCTATTACTTCAAGAGCAGTAGTACTCTTACAAGAGCACCTGTTATTCCTCAGGCAGAATAACATCTGTTTTTTTTTTAACAAGTGCTAATACACTTATAAAGGCATTATTCTTTCCCAAAGATTCTATTTTTCAACACTTTCTTCCTCCTCTTTATCTTGCATGCCAAGATGAACCAGCCTTCAGTTGACATACACTATTCTAGGGGGTAATTTGTAAAATTAGGCATATTATTGCGAACAGTAAGAGCCATAGATTTTGTCCTTTCATAGGCAACAAATATTTCTGAACGGCAGCTGTTCAATGACGAGAAATATCTCCTTAACTTGCATGCAGATCTTTAAACCTTTGAAAGAGCTATGATTCCTTCTGAAAGAATACTTTTTCATTTGCCTTATCTTAAAAGTAGTTTTGTGTAGATCAGAATGCTATTTTCAAAACAAACTCTTATTTCATTTAACATTTTAATAAAGCACACCCTGATTTTTTTTTTTTTTGGTTAAAATTCTCTGGATAAATGAACATAATCATAAAACTATAATAATATGACCAGACATTAGATACCCAGGTTTGGCTAGAATACCAAGAATCCTGTTCATAGTTTCCTGCTCCAGTAAAATTCATATATCTACATCTTGGACACATTAACTTCATGTATTTTCCTGAACATTGTGGCTATCTTCCCACCATTGAGCAAAGAAAGATCTATGAAGTAATATTAGCCTCTTCATTCTCAGTGTAGTAATCCCATGAAAAAACTAATATCCTGGGCAAACATTATAAATATGTTTTATTGTATACTACAGAGTATTTGCATATCTTAAAATCTTCAATACCTCCTTTCAACAGCAAAACAAATCAGGTCAGACATCATTAATTAGCTTTTCAAAAACTCAATAATTAACCCAGCTAAGAGTTACAGCTCCTTTATCAGATTATTTTAATATATTATGAAGAGTGCAACATTTGTGACCTACAATAACATAAAATGGTAGTGAAGAGACTTAGTGGTTATTATGATGGTTCTGTCTCAAACACCTTCTTTGTCAATATACAAAGCTGCTTTAGATGTGTAAATGAATCCTCTGCTGTCAGCATTCAGAATATTGTATAAACAATTGACTTTCACAAAAAATACCTTTATGCTTAATACCTTCATATTTTCATTTTTACCTAACCAATTATTTTCAAGAATGCTCTATCAAGATCATTAGTGCTCATTTTATTTTGAAATGTTAGGATAAGAATTCCAAAGCACATCAAAACCAGAGTGCTATTTTTCAAAGGAGAGACTGTCACACAGACAGGGTTGAAAGAGTCACATATATGATGGTTTGAGAAAAATCTTATTAAAGTGACGGTTTCTATTAGGGATGCTGACAAATTTAACTGTTCTAGAACACAAGGTTACAATTTCAGTGACAAGTAAATTAAAGGAAAATCAGATATTCTATAATCAATGATTTATCTTTTCTCCTCTTCTTTAACCAAGGAATTAAATCCAGCCCCAGTTAGTCTAGTTATCTATGATGTGCAAGGCAGACATGATCCATTGTGTACCCACTGTGAGTGACAGCATGAATGACAGCCTTTGCCAGTCAAAGCTGTGATAAGGACTGGATTCTGAAGGAAGCTCCTCTTTGAGAGCCATCTGCATTGTCCCAGCCATCACTTCTGGCAGGAAGGCTGATTCGGAGATAAGAAGGTGATGGTTGCTGAGCTTATTTCCGAGAAGGATCTCAGCAAACTAATCAGTGCCATCTGCATTTGAACAACACTCATCAATTTGGCTTCTTTCTTTCCTCCTCTTTCTTTTCTTTCTTTGCTTTTCTTTTCTTTTTTTTAACTTTTAGTGTGCCACCAAAGACAGACTCTCAGTATTCAAGAGCAAACCAAAACAAACAAAAATGTGTAAAAAAAAAATCTGAGAATAATGAAAAGACAGCAGTGGCAAGAGGGCTTGTGAAGGCTTCAATTGTGATATGGCCTCAGATTGGTGAGATGCTAGCAAAGGCTGTGTTACGGGCTCTCAGAGATTCAGATGAAGCAAAAGTTTATTGGAGACCTCCAGAGAAAAGGATGGCCTCGGCCCAAGAGGTGTGCACAAGTGAGAACAACAACAAAAACACCAACAATCGAAGGGTAGACAGAAAGCTAAATAAAAGGGATCCCCGTTACCAAATTGAAAGCCAAGTAGAATTAGAAAAATGGGGAAACTTCGCTTCAGACAAGGACTGCAGAAGGTTTAATTGTCCAAATTCTCAGTCTGTTTGTGCCTCACACACACAAAATAACCAGATATGAAAAGTCTGTCATATCTAGAAATGTGGTTGTGCCCACAAAGATTTTTTAGGGACCTTGATAATGAGATCAAAGCAGAGTAAAATATGATAAGCCACACAAATCATGACATGCTTTCCCTCCCATAGCCCTTCTCAAATATAAACTATTTAATAGGACTTGGAAACAGTTCACAGTCAATGGCCAATGAGAACTGGAGAGATTTTTCTGGTGGAATACTACAGGAATGAAAGATAACAAGATAGTCCACAATCATTTTTTTCTTTTATCAAATTGCTAGCCACATGGGGGATGTGCCATGGTGGATGAAGTAGAAGCAGGATGAGAAAGAGGAAGATCAGAATCAGCTGAAGATGGAGAGCAGGCAGAGTGGAAGTTGGAACAAAGGATCCAGCATGCAAACAACAGGCAGAGGTCTGAGAACCAAGCGGCAGGCAGGTCCTGAGGACACAGAGGGACAGAACTCTCCCTAGTCACTGAGGAAATAGTCTTCTCCACAACTGGCAAGGCAGAAGTTCAGATGGAGTCCCACCCAGGTTCAAGGTGGGTGGCAGCAGTTGAAGGGGGGTGTGAGATGCTGCTGTTCTGGGGCATGTGGCTGCCTGGAAAAAGGGGCTTATACCGAGACCTGCAGCCTGAGTCTCAGCCCATGCTCTCCTATCTCAGAGCCTTAGCATACTGATTCCAAATGATCCCAGAGCAACCTGAAACCCAGTGAACCCAATTCTCCAACAGAAGTATTCATTCTCTCAATTCCCTATTAAGGACTAAACAGCCATGTAGTGGTTTAGAGGCCTTGGCTTTAAAGTCAGGCTGCCTGGATTTGAGCCCTAGCCACATCACTTACTAGCTATGTGACTTTGGCAAAGTCACTTAAATTTTAATTGCTTGAGTTTACTAAATTGGGGATATGATTAATGGTCTTTACTTCTCAAAGGGTTATGGAATGATTAAATGGGCAAATCTATGTACATCATTTTGCACAGTAACATGACTCCCAGGAAGTTCTCAACAGCTATTTTCTCATTGTGGTTGTCATTATTCCATGTGCTTCAGATCCATGAGGTAGAAACACTGTCCTTCTCAGCCCTACTCCCTCCCCGCCCCCGATTCTCCACTTCGAGACCATTTCTATCTTCCTCTTGCAGAACTTGCCTCATATTTTACTGTGAAAATAAAATTCACCAGAGCCAAGTTCCTTATAAACAGATCTGCAAACTCGCTGATGAAAGAAAGGTTCACATCTAAGGTAGGGGAAGTCCTTATAGCATATACATGAGCTAACTTGAATTTTTTTGCTAACTAAAACAGCCTGTTTGTGGCCTATTAAACATACATTGTGCATCTGCTTTAATTATTAGAGAAAAGGGCACACTGACCAAAAGTAAAGACTGTCCCTGTTAAAAATAAGCGTGAAATGCCTGCCTTCCTGGGACGCCAGTGCCTTCGATGAAAAGACTCCCTTCCCAGGCACCAAGGCCATTCAGCTTGTGCTGGTCTGGGTTTTGGGGTTTTTGCGTTTTTTTGGTAAACCTTGAAGAAAAGTGTCCCTGACTTGTTTAATGTTCTTTGTTCTGACAAGATATAAAACTGTGCTGGGAAAAATCCCCGCTTCTCTGGAGCAGTTCCTCAGAGCAGTCTGAGAAGCAGGCTTCTGGGCTAGCCCTCAATTTGGCACAAATAAAACTCTTTCATATTCTTCCTATATATATTCTTCCTGCGTATTATCTTCATTAACGTCATTTACACACTCACATATCTTCTCTTTTTCTCTCCTTTTTTATCTAAGAAATGTAAAGGCCAATCCGTTCACAAATGCTTAGATTTCACTTCGGCTTCACTTTCAGCCTTTTTATTCCAATTTCTTTTCTTTCTCTCTTCCTTTGTAGGGCCACATCTGCAGCATATGGAAGTTCCCAGGCGAGGGGTTGAACTGGAACTGCAGGTGCAGGCCTACACCACAGCCACAGCACCACCTGATCCAAGCCATATCTGTGACCTACGCCACAACTTGTGGCAACGCTGGATCCTTAACCCACTAAGGGAGGTCAGGGATCAAATCTGCATCCTCACAGACACCATGTCGGGTTCTTAACCCATGGAGCCACAACAAGAATGCCTTATTCCCAATTTCTAACTTCGATCCAATAGTTTTTGGCCTTCAAGACCGGAAACAATTGCTTCTGGGTTCATATGGTCATTGATTTGTACATAGGCATGTCCATTTGTAAATGGACACATAATCTTAGCTGAAGTATAAGACATAGTTAAGAATGTTTACTATTTCTAAAACTATGAGATAGGTCTCCATGAAGTAAAATAAAAGAAATACGGTACAAACGTACCTGCTACTTCTCTGCTTTTAACAATCTCAAATTCAATCTCTCAAAGTCTAAATATCCCCTATATTCAGTCTAATTGGTTCACTGTGTTACTTATATTTCTCATATCAATTGTAGGTAATTTGCAACTTGTGATGTGAATTGGTCTTTTCCAAGCCTATTCAGTTTTCAGATGTTTTCAGTTTGAATTCACCCTAGTGATTTTCTCAGGGTTTTTTTTTTTTTTTTTTGGTAGCAATTGTAATGGAAGAAAATAGCTACATTAAAACTCACAATGCGTTATGATATAAAGATGGATACTTAAAACCTTTTGAGAATAGCTAAATCAAGTGTCAAAAAATATTTGGGGGGGGTGATTTCTGATAAAACGATTTCACTGAATGCACAAGTCATGTGGATGCATACTTTGCAACAGCACTTCCTTTCCAGAAATGCCAAAAGACTTTCATCATCCCTACTTTGAGAAATATAAGAAAATAATTTATTCTGATTTACTTTGGACTGCTGGACAGTATTGGCCTGAATGCATTTCTTTCAATTTCAGATGGACCAAATGGCTCTTGGCTTTCCTTCTTCTGATAATAAGATCAGTAACAAAACAAATGGAAGTGTACTCCAGCATATGTAGCATTGTGCTAAAAGTTTAATGCATTAGCTCTTCTAATTCTCTCATCGATCTTATGAAATAGGTATAATTAGGCCAAACCATAGGAAATCGTCTGTTGTTATTGTTTTTACCATATATGACCTAAACACTTGCAAATGTATATGATTTAATCTAATTTTAATACTCTATTTTATAGATGAGGAAACTGAGGTACAGAAAGATGAAGTTAATTACTCAAGGCTTGTGTCCCACCCATGTCTACAGGGCTCAAGAATTGGAAAGACAAAACTCAGAATGGCATTTTAGCAACACTTGGAGTTCCCATCGTGGCTCAGTGGAAATGAATCTGACTAGCATCCATGAGGACATAGGTTTTATCCCTGGCCTCGCTCAGTGGGTTAAGGATCCGGTATTGCCATGAGCATTATCCTGCGTTGCTGTGGCTGTGGTGTAGGCCAGCAGTTAAAGCTCCAATTCAGCTCCTAGCCTGGGAACCTCCATATGCTGTGGGTGTAGCCCTAAAAAGATTAAAAAAAAAAAAAAAACTTAGCAAAACTTGAAATGCCAAGAGGACCCTTCTTTTCTTATAATGGAAAAGTTTCATCAATGATAACTCTCAAGTTCTGTAACACTAGGTTATGAATGGTTTAACTCATTCGGATTTTATCAATTCTTAGTCTTTCGTCCTTCTGAGTACTATTCACTATGCTAACTTTAGATGCATGAAAGGAAAATAGTTCTTTGAACAACACACAATAACCTTAAATTATTCACTGTTACTGAAAATCACGTAACAAAGGATCTTTAAATATCTACCTTATCTCCTGAGGAAACCTGAAAAAGTACATGAGGGCTCTGTGTGCTATAACTTTAAGATTAATCAAAGTTCTGTCCTGCAGGCAAAGACCGGCCAGTTGCTTCAGAAGAGAAGCAGGAACAAAAGATTACAGGAGAGTACTGGGGGTTCATCTTCTGGAGTCAGGTCTAAACAATTTTAATTAAAACAGTATTTGGCTTCAGCGATAGTTTATTAAAATATTTTCTTCACATGATGCCTTTCTATGTTGTATTTTCTCATAAGCTTAATGGAGTTGAATTTGTATAAGCAATGCCAGATGAAACAACATTTACTTAAAGAAACTAGAAAAGAAATTTAATCAGCAATTAAGAAACTCATTTTCCCTGTTCTTAGTAGTCATTATTTTAGCATTATTCCATGATTATATTAAAGAAAAAAAAAGGCACATTAACACTACATTACTGCACACACTCACACCAAAAATGACAACGGATATATTTATTGTCATGTACAATGTGCTGCACTGACTTTTAAAAGCATGATTAGGGGATTGATTAAAAGTGACTAAGATGGCTGAGTTAATTTCACCAGCTACCATGGGATTTGTAAACACAGGCTCTAACAAATATACACTCTTTGATGAACTTTCCCTTTTAAAAAGCATAAAGTGGAAAAAACTTATTAGCGTATTAGCCTACGTGAAGTATTAGCACAGAATGTGTTGGTATTAGCATCGGCTTTAGCGAAGGGAAAGCACACTGAAAACACATTTCTTATTTAAATATCGTCCTGCTACTTTGGGAGAATGAGTATGCAGAACACTGGCAATGAGAATTGCTTCAGGGAAGGTTCCCATCTCCGCTGCCTCCCAAATGAATGAACATCAAGTTGTACTCCAAATACCTAGCAGAGGATGCTATCAAGAATATGAAGTCGATTACCTATATTGACTTGAGATGAACATGAACGATGACATGGAGGAGAGGAACAAGCCCAATGTCTAAAGGGAAACATCATCTCAAGTGCATGAGGTTGGTTCCATTCTGCTTTACGGTGTCTAAATTTGTTCAAGATGCACCCGTTAGTGAACATACCGTGGATGCTGCTCCCTGGAGCACTTTGATAATAATACTCCAAGTCTTTACCTCCTGGCTAAGTACAGTAACAAGGCAGAAGAGCTTCATCCTAGTCACAAAATAAAACCCACTTGGTTCTACCTAAATGCTCCCCATGGTGGTTTCCTATCTTCCTGGGTCTCATAAGACTCATAAGCTATGCTTGCTTTGAGACCCAAATACCTTTGACCCTTCGCTGGAGGGAAGATAGCTCTACGGAAATTCTAGGTCCACCAGTGAAGGCCTATGGGGGTGGGCTCTTAGAAACATCTTGGCCGCTGCTTTTTGAGAAGAGATCCAGACAGGTATAAGCAGAAATTTGACAATTAACGTTTTCAACAAAGTTGAGCTGTTTTATAACAAACTCTCCAAACCTGTAGTTCTGTATTTTTAAATGATGCATGTATATATCGAATATATTTATATATCAAATGTATTTCAGGTAGTACACACATCAAATGTCAGTAATACAAAGCAATCTTATTCTGCATTTTACACAATACTAGTGGCTCTGATAAAAGATGAAAAACGACTATGTTTATAATGGGAAATTAGATTTTGCTTTAGATTACTTTCCACTGTTCTTTTAAAATGCATAGCAAAACAGGGGGATAAACCCTCTTCCTGTCCTCTGAGCCAGATTAAATGCAGTTTGGAGTCATAATCATATTTACCAGATTTTTTTCATATCTGACTCGTATAGTATAGTTTTGTTAATATCAACCATGACCTTCATAGATACAAAATAAAATACATTTTCATTAGCTCAGTAAGCTTAAACAAATACATTTGAATGCATAACTATGTATAAAGAAGGATACGTAAGGTATCATATAAGCATATATGTTTATTAGCATTATATATTCATATATGTATATGTGAATACACACATACACACACAGAGCGGTTAAACATTATTTTATATCTCATCATACACCATGTGATTTTCAAAAATGATACAACTGAAAGGTCACAGTTACTAAAAAGATTTTGAGCTCTGTACCAATAGGTAGCTAAAAGGGATAGTGGCCATTTCAACCTTAAGCCCCTGGCCTTATCCACTGGTTCAAGGATGGGGACTAAGAAATTACAGACTGTTCACTGTTTACCCTTCTTCCTCACAAGCTGAAGAAAGGTTTTATTCAAACTGAACAGACCTTTCAGTTTGATTGATGTTCACAGCTACAACCACTTCCCCAAAATTAAAGCAGCAGAAATCAGGGAGCACACTCTATCAGTGATAAGCGTTGCCCTTTAAATTTCAACAAATGTGCCACTGTTTGAGTATCTTAGGTACAGAGGTAAAAGCTTTAGCAAAGAACATCAAAAGTGCAGAGAGGGGCCTGGGCTTTGGCTCCATGGATTAACTGCAAGAGGAAAGTCTCTTAAGAAACAAGCTGGCCGGATGTGTGCAAGCTTCCTGACAATCACTACCAGGTGAAGAAAAGAAAGGATGCCTGGAACAGAGAGGGATTTTTAAATGGTCTGAGGGATGCAAAAGCAATACTGGACCTACCACCCAATTTAGCAAAGCAGAATATGTACTGAAATTGGAATGGAGAAAAGGCCTTCTCCTTAATAGAAGGAGAGCAGGGAAAATAAAAATAAAGTGGGATTGAACCTTCAAGGGAAATAGAAATTGTAAATGACCATATTCCCTTGGAGAGAAACTGATTGAAAAGATGGGAAGATAAATAATTCAATTCAGACATTCAGGACCAAATAATACATCATTCGGTCTTGTTTGTTTTCATTTTCTCTCTCATATTCAGAATTTAATTAAAACATTAAAATGATTAGTCCACGTATGTTATGAGTACCTGAATATCCCAAATTGTATATTATATACTGCCATTCATTTTAGCAAATGATATTGTATTCTCGTTCTTTAAAAATTTCAATTATAGTCTGACTTTGTGAGGAATTCGCTGCATCTTCATTTTGCAACTCTAGGCAGGGAGGAATATTGACTTACCTGGTGCATCTAGTTAGGGTTGTTTTGCTTTCACAGAGGAAAATATACTGGGTAAAAGAGAACAGCGCTGGAATTACACTTGCCTCTAATCACAGATGTTTGGTGCTCAGAACCTTCTGATACCCTTGCCCTTGCTGTGGATGGAGTGTGTTGATCCTGAACCTTCCACTTGCTTTCTAATCCTTTGCTGCTCAATCTTCCAGCCTGACCTTATTACTCCAGTTGTCTGACATCTACACAAACAATATATATATATTTTTTCAAATTGAGGGGTGTTTCAAATTAATGGTTGTGAGTTATGGTTGTGAGGTCAATTTAGTGGATCATAACCAGAAAATGAAATTGAAGAGACTAGACAGAAAATATCAACGTCCACCAGCTGTAAGAATGGCAAAATATGGCTAGGTAAACAGCATGTGTAAGTTGTGATGTAAATGTATTATTTCTGTTGGTCAGGGTCAAAAATTGAAAATCACTGGTGGAAAAGAATATTTATCCATGAAACTAAAACTTCAAAAACATCCCCAAGAGAATTATCTTAGGCAACTTTTGCAATTTATCTGATAATAGATTTATTATATTCAATGTCTCTAAGACACATACACTTTAAAACTACTTATTTCTTATCATAGTCTATGTCCCATTATTAGCAATGATAACAGTTGCTCTTTGGATTGCTTGGCTATTTTGTCACAATACCTAAACTCCAAAAATAACATTAAGTGAGATAGATCAAAGGTTAGACTCTCTAGCAAGTGATCTTTGACAGAAACTCTAAACTTGGAGACTTGAGGATTGTTCATCGGCTAACCTTACCTGATTTCTCTAGAAGGGGTCTCTCTCCTCTCTGGCCCACCATAGCAGTCAACCTTCTCCCTATTGGCAGGAGTTTGTGGAGACCAGTTACCAAGTCCTGGTCTCCTCTTCCCTAGTATGGCCCATCTCATCTTATTTCCTCAGAGACTCATTGCTATACACTTTTAAAATTATTACATGGGTTTCAGTTAGAGAAGATAACATGCATAAAAATATTACCATCATTGATGCAAACAGATTTTTGTTTCTTCCCTTTTCAGAAAAATCTCCAAACCACACCATGCTAAACACATTGGTACAAACAACTCTCACAGGAATGTTAATTTCCTTTTTAAATTTATTATAGTTAATTTATAATGTTGTACCAATTTCTGTTGTACAGCAAAGTGATATATACACATATATACACACACATACACACACACACACACTCGCTTTCTTAATATATTTTCCTTCCTAAGAGACTGGGTATAGTTCCTGCTATAGAGTAGAACCTCATTGCTTATCCATTCTAAATATAATAGTATTCATCTACTAACCCCAAACTCCCCATCCATCCCACTCCTTCTCCACAACCACAAGTCTGTTCGCTACGTCTGTGAGTCTGTTTCTGTTTTGTAGATAGGTTCGTTTGAACTATATTTTAGAGTTCACATATAAGTGATATCATATTGTATTTGTCTTTTTCTTTCTGACTGACTTAGTATGATAATCTCTAGGTGCATTCATGTTGCTGCAAGTGACATTATTTTGTTCTTTTTATGGCTAAGTAGTACTCCATTGTATATATGTACCACATCTTAATCCATTCATCTGTTGATGAACATTTAAGTCATTTCCATGCCTTGCTTACTGTGAATAGTACTGCTATGAACATAGGGGTACATGAATCTTTTTGAATTATAGTTTTGTCCAGATATATGCCCAGGAATGGGATTGCTGGATCCTATGGTAGCTCTATATTGAGTTTTCGGAGGAATCTTCATACTGTTCTCCACAGTGGTTGTACCAATTTACAAGGAATGTTAATTTCTAATGTAATATTTTCTAATTCTTTAAGGATTCAAATGCCACTGAGTCATCATATAATGATGTGGCATATATTCAGTTTTAAGATTAAATATTAACCTTGCACTTAAATGTTTATTTTTAAGATTACTATATAACAAAGCAAAAGAAGTAATGATAATGCTACGATACTTGAAAAATTATTTCACAAATATTACTAAAGTATATCCTCACAGCCAATCCTCACTTTGAAGAAAGATATTTTCTCTGCTATATAATTTATAAAATAGATACGCTAGAGATGAGAACCTAGCCCAGTGCTGTCTAGTAGAAATCACAGAGCATAGATGAGTGCCACATTGAGTAATTTCAAATGTTAAATTTTCTAGTTCCTACATTAAAAAAATAACATGTTGAAGTTAATTCTAACAACATATTTAACTAAGAATATTGTCATATCAACATGTAATCAATGGAGTTCCCATCGTGGCGCAGTGGTTAACGAATCTGACTAGGAACCATGAGGTTACGGGTTCGGTCCCTGCCCCTGCTCAGTGGGTTAACGATCCGGCATTGCCGTGAGCTGTGGTGTAGGTTGCAGACGCGGCTTGGATCCCGCATTGCTGTGGCTCTGGCGTAGGCCGGTGGCTACAGCTCTGATTCGACCCCTAGCCTAGGAACCTCCATATGCCGCGGGAGCGGCCCAAAGAAATAGCAAAAAGACAAAAAAAATGAAATCCACAGAATCTCAATACAGACTTGTACTATTTTAATTACTCAAACAGCTATCTGTAGCTAGTGACTACCATATTGGAAATGACAGATCCAGAAGGTGACTATGTGTTTGGATTTATAGGACTATTTACTCTAAAATTGCTTTAAACCAGTTATTCCTGACGGTTGCATCTATGAAAACTGGTAGCTGGATCATAGGAATCTGTGTCTACAACGGAAAATAATATCATCTTTCTGATATGTAGTAAACAGATACATTATTACTCCATTAAAATAACTTCTTCATATAATTTTTAAAATTTGTTATTTCATGTTTCACAAAAACGCATTAAAACATCCAGTCATTTCAGCAGCCCAACAAGCTGAACAACTACTGATTAAAACAGTAACCTCTTTCCTGAATTTAAAATGTGGCCTGATTTTCAAAAACCTGTTTTGCATATAAATTTGCATAGTTTTTTTAATAAAGTATATGTGTAAAGTGAGATATAAATAATATGATGATTAAGGAAATACATAAGAACTTGCTGATACTTGCAAAATCCCATACAGAGGAATAAAAGAAGAAAAGAGTTAGGTCACTTTTATTTAAAGACAACTTTTATTTAGACAATCTTCCTATGTCATAGTATGTTATGACATCGTTTTAAAAACATTAGCTGCAACAAAAAAATTATTTTTCGTGTATTACTGAAAGTGTATTCTTATAAATAAATAATTTGTGGAAGTTTAATTACAGAGATATGGATACCTAAAATAGCTAAATGCCTAAAATTCAAAAGAAATAAACCTAAGCAGTTTTTGTCTTATGTAAAAAGCCATACAACTAAATTTTTGGATAATGTCTTTATAACATACTTTTTGTTTGAGATTAAGAATGTTATAATGTAATAGCCCAGGTTAACTTGTCATTTACTGCAATATCTTTAAAATTTTGGAAAATTGATATAAACCACATCTCTATGAGAAATTTTCTAGCCAGATTGATTAATAAAACTAATGTGTATCACTATAAAAATGTACAGACAATGTTCAGACATTTTATAATTCACTACTAGAAAAGAGAAAATTAAATGTTTAAACTATAGTACTTGTTGCTGCATCTGTGACATTTTTTGGATAACAAATAATTTTATGACTGATTTAAAGTATATTATCATTTCAATTTGTATGAAAATTTATCTTTTCTAAAGCTTGGTTATGACTATTTCTTGCTTTTATTTGCCTGAACAATACAATAAGAAGACCTATCTCTTCATCTGGCAAAAAAATATTACTTTTTCATCTTCTGTTTACCTTAGGAGCATTCAATTTCAATAGCTTCACTGCTTTTAGACTTTATTCTATTTTATTGTTCTTTTATCATATGCTTTTTTAGATACCTATCAAACTCAACTAAAGGTCTTATGTAAATTTCAAGAATGGGATCAATATTTTCACATAACACTAAGACGCGAAAATATTTGTATTCTAAAAATTGACTTTGATCTTTCATTCCAATCACAATGAGGAATTATTTTATTTAGGTGATTCCTTTTTAGGGCATATTCTATCCACAGAAGATTGTCCCAGCATTGTCTAACTCCTGTCAATTTAAGGCTGCAACTGAGATGCAAACCTTGAGGGTAAAAGAGAGTGCTTTATTCTGCTGGGCTTAAAGGAAATGCAATATTTGATAAGGTCCAGAAAGTCCTAAACAAAAGTAATATAACCACTAATCTAGCCACCTTCATTGCTACTCAGACAGCAGAATGGGGAGACATATTTTTTACTGGATTGGCCTTATTTGCCTTTTGCCATGTTTTTCATTATTTTAGCAATATAGTAGATTCAAGATTTTAAAAAAACAACCTTTTTTTCAAAATTTACAAAAAAAGAAAGTGGTCAGACTCCAGATTCCTTTATGCATTTATTTATTTTTTGTCTTTTTGCCTTTTCTAGGGCCGCTTCCTGCGGCACGTGGAGGTTCCCAGGCTAGGGGTCTAATCCGAGCTGTAGCCGCCGACTACGCCAGAGCCACAGCAACACGGGATCCGAGCCGAGCCTGCAACCTACACCACAGCTCACAGCAATGCCAGAGCCTTAACCCACTGAGCAAGGCCAGGGATTGAACCCGCAACCTCATGGTTCCTAGTCAGATTCGTTAACCACTGAGCCATGACAGGAACTCCCAGATTCCTTTAAACAAATATTCCTAATTAACTCAGAGTTTAAATTTTCAAAATTAACATTACACATTTCACAAATGCATTTATTTTATAAAATGAGCTTCAGCTATAAATTTGGAGCACATTTCTCATATGAGTCTAAAATTGCCCAACAGACAATCCTCAGAGTTTAGTTACAAAAGTTTTTGGTAAACAGCAGCACTGGTAGACCAACTCATGAAGTGTGTTGTGAAGAACCAGTTTTAAATATATAAATTTGGATTCTCTTGCAAGATGAAGAGGTGGTTTCATTGGTTTATAACCATATCCATCCACACAACATGAAAATAAAATTGTAAGCTTTCCAACCAGCAATCCCAATATAATTATTCAAATTAGAAAATTATAATTAATTCTAAAATGTTCTTGATGATTAGACTATCTCTGTTCAAGGAAATTAAAGGTAATATGTCACATTTATTAACCTTTAATTTATTAATCGTTATGTGATCACTGTCTTCTTATATATTTATTTTCTAAGAAAATATGAGATAGCCTATTTATTTAAAATACAGTGATTAAGATAGATTAGACTCCATCTAAAAATAACCAAAACCGAAACAAGCAAATAGACAAAGCAAAGGAGTAGATGCTATTAATTAGGTGAATATTCAGATTACTAAATCAAGAGGGAATTTGTCCCGAATTTTTAGGAACTAAGGCAAAGTAGATTTGGATTCAGTCATTTTCATTTTGCCATAAGAAGAGAAACACAATATCATCTATGTAAACAAACTGTTTCATGGGGAAAATGTCACAAAAGAGAGTTTTGTGTAGGTATGTGTGTAAAGAATAAGAAGTGTGGGTAGTATTTTAAATTAAAGTATTACGATTGGACCTAGAAATAATGTTGAAATGACTCTAAGGTTAGAAGCTGAGAGTACAACACTAAACCATCCCTCAGTGAAGGCTCTTCTGTGCTATGGAGGCGATGTGGTCCAGGCACATGGCTTTCTGATGACCAACTGAACTGAGTAAGACAGCAGAGGGATACCTCAAACACTGGAGGGCAATTTATTGTTTTCTGCATAGCACAGCATTTGTGACAGAAACAGAAGACACTTTATTTTTAAAAGGTGCATGTGAAGGTTTTTGTTTGTTTTGCTTTGACTGTATTATATTTTCCAGTATGTAAAAAAAATCTTAGAAACATGCTGAAAAGTGAAGAGGATTCTTTATCTTTAAATGTTTTGGGGGTATATGATTATTAAAACTTATAAAAGTTTTAATTATAATCATTCTTTTTTTCAGAATATATATAACAGAATTTATACATACACACACACACACACACATAAAATAGCAGAATGCTAGAAAATGCAAAAAAGAAGAAAATTAAAAATGACATATACTTATGGAGTTCCCATTGTGGTGCAACGGGATCGGCGGGGTCTTGTGAGCGTTGGGATGCAGGTTCGATCCCTGGCTCCGCACAATGGGTCAAGGATTCAGCATGGGTTAAGAATCTGGCATATATATAAAATTATTTATATAAAATTACATCACCTAGCAATAACTGTTGCTAAATTTTTGGTGTGATCTCTTCTTGACACTTGTATAGTTACAGGCTTATTTATTCTAATGAACTTTACTTATATACTCTTTTGAATTTTAATTCATAGATTGTCATTCAAGTGGAGAGCTGAGATTTCTCCCTTGTGTTGTCACTTCCAACTTAACACAATTTTCACACATTCAGTCTTTCAAAGCTATCCTGACTCAATCCTCTTACTGTTGACATCTGCTTGCCTCTGACTACAGGATAGCCTGGAGTCAGCTGGAAATTAGCCTTGCTCCCTTCTGACCAGGTACCTGGTTATTGGGCACTGCAAAGAAGGCAAGGAGTGATAAGGGGACACTTCAAGGCAGCACGAATGGCATTTTTATTTTTGCCTAACTGATACGCTCCATTCCCACAACACCCTAGATTAAAAAAAAAGCTTTTCCTGAATATTTAAGTTATAAAGCTGATAATCATAACTCAGTTTTTGGCAGCAAGCAATCTGAATATTTATTGATAGATGGAATAAAAAAAATGGAATCTATTTAGTCAGCCCACATAATGGGACATGAAATGACAATGCAGTGTCAACACTGTATCTGATTTTGCTCCAGTGACACATCTAAAGAAACTGATGGCATCCACACAGGTCTGGGCATCCAGCAGCCTCCTCACAATCCCCTCTGAGCCACAGGAAGTCTGGAGTGGAATGGCAAGACCACCAGTGAGTCCCTGGACTGCAGCCAAGGCCCTGGTGCTGAAATGATGTTCTCTCCACCTCTGGCCCCAGGTGGGATTTGCCCAAGATGTGGAACAGCAGGCACCCGGGCGGCAGCTGCCCAACAGGCGAGAGCGGGGCGGCTGCAAGCCCAGGAGGCAGAGTAAATGCCTGAGGACGTGCAGAAGCACAGTCCAAAGCCACGCTGCACAGCTGCCAGCAGCTGGGAAGCAACAGGAGAGACCAGCCTGGGACAAGCAGCAGCCACCGAGTGGCTCCTTTGGCAGAAAAGGGTAGGGTGACCATCGGCCTAAAAAAGCAGGGGGCAGACTCTACTGCACATGAACAGCAGGCTTGCAGGTGAGATGCATTTGCTTTTACCTTTAGGTAGACTTAGTAATTAATTACTTTCAGCCTCAGTTTTCTTCTCTGAATGAACCAGTGTGTCATTCATATATACATACGAATTGAAAGCCTAGCTGATGGTGGAATCAATGGGCTGGTTATTCATGGGTGCGTCTGTATGGATAGCTGTGGATTTTTGTTCGGGTGGAAGGAGGAGGAAAGAGATTTGTGGCAAGTTGTTGGGGAAAGATAGCAGATGTGGGCACTGGAGGGGCAGTAGCTGGTTTTGAGCAGCTCTGGAGCAAGCGGTTTGTGTATGTAGGTGAGGCTGTAAGACTGTGGCCACAAACACTGAGAACCCAGGCCCCAGTGACCTCGCTCATCACAGAGTGAGGGCAGATCCCGGCCCTCCTGTCTCTCTTCTCTGCCAGCCAACCTGGGTGTTGGCACAAGCATCCTGGGTGTTCATTAGCACAGCCTCCACAGGGGGGCTGGATATCTATTTCCACAGAAAGTCTCAAAGGCAGCTAGGGCAGCAGAACATGAATTACCTTTCAAACTCGGAAGAGCTAGGGAAATTGCGAAGGGTGGTTGAGGGGCTCTGTTAATGGGGGCTGCTGGAAGTGTCCTGATTTAGGCGTTAATGTGGCTGACCGTGATCTCACCTACACTCCTAGAATGGTGAGGCTTGGAACATTCAACTTATATGTAGAAATTCACATGCTTGTTCTAGGTCATAGTTGTTCTGAGATACTAATGACATAAAATAAATAATAGCGCCCAAACCGGGTGCTGGAATGAAGAAGTCACTTAATAGTTTCCAAGAAGCCCTGCAAGGAACTTTACATGCATTTCCCAGTTTAATCTTCACAAGCCATATTGCAGATGATTAAGTAATGACTACTGATATCTCTGACACAAATTTCAGGGAGGTAATAATCCACCCAGCATCACACAGTTTAAGTCATGGAGTCAGAACAATAAGAGAGGTCCCAATCAGAAGTTCCCTTATTTTTCTGTTTGGGGGCTTGATTCTTATTTTCCAATGAGACCTGTAATTCTCAAATGGAAGGGGGAGGGGGAGGCTATAGAGAAAGTCACTAGAATCTGGGTCTGTGGAGTTTGAGGAAGCACAACCAACACACCTGCTGTTTCTAACGCACAGATTTTAGAAAGTAAAGCTTGATACAGTGTCCTTGGCTGGAGGGGATCCTGAATGACAGCCTGAGAAACACTGCCGGGTAATGTGGCTGGTGAATCCTGGTATCTCCCCACGCGACCCAGCACAGACGGCAACTCAATGAGCACATCAACAGGTTCATTTTTATTTCTCTTTGGGGGCTGAGATCATGGGTAATTTTAATTTTCTCCTTTGTTTTTCCCAACTTTCCACAATAAACTTGCATCCTTCCTAATCATAAAAATAGTTATTAAATTCTGATTCTGATTTTTTACTTAATACCTTTATTATAATATGGAAATGATTTTTGATGAAGTAGTCCTAGTGAAAAGGTAGTAAACAGAAGTATATGCACATAATTAAGCAAAGAGGCCTACAGGAAAAACGATGAAAGAAAATACACTAAAGCCTGGCTCCTGTTGATTTTTCTCTAAAAACTGCCTCTAATACCTAAGTCTAGCTAAAAATAAACCATTTAAACAATGGTTTTCTTGCAGCCATATTAATTTTCAGATTGTTTTTTAATGTGATATTCAATAAATATTTATTCAATAAGCAATGCCATTAAAACACATTAATATTTTAAGGGATAGAGATGAGAGAAGGGTAAGGGATTATATCTGGCTCCAGAAAGAGTATCAAAATTACCTGTGGAGTTTTTTCAACCCGCAAACCTGCAGGAACATTTTGCACCACCTGCTACTATCTTCTCCTAGATTCGGTTAGACCAGTGGTTGAAATGGGAAATATGATTGAAAATCTCTCTGCTAGAGAGCCACTGCTCCTGATGTGAACATGTTGGATTCTCTCAGTGTGTGGGGCTGGAGAACAGTGGAAAAGCACTAGCCCCGATGCTGTGCAAAGCTGATCAAAAGTGTCACACTGAAACCATGGGACAGTTTATTGGCCAACTAGGGACAGTATGTATAAATCTCAGAGGGTTTTTTGTTTGTTTGTTCTACTTTGCTTTGCTTTTGCTGCTCAAAGGAAAAGCCTACCCCTTATCACCCACCTTTCTAGCTCCCAAACAAACAAACGAAACAAACAAAGGATACTGGGTGCTGGAAAATAATTTTTTTTCCACCATAGTAAGATGATCATTGCTTCTGCTTTGGCCCTTACATGTGGGTGTAACAGATCGATCAGAGCATGCAGTTAACATGGACGGTTAATGACAGTGGAGCCCAGTGTTTCTGGCTAAGTTCAATGAATGAACCTATATAAATGGTTAAATATACCAGAACTGAAAATGACACTATCAAATCTGGATTCTGGAATGGGGACTAAGATTTTAATTGCTCTTAAAGGAACCAACAGGATTCGATTATTTAAGAATACTAACAAATAAAGATAGAATATTAGAGATCTTATGAGCCATACAAATGCAGGTGCTGTGGTGATTCAACCACTTTCCTTGAGGCATGTAGTTGGAATACTTCTGAAACTGACATTTGCATTACTTTCATGCGTGAAAATAAATATCATTTAAGTACAGTCTCTCCTCATAAAAATGCACTGTCCTGAATTACAGTTTTATTTTATTTTATTTTATTTATTTTTTGGCCACACCCACGGCATGTGGTTAGTTCCCAGGCCTGGGATCAAACCTGAGCCATAGCAGTGAATCTTTAACTGCTAGGCCACCAGGGGAATGCCACAGTTTATATTTTTTTACCTTTTTCCTCCAGGAATCGGACCAGGCTCAGAACTCTCATTTGAAATGTTTCCTAGGCTATTTCCTCATGGTGCCTACTAAGCACACATTGAAGGCACCATTCAAACTGCCAAGAAGGAAAAGGCAAATTCTCTTACTCATTGCTACCTTGCCTGACTTTCAATAAATACACTTCAGTCTTACCCAAGATGACTTATTTATATTGACTTATCATCTAACCAGAGGGGCCAAGAAATGAAAAGCAGGAACAATGTAATATGGCTTACAAATAATGGGCACGAATATTGGAAGCCAAAGAAAGCATCAAAATCTGAGTAAACAGCTTCCCTATGAAAAAGGAAAATGGCTTACGGTTTGCCTATTTTAGGGTTCCAGGAAAGAAAATACACTATGTGAGACTTGTTTCTAAGGACTTGCCTCTCTCCCTGGACACCTCACCCTACCTCACTTCATAAGTCACATGCTGTCTAGACCAGATTCAAGGTTCACTCTGAAAAGATTACATTCACAGGGTCACTGGGAGGGAAGGCGGGGGCAGGAGCTTTCAGCCTGGAGAATGGAGCTTTGATTTATGTTGGGTTGCAAATTTAAGTTCTGACCAGTACTTTTCTACCTTTCCAATCCCCAAAGCAAGAATGACAAAAATCAACCTGCAATGTAATATAGACGAGCGCAATAACTTAGTAAAAGGGCAGTCTACCTAAATAGGACTTTACATGGTTACAGGATAATTACTCTCTGTTACAAGCCCTGAATAGTACTGTTATAAATCCTATCACCAGAGGATCAACTAATTATCCCAGCACTGCAAACTTATTCCCACGAAAACTTCATTTACAATGTATGAAATAAAGAAAAGCACGTAAGTTAGAGTTCCTTACTAACGAAGATTAAAAATTAAATGCTAATGATAACACATAACATGAAAATCTTTATGTTCATATTGATTTCACTGTGTATATTTCACTTCAAAACAAAGGGGTTATAATGTTCACTTGCTCTCACACCTTCTCGTATATATTTTCATTTAATTCAGAGGTCGAATGCCAGTGGCGTGGATCAAATGTAATAAACGAGTGGAAAACACCAAATGTCGTGTGGGTTTCTCACTATCATGATCATGACAGTAGAACAAATAAACTAAACCGGGTTTTATAGATGGGTCGGCGGAAGAGGTTTTCATTGTTATGAAGGAGGCATGCATGAGAACAAGGACATGGAGAGTTCATAAAATGTCAGTTCACAAGGAAATATATGTTCCCTCGTTTTCTGTGAGTTTGGCTTCATATGCTTTCAGATTGAAAATATGGATAATATAAGAGAGTGGTGTTCAGTAAGGAGTGAAGAATGATGTACAGGGGAATTCTCCCCACTGCTCGGGAACACGGCTTTGGCCTCATGTGTGTCACTGGGTACCAAGCACACAAGATGACTGAGAATCAGTTCTCCCACGTGACCTCGGTCTCCATGACCTATTGTTCTTAATGACTTATATTCTCTTTTCAATTATTTTTCATAGATATCTAAGCTCTAAAATCTCCCAAGCAGCACTATCATTATTTCTTTTCAGAAGGTTTAGACTGGACTAGTACTATATGAAAGGTAAAGACATGAAACACACACAGTAAAGAGTCTGGATGTCTCAATATTGGGAGGATTTGAATAGGGGAAACGTAAACCACAAAAAGTCTCTTACTCCAAAAAAAAAAAAAAAACCTGAAACAAGGCAGAGACCAATGCACCTTATGAACAAAACCTGTACAACGCAGAGCTTTCAGCCACACAAACGTTCCAGTCTTCCCCAAATGTTTCACTTTCTTTCCGATGTCTAAATCTTTGTTCAGGCATGGCATGCCCTCTTCCTTCTTTGTGCTCGGAACATTCCCATTCGACATTCCAGACCCAGTTAACATGTCCCTTCCTTGGTGAAAGATCCTCACTGCTCAAGAAATAACGACCTCCTTAACTATGTTACTACCACATATTCCAGATCCTTAAATCGTACTAGATTGTCATTTGTACCGTCATTTTGCAGATTTTAAGGACTTTAAATTATGCAGAATAGATGGCAATGCTGGGAAAAGAAGTAATGAGTGGTCCAGGAGGATCCTTTTTCTAATAAACAAGGATAAATTTGGACAGTAAAAGAGAAAAGTCCGTCCCAGCACAGGGAACAGGAGGCGCAAAGCAGAGGTAGAGTGAAGAACCCGCATAGGTCTTGCAGACAATGGTGAGATTCCACTGACGATAAGAAGCACCTATGAGCAAGACCAACTCATGAGTCTGAAACAATGTCTAAGGCAGCAGGACTCTTGAAGCAAGGAAATCACAAAAGCACATGTGCATTTTATCATGATCATTCTGGCAAGAGAGGAATAGAAAACTGGAGTTGGGAAGGAGACCTGAATCCTTTGTAACAGACAAGGGCCGCTGATGGGTGGAACTAATGTAGTAGCACGGTGGGAACGATGAGGAGAGGAGAGATTTAAGAAAGGTGTGGGAGGAGTTCCCGTCGTGGCGCAGTGGTTAACGAATCCAACTAGGAACCATGAGGTCGCGGGTTCGATCCCTGGCCTTGCTCAGTGGGTTAAGGATCCGGCGTTGCCGTGAGCTGTGGTGTAGGTTGCAGACGAGGCTTGGATCCCTCACTGCTGTGGCTCTGGTGTAGGCCAGTGGCTACAGCTCTGATTAGACCCCTAGCCTGGGAACCTCCATATGCCATGGGAAGTGGCCCCAGAAAAGGCAAAAAGACAAAAAAAAAAAAAGAAAAAAAGGAAAGGTGTGGGAGTCAGTATTGAATATGAGATGGGGGATACAACAGGCATTTAATTAATAGGATGATTTTCATATGTCTGATTTGGAAGTGAATGTGGTTGGTGGTCTGTACCTAGATGGGTAACTCAGGAAGGAGAAAAGGTCTGGAAATAGAGCATAATTTTCATTTTTAGCTCCCTGAACTTATTTTGCCTATGGGCCATCCAGTTGGAGAGGTCTGCTGAGCAGACAGAATGCCTGGGTCCAGCACAAAAGAAAGCAGTGTGGTTTGCCAATAAGAGCCACTGGAGTCAGCATCACTAAGGGCTGTAGAAGTGAATTAGATTGCTCATGAACAGAACAGAGAGGAAGAAGAAGAGAAGGAGCCCCAGGTCTGGCCACAGGGATAGACCATGTACAGGGGGTACAGTATTTGCAGGCAGGCAGATGAAGATGCTGTAAGACTAGGGTTTATTACAAGAATAAACCCAAACTTTGCCAGGTTCTAAGCTCAATGGAAATGACTTTGGAAGCTCTCTTTTGCTACAGAGAAATGTAAAGTGTGTGTGTGTGTGTGTGTGTGTGTGTGTGTGTTTTCCATAAACGCATCTGGCATAGATGTAAGACTGCCCATAACCCCAAACAGACTCAGGAAAAGTTAAAAGTGACAAATGAAATATCATGTCTGTGAAGACATTTTAAACAAAACTGAACGCACTGCACAAATGTACTTAATACTATATAAGTTTTTAAGATCTGGACATGGTAGGAAAAGAACCTCAATGCTGATAAAAGGAAATCTCATTTCAGCATCAGGAACAACCCAAGTGTGGCTCCTACCTGACCGCCTGGGGATTATAAATGGTGTGATACCAAACCAGGGGCAATGACTGTCTTTTAAATATAAAAATGGACATTTTTTTCAAATCAAATATTCTTTTTTCTTTGTCCATATGCACCTGTGGCATGTGGAAGTTCCTGGGCCAGGGGTTGAAGCTGCAGCTGGGACCTATGCTACAGCCCTGGCAACACCAGATCCAAGTCACATCTGTGACCTTCGCTGCAGCTTGAGGGAATGCAAGACCCTTAACCCACTGAGCGAGGCCTCACAGAGACTACGCTGGGTCCTAAACCTGCTGAGCCACAAAGGGAACTCCCAAATATCCTTATATGTTACTACATTTAAAAGAAATTTAAATGTGTTTATAAGGCTAAGTATTCATTAGTAATGAATATAATCATTTTCTAATATCTGTTAAAATTCACTTTATACATTTAGAGGCTTTGTCTAAAGAGAAGACTTGTATAATTGATATGGATTTGTTTCTGTTTCTAGAGGACAACAATATCCCATAAAACAAGTCAAACAAATTGGGGAATGGTTCATCCATATTCTGAAATCTGAATATTGGTTGTACAAGATTCTAGAGGAAATCTGACATTTTATTAGGACATCTTGTGTCCTACAAGACTAGTTAGTAAACTGGGAAGTCAAGTCCCTAAGGTAGGAAACGCTTAATGTTTCACTCTAATTCCTTCACAATGATACCTACTAATTCAGTCTTTTTTTTTGGCTGCCCCATGGTATATGGAGTTCCTGGGCCAGGAATCAGATCTGAGCCCACAGTTGCGAACTTGCTGCAGCTGTGGCAATGACAGATCCTTTAACCCACGGTTCCGGGCCAGGGATCAAATCTATGTCCAGGTGCTGCAGAGATGCCATCAATCCCACTGCACCACAGCAGGACCTCCCACTAGTTCAGTCTTAACACACTTTAATGAAGCAGTTCTCAACCCAAGATGTATGTCAAAATCACCCTGTGGATCTTTAAAATCAGATACTTAGGTCCATCTAAATTCACGGAAGCCAAACAGGTGTTCTTACATCCTGAAAACTCCAGCACACACTTCCCTGCCAACCCTTTTGAAGAAATCTAATGTCTTGTGTGTTGCTAATTACTTTTCACAGGCAAGGGTATAATTTCTCCACTTAACAAGGGTCTTGCCTTTAAAAAAAAAACAAAAAAAAAAACTCTCCTTGCCTGTAACAGAGTACACATTACTCAGTATGTATGTTGGTCAACTGATGTGATTTTTCAAAGATTTACTAAAACCAAATTAAGTTGTACAATGATGTGGTACAGAGTGTTCGTCTTTTGAGCAAAATCATGCAGCATTCCAACTGTTGACAAGAATATTCAAACTGTTCCATGCTTTCATCTATTTTTGATGATTCAGTGCAATAAGAAATTTTGCAGATGTACGAAAAGATTTTTTAATAGTTATGTGTGCTGATAACAACTCCTTATTAGCAGGAGGCCTCATTTACATTCCAGATCAGAGGAAGTTGGTAGGAGAGAAGTCATATGCTCATGAGATTCAACATTAGATCTGTATGTTTCCCTTAATCCTATATGAACTTTATGAACAGCCAAAAATCCTTTTATGTTTGTTAGAACCACTTGCTCTAAATGTAAATGGTTTCCAAGGTAAAGTTACTAAAGAAAGTGACAAGATATCTGTAAGAATTTGCCTCATGAATAAAACATTAAAACATGGTAGTGTTTTAGAAATAGGATACTGTGGGGAAAAGGTAGCATTTGCTTTTTCATAATGCTTTCCTTTAATCTTAAGAAATATTTTGCCCTTCATCCTCGAGAGCAACAATTGACACTGATTACTTAGCAATCATATAAAGCCAGGCATGGTCAAGCTGTGATAATGGAACCATCAATGCAGTTATAATGTACTTTGGTCCTGAGGATGGCAATTGCAAAGGTAACTATGATCCAGGCTAAATCCTCTTTGCAAGTTGGGAAGGGCTAAGAGCCAATGAATAGAGCTTTTTAATACAGCAAGCCACAAGGTGAGAAAAAGGAAGATGAGGTTAAGAGCATGATATGATCCTTAAATAATTCTAGATACTGTTAACATATAAAGTCCATCACGCTATTATTTTTAATCCATAGGCAGATGTTTATGATATACAAATTTTAATAACACTGCACGCACACGCACCCACACACACACACACAAGATCCTCATATTTTCTCAGTGAAAGGGAGCTTACTTTTTCTTTCCATCTTCAACAATGCTGGAAATTGTCATTCTTTTTCACTTTTGTCACTTTGATAACTGAAAATTTTGCATTTACTACATCACTTGTATGAGACCTTTTTTAAAAGCAAGTTTATCATTAGGCACTGTTAGCTGATTTTAGCCCTAGCTCATATTTCTATGAGATTGTTTAATTTTATTTGTATCAGCTCTTGGTATATTAAGGCTAGGGGTTGAATTGGAGCCATGGCCTGCAGCCTACACCACAGCCACAGCAACACCAGATCCAGGCCACATCTGCGACCTACATCACAGCTCATGGCAATGCTGGATCCTTAACCCACTAAGCAAGGCCAGGGATGAAACCCATATCCTCATGGATACTCGTCAAGTTCGTAACCTGCTGAGCCACAATGGGAACTCCCTTGAAATACTTAACTATAAATGTACTCATAGGTGTGACCAATCACATTCTATACAATAGCAGTTTTAGGAAGAAAATAGTGAATAGAGTTTTCTATTCTCAGAACACTGTATGAAATAGTAAAGGAGAATATGAAGCTAATTTCACTAGGTAAACTTTCCTCTTTGAAAATAATTTCTGGAATATCTGTCACTTAAATATTCAAATATAAGCACATGCTCTTTTTAGAACAAAAATGCCTACCCAAAAGCTTTTAAAATCACATGAATATATTTTTGGATGATTTGCTATTTGAAATCGTCAAATCCTCTGCTTTTTCTCATTTATAAAGACAATGGAGTTGTCAATATGGGAATCATTTCTAGTTGTTAGTGTGGAATTCATATTGGCTCAGGATTTCATCTTTGATATTATTTCCTGAGATTTCCTGCTTCTGATATTATAACCCAGCTCACAAATGATTTGCTTTTTTGAGCTGTGAATGCTAAAGATAAATATGTTTCTTTTGCATGTATATATACTATGGTATATAAGAAGTGACTATAATAAATTTCCAAATCTCGAGGTTCCACATCTGATATTTGAATATACTAATGCTACATCACAAGTCAAGATGCGATTGAAATGAGAGGACATGAGAAAGGGTCTGGCATAGGTTCTGGGTCTGGTACATGATAGTGAGACATTAAACATTAGTGCCTTAATCTTGCCATTTTCTAAAAACACAGACATTACGCATAGGTCAGGAATAGGCTTTAATTCTGGCTTAATGAAAAATAAACTGAAATAATGATCCAAACAATTAAAAATAATTGAGAAACAATTAAAAAGAAAGTAGAGAATTCTTTTTATTGAAGTTGTGAGAATTGCTATTATTTGAGTGTTTATGTCCCCTCAAAATTCATAGGTTGAAATCCTAGCTCCCAAGTGACAGTATTAGGAGGTAGGGCCTTTAGGAGACAATTAGGTCATTTGGGCAGAGCTCTCATGGATGGGATTAATGCTCTGATAAAAGAGACCTCAGAGAGAGCTTCTGAGGCCTTTCTGCCAGATGAGGTTGCAGCAAAAATAAAAGAGCCATCTAAGAAGTCCTCTCTCATCCGATACCAAATCTGCTGGTGTCTTAATCTGGACATCCTAGGATCCAGAGTAGTGGGAAAGAAATTTATACCACTTATAAGCCACCCAGTCTGTGGTACTTTGTTACTGAAGCTCAAATTGATTAAAATAAGAATGTTGGAATTCCCGTCGTGGCGCAGTGGTTAATGAATCCAACTAGGAACCATGAGGCTGCCGGTTCGATCCCTGCCCTTGTTCAGTGGGTTGACGATCCAGCGTTGCCGTGAGCTGTGGTGTAGGTTGCAGACTCGGCTCGGATCCCGAGTTTCTGTGGCTCTGGCGTCAGCCAGTGGCTACAGCTCTGATTAGACCCCTAGCCTGGGAACCTCCATATGCTGCGGGAGCGGCCCAAGAAATGGCAAAAAGACAAAAAAAAAATGTTATAGGAGTTCCTATGGTGGCTCAGTGGTTAACGAATCCAACTAGGAACCATGAGGTTGCAGGTTTGATCCCTGGCCTTGCTCAATGGGTTAAGGATCCAGCGTTGCTGTGAGCTGCAGTATAGGTCACAGATGCATCTCAGATCCTGAGTTCCCGTGGTTCTGGCGTAGGCCGGCAGCTACAGCTCTGAATCCACCCCTAGCCTGGGAACCTCCATATGCTGCGGGAGCGGCCCAAGAAATGGCAAAAAGACAAAAAAAAAAAGAATGTTATGAAGAAATAGTGATACATAAAGAAGAACAGCAGATGTTGAAGAGCTGGGGTTATAGGGTCACTATCTCAAATTTAACCACTTAACTTCAGGCATTTGAGAAAATTACTTGAGCTGTCAGAGTCTCAGGTGGTTGTGTTTTTTTGTTTTTCCATATATGTGGGCATAATAATAGCAATAACCTTATGGAAATGTTGTAATGGATTAAATGAAGTGATATCTATAAAACAATTATCCCATTGCTTGATACATCATCACCTGTCAATACATGCAAACTATTATGATTATGTACTGACAAAAGATGTTTTCATGTGTAACCAAGAAGGGATTGCGAAAATATCACGGGAAAGCTGTTGTGAAGGAAATGTGATATGTAGAATGAGTTCCTGGATGGTGTAAAGTTGCTACAGGACAAAGTAAAAGTTATTTTTTTACAAAACTTGCTCCCTGCCCCTCATCCAAGTTCCTGCCTCAGGTAAGAATCTCATCTGTTCTGCTTTAACTATGGGCTCTTAGTTGTTCTCAGTAAATGACAGCTAATGATAGTGCTGTTGTGTGTCGGGGGACTGTTCATGTGCTTTAATTCACTTATCTTCTCAAGTTTTCCAAAACTTTCTCACCCTTTTTAGTTTACTGATGGCATCCTTCCAGACTTCCAACGACAGTGGATTTTCAGGTGTGCAAGTGATTTCAATTGGACTTTGGCAGAAGGGAGAAGAGAGAAACTTGTTGGCTTTTTTCAGCCACCGTGAAACAGAAGTAAAACACCTGAGTGATCTTTCTTTTATTATTATCACTATTATTACTGCTGCTTTTTAGGGCTGCATCTGTGGCATATGGAAATTCCCAGGCTAGGGGTCAAATCGGAACTGCAGCTGCCAGCCTACGCAACAGCCACAGCACCACCAGATCCGAGCTGTGTCTTTGACCTATATACCACAGCTCACAGCAACACCAAATCCTTAACCCACTGGGCGAGGCCAGGAATCAAACTTGCATCCTCATGGATACTAGTTGGGTTCATTACTGCTGACCTACAACGGGATCTCCCCAAGTGATCTTTCAAAGACATAAAACTGATCATGTTGTACGATCTTTTTGATATGTTGTTGGATTCGGTTGCCTAAAATTTTGTTGAGAATTTTTGCATCTATATTCATCAAAGATATTGGCTGATAGTTTTCTTTTTTGGTGGTATCTTTGTCTGATTTTAAAATTAGGGTGATGGTAGCATCATAGAATGTCTTTGGGAGTGTTCCTTCTTCTTCAACCTTTTGAAAAAGTTTAAGGAGGATGGGTCTAAGTTCCTCTTTGCATGTTTGGTAGAATTCGCCTGTGAAGCCATCTGGTCCTGGACTTTTATTTGTAGGGAGTGTTTTTATGACATATTCAATTTCATTTCTAGTGATCGGTCTGTTCAGTTGATCTATTTCTTCTTGATTCAGTTTTGGCAGGGTGTAAGACTCTAGAAAGTTGTCCATTTCTTCCAGATTGTCAAATTTATTAGCATATAATTGTTCACAGTATTCTCTCATGGTTTTTTGTATTTCTGCAGTATCCGCTGAGATTTCTCTTTTTTCATTTCCGAATTTCTTTGTTTGGGTTCTTTCTCTCCTATTCTTAGTGAGTCTAGCCAGGGGGTTGTCAATTTTGTTTACCTTTTCAAAGAACCAAATCTTGGTTTTATTGATTTTTTTCTATTGTTTTTTGAATCTCCATTTTATTGATTTCCTCTTTCATCTTTATGATTTCCTTCCTTCTGCTGACTTTAGGGTTTTTTTGTTCTTCTTTTTATAATTCATTTAGATGGTGGGTTAAGTTGTCAATTTGAAATCTTTCTTCTTTTTTGAGGAAGGCCTGTATTGCTTCCCTCTGAGCACTGCTTTTGCAGCATCCTATAGATTTTGAGAGGTTGTGTCTTCGTTATCATTTGCCTTGAGGTATTTTTTAATTTCCTTCTAGATTTCCTCATTGACCCATTAGTTTTTTAGTAGCATGTTGTTTAGTCTCCATGTAGTAAGTTTTTTCTCATTTCTTTTCCTGTGGTTGATTTCTAGTGGGATTCATCCCAGGTTCACAAGGATGGTTCAACATATGCAAATCAATCAATGTCATACACCACATTAACAAAAGAAAATCATCTCAATAGATGCAGAAAAAGCGTTTGACAAAGTCCAACATCCATTTATGACAAAAACTCTTGCCAAAGTCGGTATAGAGGGAACATACCTTAACATAATCAAAGCAATTTATGACAAACCCGCAGCAAATATAATACTCAATGGAGAAAAATTGAAAGCCTTTCCACTAAAATCTGTAGCAAGACAAAGATGCCCACTGTCTCCACTGCTATTCAACGTAGTATTGGAAGTCCCAGTTGCAGCAATCGTAAAAACAAAATAAAAGGCATTCAAAGAGGAAGAGAAGAGGTAAAACTGTCACTGTATGCAGATGACATGTTACTATATATAGAAAACCCTAAGGACTCAACCCAAAACCTACTTGATCAACAAATTCAGCAAAGTAGCAAGATATAAGATTAACATTCAGAAATCAGTGGCATTTCTGTATACTAACAATGGAACTTTAGAAAAGGAATACAAAAATACAATACCTTTTAAAATTGCACCCCCAAAAATCAAATATCTGAGAAAAAACCTGACTAAGGAGTCAAAGCACCTATATGCAGACAACTATAAAACTTTAATCAAGGAAATTAAAGAAGATTCAAAGAAATGGAAAGATATTCCATGTTCCTGGATTGGAAAAATTAATATTGTAAATAAAAATGGCCATACTACCCAAAGCAATCTACAGATTTAATGTGATCCGTATCAAATTACCCATGACATTTTTCACAGAACTAGAACAAACAATACAAAAATTTATATGGTGGAGTTCCCATCGTGGCTCAGTGGTTAACGAACCCAACTAGGAACCATGAGGTTGCAGGTTCGATCCCTGGCCTTGCTCAGTGGGTTAAGCATCCGGCATTGCCGTGTGCTGTGGTATAGGTCGCAGACGTGGCTCGGATCCCACACTGCTGTGGCTCTGGTGTAGGCCAGTGGCTACAGCTCCGATTCGACCCTTAGCCTGGGAACCTCCATATGCTGCAGGAGCAGCCCAAGAAAATAGCAAAAAGACAAAAAAAAAAAATTTATATGGAACCACAAGAGACCCAGAATTGCCAAAGCAATTCTGAGGAACAAAAACCAAGTAGGAGGCATCTCTCTCCCAGACTTCAGGCAATATTACAAAGCCACAGTCATCAAGTCAGTGTAGTGCTGGTACCAAAACAGACATACAGACCAATGCAACAGAAGAGAGCACCCAGAAATAAACCCAGACACCTTTGGTCAATTAATCTTTGACAAAGGAAGCAAGAACATAAAATGGGAAAAAAGACTCTATTCAGCAAGAATTGCTGGGAAACCTGGACAGCTGCATGCAAATCAATGAAACCAGAACACACCCTCACGCCACGGATGAAAATAAACTTAAAATGGCTTAAAGACTTAACTATAAGACAAGACACCATCAAACTCCTGGAAGAGGACATACACAAAACATTCTCTGACATCAACTTTACAAACGTTTTCTCAGGTCAGTCACCCAAAGAACAGAAATAAAAGCTAAAATAAACCAATGGGACCTAATCCAACGGACAAGCTTTTGCACAGCAAAGGAAACAAAAAGAAAACAGAAAGACAACGTCCAGAATGGGAGCAAATAGTTTCAAATGATGCAATGGACAAGGGGCCTAATCTCTAAAATATACAAACAACTTAAACAACTCAACAGCAACAAAGCCAACAATCCAGTTGAAAAATGGGCAAAGGACCTGAAGAGACATTTCTCCAAGGAAGATATACAGATGGCCAACAAGCACATGAAAAAATACTCAATATCACTGATTATTAGAGCAATGCAAATCAAAACTACCATGAGATACCACCTCACACCAGTCAGAATGGCCATCATTAATAAGGCCACAAATAACAAATGCTGGAGGGGGTGTGGAGAAAAGGGAACCCTCCTGCACTGTTGGTGGGAATGTAAGCTGGTACAACCACTATGGAGAACAGTATGGAAGTACCTTAGAAAACTATACATAGAACTACCGTATTACCCAGCAATCCCACACTTGGGCATATATCTGGACGAAACTTTCCTTATAAAAGGCACATGCACCCGCATGTTCACTGCAGCTCTATTCACAATAGCCAAGACATGGAAACAACCCAAATGTCCATTGATAGACGTTTGGATTAGGACGATATGGTATATATACACAATGGACTATTACTCAGCCATAAAAAAGAATGAAATAATGCCATTGGCAGCAACATGGATGGAACTAGAGACTCTCATCCTGAGTGAAGTAAGTCAGAAAGAAAAAGACAAATACTATATGATATCACTCATATCTGGTATCTAATACACAACATAAATGAACCTTTCCACAGAAAATAAAATCATGGACTTGGAGAACAGACTTGTGGTTGCCCAGCTGGAGGGGGAGGGTTTGCGAGCTTGGGGTTAATGAATGCAAACTATTGCTTTTGGAATGGATTAACGATGAGATCCTGCTGTGTAGCGCTGACAACTATGTCTAGATACAATGTAGTCCAACAATGGGAGAAAAATTTATGTATACATGTATGTGTAACTGGGTCCCCATGCTGTACAGTGGGGAAGAAAAAGTGTGTTGGGGAAATAACAATAAAAAATAAACAAATAAACAAACAAATAAATAAATAAAACTGATCATGTTACCCCTCTGCCACTTCCATGACAGTCAGGCTTAGGCTCTTGGTTCATGCCATGATCCTGACAATTCTCCAGCTCTCTCATTCTCTGCTGAGTTTTTTTTTGCACACCCCCAAATTGGTCGTGTTGTTTCACCCCCTTTGCCTTTCAATATGTGGTTTTGCCTGTCTGCAATGCCCTTCTCCTTTTTTCACCGGCTACTCACATTCTCCTACTGTAAGCCATAACTACAAAGAGTTTATAAAGTCTCCTCTAACTGCTCCCAGGCAAAGTTGCAGACGTCCTCTTTTGTGCTAGTACTGTACCCTGCAGTTTTCTGTTGTGGCATTCCTCACTACCCTTCTTGGAAATTATTTGTCTGCTTATGTTACTCATCCATTAGTCATTGAAGTGACTCAGGGTAAGAACCATATCCTATTCATTTTTATATCTTTAGCACTTAGCAGAATGTCTCTAAAACATGCATTTCCAATGGGGGGAAATATCACTTTCAAGAGGGCAAAACCAGGTTCTTGAGAAGGGGGTGAAAAAATTTAGACATTATAATGCTTTGTGGTCCTCCAGAGCCACAGTACAAAACAGATATACAGTATACCTGAGGGATTACAATTAATGGGGAGAGGGCAATTAGATTAAAACAAAAGTCAAAAAGTCTCCTAAAGTGGAATGATAATGAAAAAAAAGAATTGCCAAATACTGCTTTAAAGTAAGCACTTTGTTAAGGTTTATTTTTCCTTTTTTAATATTCAGTAAATATTTTTGAGTAGATGACAAACTCAAACTCTAGTTCTGATGCTTATGATTTGGGTGACTGGGCCTGTCATTTACCTTCTCTTGATGTATTACCAACATTCAAGGCTGGTGAAAGAGTAAAGCATATATCTGTAAACTCAAACATATGTAAATAGCATACTCTTGCATGCTTCAGAACTATGCCACTCAAGTTCTTTTTTTTCCTTTCTTCTCTACTCAGCAAGTTCTTAAGACAGAATTCTTTATTTGTGTGTGTGTGAAATATGCCCTGACTTTTTAAGGGAAAACTGCTTTAATGTGTATCTCTCTACTAATGTCTTTATGTATATGGTCCTTACCTAGAGGAAAAGAAAATTCTGAGTGTAAAGTTTGTATCTTATTCATAACAGGTACCAAAATGAGAACCAAATGAATCCCAAAAACTGATGAGCGAACATGGAGTCAGGCACTTGCATATCTGTTTTCCTGTCACTGCTACATAGAGTGATAATGAAGAACCCCTACCTAACTTATCCAGAACCCTGAGCTCGCTGAGAGCTGATCTGGAAAAGCCAAAGCACATCCTTTAATGAAATCTGTTTTTGGTGGATGTGCGGCACTGCATGCATGTTACCATTCTGCAAAAATCTTTTGACTCAAATGCTCAAATAATAACAAGTGTTAGCATTAGTTTCAAGCAAGCAGGATGGTGAGAAATTGGACATGATTCCTCTAACATTTAAATAAAAAATATACTGAGTGGAGTTCCCGTCGTGGCGCAGTGGTTAACGAATCCGACTAGGAACCATGAGGTTGCAGGTTCGGTCCCTGCCCTTGCTCAGTGGGTTAACGATCCGGCGTTGCCGTGAGCTGTGGTGTAGGTTGCAGACGCGGCTTGGATCCCGTGTTGCTGTGGCCCTGGCGTAGGCCGGTGGCTACAGCTCCGATTCAACCCCTAGCCTGGGAACCTCCATATGCCGCGGGAGCGGCCCAAGAAATAGCAAAAAGACAAAAAAAAAAAAATATATATATATATATATATATATGTATACTGAGTGATTCAGTACATCAAAGTATATATATATATATATATATATATATATACACATCAGTACATCAAAGTATATATATATATATATATATATATATATATAGAGAGAGAGAGAGAGAGAGAGAGTGATTCAGTACATCAAATCTTGTTGAAACATAAATGAATGTGAGATTTCCAGAAGAAATAGGTGGATTCCTTACTATTTTTGTTTATAAGCAGCATTTTTATACTTGGATGTATATAGCCTTTGTCTTATGTAGAGATATGAAAAATTTGGAATACGGTTCTTGGATAAAGAGAACTTCAAGAAGCCCGGAGGCATGAGATGCACACATGACTGGGATCAAATCACAGGCCAGCAGGAAAACTCCCTCAGGCGCTTAGCACAAAAGACTCTGGGGAGTTTTCTCTAAAAATCTCCTTTGTAATTATGCTGCATCATATTTTGCCAAAGGCATGGTCTGACTGGTGGTTTTACTGATTTACTGGCCAACGCTGACAACATTATGAAAATAAAAGACTTGGAACAATAATTGTAATGGCCATGGAAGTCTCCCCGAAGACCATCTTTATCCTGCCATGAGTTCATGTGCTTCCAGTGGATAATTCCTCAGATCATGCCTGTTGAGGTTTGCTGACTGCCAGCATTAAGGCCAATGCCATGGACTAAATATTGCAGTTTTAAAAAAATTTCAACAACAAAAAACCTGTCTACATATTATACTGATCCATGTAAATAACCCAAGGCCCATAATTGTATTGGTCCCAGTAAAATAGCATCCACTTGAGCAGGAAAATTTGTATCTCAAAACATGTGGTTTACCCTTTAGGATACAGAAGAAGGTTAGCTGGGATCAGCTGAACCCAATGTCATCCATTATGGATGGGGGTAGAAAGAGAAGATGAACAATTTATAACCTCGGAGTTATAAAAATTGTAGACAGAGACTATTTCTGCAAGGCTCTGATCCCTCACTGACGGTATGGAAAACTTTTAACTTTGTAAAGGAACTTTATCCAAAACCCACTGTGCACAAGACGGCAGGAGTGAAACAGATTCAACTTTCTTTCAGAAATATGAATCTGACTCTATAAAAACTCACTACCTATGGGATGATTAAGTAGCTACAGGCGATATGTAGTGATCAAGGAGCTCTCAATAGCATCCTTACATCTTTAACCCATAGCTTTTTTTTAAAATGCTCTGTACACAAGTCATCCTCAAAATATTTTACTTTGAAAACTGGAGTATATACCCTTTCTCCTGGATATACACTGGTGAACAAAAGACGCAAGAAAGCACAATATTAGTATTGGTTATGTTTTGGAATATTTTTTGCTTTAAAATGGGATGACTGTGAAGCATACTTTTTCTTTTCTTTTTAGAGCCACATCTGTGGCATAGGGACGTTCCCAGGCTAGGAGTCTAATTGAGTTGCAGCTGTTGGCCTGAGCCACAGCCACAGCAACACTGGATCCAAGCTGCATCTTTGACCTACACTGCAGCTTGCTGCAATGCTGGATCCTTAAGCCACTAAGCAAGGCCAAGAATTGAACCCACATACATCCTCATGGACACTAGGTGGGTTCTTAACCTGCTGAGCCACCAACAGGAACTCCTGAAAGGTACTATTTTTATATTAAAATATATGATAATATAAGGAATACATAATGTATATGGATTCTTAAGGTTTTACAAGAAATTTCAAAGAAATATCATGTTTAAGGTCAGTCTAGATATTCTGAATAAAATACATTATATTCACATATATTCATATATGTATTCATATGTACACAAAAACCATACACACATATACATAAACAAATATACATACGTATATGCCTATATACATATATACACACACTATAAACCTGTATACACAGAGACATATAATGTAAAAAATCTATAAATTTTATAATCAAAATGAGAAAAAAATGAAAAGATCTGAAGTTATTGAGCAGATACGGTGTTAACTGTGTTACACTCTTACGCTGTGCATTTAAATACATCATGTTAAATAATGATGCAAACAAATTTGAAAATGAGTAGTAGGCCACTCTTAGAAATCAGTTTTGTGAGGTTTGAGTAGGTTAAATAACTTGCCCAAGATGACATGGCTACTAATCATCAAGGCTTGATTTCAAACCTCATCTTAGGCGCCAAAACAAATCCTGAGCTCTTTCCACCTGCATTTTGGTGTTAGGACTCCTAGTATCTACAGTCTGCTAACCATTGTCTAACTTTGTAGTCTCTTGCTATGCTGCACTGAAAAAAGAATAACCGCCACTTACAGTGCAGCTATTATATTTAGCATTATCTTGTATTTGGATTATGACATGTAGTATGAATGACTGCAATAAGCCCTGAATTAAGCGAGATTCTTAAAAACTTCTTAATTATGTAAGGGTTAGAGGGCCAATAATGTGATTTCACTTTTATATAAGAATAATAAAAAGATTCTGAAGTCTACATATAGTCAGATTTTCCTTTTATCATCTTTAAAGAACAAACAAAACAAAAAACAAACAAACAAAAAGGACCCATCATAATCCTCATCAGGACTCTAATACAGTTATTCCACTGTTGCACAGAAAAAGAAGGCAACTCCTCAAGTATTGAAGATTTGAGAAGAGCTAAGTATGTTAAATACAAAACACTCGAAGTCTTGGAAGTGGATATCTAGAAGGCAAGGCCGTATATTCTAATGTGTATAATGTCTGTCCCTATTTCCTTTCTCATCATTTCAACTTCTTTCCCCCACCTCTTCGAAAGCAAATGCACAGCCGAACATGCCCAGTAACCTCCTGGGTGAACAAGTTTGGGAATGATTTTGCAGCAATCATCTATAAGCTAATAACTGTCAAAGGACAGAGATTGTATCAAAAATAAGGTCAACATGTAGAATTGGAAACAAAAATAATCTATAGCGATAAGAAATTCCTCTTCCAGATAATTCAGGACTTTAAACGTAACAACAACCCCTTTCACCTTGGCAGCTTTCCTGCAGATAAACAAAAGCCATAACACAGAACTTGTGTTTTGATAACCTTGATCTCTTGAGTCCACTGTCATTTCAAGTTCTGGGTCTAGAAAGACATATTTATTTTCCCTGAAGCTTTCAATAAAGCACAAGGAAGTCTTAGAAGATATAATGGCTCTGAAGGATCACAAAGTTATACTGCAAAACTACATGAAGTTTTCATAATGATTTCTGTGTACAGCTGACCAGTATATAAAAGGCCCTGGGGATATCTGACAAATATCTTACGGACATAATAGAGGAGAGAGAACTCTCGAGGATTTTATTTCCTTAATGCACACATATCCTGAGGCCAAATGAATATCTTTATTAGAGGCCATTTCTCAAAGAAGAGATAATGATCACGAGGGAAAAAAATAAAACCTACATATTATGAAATATTTCTAATATATGTTTGATTTTAATTAGGGGCATTTCTGGGTGTTCCAGGCAGCTTATTGAAATATTTCATATAAAAATATCACACACACACATACACCTATCTTCAACTGAAATTATTAAAGTTATTTTAATCTTTACTATTGATCATCTGCACTTCAAACATTACTGAACTGTGTTTCAGGAAAACTGTATATTAATTCTAAAACTGAGTTTATCAGGCATCTCAAGTATTGCTATGGTATCTTGGTTTCTTAAAACTAATATATATAATTATAACTATTTATTTCTTTTAAAAGATAAAAGAAAACATACATTAAAAGAGTAGTTAAAGGAACTATGCAAAAGCAATGTGGCATTGCTATTATTGTGACACAGTATTTTCCTTTCTAGAATATATTTACCAGTAATGTATGCATAAAAATGATATGATAATATATAAAACATGATACAATAGACATACAAATTAATAGATAATATATGCTTTATCTTGGAATAACACTAGTACAGGTTACTCAGAGGGCAAAATAGATAAAACAATTATACGAAACTATATGCATCCAGTCCATTTTGCATAGGTGTGGTGACATGCACCTATTTTTGAAAAATAACTTTTGTTTAAGAAAACATCATAAAATAGTATTATCTATCAAATGGTATTCTTGTTTCAAACAGATGAAAAAAATAAATTGTCCAAGATCTCAATATGTAAAAATACTTAAATGGCTTTTAGTGGCTGAATTTCCTGAGTCTGTTATCATGAAACACAAATACATGGTAAAATATGCTTTGAAAACAAACTTAATTTGAAAATGTAAAAGCCCAGTAAGGATATTTGCAATTGCTTCCTACAAGATTAAATTAAAACTTTATTACCCGAAAATATATCCTGAAAGTTCTACTCTTTAAGAACCAACATATAAAAGGGCATAGCAAATCTGTCACTGAATAATGACACATAATCTGATACTAACAGAGATTATCAGAATATCATCTAACCTTAAAAAGATGAGGATTTCAAAATAAAAATCACCTCTGAGCAAGAAAAGAGTCAGTTTGGATCTGAAGTCAGAACCAATAATGAAGATAACTTCATAAGTTAAATATGTGTCCAACAGGAGCATTCTGAAATTCTGCAAATATCGATAGTTTCATAGATTACCAAAAAAGGAGTAAAACCTGACTCCCAAGAAAGGCCTTGAGAAATGAGTATACAGATCAACGCTTTTTAATTGCAAAATATTTCAATCTCCCTCTCTCTCCCTATACCTCTCCCTCTCTTTTCCTTTAACCTTCCGCTATGAAATCAATGACAAGAACATTTCAGGGAATGTTCTTGATTAATTAGACTTAAGAGGTTAAAGCAGCCAGAGAAGGTGGCTAGCTCTGCTGATCATTTTCAATAGTCATTTGAGCTAGAATGGTATATAAAGTGAAGATCTCCTCCAAAAACCCGGGGTCACTAACTGCTTTTGGCTCTAACTGAAGGACGCACAGAGCATTTGGTACTAACCTCCGCGAAGAATGCTATCTGAATATTGTCAGAAGAAAAAAGAAAAAGTGCTACAAAACAATGGAATTAGAAAACAAGGCTAACAGGTGGGAGCTGCCTGATCACAGCACAGACTGGAAGGACTTGAGAGGGAATGAGGAAGGGTCCTCAGAGAACTAAATTCCCCCACAGCAGCTCGCAGGGCAGAGGGGTACAGACTGCCTTGCCAAAGAAGAAGAAACACACCCCCGTCTCATCTTTTTAATTGAAAAACAACAGAAATTCAAATGTCAATCGGACCCATTTATGGTCCTTTCTGGTTTCACTGGTTTGGCTAATTTTAAAGACCTTTTAACCTCATTCTAATTTACATTCCAGCTCCATTAGATACCATTTCCCATCCACCTTTTAATCAGGTGATTTGTAAAGAACTCGACCACAAAATGCATATCATCATTAAAAAAAAAATCATAAGGCAACAGATAAAATTAAGCGTAAAACTCCATACGACACTAACATATGTAGTTCACGGAAACACCAAATTAAAACATAAACCTGAGTGGCAATGCAGCGATGACACTGTTAAATCTTCAAGTTTATTAACTCAGGATTATTCAACCAGAATAGCATGCTTTTAGCCAGAAAAACAATGTATAATATGCAAATGATAAAAGTCTGTGAATACATAAGAAGACTCTTTAAGCTCCAAATGGTCACTGAAAACAATCTTGAAATTCAATCTGCAAATTATATTTGAATACTCACATCTGGTAACAGTATTCTTCTCTGGGGTGAAATTATTGGGAATTTTAACTTCCTACATTATTTTAGAAATTCAAATATGCATTTAAGTTTAAAAATATATTTGAACTAGCAAGTAGGCATTGGATTCCTCTGCTTTACAGGGTAGGCTAGGAATAGGGTCTGAAAGGGATAGTAAAATACAGTAACAAATCTACTTTAGGGGATGGTAAAGATGTCACCATCTCATTTTGTGGCAGTTGAGTCAAACGTGGGGGATTCTCCAGGCTGCTTAGAAGTTGCTTTTTAGAATTTCCTCTTCATTCTGGATTCCTATGTCTCTTGAATGTTGATTATAATTAAATATCACATTTTCCTTTTTAACCTAAGAGTCAATTTAGTCAAAAGTTTTGTATTATCTTAGCCCCAATCAATGCCCATGTTGGGTATCCCATGAACATGGCTTAGGGCATAAGTTATAGACGCACAGTGAGGGGGGAAGGAAGGATTCTTTCCTCCCCATGAAAAAGGGCTATTTTGTGTGGCCTGCCAATGGCGCTGGGTAAACAGCCTATGTCTTAACAAACCATTTTTTTAATGCTTTATGACTAGTTTATGGCCTGCCCCCAATTTTAATGGTGTTAGAACATGTTTAAAATAAGCTTCAGAGAATAGGCTTTAGTCTGCAAGTTTGTTGACAAAAATTCACAATAAGCAAAGACACTATGATGGATTTCACAACAGTGAAGATGGTGTGAGGGCAAGGCCAGGGCCAGAACCAGGGGACTAAGATGTGTTACCTGCTGTGTTAAGGATTTTTTCCTTCTGATTTCTTTTCCTTCTAGTCCAATGTTTTTACCTCTGTGCTAGTTAAAATTCAAATAGTCTAACATTATGATCAAATTTTTTTTTTTTTTTTACATTCCATCAACTACTCAAAAGTACACTACCTTTTGGCTTTTTATGTATTTGGGGCCATGCTTTTCTTAATAGGGTTTTCAATATTATTGTTTTTTTTTTTTAAAAGGATGTTTATTTGTTCCTTTGCTTTTTCTGGCTTTTATAAGTACATTTTTTTGTCTTGTTGAAAAAATATATATATATGGGTACCTTTATAGTTAACAGCTTCTAGCTCTTAGTCATTTTATCTTTTTGTTGTTGTTGTTGTTGTTGTTGTTGTTGTTGTTGTTGCTATTTCTTAGGCCGCTCCCGTGGCATATGGAGGTTCCCAGGCTAGGGGTTGAATTGGAGCTGTAGCCACCGGCCTACGCCAGAGCCACAGCAACGCGGGATCCGAGCCGCGTCTGCAACCTACACCACAGCTCACGGCAACGCCGGATCGTTAACCCACTGAGCAAGGCCAGGGACCGAACCTGCAACCTCATGGTTCCTAGTCGGATTCGTTAACCACTGCGCCATGACGGGAACTCCGTCATTTTATCTTTAATTAAATCAGTTTCTACTGTCTTCGTCCATTTCATGCTTTCTGCTTGACTTGAGGACTCTTTTTTTTCTTTCTTTCATTCATTCTATGGCCACACCTACGCATATGGAAGTTGCCAGGCTAGAAGTCGAATTTCCAGCTGCAGCTGCAGGCCTGTGCCACAGCCACCACAACATTGGATCCAAGCCACATCTACAACCTACATCACAGTTTGCTCCAACACTGGATCCTTCTTTTTCATACAGAAGGGCTCTGATTTCTGGTATTCCCCCTAGTGAAGTGTGATTCTTTAAACTCAGATTCGAAAGGAGATACATTTAAGTTAATCAAGTTTTGATCATCTCTATTTTAGTAACAAATTTACTTTCAAAATCATCCTATATCATAATATTTTAAATAATTTTAAATGTTAAATATTTAGAGTGAATTAATTCCTTGATATTTAATAATCTTCCTGAAGTCATAATAATTCTCATACTATTCTTATTCATATTATTAGCCTTTGTAATCAATTATTTATCATTCTAATTCATATAAAATTATTCATAGAAATGAATCCCTTTTTAAGAGAGAGGAGAGTCAGTATGTTAAGTTCAGGTTTTGTTTGCTCTCATTTAATCCACACAACTTTGCAAAGTACATTTTACAGATGGATATAGCCTGAGAGATGGCAAGTAACCTGCACAACAGGTGTGATAAAGCCAGGACTCCCGACCAGGTCTGTTTGAATTCAAAAGCTCATGCCTCTCCCCAAAACAATGCACTGCAAAAAGAAGTGGACATTTCAATGGCATGAAAGATTAAGCAAATAGTTTGCCTGGGAAACATATACTCTTGTGATACAAACAAACTATAGCGGGGTGGGGGGGACAAACTATAAAGATCTGAACCTATTTATGCAAACATCTTCAAATTAATCCAAGCAACACTATTGTTTATTACGTGGTACGTCTTTGTAGAATACTTATGAAAAGAGAAGACGGATCCTTGCTTATTTGTAATGGTCATATTTTCCAGCTTCGATATTTAGCATGAGAAACTTGTTTTATTGGCTTTATTTTGCAGTACTGTATCATTCTTCATGACATCCAGAATGAATAATTAAACAGGTAACTGTGAAACACTACAGAAATTAATTTTAAGAGGACAAATGGGATCAGGGAACACAGCATACACTGCATTTTACTGAAAACACCTTCAGCCATTACACTAAATAATCCATGTCACATCCACTGGTAATTTCCAGGGTGATTTCCTTTTGCCAGGATGAATTATTTCTGCCACTACCTGGCGTACAGCATACTAGGGATATGCATTAATGGTGAGTTTACTTTTTCAAAACAGAAGGGGAGCCATTAAAAATTCTAAGGAAATCCCCCAAATGCCGGCACCTTGCCAGGACACTTATTCTAAATGGTAGCAGAGAGAATGGGGAGCAGCTTCTGGCTTCATAGGCATCCCTGGTGATAGCTCTTTAACTGCCAGAGAGCAGAAGCACCGACAGTAGGGGAGAAACCACAGGTGATGGAGACGGGGAAAGAACCACAGGTCAGTCGCTGGAGTGAAGGCTGCGGCAGAAAGAACATACGTGTGTCTCCCTCACCAGTTTCTCTTTCTGGACGGAGAAGGCTACCTTCCCCAGGACACTTCACATCCAGGTGGGACCTCGGGCCTGAATTCTGCTGGTGGACGTGAATGAAAGTCATAAATGCTTTTTTTCAGGCCTGGCCATACAGTGGCGGGCGTGAATGTGCATTTTCCACTGTCTCTTCCATCTCCCACTCACCACCCACCCGGACGGAGCAGCTGGACGTAGAAGGGACTCCAAAATGGTAGGGGAGTTGTGCAATGCAAGGACCCCAGAGTTCTGAGCCCCATCTTAGCAAAGAGCCGCCACCAAGGAGAGCTGCCTGCCTGGGCACAGTCACGCTGGGCTTTTCATTGGCGAGAAATCATTTACTGGGTTCAGCCACAGAGATCGGGAGGTTGTCTGTTCCACCCCTTGGCTGATGCTGTCGAACAACAACTCTCTGGGACATATTTTCCAAAGTCATTGTAAGACTTGAAAAGGAGTCTTATGTTTTCAGTGACAGTGAAGAAGGTGCTATCATAAGATACTTAGGGAGTGAATTGCTGGGCCATTGGGGTTTGAGGCACTAATTCTATTAACATAGTGGCAAAAGGAAGTCCAATTGCAGTCAGAAGGCATCCTGGAATGTAAGAATTAAACAGGAAGAAAATCCCAAATGATGGCCTCAGAAATATAATGAAATACTATATTTCTTACTAGGCTATTTATTGCCTCTTTTCCGACCCTTGCGCATTGGCTGTTTTCACTTCCTGCACACACATGATCTCCAGCAACATGGAACTAGCCCCTTGCACACAGAGTCCCTGGGAAGGCCAAGCTCTGGAACAGTTTTTGCCCCTTTGGTAAGAATGTTTGAGCCTTGTGGCGGGAATGAACACCCTCTGTAGTTGGTTCCTTAAATCTGCGGTCTGCTCGATTTTCTCTGTTCCTTGATTCACTGCAACTCATAACATCATGGTCACAACTCTGGATGACATCTCTTTTTGTCCAAGGACAATTATACCTGGTCCACTTTTTTCTCTGACCTTTAGTACTCATGCTTTAATTTCTGCTTGGCTGCCTGCTGATTAATTGTTTCTCATAAGCTGCTGTTTACCAAGTATCACTTAAGTGGATAGAGACCTCTTTGGCTTATTTCCCCAATGATGGCAGATCTCTGACTGTCCCAGTCCTGGCTTCATCCCATGATTGGTGCTCAGGGTTCCCAGGATTAGACTCTTACAGAGGCTGCATCTAATGTACCACATTTAGGATAAAGGGGGGTCTCCGCGGAGAAAGTGTAATTATAGTATTTGGAGAAAGCGTAATTACAGTATTTGCCTACAATGCAACTTTCTCATGGCAAAGTCATCTATCTCTTTATTCCATTCACAAGCACTGGGCATACAAACCAAGGCTCATACAGATCCGGCCCTATTGGATACCTATAAACAGACCATGGCTATGGTGTATTTAGCACTTCTTGGGTGTGAGGGCTGACTTTTGGCTTTGACAGAAACAGGTTGAGTTATATTTTAGATTGTACAACACATTTTAAAAAAAGAATATTTATTGGACATTTTAAATCTTACACAAACTCTGAGAATCATTATTCCCAATCTATGTGATAAAACTGAGATTCAGAGAGTTTAAGCATTATAGCCAGGTTCGTACAGATATCAAATGAGAACACTGAGGGCTCCAAAAAAATGCTGCAGTGTCTCTCACCCAGGCAAACATACAAGGCAAGGCTAAGACTCTCTCAGTTTCTTCCATTTACACCTTATGCTTTAGAAGCATTTTTTTAAAAAATTAGAATGAATTATAGTTTTGCTGATCACCAATATTTCAGAAAAATCAGTCAACACTTTTAACATCCAGAGTATTCCTATAACCAAGTAAAAGGGAACTTTAATGTCTTCAAATTATATCTCTACCAAAAAAAAATCCAATAAATAAATAACACTATCTGGATATCTTGGAAATACTTTCTAAATTCTAGCTCAGAATTTACCCAGGGTTAATTTTAGCATGTTAGGAAAAAAAGCAACTTTGACAACAAGTAAAATATACCCCATTTCTAAAGAAAAATATTTTATTCTCTCTTTAAATTTATGCTTATGCGTTGTCCAATTTAGAGAGAGAGAAAAATAGAATTCAAAAAACTTCATAAAATGAATCAAATTATTTAGAATCGGAAAATTATTAATTTTTAGAAATGAAGGTAAAAAGCCTGAAAGTATAAGAGGAGGTATTTTTGCAAGACTAAAGGAACATAATGAATTCCTGATAAGATTGTGAGGAATAACAGGTAATAATTCCTATGAAAGATTTTGAATGCCTTTTACTCTAGGGCTTCTGGTAAATATATGAAATTATTCCACAAGATTTAGTCCTGAGCTACTTCAGAAACTTAATAAGTAATATTAATATTGGATTTTGTATTTTTCAAATCTTTCCTCGACAGTTAACTGTTTCTATATATGTCGGAATGTGTGTCTATGTCCTAGGACACGTGTAAGTAAAAACGCCTGGTTCTTTGTCCTAAGGGAGAATTTTCTCACATAAATATGGAAAGATTTTTCTGATTCTTTTACATTTTTCTTAATAAAATGGCAAAAAGGAATGTCACAGAAAATGTGATAAATCAGTGACCTATTCATTCTTAAATTGTCATGACAAAGCAGAGTAACCAGCTTCAGAACTTCTATTTTCCAAACTAAAGATGTTTTTGAGTAAAAGCATTTTAAGAAATTCAATGATGTATAAATTTCCCTTTTAAAGCATATTTGATATTTTGCTTTGAATTTTTTGTCATCCAGAAAAAATGTCTTCCCTAAGAAGAAACTATGCATGTTAGCCAACCACAGCATTTCAGTCATCTTTTATCTGGGCTGACAGTAAGGATGCTAAGAGGATTCTCTTTCAAAGCACAATGGATCTCAAACATCAAATAAATTTCTGGCTACACGTGAACCCAAAGGAAAGACCCACGATGAGCATTTTCAACCCACCACAGTGGCTTTTCACAAATAAGTAGACACTCTTAACCTTAATATTTGAACGCACACCCTATCTTGTGTCAAAATTTTCAACACGTTGATGGCAATCTCCGGAAATCCAGCTTCCATCATGCAGTCTGGATTCCATTTTTTTTTTTTTTCTCTAGGATCCATTCAGGAAGCAAAAGGAATAGGTAAGTGGACAGGAAAGGACTTTGCATAGTTATTTTCTTTACTATCCCCAATCTGGAGACAGACAGAAGGCATCTGTCTTCAAAACTCTGTCACCATAGTGTTCCATGCTTTCCTAATCCCTCTTTTGGACTGCAGGGATCTCTTCTGTGGGAGCCAGCTCTGAGGACCCGCTGGTGCAGAACCAAGGCCACGAAAGCCATTTGCGATGGGAGAGAGCTATGCAGTGCCTCGCGAGCTGCATCAGTGGCCTATTTGCTTCCAAATGAAGTCAAGTTGATGTGTTCTAAAAGGCTCTGAACTCCATAAACAATGGTTTCCTTAGAAATTGGCCATCTCTCCTCAGCTCAGCTGGTGTACTGCTGCTAAGAGTCCCTGCATTTTTTTTTAGGACAAGAAGGAGCAGTGGGCCTGAACTGTTCTTTCCCACCTGTTTTAATCCAAATATTCCTCAGCATTAGTTCATGATCTTTTTACATGAAGAAAAAAATTCCTCCTCCACACTGGTTACTATCCCAGTGGATTAAAATACATTATATTATAGTTTTATGGCTCTATGAGTTTGAATGTTCAAAATGGGCTTAAGATATAAACCATACTATTTCACTGCAGTACATGGTACTGTGTGGATGTATCAAATCACTGTTTCTTTAACTGTTAAGATATCAGCATGAGCTTCATGTATGGATGCTTAGACAGCAGAGGCTCAGGAAGCAATCTTATGCATCAAAAAGAGCTAAGGTATTTTTCGGAATTAACTTACACAGCTGTAACATAAGAATTTAATGGCAAAACACAATGTATGTCTCACCTCCTTCCAAACAGCTGCTGATTTCTGTCTAGTGGTTCTAATCAAATTTTTGCAGATCTTTGTTACCATACAAGAAAAACGGTAACATGTTTTTTAAAAGGTATATATTCTTGGCCAAAAGAATGACTTTATATTGGACCTTTTGTATATGGTAAAAGAACCATCACTTTTGCTATTATTCTAAAATAAATTAATACATATAGAAGGCTTGAGAATTCTTAACAAAGTTTAAGTAAACCTGATTCCTGAAATCATATAGTATCAGTTGAGATTTGCCACCAGTAAGGTTGGGTGGATATCTTTCAAATAACATGAAGTCATGATGAACTAACTGATGGCCATTGCAGCTCCAAGCAAAACAACTCCTCTGTGGATAGCTGTATTTTTTAAGAGGATAAATAAGAACAGTAAGGACTTATTGATTTCTCATCCATGCAAAGATAACTGAGAGGCTAGGTGGTTCCACTTAGGGTGGTCCCACAGTATTATGGACCAACTTTCATTTAAAAACAAAAAACACTGCACCATATTGCAAATAGAGACACAAAGAAGAACTACACTTCCAATTAGGACAAAATCAGCCACTCCAGGCAATAAAACAACAGGAGGCACCACAATATCAATACCTGAGAAATACTTCCACTTGTTACCTAACCATATCGCTCACTCAGAACATTGCCCAGGAGAATCGGAGCCAGTCTAAACACTTCAGAAACCATCCAGAGCCGTATGGCACGCGATTCTTCCAGACCTCAGGAGTAAAAGTTAGCCAGAGCCTCCTGACATACTAAAATGATTTATTATCACAGGGCTGAACTAATGCATTGTGCTTTACAACTCTCCTGGCAGTCCAGAGGAGAGGCTGCGTTTATTACCTACAGTACATAATGCCCGCTGAAGAGCTCTGTATTATTCATAAGACTGCCTTTTTTGTGCCATCATAATGCTGATAAATTATGAAAAAATGCATATTTTATTTCAATTTATAACATACTGTTGTATACATATCCATACATCATGTTGCAGCAGGCGGAGCGAGTATTATTGCTGACAGCTGTTGACATGCTTCAATAAAGCCCAAACAAAGGGGCTTCACCAATAATCCAAAGTCACAACTCGCATTCCAAATAAAAAGCCACTTCTTTCTCTCACAATATTTAGACAGGATTTGCAGAAATGTCAATGCTACATCAGGGGAAAACTTTGGCAAAAGCCCTCAGAGATGTGTGTAATTTTCTACCCAAATTCACTGCGGTTGCGGGGCCGGGGCGGGGGGGGGGGGGTTCTTCTATATTAAACAGTAAAGCTTCTGTGGGAGAGGCAGGTCCTCAAGTGAAAAACAGAAAGTCTTCTTTATGAAGAAGCATTTCCATCAGAGTTTGCTATTATTATATCGGGTTTCTTTCTCTTTCTTTTCTTGCTTCAGATGGTGGAGTACCTAATTCTAAAACACATTCAGAGAAGGTTCTTTACAAAGACTAGAGATTTTTCATTAACTCAGTCTTTAGCAGTTTTCAAGTTTGTAAGTTTTTTGTTGTTGTTTTTCTCCCCACATTAGACTGCACAGCCAGATGGTACTTGGATCTTTGCAAATAAATTCAGTAATTTCCTTTTTAATTCCACGTACAAGGAGATGTTTTAAACGTAATGAATAAAATCTAATTTGGGGTAATTGATACTTTTAATAAGGGCGAGCTTCTTTTAGACATCAAGCATTCAATTGATACAATTCTGAGCTGAAAAGGACCTGAGCTCATCAGTTTACAGTTCATTCTGCAAATAAGAAATCTGAAATCATCAGTCAAGTGATCTGCTCTAGTGTATACCTCCAGCAGGGCTAAGATTAGAACACAGGTTTGTCTCCTAGGTTAGTCTTTCTTTATTCCAAGTGGCCTTTCCAGAGTTTAACACGCTATCATATATGTAATAGTATTAAATGATTTCGATAATATTTGACTACACTTATCCATGTCTACCTAAAACATGACAGCATTTTGCTGTCTGGGGTCTTCTGCAGAGGCTCATTAGAACGAGACTGCAAGAGCTACCTTAGATGTGTTTTTATGTCTCTAAGAAAAATGTATCAATTAAAAAAAAAAAAGTAAAAACGTACATCATCATTTCCAGACCGACCGAAATAAGGTGAAGACTACAAAGAACAGGTCTCACAGACGAAATGATTAAGATGGAACAATGCGCTATGTATTTTAAAAAGTTAAAAAAAAAGTGCTATATATTTTAAAAAGTAAATTGTCATTGTTTCATGTACACGGGGTGTCCCGTCACGTCATTAGACTCATTTGCTATGAAATCCTAAATTGCTGCAATGAAATTCCTGTTCTCACAGGGCTCCCACACTGCCCTGTGACTTCTGCAAACCACAGCAATGCCCCAAACAAAGACTCCTAGTGAATACCCAGACCTTTACTCACCGACATATTATGCACACATGCAGATGGCCTCCAAGAAGGGTGGGAGAACCAGAAACCCGATTTAAGCACCACCCGCCTTCATTGAACGAAAGGGGATTGCAGAAGAGCCACTGCACATGAACTACCTCACAGACCGCAGCATGGGTGCCCAGTTTATCAACAGACCAGGTCAGGGACCAGCTGGGGAAAGGTTTGGGGAAGGGGAAGAGTTTCTGGGGCAGGAGTGAATCGAGGTAGTTCTCCCAGTGCTGCTAGGTTTGCCGTGAGCTCCCACCAACCTAAAATGAGCTGTAAAGGAGAAATGGGCCCTTCTGAACTAACCATATCCTTATTTAGCCTCCACTTTCAAACCTAAGTCAGATTTTATCTTCCTGTTTTCTACCAAATACGATGATAGCCCTGCACGATGAAGGAGGGGGGATGTCTTCAAAGGTTTAAAAATCTGTGTGTGTGCCTTGCAGGTACCTTTTTATTAATCATCATAGTCTCTTTATTGTCTCTCTTCAGTACAACTGGATTATCTCCAACGCTATTTCTCTGTTTCAGCACATCTCTTTCCTCCATCAAAAGCCTTCACGTTCACATATACACAGTAATACGTTTGATTTCCACATTTTCGGTGTTCAAAATTCATTTTTCACACAGACTAGACCCAGGTTCAGTTAATAGCCTCACCTGACGACATCAAGACTTAAGAAAAAAAATGCAAGGCCTTCTCTAGAGAAACTCAAACAGAAACTAATTAATTCAATAATAGTTGCTCCTACCTATTACTGAGAATTAGCCCTTATCTTTAACCACCACAACCATCATTTGTAACACAATGAAGATTTGCTGCTTCTCATTTAGGCTCATAAATTGTGCCAAGGTGTTTTAGCTTTTTGGGTTTAATAACTAACTGCCTACTTCGTATGAATAAAACCAAAGCTAACTAGACAATACTTTGATCATTTTATTTCTTTTTTTTTTTTTTTGGTGGTTTGATTTGACATTCTTAAATAATTTTGAGCTAAAGGAAACCTTAAAAGTTCCTTTAGTTCAACACACTTATTTGATAAATAAGATGACAGGTCAAGAATGCTTAAAGAGTGACAAAAGAAGTGGCTCTTAAACTTTCTCAACCCAAACACTTGAAAAACTGTGTGTATCCAAACCCTGAAGGAAACAGATTTCTCCCAAGATTCCCTAAAAAAATTCCTAGCACCTCAATATCTTCACATTGCACAGCCTTATTTTTCACATTCCAGAAATGTCCCAGAATTACCAATATGACAGAGTATTTATTTCTTTATTCATTTATTTACTTTCATTTTTTTGAAGTAACAGGATATTTAAATGGAACCTGTTCTCACTCCATTTTTGGCTAAAGGTCCAAAGGCTGAGCTAAGAGCTGTGATCACCATAACCTGAGTGGCTGCTATTTCACCAGGCAGGACTCGCAAAAATGATGTCCAACACGATATACCAAGAGCCCCCCCACCCCCTTTTTTTTTTTGCTTTTCAGGGCTGCACCCACAGCAATGGAGGTTCCCAGGTTAGGGGTCGAATGGAGCTACAGCTGCAGGCATATGCCAGAAAAACTAAGGGTCCGAGCCACATCTGAGACCTACACCGCAGCTCACACGGCAACACTGGATCCCCAACGCACTGTGCGAGGCCAGGGATCGAACCTGCATCCTCATGGATACTACTTGGATTCATTTCCACTGCACCACAACAGGAACTTCCACCAAGACCCTTAGTTCAACCCATACTTGAAGATATTTAGAAATAAGAGGAGTCAAGAAATGGGATGGTTTGGGATACAGTTTCTTGGTGGAAGTTGCTGGTGCAGTCCTGTGCTTCCTCGTTCACTCGCATTTATCTGAGTAAAAGGAGTCTTAAGTCTTAAACCACTGGAGAAGGTGTAACTTTGAGTGAAGCGGAGAGTTTTGATTATATTAAGAGACCATTTTTGTAATCAGTGCTGAAGCTATGGGACTGCTTTGACATTTCCTGGAAATAACCAGCCTGCCTTGCAGCTGTAGGGACAGCAGAAGGAAAACTACTACTTTCTATTGCACTCTATTGAGTTCTGCTCTTTCAAGGTAATCGTTACACAAAGTAACCTTTTGTAAAGTCAATAAACCTGTTCATTTAACAGACTTCTAAGATTAACTAATGCCTGGACATTAACCCATCTCAACGATTAACCTTCTGCACAAAAGAAACTAAAGTCTCCTTGCATTTGGCAAAAAAAAAAAAAAATCATCATCCTGGATAGAAGGATGACACTTTTCACTGCCACCTGCATCTGGTTTTTCTTCCATGGCTTTTGAATATCCCCTAAGACATTTCGGAGGATGTATCTAATCATGGCCTCACCAAAGCCTCTACTCCACTCGGGTCTATAACCCTTGCAGGTCATGCATATATCAAAGCGTAAAAATGATTTTAACTCTGAGTACAGCCAGGGGAAGGGAGGAAAAGAATCACCCAAGTGTCCACGCAAACCTACCGAGTGCCAAAGGGCTCTCTGACTTATGGCCACAGCTTTCACATCTAAGAGAGCCATTAGCATAATTGGCTTTTGGATCAGATGGAGGCCATTAGCCTTAAATTCGGTGCTGAGGACTAAAATGTCTAACTAATATCCCTTTTATTCTACATTACCTCTCACTTGCTCACATGAATTATCTTCCTTTCTCCCAGACATAAGAAAAATTCATTTTTATCCATCTGGAACCCTCTGTGTGTGAGTTCCATCCATGGTCGCTCATCTACCAGAGAGAAATTGATTTCTTATAACAAATATTGCTTTCCCCACACACTAAAGAGCCTCAGAGTGTCCTCAGACATTGCAACCAGAGCCATCCCCAACCTTATTTCGGCTGGAGGTTACACTTTCGTTCCAGCAGGAACTCCAGAGGAGTGTCGGCCCAGCTGGAGATCACTGATTAGCCCAGTTATTCTAGTCTAGTGAGCCGACCATCCACCCACCTGGACCAGGTGAGAAATCGCCACAGTGAGCATAAGGTAAAGAGGAGCCTAGGACGAGGAGGCTCACCATCTGTTTGTGGACATCACCCTCGGACTGTGAATAAGCCCTCAGTTCACAGCGCTCAGCATCCAAGCTGCCTCGTCCCTCCATGAGGAATTCACCAACACAGGGTCTTTGAGCTAAAGCACCCACCCAAACTCACGCCCATTTCAGCAACAGCCCTGTGGTTCAAGGCTATCGGATTGCATATTTTGGTACTATAAATTAACAAAAACTCTTGTGACAAAAGAAAAAGCTTCATTTGATGGGAAGCAGAATTTTCAGCCAAAGTTCAGATGCTTGGGTACCCTGCCATCTGCTGGCTTATATAAGGAAGGTTTAAAATTTCTGCGCATTCTCAGAAGCTTTCTCAAGACTTTTTCATCGTTCAGCTGGATTTGTAAAGCTGAATTTTTTTTCGATTGCAAGTTAAAAGAAAATATTTAATGCATTTCTAGAAGTGAATCTTTTTAAAGATATGTTTTATTTTCAAATAGATTTATATTTAGAGAAAAGTTGTAAATACAGTAGAAAGTCCCATATACCCACACCCAGTTGTGTGTGGTACATTTATCACTCTACCGAACCATACTGATAGATTATTATTAACAAAAATAGAATTGGGTCTTGAAAAATAGAAAATGCTGCTGAGTGTGGTTCTCCAGACAGATGTTGGGTACCAAACACAGATGGGTAATAAGAGTAGCTAATATTCCTGCTTGGTGCTATGCTCACTGCTTTACATATATTATCCCCTGTCATCCTCACACCAACCTATAAAACAGGTATTCCTACCTTGTTATCCCCATATTCCCAATCAGGAAAGTAAAGCACACACTCATGCTGGCCCTAGCACTGTAACATTTGATCACGGCGAGTTTTTATTCAAAGAACTGCTTATAAATGTATTTCAAAGCTTTAAATCAATGAATACATGGGAAACACTAGAAGAGTCAATAGCAGCTCTCTGAGGACAGACTCTACTTCTTAAGCCACTGTGCTATACAAGGAGAGTTCTTAAACAACCATGGAATATCCTGCTTGGCTTTTCCTTCATATAAATTATTTTCTTTTATGGTTTCTTCTCTCTTACTCTTTTTCCATTACATCTGCATTTCTTTTTGTTTGTTTGTTTGTTTTTTACTATTGTTCCTCCTTCCCCCTGAGATTTTAATAACACAGATACACAGATGTACAGATCCGTCTATAACCAGGGGCCTTTGGAAGGCCCTGAACCACTGTAGTATCTGCTTTTTTTGTTTTTGTTTTTTTCCCCTTCAAGAACCAATTTTGTTCCTTTAAGGTGGATCATCTCCCCCATTAAGACTCTTTTAGGCCTATCATGCCATTTACTTTCTTAATAACACTGAAAGTGCTGCTGATCAACTACATTTACCAAGCGAGAAATAGGTAAGTCTGGAGCTTCCTGTGCCTGGAACCTAGCCTTCACCCAGCTCTGAAACCCACAAGTGCTTTCAGGGTGTGCTACTCTCATATCCCTCTGAATTACCTTTATTCTTCACATGGAGCCTTTCCTTTGCTCTAAATGATTTCCTTAGGCTCAATTATGCTGCAGTTTTCTCTGAACAAAATGCCCTTTACCCATATCACTGTGACCCTTCTAGTCAGGTATTTAAAAATTCTCCTAGTTTTCCGGTCAATCATATCTGAGTTTGCATCCACTCTCCTCTACTTAGTATATATCCTTAGCTTTGTGATAAAATAATCCCTCAGGTTCTAGTTTTTTTTTTTTTGTTTTTTTTTAATGTCTACAACACACCCCCACAAAATTTCAGAGGAGATAAATAGCACAGACCCTAGCTTGCAGTAGGTAAGGATGTGTATCAGAAGGACTCTCTTTCCTGCCTCCTCCCAGCATCACTTCATGGGCTTGTTTTTTCTAGGTTTATTGTTCAATCTACTGCAGACCTCATGCCAACCAACTGGCCCTTAAACCATTTAATGGAAAAGAACTGAATGCTTGAGTTTGGCAATAAAAACTGAAAAATGTTGGAATTTACAATCCAGTGGAAGGAGTTTCAATAAATTGATAAATATGCCACATGCCAAGAAGTGATACGCATAATGAAAAATGAAGTAGGCAGACACATGTGATAGGGAGAGACTTGTGTAAGGTATAAGACAGGGCCTTTGGGAAATGTGGACTTTTTATCAAAGACTTGAATAAAACAGGGAAATGAGACCCACAGTTCCTGGGGGTAAATGTCAGTATGCACAGCCATTCTCGATCTCAGAGCTGCCTTTAAAGTCTGTTTGATCCTATGTCAATCAAGGTTCTCAGATTCATCATGAATTCACATGTTGAGCATCTTGCTCTAAAGCACAGATTCATACAGCATCCAAGCTCCATGCACACTACAGCTTTCCAGGCTGACAACGACCCATAATTAGTTTCCACTGAAGAATCTACTTAATTGTACTGTCAAGCCAATATTTTTCTGTCCATAATAACTCAGTGAGAGATTCTGCAAATATTTGGCTGAATTCAGAGTATTTCTGTCTACCATATTTCCCTGGTGGCTAGTCTAGTGATTGAAAAGGGAGGGAAATTCATCTTTAGCTGTCCTCAGATATTTAAAAGGCTTATAACATATGGGCCCCAGCAGGCAACTCAGGCCAGGGAATTCTGGTTGCAAAGAGACAGTTCTGGAATCACAGAAAGAAACTTTTTCTTTTCTTTCTTTTCATTTTATGGCCGCACTCATGGCATATGCAAGTTTCCAGGCCAGGGACTGAATCTGAGCCATGGCTGTGCTGCTGCAATGCCAGAAGATCCTTTAATCCACTGATCCAGGACATAGGGATCAAACGTGAATCTCCACAGTGATCAGAGCCGCTGCAGTCAGGTTCTTAACCCACTGTGCCACAGCAGGAACTCCCAGAAGGAAGCATAATCTAAAGGAGCCATCTGAAGAAGTAGCAAACTGCCTGGAGAGGTCTGTGCTCTACCACTAACTCAGGTACTTGAATGAGGTCCAGGGAGCCAACAGGCAGAGATGATGCAAATGTCAAATAGACTTGAGGGGTTGGTTTAAAAATGATCTCTAATGTCCCAGAAAGTCTATGGTGCTATATGGTTGACCCTGGAACAACAAAGGTTTGAACTGTGCAATGACACAAAAGAATTTTTTAACAGAAATACTACAGGACTACACTATCCATTGTTGGTTGAATCCATGGATGTGAAACCTTGGATTCAGCCGAACCTGAGATATGGTGGCTTCACTGTAGATTATACATGAACTCTCAACCTTGTGAAGGGTCTGGGTCCCTAACCCCTGAACTGTTCATAGGTCAACTATATTTGCTTCAATGTATTCTCTAATCAGACTTTTACTAATTCAAAGAAATCTTTCTAGTTTCCATTAGAAAGTATTCACTAACATGGAAAAAACTCAGCACTTTAAAGGTTTTCCCTTTAAAAAGAATCTGAAAATAAATATATTTATACTGTAAAAAAAAAAAAAAAAGGTTTTCCCTTTATAGATGCCAAATCAATATAGTTAATTCAAATTGCACCTTGAGGCCACGTCAACTTAATGTTTAATGGATTAATTATTTAAATAATATTTGGATACTTACAATGCAGCATGACAATGGGAGAAAAAATTATGTATACATGCATGTATAACTGGGTCCCCATGCTGTACATGGAAAAAAAAAAGTGTGTTGGGGGAAATAACAATAAAAAATAAATTAAAAAAATAAGCCAAAAATAAAAATAAAATAAAAATAAATAATATTTGGCATTAAGGAAGTATAAAGTCAATAATTGTAACTACACAATATATAGAGCAGTTGTTAATAAAATATATCACTGTTCTGTGAAAGACTCAAACCAGCTTTTCCTAAAGGAAAACACAACTTTACCCTTACTCATTAGGATGACCTACTTTTCAATGTGTAGTTACAATTTATTCTACCATTTCCTGGTGATGTAGGTATCCTAGTTCAAAATGAGAAAAAAAACCAATGTACTCATTTAAAAGGTTATATGAACTTAAATGCCATTCTCACAAAGAAAAAGGCAAGACCCCTTTTATGACAAAGGAAAGGAAAAGTGAACCTCATATTTATATGGCTGCTGACCAAGCTTGCTTTCATGGACTTATGCTTTAGGTCCAGATGCATTAGAAAAATGATAAATGATAATGGAATGACATTAAGGAATAATTGCTGAACTAGTTCTTTGGCATCTGCTGCAGCGAAGGTAAATTTCATGATAAACTGCATGCCTTTGGTGGTTTTATACTACAATTAGACCTGTCTTAAAATCAACCATAGTTTTTGTTGGTGGAACAGACAAAATATTTTATCAATTAAAATATAATCTTATATTCAGTCTTTAAGGTATTCCCAAAAGTCCTAAAATTACTATTCCTGGATCAATATGTTTTGTCTTCAGTGGAATACTTCTTGTATTTGTTTCTGCTTCTCTTTTAGAATAGTGTTTAAACTCTGAAGCTCCGTACTAACTTCAGCCCTTATCATTACCCACATCTCTGCTTCGTGCCCTATGTTTAATTTGCAGTAGAAGTTACTTGCAGTCTCCTATCAGGCAATGCTATTTCATTCTTCTCTGTTTTGGATTCACCATTTCTTCACATAATACCCTTTCCTTCTTGATAAGTCAGGGGAACTGCATTTTCAGGGTTTAGTTACAGTGTCTTTCATGACCCATCCCCCCCTTAAGGTTTGATCCTTGTGCTACTTTTCAGCATTGTCTTAAGTATACTTCCTTTACTAGGCTTATCAAATTAGATTACATCTCATTTTCTTTATATGAACATTTCCCCTCTAGATTAAGATACTCTGAAAACAGAACATGAGACACTTTGATATTTCTATCTGCAGCACCTAACACATTGCCTCATAAAATACACATTTTTGCATGGATAAAATTAATCCAATGGACACACAGCACTTTGTTAATTTTCCATGCCAATTATTACATAAATTTAACATGAAAAGACTACTTAGTACTAAGCCAGATAAGTTTAAGCAAGATGCCAAGAAAGTGAGGCTTTCAGGAACTCCCAAGACTCTAGTTCTCACTGGTTGCAAAAGTTAATTTTCTCCTACATGCTTTGATTAGTAGGACTTTAGTGTAGCTTCTGGAAATTGAGATTAACACTCAACAGCACACTATTTTGCTGTTCTGTCACATGTATAATAATTTAACCAATTCTTCCCTTATCTACTCCAGTCGCCTTCAGGGGACAATTTGGCGGCCGCAAAGGAGAATAAAAACAAAGGATTCCCTAAGGAAATATGTTACTGTAAGAGAGAGAAACTTAATCCATATGTTTAAACTTTCCAAATAGTGATGAAGTTCAAAAACAAAAAACAAACAAAAAAAACCTTCTGGTACTGCTGGTACATGTGCTTTAAAAAAAGCAAATCCATTTTTTACCAGAAGAGTGTGTCATCTTTATTGAACACTGCAGTGCTTTCACCTTTTGAGAAGATGAGAATAATAACTGCATGTGTAGGTATATGTTTGGTGAGGCAATTAGATCCATGACCCTTTAAAACACTTTTAAGTAGTTGTAAAGATTTAATACTCATTTAACACAATGAATGGGCCATTATAGTTACGATGCTTTAAAATTAATATGTCATCCAGGTCACTATTAGAATCGATACATAGGGTCTGTGAATTACACGTTATATGTCTGCCACTTAGGAATATTTTATGTGAAGATTCGGATCGGCAAAACTGCAATTAGATCAGAAATTTTTATAGTCAAAGAAAACAAAGTACTTTTGCCAGAAAATTTTACATCTATTCATAGATCATGGGCACTTTGGCTTTAAAAGGTATTATTTACAAATTTTGTTTCAAAAATTAATACTGGTTGATAAATAAAAGAAGCAAGTAATTCGCTGAATGGATATTTTAAAATCCTTGACTCTGGAATTCCCCGGTGGCCTAGTGCTTAAGGATTTGGCTTTGTCACTGCTGTTGACTTGGGTTCGATCCCCAGGCCAGGAAATTCTGCATGCTGTAGGCACAGCCCCCCCAAAATCCTTAATTTTTATTGTTTGTGTGAATTCAGAAAATAAGTTTCAATGCCTGTTTAACACTTTCTTCCATACAAAAAATTATGAACTCATTAAATGTTAGAGAAAAAAAACTATACTGGAGACTTTCTATAAAAGAGAGGCTTATGTAGACATAGAAATTTTTCAAGATGTACTTATGCTGTATTGAAATATAAAGATCTTTTATAGGATTAAAACAATGAAAACAGGCTAGGCAGCATGTGTTTTATTTCCATATTTCAGATATTCCCTAACGATAACCATGGGGTTCTCCGATGGGTTATGTATTTGTTTGCAATGCACTTGTAATAGAATGAAGGGAAGCTTTAGCTTACTAACATGCTGTATTTCTAATAATTCTTTCCATCCACTTGCAAATGTGAATTGTCACCCCTGATTTATGTTCATTAATCAAAACGGCAAATGCATGTGGATGCAGAACCAGGGTCCAGGCTGTTGTCTGAAAACGTGATCAATCATTACTGATTGGCATTTTGAGTTAAACTCAAGAATGTGGAAAAACAGATGCTTGGTGGGAATAAAGGAAAGGAAGTTAAGGCTAAGTGCATTTTAGTTGGCAAGATGCAAAATATTTAAAACATAGTAGGCTGAAAACTCTGACTTTGGGAAGAAGAGAAAACAACTATGCAAAACACAAAGAAGACTGACTTAAAAAAAAAGGTTTTATGTGAAAGATATCTTTAAAATTATGCCGTGGATACCTACAAATGGCTACCTGCAGTTGTGATTTAATAAGGCCATGAAAATAGAACTTGACCCATATTTTTTGTACTCAAGGGAAAGTAGCTTAATATAATGAGAATCAGCTACTCATAAAACAATAAACTTTGAAGATATTTAATGTATCTTGTCTCTACTTTCTGTTTGTTGGAGGGGGGTAGGAATCTATTATATCTTTTTTTAAAATAATCTCTAAGTATAGTCATTCAAGAACAAATAACTATATTATTTTAATCTGATGAGATGAGAATATATCTTATAACTTGTATAAATAATATAAAACATAGAAAATATAAAAGCAAATTCTGTATGTCAAGTAGAATTATGTATAGTCCTGAAAAACTGCATGTGCTGCTATAAAGACTTTATAGTTCAGATTTCTAAAATGATTAATAACTTCAACCTATAATAATAAATAGTTTGATCTTTTAAAGATCAATTTTACTATGTTTTATTGTGTTTAAATACAAAGTCATCTCTAAAGAGAAATATGAGATAGATTTTAGGAAAGAGCCATTATCATTAAAAATATTATTTCTCTATAGCACGTACTTAATTTTTATACACGTTATGAAATGCACACAACAAATTTTGAGATTTCTGAGTAAATGAATAAACGAATGACTGAGTTCACATGAAATTTGTATCATTTCTTTCAATTAGAGTCACCTTTTTGTCAGCTGTACCTGTGACATATGGAGGTTCCCAGGCTAGGAGTCAAATCAGAGCTGCAGCTGCAGAGCTATGCCACAGCAACACAGGATCTGAGCCACATCTACAAACTACATCACAGCTTTCAGCAACACCAGATCCTTAACCTACTGAGCAAGGCTAGAGATGGAACCCACATCCTCATGGATACCAGTTGGGTTCTTAACCCACTGAGCCACAATGGGAACTCCTAGATTCATCTTTATTCTACCCTATCAGGCTCTAAAATATCAAGAACCAGTTACTATGATGTGAATAAATTTATTATTAGGTGAACCAATTAGTTTGGAAGGATGACTCCTTAAACAGCAATGATGGCAAGATAGAAACGAATGAAAAAATTCCAATCTCATATCTTCATTGAAAACAAGCCATAATTTTGAGAAAGTCAAAAATTCTAGGACCTAATTCCTTAAACAAATTGAAGAGATAAATTTTTTGTTAGGCAAACCACCAAAGTGTTTTTGTGATTTAGTTCTCCTTACTTTTAGAGAACAACTCCTTTACCTGGAAAATTTATTGAGTCTAAATGTTTATAAATTGCTTAAATTATGGCCAGGTTACAGGCAATGAAAATCTGATTCTCAGAGTTCCCGTCATGGTACAGTGGAAATGAATCCGACTAGGAATCGTGAGGTTGCGGGTTCGATCCCTGGCCTTGCTCAGTGGGTTAAGGACCTGGCGTTGCCGTGAGCTGTGGTGTAGGTTGCAGATGTGGCTCTGGCGTAGGCTGGCGGCTACAGCTCCGATTCGACCCCTAGCCTGGGAACCTCCACATGCTGTGGGTGCGGCCCTAGGAAAAAAAAAAAAAAAAAAAAGAAAATCTGATTCTGAACACACACTCAGGTGTACAAACAATAGTTACAATCCAAAAATTAACATGGATAATAGCAACATAACTGAGCAGCAGGTGCTGTTAATAAGAGCTTGTTTAATTTAAAACAGCCTTGGGGATGGGGAAATAAAGACTACTACTTTGGAGATGAAAAACTAATCCACCCATAACTATGAAAGCGGCAAAACTTAAAACCTGAATTCAAAACCAGCTCTGTGTTTTGCCTAACTCTTCCTACTCTGTAACAACACTCCATTAGAAGTTATCCAAAACCTCAGAGAGAGATGGAGCAGGGGAGAATAGGAGGGGAGGAGGAAAAAAGCAGCTTTTTATTCTCTATGAGAATTTAACTTTAGAGAAATTTTACAGCAATAGAGTGTGTGTGTGTGTGTGTGTGTGTGTGTGTGTGTGTGTGTGTGTGTGTCAGGATGCTTATCATGGTTCAAAATCTAGTGTTGACTGTTTTCCCCAAGGACAGTACCTGGATCTTTTTGTAACAGTCTTTATTTTTACACCCTTAATCTTCTTGTGCTTTATTCAAAGTTTGACTTCGCTTTTTTTTTTTTTTTGGGAATTCACAGGAAACAAGATTCTGATGCAGAGAGCCACTAGTTCATAAAAAATTTCAGAATAAGCATATGAAGCCTTGAACTCTGGCACAATGTGATGCCACATGGATGGGCTGACACCAGCCTGACATGATGTTTGTTTTGTTGATATTAAGGCTCTCAAATCGCCAAAATAAATTGAAAATGCACTTTTTAGAAAAAAAAAAAAGTCTATTTTAAGTAATTCGTTTAATTTAGATCAGAGATGTTCCCTCTGTCTTTCTTCTTCTCTTGTAAAAAAATTTTCATAAAACCAATCAGCCCTCTGTAATTGTGAATGCATCAGAAGCCGTGAAATGTACATTCTGGTAATAAAAGTTCTGCTGGAATCAATTATGTTGGGCTGCAAGAAGCTATCTGCTTCCTGTACGATGCATAACATCCGGCTTAAACAGGATCAACATTAACCAGCTGCTCTTAAGTTTCTATATAGCTTTCTCTGGGGAGAATTTGTTACTGTCAGTCAACTGTCAAATGCTTATAGTATGATTAATGAATCATATTTAGATGATTGACAGTGAAAGTCTACTTTATAGAACGTGTCAATCATTTTTATAGCTGCTCTCCATTTTCATGGACATTAGCAATACTGTTCTTAACTTTGGAGCATTATAAGCCCAACTCTGTATGCTCTAGGCCACTAAGCTACACAGACATCTGGAGAAGATTTTATCCCATTTCTTTCTGTGTTGCTCTAGGCTAAACCCAAATATTCTTGTTTGCCCTCTCGAAGCTCAAAGCAAGCAGCTAGGTGAAGCAGACAATATATTTTAAGTAAAAAATTAATGAGTGAGGGTTCTTGCAGAGAATTGTATTATCCAGTTGATAATTTATAACGCAGAGTCCAAAGTGGAATGCTTTAGTTTCAATCATGCAGTTTTCCATGCTTTTACCTTTCAATGATTCATTTATCATTTTGCTCTTATGTGCATTCCTCCAATTTAATTCAGATTTTTAAAAACATCCTAATCTTTTCAAGTAAAGGATGGCTCCACTGAAACATTAACAGTTTTATTCATTTGACTCCAAAATTCTTTATACAATCTTGGAAAACAATGATGTGTTTAACTGGAAATTACAATGTGATTTCTTAATGTGTTGGCTGTAAGTTACTGAATCCATATTTACAATAAATTTTAACAGGCAACTGTTTTTCAGGGTAAAAAAAGTCAAAGTTTTTCAAACCTAGAAATAATAAAAGACTGTAAGTAATAAGACCAGAAAAGGAAATCAAGCACTGATAACTGATATTTTTCACATATATAATGATTTTTTCCCATGATAGCTGGTTTACAGTGTTCTGTCAGTTTTCTACTGTACAGCATGGTGACCCAGTTACACATACACGTATACATTCTTTGTTCTCACATTATCAGGCTCCATCACAAATGATTTTTTTTAAATCTTTATCCTTTGGAGTTTGTGTGGTTTGGCCAAGGAAATAATGCAGAAGGCAAAGTGATGCCTTCTCTGTTCTTTTATTTCTTCTGCTATTTTCTGTGAAACCAAAGATAGGCAAAAAGGGTGCAACTATCTTACTGGCCATGCAAAGCAGCATCATGCATAAAGACTATGACGTTTTGTACAAGATCTGCCCTCACTTGGTAGCTGTTTGGCTTTTAGAAATTGGCTTAACTCGCCCAAAGTCTCATCTGTAAACTGATACAACAGTACTTGGGCTCAAAGGTGCTGGGGGATTTAAATAAAATATTATATGTAATGACCTGACATGATGCCTTGCCCATAACTGGAGCTAATTTTTTTTTAAATCCTCTTTTGTATCTACCATAGAACCTAGCAGGAATACATGCATAGCATACATAATGTCACTTAACAAATATTTGTTAAATTTAATTTTAAAAAGTCAGAGAAGAAAGTAGTGGTCTCTGGTTTCCCTCAGGTCATCATGGTGGCAATGACAGCCTTGATAACTGGCTACTTTGCATAGGATTCTTTTTCTATGGTGAAAGGGGTTAACAGAATAACTTTCGTATCCACCTCTTTTCCTTCCCAGTTTTCATTAGCAGCACAAAGAAAGATCATTTCTAATTTTTGATTCACTGGGAAACTCTGATTCTCTTTCCTTTTTCTTCTGTTACACATCCTTACCTTTGTCTTTTTCTTTTTTTCATCCTCCAAATACAGGAATTGCATCAAGGCTTCAAATAACATGCCTGTTCCAATTGGCTGGTAATGGCTGTCTAGAGATGGATTCTGATCAGGTTCAGCAGGAATGATCAATTAGCAATGTCTGCTACAGGCACAGGAGGGGCAAATAAATTTTGTGTGCCAAATATTTGCCAACCCAATCCAAATCCCACTACAGCTGTATTTCTGCTTCATTATATGTTGAAAGTCATGAGCAGTTTTTACATTATCTACATGAGATGACAGCCAAAGGCTGGATAGGTTTGTCTCAGAGAGTTCATAGACCAGTAAATTATTTTTAATTAACAGCTTGTCTGGGACCAGAGCTGAAGAGTTCCTTGAGCAAACATACTTTGATGCACAGAGAGGTCAGGCTGCTGGTCTAACTACATGGACAGACAGATGGACGGACAGACTAACAGAATCCTGGCAATACTTATACAAAATTTGTGACTGCATTGGAAAGAATACTTAACTGTATGGCATTATATTAAGAACTATTCTTAAACTACTGATATATTACTATTAAATAGAACATCATACACTAATGATAAGATTTGAACACATTCACAAAATATTTTAGTATTTTTGAAAAAAGAAGCTTTTTTCTCCCAGTGAATAAAGAAGCATGTAACTGGGGAGTTCCTATTGTGGCTCAGGTTAAGAACCCAACTAGTATCCAAGAGGATGCAAGTTTAATCCCTGGCCTTGATCACTGCGTTAAGGATCAGGCATTGCCGTGAGCTGTGGTGTAGGTCACAGACGTGGCTCAGATCCCATGTTGCTGTGGCTCTGGCGTAGGCCAGCAGCTACAGCTCTGATTAGACCCCTAGCCTGGGAACCTCCATATGCCACAGGTGTGGCCCTAGAAAAGACAAAAAGGAAAAAGAAGAAGAAGCAAATTTCTTGATATTTACCCAAGTAACACTGATGGAAAATGCTAGATCCATCCACAGTTATGGATGAACTAGTCCAGAAAACAAATGTCACAGGGACCACCTACTACCTACAATTCTTTTCTCACTAGTATTGGCCTTTGAACCATTCTTTTTTGACTCATAGCTTTAAAATAAACATGTATGTTAATAAAACAATTTTAGATCGTACAAAGATGGATATATGTCCTTTTCCTAAGATTGTTGAGGAGGCTGGAGGGGACTTTTTTCTTCTTCGTCTCAAGCTTAGTAGCCTGATTGCTGTGGGTTCCTCCACAGCCAGGTGATGGATGCATGCAGACTGTTATGATTTCCTGGGTCTTGGACCATGCACAAAACAAGGGATTACTAGGTGAGCCCTGGACTCTTCGTCATTCAGGGACTTTTCCACTTTGGGCACAAAATGAGTACTGGCAATGGAAGCTGTATAATTTCACAGTCTTCTTAAAATATCTATTCCTGAGATGGGCATCTCACCTGGGTCAAATAGTAGCAGAGATGTAGCTTCCTGCTTCATACCTGCTTACCACTGCTCACAGCGTGTGTGTCTGTCATTAAAAATGTAAATTGCACTCTGGCCTATAATAGCAAGTGGGGTCCACATGTGAAGTGGGATTCTCAGTTCCAGTTAATATCAATACAAAGGAAAAAAATGATCTTGCTCTTTAGTATGTATGGTGTGTCATTTTGGCTTTCAATTTATGGTAATAGCATCCTTTAAATACACTGATTTAAGTTTAAAAAGTGGTGTGATGAAGAAAACAGTACAAAAGGTACATGGATACGGCTAGAAGTTTGAGGGGCACTGGTCTAGCCCAAGTCCCAAAGATAATCAGTCTATCTGATGACCCAGTTACTATCCCCCTTCACCAAGTTCAGACCTTCCCCAGCCTCTGCAGGAAAGAGCTGTGTCATTCAGATGCTCGCAGGTGGCCCAGCTACCCCTATGCAAGAAGAACACAGAGCTGATTCATTACAGTTCCAGAAGACAACAGAAGTCCTAATATAGTTCTTTAATGTCTAGTGTTTTCTTTAGATGGTGCTTTTTTTTTTTAATTAATAGGATTTTAGATAGGCTTTGAGACACGTCTCCACTGTGCTCTGATGTCACACTTTTAAAAAGTGAAACCATATTCATTCTTAATTATATTTCAATAAAGTAAAACTTAAAGATATATGAAATTATACAAACTATTCGGTTATATGAGTTATGATTGTATTTTCAAACTTACACATATAACTTGGGTTGATGATTGAGTACAATTATTTAAAAACCATACATGTAAAATATGTTTTTAAACATAAAACATCAACTTTTAAAAGCCTAGAATTTCATACATATATATGAATGTGAGTTTACGTGTGTGGGTAAGAAGCCACACACATTTTCAAAACTCTCACCCAGAGAGGCAGGGCAGTTCTGTCCTCTCACTAGTACACTTTCTCAGCTTCACAGTAATGTTATATCGCCCTCTAATGGGTCTTTTGAACCACTACAAACCACTACGCAGATAAAAAGAAATGGCACAAAGATTATATTTTACTGTGATAAGCAAATTTCCAAGAGTTTTAACTAATATAAGTGTGGTCTTGACCTCTATTAATATGATAGTTTATTCATGATGATTTAAGACCAATTAATATAGTCATGTTATAAACTGTACTTAGTTTGAGGTTTACTTTTTGTAAGGTCACAGTCACTTGATCTTTGCAATTAGAGATCAAGAGTGGTCTTGCCAATAAAATCCTTTTATTCTTTTATATCATATAAAATTTTAATGTATTAATTGTACCCATGGCCCTGAGTAGTTATGTAACAGAAAAAAAAACGATTTTTCCCATCCTCTAAAGTGGAATATTTGTAAGTATGTATATATTCTTAACTGTAGTTCTCTGTATATTTAAATAGTTCTGAGAATTCAAAGGATTGGGAGGTTAGCCCAAAGGTGTGAGTTTAAGAGGGACAGTTAATTTCTTGAGCCATAGCTTGCCTTGCCATCAGGATCACACATGTAAAAGCATGTTTATGGATCCACGCAACCTATTTCCAGTATGGGGAAGAGGAGAGGAAGAATCTCCTTCTTATACTTTAAGATGTGATATTATATAGTGTAAATATTTTATTGCATAATTTGAACACAGATTTAAATTTTAATGTAGACACAAAATTCAATATAATTGCTAGTTCTTCTCCACTGGCATTTTTCTTTTCACCTAGTTGATGGACTCTATTTTCATTTCATTTAAAAAATTTTTCATTATAGTTTACAATTTCTGCTGTACAGCAAAGTGACCCAGTCATACACCTCTACATACTCTCTTTCTCGTATTATCTTTCATCATGTTCCATCACAAGTGATTGGATATAGTTCCCTGTGCCATACAGCGGGACCTCATTGCCTATCCATTCTAAATGTAACAGTTTGTATCTATTAACCCCAAACTCCCAGTCCATCCCACTCCCCCCCCTCCCCCTCCGCAACCACAAGTCCATGTCTGTGAGTCTGTTTCTGTTAAGTAGAGAGGTTCATCTACGACGAATTTTAGATTCCACATATAAGTGATATCATATCATGTCTGTCTTTCTCTTTCTGACTTATTTGACTTAGTATGAAAATCTCTAGTTCCATCATGTTGCTGCAAATGGCATTATATTGTTCTTTTTAGGGCTCAGTTGTATTCCACTGTATATACATATACCACATCTTCTTAATCCATTCATCTGACTATGGACATTTAGGTTGTTTCCATGTCTTGGCTACTGGAAATATTGCTGCAATGAACATAGGGGTGCATGCATCTTTTTCAGTTGAAGCTTTGTCTGGATATATGTCCAGGAGTGGGAATGCTGGATCATATGGTAGTTCTATATTTAGTTTTCTGAGGTACCTCCATACTGTCTTCATTGGTAGTTGTACCAATTTACATTCCCACCAACAGTGCTGGAGTGCATTGCAGTGCATGGCAGTGTATTCTCCACACCCTCTCCAGTATTTGTTATTTGTAGTCTTATTAATGACTGCCATTCTAACTGATGAGGAGTGGTACCTCATTGTAGTTTTGATCTGCATTTCTCAAATAATCAGTGATGTTGAGCATTTTTTCATGTGCCTGTTAGCCATCTGTATGCCTTCTTTAGAGAAATTTTATTTAGATCTTCTGCCCATTTTTCGAGTTTTTTGCTGTTGAGTTGCATGAGTTGTTTCTATATTTTGGATATCAAACACTTGTCAGTTGCATTAGTTGCAACTATTTTCTCCCATTCCATAGGTTGTCTTTTTTTTTTTTTTATGGTTTTCTTTGCCGTGCAAAAGCTTGTCAGTTTGACTACGTCCCATTGGTTTATTTTTGTTTTTATTTCCATTGTCTTGGGCTACTGACCTAAGAAAACATTTGTACACTTGATGTCAGAGAATGTTTTGCCTATGTTCTCTTTTAGGAGTTTTATGGTGTCTTGTCTTATGTTTAAGTCTTTAAGCCATTTCGAGTTTATTTTTGTGCATGGTGTGAGGGTGTGTCCTCTATTTTCATTTTTAAATGAATATAAGATACAACTCATAAAGATGATTATATTGATACATTCCAAAAAAAGAAAAAAAATTGGGATGCCTGAATAATTCACTTTATGTATCTCATTGACATACCCATGTTTGTAAACTCACAGACACACACGCACACACACAGGTATTCTCTTTGCTTTGGGGAGGCACTATAGGAATCAGTAATAATTCTGAGGAATAATTAAAGTGAATAAATTAGCCCTTTCCATCACTTTTTTGACCCAGTATTCACAAACAACCATAGACCCTTTGGTTTATGATTGGTGGCATGAGGTGACCTTCTAATACTATGTAAATTTTATCTAAATAGTATGCACAAAGTGTAATATATATGTACATATATGTGTGTGTCTAGGTTGATAACACTTAAAATTCTACTCTCTTAATAACTTTTGAGTATATATCATATTGTTGATTATAGTCACCACATCGTTCATTAGATCATCAGAGCTTATTCATCCTATGACTGGTAGTTTGTAATCTTAGACATTACGTTATGTCCCCATTTCTCTCACCCTAGCCCTCCTACCAATCTGCTCTCTATTTCTGAGTACTAGCTGGCACTTTCAAGACCATTATCATGCTATTATATAAATATTATTGTAAGAATTATATATATTACAATATATTAACATTGGTTTTTGCTTGTTTTTTCCATCTCTTTCACGAACTTAAAATTCCTCAAGATCACAAAACGTGTCTTCATTTTGTTTACCCAGCCCATGGACATTACATTTCATAAAGACACTCCACGGAATCTTCTCAAAACAGAGCCAAATGCATACTAGCACATCAGACAGGGACCCCAAGATGGCTTTGTACACACATGGGTGACTGCTTCTCTCAAGGCTCTGCCATGGGATGGCATGGGGTTATGGGCCTTCAGAAGGCAGAGCTGGAATAACGTACATCTTACAACAATATGTCATGGGTGCCACTGGGAAGTCAAAAAAGAGTTATCAAAGTCCTGATTTGAAGAGGATACTCATTTAGAGAACTGGACCAGACCTTTAGGAGGACTGAAGGATTGCCAATAGAACCATGGAAGGAGGCGATGGGAGGGTGGAAATGGGAAAAGAAACTATCCCAGCATAAATACACAGATTTCAATGCGGAGCCACCAGGTCCATCTTTGACACTGAAGTCTTCCCCTTTCTTATAACTTGCCCCATCACTCTTGCTCATCACCACAAATTCTGCCCTCCCCATGCTCATGCTTTCCGCCTTGGATCTGCTAGCCCAAGATTGTGTTTGTCCTCCTCACATTACACTTCACTGTAAGTTGTCGAGTGCGTCAAACAATAACAAACATCACTCCTTTGACTGCTTTGGTAGAAGAATGGGATCTGATTCCTTTAACTCCTAAGCCTTGATTTATCAAGTCTGAAATTTTCACCAAACAATCCATGTGGAATGGGATCTGCCCATTTGCCTTTGGGTGTTTTCTAAAGAAAGTTGTAACAGTTCCTCACTAAGTACTGCAATTTACACTCTCCAAAAGTCTATCAAGTACATTTTTTCCCCCAAAATCTAACGAACGTTAGTTTGTGATAAAAATCTACATAAATTAGTATGAGGAATTCTGGGGAATTCCAGAACCCCGAGACATTCTGTACCATTCTAATGAGTCTACAGGAGAATTCTTTTATTCTTTTATTTATTTATTTATCTATTGGCCCTCCCGTGGAGCTCCCGTGGGCCAGGGATCAGATCTGAGCCACAACTGAGGCAACACTGGATGCTTAACCCACTGTGCCAAGCCGGAGATTTAACCCCCTTCCCAGCACTTCCAAGACACTGCCAATTCCATTGTGCTACAGTGGGGGCTCCTACAGAATTCTTTACCTGTTCAATCTAGGATATACCAGGAATTCAGGCAGCAACAAAATAGACATGATGGATCTCTGGATCATCCATTTTACTCAAAAGAAACAGGTTGCTTTTGCAAGGAAAAAGAAGAGATATAGCAAGGAGTTTAATTTTCAAAAACCACAAGATTTAAAAAATATCTTGATTGCAGGGGTTACTTTGTAGTAAATTGACAGAACTCTGGGGTCTGAAGGTCATTATTTCTCAGAGGTATTTCAAGTGGAAAAGTGCAAGAAAAACTAACGTTTCCCTGTGGGTGAAAAAACAAAGCAAATGCAGACTACAGAAGATTCGAGTTATGACTGCAATTGTTCACAAGTTCCCGTAAAGATTCTTTGTGCTTATTTAAAAAAAAATATATAATGGTATCACCCTGTCCAGCCTCACAGGAGATATAACAGGCCTTCAATTAAATTTTATGGAACAAATATACTTGACTATTCCTTTCTATTTGTTGACAATGTCATAGACAGCAACTTTTATTATCAAGGAATGTGGTTATTACCAATAATTACAGGAAATAACATCGGCTACATACTGTGATAATATAAAAACAGAAACACAATCTTAAATGCACTTGTGTACAACTGAAGTCAAATGTGGATCTGCTACAGTCTGAATTTCCTCAAGGCTTGAGTTGACCTTATTCAAAATTAAATAAACTGTGACAATGCCACTCAAATAGAACTAGCTTGTTTAATCAGAGACCACCCAGAATACGATACTTCTTATGGCCTTTGTTTAATGGGAACCAAAATGAATTTTTTCATATAAATTGTGCTAGAATAGATATACACATCCCCACCTTTGCTGTCATGCTGGAAATTATACCAACGTTCTAGAAAACCAGGGTGTGTGAAATAGCATTGTCCCTCCTCTAATATATGTCAAAACAAAATATGACAAGTAATTCTTTCCAAAACTATTATCCAAACAGTTGCCAAAACAAAGTTGACCAAAAAAGCTATCTGAAAAATCTCACTTTTATAATGCAAATTTAATTGCTCTCTTATTTTTGATAGACAATCATTTGACTTTCTAATTAATCAGATATAAAAGCAATTTCCAAGATGATTCTCAGATATTCTGAACAAACCAGTTCACTGGCAGCATTCTGAAAGAGCGTAGAAAAATGACCTAATACGAATCTAAGCTGCTCCTTCAAGGTCAGTTTTTTTCCTGAACCTTATCAGAAATATAGATGAAAAGGATATATATATAAATGATACTTCGATTTCTGCAGATTTACTTGCAAAATAAATAGAATTTATAATCCTAGTAAGTGAAATACTGATAAAGATATCTAAAAAGAGAGCTAAGAATAAGCTGATTAGCTCAAAAAAAGTAGCTCTCTAGACTAAATTCACTTAGGAAATAATTACATAGTGTAGTTTAGTGAGTATATTTACATTTTAAAGCTTTGTTTTCATTTTTATTTTTTAGGGTTTTTTTTAAGTTGTGCTTTTATTTTAAATTCTTTAAGTTTTATTTTATTTTTTATTGGAATGAATATAGCTGATTTATAATATTTTGCCAATTTCTGCTATTCTAACATAAATACTTTTGAGAGTTGTTTCTGTTGTGCCTTGAAGCCTTTGTCCACATATATGATTAGACTCTACAAAAAAGATCATCTGAGAGTGTGGCCCAGGTCTGACTGCCTATTTTAATTCTACTCTCAAAAACGGATAAGACGTTCAAATTCCATTCAACACAAATGACAGTTTTCCAGTACCAATATTTCTTGACATGCCTGTCCCGTTAAAAAGCAGTATTGCAATCTTCAAGGGTTCCATTTTAAAGATTATAACAAGGAGATAGTGCATGAGCAGATACAGTGACACGTTTTTCCCTTTCTCTGCATTTCCTTTTCATAATATAAAGATTATTTCTTTCTGTGTATTTGCATTTTTATGTCTCTGTTTGTTTGCTTGTTTCGGTCACACCTGAGGCCTATGGAAGTTCCTAAACCAGGGATCGAATCTGAGCTGCAATTGCAACACCAGATCCTTAACCCACTGTGCTGGGACAAGGATCAAACCTGTGTCTCAGCAGCAACCCGAGCCACTGCAGAGACAACACTGGATTGTTAATTCACGGCACCATAATGGGAACTTTTTTTTTTTTTTCTTTTAATCTTTGTCTCTTCTCTCCCTTTATTTTCTCCTTGCTTCTTTTTCCAGTCTATCCATTCTCCCAAATAGGCTCAATGTGGAAAAGTTTAAATGTCATCTTTCTCTTATTATAGAATTAGGCCCCACAGAACTATTTTAAATGCTTAAAATATACAGATGAAACTAATAATCAGCCGGTGAGAGCCACTGCTGCCATTCTGATGTTTGCTTCTAGTCTCTTTTATGTGCATAATTAAATACGGGTTCATTTCTAAGTGTTTGCAACTGTTTTCAAAGTTGAAGCCTCAACCTGCAGTACATGAGCGCTCACTGCAATGCTCCTGCTGGGCATCACTTGTTAACGCCCTCACCAACATGAGCGCCAGGAGGGGAGCCGCGTCTGTACTCATGGACCGTCATCATCCCTGGCTGGTGACATTAACTGGACAGCACGCCCATCACCCTTTTCCCCTTATTCTGCTTTTTCATCATGATGTACATCGTCACCTGACACACTATATACCTGCCGCTTTGTTTGCTTATTGCCCATCTTTTCCACTAGAATGTAAGCCCCATAAAGCAGGGAATTTGACTGGTTCATCATTAAATCCATAGTAGTAGAAAAGGATCTCAACGAATAGCAGGCACTCAACAAATGCTTGGGGGTTGAATAAATTAAAGGTAGTTTCATAATTTTAATGTTTAATTCTTAATTTTTAAAGTGGTCTTTATATTTTTTTGTCAAATAGTTTTGATTTAAAATAATATTTATTAAAGAATTCCTGCTTTTGTTCCCACCGTGGGCTATGATCTTCCAATAGGGGAGAGGAATGATTTGTTATCGCCAGTCTATACAAAGAGGACTTTTTCTAATCACCAATGACTCATCTGAATTACATGTAAAATGAGGCGCTTCATTTAAAGTATATGCTTTCTCTCCTCCCTGCCTCTTTTTCTTTTCCTCTGTTTTTGCCTCCTTCCCTTACTCTGTTGACCTAAATAAAAAATATTGAGACTATAGATATTATCAGCTCAAAAGGCCAAGTATTGAACAGGATATTTTTGGTACTGGACACCAAAAGGAGGGACAGCAAGTATAACCCAAAACACAATACAAAATGATGTGGGTTTTAGAAAACACCAACCATCCGATCTTATCTCTGCCAGGTTCATGTTATGGCACATGATGGAGTACAACCTCAGTTAGAAGTCACTGTGTAGGAAGCGGGTCATTTATTTGAATCTAGGCTCTGTGGCTTGCTGTGCAATCATGCCCAAGTCAGTCAAGTTCTGTTATTCTGACGGTCCATTTAGAGAAAGGAGAATGACGCTATCTATCCCACGGCTTACTGGAAAGATTAAATAATGACATGCATCTAAAGCACTTAGCATGGGCATGTAGTAAGTGCTGATGAAATGTTAGCTTCTAATATTAATGCTCAGTTTATAAACCAAGGCGGTTTCTAAATTACAAAGAATTTTTCTGCTAGCTTGATTCCATTCATAGCAAGACAAATGAAATGAGTAAACAGACAAAGGGGGCAAACAAATCAGCTGTTTTCCATTTGAGAACATGGTCTGCAACAGGAGCAAGAGTAAAATCAGTTCAAAATAAACAAATGAAATACAACTGAAATCTCAATCTTTTGGTAAATCACTTACTTTCAAATTCAACTTTGTTGGGATAAAATTTACATACAAGTAATACACCCATTTTCAGTAAACAGTTCGATGCATCTGTCATAAACACCCCTGTAACCACCCCCACCATCAACATCTGAAACATTTCCAGTGCCCCAAAGAGTTCTTTCTTGCTTCTTGGTAGTTTATCTTTTTACCTGCTTCCCAGACTCAGGCAATCACTGATCTGCTTTTTGTTATATATTTGTTTTGCTTAAGTGTTTCTTATAAACAAAGGTTCCATGTCTGCCTTCTTTCACTCAGGTTAGTGTCTATGATGTGCCTGTATCAGTAGTTCATCTTTTTTTAAATTATTATTATTGTTAAGTAGTATTTCCTCTTTTTTCTTTTTTTTCTTTTGGCCACACCCATAGCAAGAGCAAGTTCCTGGGCCAGAGGTCAAATCTGAGCAACAGTAGTGACAACGCTGAATTCTTAACCACTAGGCTACCAGGGAACTCCCATTGAGTAGTATTTCATTGTTTGGACATACCAGAATGTGTTTATTCATTTAGCTGTTAATGGGCATTTTCATTACTTCAAGATTTTGCTCTTATGAAAATAGCTCCTGTGTTTTCTTTTTTTCCTAGCAAATACCTAAGGGTGAGATTATTGCTTATACAGTAAAGTATACATAACTTCATAGGACTTTGCCAAAAGTTTCCAAAGTAGTTGAACTGCAGTGCTTATCTTTAATATAATTATTTTGTTTTAGAATTTTGTTTAAGGATTTGTTGATCTTTACTGTTATCTGATCACACAAGACAATAATAAATAGTTCAGGTAAAGAGGGGTAGGATCCTGAGTGAGTTTTCAAAGAGTATTTATATGTAATGAAAACAATTGTTGGTGGAATAATCAAGAAATTTCTTAGTATGTTCTAAGCACAGGATGTCAAAGACAGAAATCCTAGTTTTTCTGAAAATGTTTTTTGGAAGTAAGCAAACAGCTAAGGCTATACTGGTAACAGCTATCTTCCCTCTCCTGCCCAACTAGTTCACTGAAAACCAGTTGGTCATCTTTGCTAGAACATGGAATGAATCAGAAGTAGAAGCTAGTTGGGGAAAAAAAAAAAAAAAAGCTTGTGTGTGGGTCTTTTGAGTGGCTAGAAAGATGTTTTGTATAATAATCTGAACAACTGAGTCAAAAGCAAAAAAGTAAATTTTGCACATCACACTCCCCATTTTCTTCACTGTTACTTATACCACCTACAAGAATTTTAGAAGGGATTAGTCTAAATAAAATTGTCCTTAAATGAGATTAATGTCTCAACTATGCTTGCTGGGGTAAACTGTGGGGAAATTTGGCTGATCCCACATAAAACTTGACGGGGAAATTTAAACACACACAACTGTCCTATAAACAAAGAAAAGGCTGCAGTTGCCAAATCCAGATAACATACTTATAAGTGACCTCTGCTGCTTCTTTACCTCCCTACTCTCTGGTGCTATTCCTAATTTTGTGCAGAATAAGTCACAGAACATGCCCCAAAGTGAGAAGTCTTAAAAGCAAAGGAAGGCTGCACACTACTTCAGGGAGGTCATCTGCCAAGCACTCTTGGGTGGTGATGAGTCTATGGTTATGCTTCTTAAATAATGAAGGCTGAAAGGAAACTGGATTAGCAGGGGAATAGTGTGTTCAGAGCATCATAATTATGTTCCTGTTCTGCTGCTGCTGACTACTCGCCAGCCTTAAAGCTCCATCCAGGCTCCCTCTTAACACAAATCCCCACAGTTCAGGACCAAAGCCAGATCACAGGTTTTAGAGCAGTCCACTGCCATGTTGCCAGGGTAGTCAATGCGTGTGAAAGTCCCCATGTACAAATTTATTTTCCCCCCAACGACTTCTCTTGATACGCTCTATCAAAGTCTTTAAAAGTCACCCTCAACACAGAAATGTTTCTTAATTGGTGACAAAGCTCCGCCTCATGAAATGTGCCTAGGAGCCACCATACTTGTGGGAGAGTTATACTTTTTGTGGTATAACACATTTCACAGCACCTCTTCTCATACCCATCGGTATTGTTCAGGCATTTAACCTTATAAAATAATTATCCTTTTTGGAATTGATTCTGTGTGTGTTTCTGTATATGTATGCATATATAAAATGGATTACATAATATTGGTAATAACCAAGAAGTTTTTATTTCAAAGCAATTTAGAACCAATATTGGGGAACTGTAAATGCCCACTCGTTTCCTAAGTGCGATGCATACATGGTCGTATCATAACAATGGCCCACAAATGCTCTCTGGTTATTACCAAACAAATACTGCCATGTAAGGATGTTATTGAAACTGCTCTAGGGAAAACTACTTTATGTTAAATAAATCATCTGTGTTTTGGTTTATTTTTAAAATGATATTTTATAGTACAATTATTTACACCAAGGTATCTTGCAATGGTGTGTGTATGTGTATATAAAACCACTTCTAAGAATTCAGAGAGACTGCTTTCCAGATGTTTGCACTTTTGGTTAATTGTTATATACGAAATAGGTTAAGGCTCACAGAAATGTCGAAAACTGCATACTGCAATTATTAACGTAGATGACCTGAACTCTTTTTTGACAGTCTACCATAATGATTAATTACTGCCATACCAAACTCACAATTTCACGGTGGATTTCCTGAGCAAGAGGATAAAATCTGTGATTACTGTCTCTTATACACCAACTTACTGAATTTAGCTATTGAATGTTAAACTATTTCTTTTCAAGCAGTGAAAATGTTACCTTTCTTGTTATTTGCATTAAATTCCTATTTTTAGCACATCACGGGCAATTCATAAAACCTGCGGTGCATGTGTATAATGAAATCAATCTAAGCCAAAAAAATCTCCAATTCTCTTACAGAAAGGGTAGATAATGCATGATTTAGGTTTGCATGTTTTATGCAGGACTTTGGGCTTTGTCTCATCTGACTCTAAAAGTACTCATCAAAATGCCTTCTGAAGTACATCCATAATTTTTACAAACTATTATTTGCTGATGCAAAACAAACCAAAACCCACAGCAGTTGCTAACCCTCTGGGCAATATCACTTTAAAGATCATAAGGAGTTGGTGAAGTAAACCTGCAAGAGCTAGCATCATTTCAATTCACTGCAGCATGCTGCATGGAGGTCATTTCCTGTTTCACCCTGACTTGAAACAACAGTCCAGGAAACTTCATATCTATAAACTCTCCCAGCACATGGCCTAATGCCAGTGCTTTCTGTAGCTGAAATGCCTGATCGCTGTACAAATGCCCTAATCATCCTAATACAAACATGATTCTTTTAAAATCTTAGTTTGAGCCTAGATCTTTTAAAAACAATGTTCAAATACCAGTATTTCAAATTGGCTACCCTGAGCACAATGACGTTTTTTTAAAATCTCCAAAAGCAATGTTTTAAAAAATGTTTTTTAAAAGGACAGATGAGTGGACAACTTTTAAAAAATTCTGTTACATCGATTTACTTTCTAGGGTCTATGCAAGCCTACTATGAAAAGAAACATAATCAGTGTGTTAGAGATTTATCCTACTGTGCAAGCTAGTCATTAACAAAGCTAAACCCAAGATAGTCATGAGGAAAAAGGCAGTGAATTCTGCTACACAGGAGGGACATTTGCTTATTATGCGAAATATTTAAATGAAATCCCCACCCTACCACGATACATCTACTCATACTGAGTACCGTCAATGGTCAGTGGAGTGTCCTACTGTATGGAAAACTCAGCTTGTTAAGACACAGATTGCAAAGCTTCACTTCCAAAGACTGTGATTAATTCAATGAGTCTGGTTGGGGATGGAGAAAAATTTGCATATCTGGCAAGTTCTCACGGCATGCTAATTCTGCCAATTACCACACTTACAAGATAAGGTAGTAGCAACATCATTAGCATCTTCTTTCTAGAACTCTCAATCAGACATGGTACATCGTTCCTCTGTATTCCCAAAACCTTGTTACTTAGTGTATTCTACCTTGGACCATAATTATTGGGGGAACTGTTAATGCCTTTAACAGTTAATTCTCTTAACTTTTAAATTCTCTGAGGCTAGTTTTTCACCAGCATTACCTTTCTCATAGTACTTTGCAAAGAACACTGAATCTATTAGTTCTTAGGATATTTGTTCAATTTGTTTTTTAAAATTTAGAAAGAAATGGATGAAGGGCATAGTAATTCCTGACGGGCTGAAAACAAAGTGAGGCAAAATACCCTAGCTAAAGACTTGGATATAAAATTATCTACTTATGTTTCAAAGTAAAGGGGGAAAATCGTGTAGGATCTCTACACAGACAGATGCTTTTAGCTTCTTAAGCAATTGAGAGATCATTATCTTCATTATATTTCAATTCAATGGTGTAACTGGACCAATGATGCCAAGGTTCCAAGGCACTAAGAATGGGTTGTTGCTTTACGACCCTCACTGAATGAGGTTTACAGGACAGAGAAAATGAGAAGAGAGAGGGATAAAATGGGAGGTTGGGAAAAACATATACACACTATTGTTATATATGAAATGGTGAATAACAAGGACCTACTTGCTGTATAGTACAAGGAAATCTAGTCAATACTCCACAAGGACCTATATGGAAAAAGAATCTGAAAAGGAATGGATCCATGTATATGTATAACTGATTTACTTTGTAAGTCAACTACGCTCCCATAGAAGTTAAAATGTAAGTCAACTACGCTCCCATAGAAGTTAAAATAAATTCTCATAAAAGGAAGAACTGAAGCAAGCAAGCCAATTACACACAAGCACACCCCAAAGCTTGGATATAGTCATGACATCATAAAATGTAGCAAGAAAACAGGCTTGAAAATGTAGGTGTTTAGCTCAGAGGAGCGCACTTGACTGCAAAATTTGGGTCGAGAACGTCTTTTGAAAATGAAAGAACCCAATAACATGCAAAATATAAAGAATTTCCTCAAGAGGATCAATAGCCATCCAAATCTATCCACACAGCACAACCTCTTTGCAAAAACCTTAGCTGTCATGTAGTCAAAGCTTTTCAATCTATAGTGGATTTTAAAATATAACGTCCGTTGTACCATTCTTTTAAAAACTTTGACATGTACAGTGTGGCAAAACAGCTATTATTATTTTTTGTCTTTTTAGGGCTGCACCCGTGGCATATGGAGGTTCCCAGGCTAGGGGTCCAGTCGGAGCTATAGCCACCAGCCTGTGCCAGAGCCACTGCAATGCAGGATCTGAGCTGCATCTGCGACCTACACCACAGCTCAGGGCACTGCCGGATCCTTAACCCACTGAGCAAGGCCGGGGATCGAACCCATGTCCTCATGGATGCTAGTTGGGTTCGCTAACTGCTGAGCTACACGGGAACTCCAAAACAGCTATTTAAAAAAAAAAAAAAAAATCCTCTGCAGACAAAGCGTGTATTGAGTATTGCAATGCAGCAGGCAAGTAATACTCCAAGCAAATTGTCAAAGATGTTCTATTCGCCAGAGAAATCTGTCTGCAGTTGGCAAAATGTTTCCTGGCTACCAATTGTGTTCAAGGTGCATGCTACCAGAGTTACCGCCTAAACTGTGATGTCTTAAAATCTTAGCTGCCTTTTGACTCCCTACAGGACAATTCCATATCCCTTTATATTGCAAACAAGGTCCTTGACTATTTTCCCCCAAGTCACTCTTCCAAATCACTTTATCATCCATCTTGTTTGATTTGAGTCATACCTAAAAACATCAGCCCTTGCATTATTCTTTTCTTTTGCACAACAGATGGTGGCAGAGGGCGCCCTCCCAACTGTCTGCTTACCACTTTCCTGAGTTCTTGGTTCACCATCTTTAGAAGTCAGCCTAAATATCATTTTTCCTATTGTAAGATCTCTATATTTTCTTATTTTACCCCAAAATGCACTTATTAATTTTTAATGTTGCAATTCTTTGCTCCAGTACCATAACAAAGCAAGCTGACTCAGCTATTACTACTTAAAGCAAATCTGAAGAGTTGTATTTGCGCAAATGGTTAAAACTGTAAATATTACTTTAAAAAATCTGACTCTATGTCTGCATTTTGCTCTGCTTTTTACTCCATGTACAATCTGCTGGAGGTAGCAAGAACATTCTGCAGGCAAGATAAAGAGATGGAAAAATATAGGGGAGAACTCTTCTTCCCTCTCCATCAAAAAATTTTTGACTCAAAAATATATGTAGCAGAAGTAGAGTATCAAACAAAAAGAATGAAGAGCAAAGGAAAATACTGACGAGATTATTATCTAGAAGCAGATATGACAAGAGCATTTAGAACAAGCATTGCATTTAGATGAAAATGAAGATACAGGAATCTATTACGAAAAAGATGCTTCTTAATCCCATTTACCTCTGGACAAGGACTACACTGAATGCAACAGCAGCAGGAGCCTACAACACTTTGCCAAGTGCTTTTACTTTGAACCAGTAATAATCAAGAGCAGGATACTGCTGCTCTGTGTTCCTCAACTTTCTAGCAGAAGTTTTGTCTAACAGACTTTCTGGATGAAGCAAGGGGGAAAAAAAAGAAGTACAAAGTATATTAGAAATTCAGCAAAAATAAATTTTTTAAAAGAAACCCTAAACAAAGTGAAAGACAACCCACAGAATGGGAGAAAATCTTTGCAAATGAATTGACTAACAAGGGATCAATCTCCAAAATTTATAAACACCTCCTACCGCTCAAAACCAAAAAAACAAACCCCATCAAAAAATGGGCAGAAGATCTAAACAGACAATTTTCCAAAGACATACAGATGGCCAAAAAACACATGAAAAGATGTTCAACATCACTCATTATTAGAGAAATGCAAATCAAAACCTCCATGTGGTACCACCTCACACCAGCCAGAATGGCCATCATCAAAAAGTCTGCAAACAGTAAGTGCTGGAGAGGGTATGGAGAAAAAGAACCCTATTACACTGTTGGTGGGAATGTAAATTGGTGCAACCACTGTGGAAAACAGTATGGTGATGCCTCAGAAAACTAAAAATAGAACTACCATTTGATGCAGCAATCTTATTCCTGGGCTATCCAGAGAAAACCACGACTCAAAAAGACACATGTACTCCAATGTTCACTGCAGCACTATATGCGATAGCCAAGACTTGGAAACAACCTAAATGTCCATCAACAGAGGAGTGGATAAAGAAGATGTGGTACATATACACAATGGAATATGACTCCGCCATTGAAAGAAATAACGGCATTTGCAGCAGCATGGATGGACCTAGAAATTATCATGCTAAGTGAAGTCAGTCAGACAATGAGACATCAACATCAAATGCTATCACTTACATGTGGAATCTTTAAAAAGGACACAATGAACTTCTTTGTAGACCAGATACTGACTCAGACTTTGAAAAACTTATGGTTACCAAGTGAGACAGGTTGGGGAGTGGGGGGATGCACTGAGGCTTTGGGATGCAAATGCTGTAATGCAATAAAATTCATTAATTTAAAAAAATAACACTTTAAAGGATTCCCAGAACCTTATTAAAAAATAAGATGTCACATGGAAAAAAATTTAAATAATAAAAATCTTAAAGATTCCTTGAACCCACATGAAAATAAGATATATGGATTTCTAGTTTCTGGTTCATTTTCCAAAACAGTTGATTGATAGGCAGTTGATTGAAAGGAAACTTTTCAGGGAAGGAAAAGGAATTTCAAATGTGATAGCTAAACAAAAAAGAGAATTATGTACTTAATCACCTAGTGGTTTGAATATCTGCGACATGAATTTCAATAACTTAGGTTACCATGTGTATCTTTTTTTTTTTTTTTTTTTGGCCACCCCCCATCACATAGAGTTCCTGGGCCGGGGATCAGATACATGCCTCTGTTGCAACCTATGCTGCAGCTGTGGTGATGGCAGATCCTTTAACCCAGTGTGCGGAGCCAGCCGGGGATGAAACCCATGCCATGGCACTGCAGAGATGCTGCTGATCCCATTGCACCAGAGCGGACACTCCTATTATGTATATCTTTCAATGTTACATATTTGATTTGATGCTAAGAATTCTTCAGTAACTGCATGTCTGTCACATCATTTATGTCATCTCTGATGGAAACATTTGACAGAGTAGCTCTGAAACTATTCAGGATCAACATGAAGTCCTCTCACTATAACAAACTGTAGACAAAAGTATTAAGAACTCTAAAGATCAGGAACTCTTTTATTCTTATTCTTAAATGTACACGCACATACACAAACGATTCAGATTTCAGTAATGACATATTTTATATAAACTAGTGAGTCCATCCTCATCCACTCTATTAAAATACTGAATGGCAACCACAAAACAATGACCTAACACCAACATTCATATCTCACTAGCAAAATCTGACTTTAAGAAACTAGACACTTCCTTTAGATTATAAGATTATTAAGCACTCTGTCAAAGCAGTAATTTGTAATCTATGTAAACCTCATTTCTGTTTATAACAGAAGTTGAAAAAACAAATTGATTTTCATCCCCTGCATCTAAGAGAACATTCTCCATTGCCTAGAAGCTTTAGACAGCTGTCCTGCTTCACCCACTACAAGGCAAGTCACCTGATCTCATAAATATTTCTTTGATGCTAAGATGCCATCAGGCATAATTGATCCTCTTGAATGTTAGTGTGGGAAGTGGAAACATATACATTCTATTTCCTCTGTAGGTTGTGTTATATTTTTCCTTTATATCACACGGACTTGGACTAAAAAGATGCAAATATACATTATATACATGTAGCTTTCTATGTGCACTGTGTATGCCTATAATTTTTACATAGTCTTACTAAACTGTGAGACATCATTTATATTTGGAAAAAGCACATGCAAGTTTTTATTTTCTTATCTTGATAAGATATGTATGGTTTTTATACTATCATGCAAAAGTTAAAGTGAGGAGATTGCAATGTAATTGTTACATTTATATTTTACTCTTGCGATCTCTATTTAATATACTATTTCCTTGCACTAATAAATAGGAGACATATTACTTCGTGTACTCCTCTTTTTCTTACTATCTGTGGTGTTTCTCAGTAGGTTGTGGGAGTGATGGTATTTAAGACTCTATGGATATGTCTTCTTTGAGATTTGAAATTCCAAAATCTTACCCTCTAACTCAATTGGCCCTCAAGTAATACTTGATAAATGAGTAGATGAGTAATAAGGGTGAGATTATGTGGGGTGTGGGAACAGAATGATCCCAATGGAAGTCTTTGTAGTCTCAGTGTGAATCCGTTCAACAGGATAGGCAGAGCTGGTAGACAAAGTGACAGCCACACTCTTGGGGTGAAATTCAAGCTTTTTGGTCTGAGTTGATTCAGTCCACAAGTATTTGTTGAATGAATAATGATATGGGAGTTCCACTGTGGCTCAGTGGGTTAAGAACCCAACTAGTATCCATGAGGACGTAGGTTCAATCCCTGGCCTTGGTCAATGGGTTAAGGATATGGCATTGCCACAAGCCACTGAGTAGGTCACGGATGCAAGCTCAAATTCGACCCAGGAACTTTCATATGCCACAGGTACGGCTACAAAAGCGACAAAAAAATAACAATGAGATGAAAAGAACAAGAGTCTTCAACCCTTTTTAAAAGAGCATGTTTTTCCGTTACATCAGTTCTAAGTAAATATAAGAAAATCATCTAACTTGACGAGTAAGTCTCTCTAAATGATATGCCTGGGACCAGGTCTGAAAGTTCTGAAAGATAGTGCTCTGTTACTTTCCAGGGAATGCACAGTGTGTGTGTGTGTGTGTGTGTGTGTGTGTGTGTGTTGCCTTTTGTATTTATGTTATGTTACTACCTACCTTGTCACAAAAAGGACTTTGAGCAGAGTTTAGAACATAGATATGTGTATTTATATTGCAAAATGGAGATTTCACATTTGGTAAGTGTGTCACTCAGGGTTTGAGTAAAAAGCACAGAAACGAGAATAATAAATAAGCTGGAGTTAATTATGGAGATCAGACCTTGCACAATTGCGGGCATGGGTTAACTGATTGCTATACGGCCCCTATGTTTGATGCTTGACCTAGTATTGGCAGGGAGGCCAGGTGGGAAGGAAACATGGACTTGAAATGAGGAAAAGAAAGGAGAACTCGAGACCCTCAGGGATGACCTGGAATACACAGGATGAACTAACACCTGTATTGTTCTCTCATTCCTTCCAGCTGACAACTTTGATCACATGGGTGATCTGTGGGAGACGCTGGCACCTTCACCACAGAGCTAGACACGCCTCTGGCTCAGGAGTTGGTGAAGTGGAAAGATCTGGCAGGAGCAGAGGAGCTGTGGGCGAGCTGCTGCCTCACAGGAAGACTGGGAGACACCACATCTGTGACAACACGTGTGTGTCAGCTGCAACAGCCAATGATCCTACCCCAAACTTCCAAGAGTCAAACATCCTTGGAGTGCCCATCATGGCTTAATGGAAATGAATCTGACTAGCATCTGTGAGGACGCAGGTTTGATTCCCCAGCCTTGCTCTGTGGGTTAAGGATCCGACATTTCCATGAGCTGTGGTGTAGGTCACAGACACAGCATGGATCTGGCTTGGCTGTGGTGTAGGCCACCAGATCCAGCTCTAATTCAACCCCTAGCCTGGGAACCTCCATGTGGTGGTTGCGGCCCTAATAAGACAAAAAAAAAAAAAAGAAAGAATAAAATATCCTTGCTGCTTCACTCCTTCCTTTTGAATCTTATAGAACTTTCTCCTGTTCCTCGTTTTATTCCAGAACTATAGGGGAAGGAGCTCTGCGAGATTCAGTTCCTCCAGCTTAGCTAAACAGTGGGGGTTGTGAAATATAAAATGTTGCTAAGATCTTTTTTTTCTTTTTTGGTTGCATCTGCAACATATGGACATTCCTGGGCCAGGGATCTAACCCAAGCCGGATCTGTGACCTATGCCACAGCTGCAGCAACACCAGATCCTTAACCCACTTTGTCACAGTGAGAACTCCAGTGGCTAAGATTACCATCAATCCAGGATGGTTCCAGTAAGTGCTCAGAGTGACCTTAATAAAAGAGTGAATGCGATGTCATATGGTATTTGCCAAGGGGGAGAGAGTGGGATGTCCTGGGAGTTTGGGGTTAGTAGATGCAAATTATTATATTTAGAATGGGTAAGGAATGAGGTCCTGCTCTATAACTACTGGGCCAGTATGCAGAAGAACCGAAGGGTCAATTCAAGCCAATTTGCTAAGAAAAGCCCATGCCCTTTTCATTACGCATTGATTTTTAAGACCGTTTGATTTTAATATTTTTTAGAAGTAGTTTGTTTAATCTCTTTAAATAAATACAAGATCAAAATGCACAACAAAATCAACTGGAATAATAAGACAATAATATTTGGCCTTTGTCTTGGTTCCTGACACAGAGTTTCTAAAGCTCTCTGAATTTCCTAAGTGAGATGGGTAAGAGAAGCATATTTTGTTATTCATAATAATCCCTTTCAACCATGTGAGTTTACGCTAATTAGGTGACTTATGGTGGGCCCTTAGATAGCTTCAGGATAGCAGTTGGTTGCCAAAGGAATGAACCGTCTAATTAGAGGGTTGGACTTTCGGTCCTACTCCCAAGATCTCTGGGGAGGAGCAAGAGATTGAGTTAATCACCAGTGGCCAATGATCTAACCAATCAAAATGAGATTTCCATGAAAAACCCTAAAGGATGGGGTTCAGGGAACTCCAGGTTGGTGAATACATCAAGGCGGGAGGGTGACGCAACCAGAAAAGCCATGGAAGCTCTGTGCCTGCCCCCAACCCCTAACTTTGACAAATCTCTTCCATTTGGCTGTTCCTGAGATGTATTCTGTAAAATAAACCAACAATTGTAAATAAAGCACCTTCCTACTTCTGCGAGCCGTGTCAGTAAATTACTGAATCTGAGGAGGGGATTGTGGGAATCCCTCAAGACTTTAGCATTGGTCAGTCAGTCAGAAGGAAGGGTGGCCTGGGCTGGTGACTGGCATCTGAAATGGGGGCAATGCTGTGCAATCGAGCCTTTAACCTGTGGGGTCTACCCACAAACTCCAGGAAGTCAGTCTCAGAACCGATTAGAAATGTAGGACAACAACCCTAGAGTTAGAGAGCTGGTTGTGAGGAAAAACCCACACACTGGCTGTCAGAAGTGTGGTGAGTAAAAACAGGTCCTAACAGCCGAGCAGAATACCTGAGAGCTCCAGATCTCTACTTGTGAGAGCATCTACCTGCTTAATACGAAGGAAAGAGCTAAGCGCACTGGGGGTGGGGGTGGGGGTACAGACCCTGAATTTTATCCATTCTAAGAGTGCATAATCGAGCCAGAATTAGTAGATGAGCAAACAATCAGTTGTTTGGGCAGCCAGTTTGAGTCCTTTTTGATGTTTTCACTGTATTCCCTCTATCTGCGGCCACTTGGAGCCTAAGGCAGCTACAATCAACATGTGAATTAGCTGCCTCTTTAGCTACTTCCACTTAAAGTGCAGTTTTGCCTCTGGTCCAGTGCTGCCAAACTGCCATTACCGTATGTATCCCTTAGTCTTTGAGTCAGGGCCCAGGATGGTGCTTGTATGTACCTGTGAGAATCTCAACTATTGTGTTGCTGATGGAGAGTTGCTGATGGGGATGACAAGAAACACATATTTAGGGATGATCATCCACCAAGATATTCTGGGCAACCATCTGCTAGAAAGTGATCAGTGATGAGTCTGAACTCAACTAAAACCACAGTACTGAACACATTTTCAAGGTGGTGACCAAGGACAGATGGTACGGTGCAATTTGTCACATTTTCAGCAAGAGGAACTGCTTCAGTGATTTGGTCCATCCTGCCCAAGTGTGCAATGTGTGCCTTTTTTCCAAATAAATACTTTAGAATTCTTTGAAGGGGAAAAATGAGCTCCATGACAGATATAGTGGAGTTTGAAACACTGTTGGATGTCTTTTCCTCTGGAAACTTTTAAGCTCAATATTCTTTATGGTTGTTTGTTTTTAAGATGTATCCTTTAAAAAATGTCTTCGTAGTCTTAAAAATCCTAAGTTATATAAGTTTTTTTTCTTTTTCTTCCTCTAGCCTCTCTAGTACACTCACTGCCGGGTGAATCAGTAGGAAGCATAAAGCTATAAAAGAGGCTAGCCTGACTTTCTAAAGCTTCGAAAAAAAATCAAAATTCTTGAAAATGGCTTATTTGATGTTTATTTTGTCACCTTTATAATCTCAATGGCACGTGGCACCTTTCACCTATAAGGTGCTAACTAGATTCTAGTGCATGAGTTGAACACAGTAGATAAAGAAAGACTAATTTCCCTATGTCATTATACTATTTCAAAGTTGGGAAACAACAGGTGAGATTAAATTATTTTACCACACATAACAAAGCGACACATACTAATAGCAACAAATTATGAAATATTAGTTCATACATTTACTTGAACATCTATAGCAATTAACATGGACAAATTAGAACATGAGCCATAAAGATATTCACTCTGAATATGACTATCTTCAGTGATCTTAATTTTACCAGATGATTTTTACTTCCATTTTATAAGGGAAAAAAAAAAACGGGATATAGATTTCATTTTAAAGTACTATGCATAATATTTTCATTTCATCAACTGCCTCTGGATGGTCTACTCTGCTCATGGGAAAGGTCCTGATTTCCAGTTTTCCTAAGCAGTACCTATAAGGGGACACCATCACCAAGAAGGTATGAGGATTAGAAAATGATATGGCATCGTTGCGTTTTCATTGTCATGTGTCATTTTCCCAATGATTTAAGTTCGTTTTAGAAAGTCTAACCCTTGCTTTTGTTATCTAGGTTATCATTTAACCTGTGTGCACATTCAAAATATTTTCAGCCCTCCATCTTTGTAGCATATCATAAAAAAAAAAAATTTACTCTCTTTTCTGACCCCTTCCTCCATAAACCCCCCTGTATTTTCTTTTTACAGCTGAACCTGCAGCATATGGAAGTTCTGAGGCTAGGGCTCAAATCAGACCTGAGGCCACAACCACAGCAATGCCAGATCCCCAAGCCACATCTGTGACCTATGCCACAGCCTGTGGCAACGCTAAATCCTTAACCCACTAAGCAAGGCCAAGGATCAGACCTGCATCCTCACAGACACTATGTCAAGGTCTTAATCCACTGAGCCACAACCAGAATTCCAAAAGTCCCAATTATAAAAGAAAACACATCTGTACATGGAAAATAGAACTTGGTTTTGACTATATAGGAAAATCCCAATACCCACTGTCTTATCATTTCTTCCTATTTCTTCCCCCCCCCCCCCCCCCCCCCCCGCTGTACAGCATGGGGATCAGTTTCTATTGGTTATGCTGAAATTCAGAAAGAATGGTAAACTGACAGAACGAAAGAATAAAAGCCAATATCTAGGTCAAATTACTTCACTGACAGTGTTGTCAAGAAAGAACAAAACAATCCCTGGACTGTCATACACTTTGTCGCCCAGATCGCTGGTCTCACAGGTCCTGCAGTTCCCACACAGTTCAAGGCCTCTTTATCTGTGGTCTTCACTATGAAAATAGCCTCCTAGCTGATCTTTCTGTTGTCAGGCTTTTTCTTTCATCTCTAATCCATGCTTTACAATGCACCAACATTAGCTTCTAACACAGAGGCTGTGCCTACTAAACATTCTTAGATCTCTTTCTATAGAATAAAATCCCCAAATATGCCAATATGACCCCCAAGGCCCTTGGAAATCCTGCCCCAGGTTAACCTCCCACCTCACCCTATACTGGTTCTTCTATGTTCCAGCGAGGCCAGACCACTTACCATTGGTCAGCCCAAGAATTTGAAAATTTGCAACATCTCACTCTCTCAGACACATCTGAAATGCCACTTCCTTCAGGATGCATCCCTTGATCTTTGATCTCTGCAAAGAATTGATCTTTCCTTCCTTTGTACTAGGAAGGCACAGAGGAGATCATTTTTTCTCCCTCATGACATTTTTTTGTACATTTGCTTTTATCTGTGCCGTATTAAAGCTAGTCTTTCTCATACACTGGATTGCAAGCTACTTTGGGTAGAAACTCTATTTCAATCTTTCAAGGCCTTTTAATCTAGATATGGTTTAATTGTAAAAAAGTATGTCTGATTAATTCTGAGTTTATTTTCTCCCTAGAGAAAATAATGTTGATTTCCTGAAATGGCTAATTTACATAGCTGAATATATCTCATATAGCTTTAATGTGACTTCTGAAAACTTCATAATGAAAAAAATGAGTGTTCTACATTTGAAAATAAAAGTCTATACCTCTGATGCCTGATTACTTTCAACTCAGTTGAGCAGGTATCGTTCACATTCCTACTACACACCAAGCTTTACGTCTGTGTGTGTTTATACATTTGATCAGAGCTTGCAAACTAGTGGCCACAGAACCACGTGAACTTGAAATCATGGTTTGGCTCATGAAGGGTTTTTTAAAAATTTCGGATCAACATTTAACAACTGATATGTCTCACATATCCATTTGGATAACAATCAGAAAGCCTAGCCTTTCTGGGTCCACATACTAATAAAGTAATATACATGTCCAATTTCTCCCAGTCCACACTATTCTTATGCATTGTGTATGCAAATCAACTTACTCCCTGTGTGGAACCTTCCTGGCCCTTCTAGGCATTTTGAACTTGTGGCCCTGGTTACCACAACTATTTAACAGTTTTCTTCCTCACTGGTTTAACATTTTTATGAAATACCATAATTTATAAATCTGCATATAAATTTTTTGAACCATACTGTTTTCAACTTTTCCCATTATTTGGCTGTTTTCTTATTTTCCCAGGAGGTGAATATTGGCAAAAGGAACTAAATGATGTATTAATACTTCAGGTGAGTAGATAGTAGGGTCTAAAACACTGCTGTTATGGTCAAGTCAAAGAATGGCTATTTGATGGTTTGTATCTGAAAAACATAAAATTATAGTAAGCTTCTTCAAATCAGTACTACTTAATGCCTACTTTATAATTGTAAGATGGGCCAGACGTATTTAGTAATGCTAATGCTTCAAGGTGTTTCTAATAGACCCATAAAGGACTGTGTGTTTGGGTAACCTTCTAACCCCTTCCGCTGTAGGGTAGTGGGGTCATTTACACAGACTGGTGGCTGGCTTCAAAGCTGGGGCCTGAGGAGTGCAGGGAAGGCATCCTTCCTCTGTCTCTTGGTCCACTTCAATTAGTCTCATATTTACTCACTTGTATTCATTCACATTTCATCTTTGAAGGCTGAGACAGGCTGTCTCCATCTGTCAGAGGGTTAAATAACCATCTCCAATTTCAGGAGATTCAATGAGCTAGAAAGTACAGCTCTGATCCAATCAACTCTTAAAGGATACATTTATATAACAACTAAAGAGGAATCTAGAAAAGAAAACAGTGTCCATGAGGGGTTTTGTGGGTGTGATTATTCCCTCTCATCCGAGACACAGATGCACATACAGGTGAACCTCAAAGGCTTCCTGTGTACTCACGTGAGACTACTGCTCCCTCAAAACAGAAATCAGAAACCACCGCTAAAGAAACTCTCCTTCTTGTAAGATGTTTACATTTGTTGGATAAAATGGAAATTTAATATTTCCTGCAACAGTTCTCCCACATTGTGATTATGAAAGTCCTAGTTCATAAATGGTGTTCACCTGTATCCTGTGCCAAGGACCTGGAAATCTCTGTCTTGAAGCTCTGAAAAGTATAGTTAAACTTTTCTAAGATGGTGTTCTGACCAAAGATTTTGAGTTTCTCTCCTAATCCAGGCTGCTCATATTCATAATTTACATAGGAATCCAAACTGCATGAATTCAGAGTAGTTAGTCTCTCTCTCTACATAGTTTGAAGATAAAGAAAATTACAGGTCTCAGTACTTGTCAAAATAATTTTGTCAAATACAGTGTTAGTCACCCTAATTATAAAAGGATAATATTGAGTATATTATAATTATATAATAACCATCAGTATTATAATTATATACTACATAGTAATACAATTTTAGAAAATATTGACTCATATTTACTTGTGCTCATTCACAATTCATCACAAATGTTAAAATTAATAATACTGTTTAAAATATTTAAAAATATTTGTTTACTCATATTATGAAATTTAGACAATTAGAGAGTTTTTAAAGGACATGTGATCTAAAATGTTTTCCTATGGTGCTCCATATTTGGCTTCTTGAGTACTCTACTAATCAAGGAGCAGAAGATTCACTAAAATGGCTATTTTTTATAGGGCCAATATTGCTCTACCCTGGAGTCTAGTTAAAGAGTGGTTCTCTGCTAGATCTTGAAATATATTTCTTGACTTGCATCTCTTCATGTGCCAAACATGCGAGGATAGGAGAATCTTTATTTAGAAGCTAAGTAAATTGCTTACTACATTGTTAGGAAGGTGTTATTAAAATCTAGGCATTAGGAGTTCCCGTCGTGGCGCAGTGGTTAACAAATCCGACTAGGAACCATGAGGTTGCACGTTCGGTCCCTGCCCTTGCTCAGTGGGTTAACGATCCGGCGTTGCCGTGAGCTGTGGTGTAGGTTGCAGATGCGGCTCGGATCCTGCGTTGCTGTGGCTCTGGCGTAGGCCGGTGGCTACAGCTCCGATTGGACCCCTAGTCTGGGAACCTCCATATGCCACGGGAGCGGCCCAAAGAAATAGCAAAAAGACAAAAAAAAATCTAGGCATTAATAACACAGTTAAGGAACACCTCCTTCCGTATCCCCAAATGGTATATGGGAAAAGGCATAGGGGTCTTTTTCACGCTGAATATTCAAGGCAGAGTGAATCAAGGAGTATACAGGAATTCACTCTCCCTCTTTCTCATCCTATACCTAGGGGCTGGGGAGGCTGCATGGGCATCAATTCATACCTGCTTTATTATGAAAGTAAATATCTAGTGATAGTATATGAAGACAATGCATCATCAGAACCTAAGAACTGAAACTTGAACACATGCTTTTTCCCATGCAGTTCCCTAACAGATCTGTGATCTAAGAGGCCTTGCTGCTACAGATGGCATTCCATCACCCGGCTCTGTGTTTTTCTAAAAATGGCCTCTTAGAAACAGTCAAAATGTTTTCATCGATGTTAAGAAACAAAGAAGTGATATAAACATTACCTTTCAATAATTCACTTATTCAAACAATTATAAGTCCCAGATTTTTAAGTTTAATAAACTTCTTTCACTCTGTTATAAGCAATACCATAGTATTTTGAAAACATTTCTATACAATTATCCTGCCCTTTTCAAAATAACTTCAACACCAAGACTTTTGTTTTCCTGGAATCATACATTTTTGGTACTAGAACTGACCATAAATCAAGATCTAGTCTAGCAACTCCAAGTGATGAATAAGGAATCACAGCTCATAATGTGTGAGAATTGCTCATTGTCATGTAGCAAAGCTAGGGTTGGGGGGCAGGGGTGATCCATGTAATCATAGCGTCAAGCTTCTCCATCACACACTATGGAGTAAAAAATAATATAATAAAATTTTAAACAGCCAAAGTGACAAAAAATTCTTATAAAGTCTAAGAAAAGATGCCAGACCTTTCAGTATATGATCAGGAAAAAACATCTGGAATAATTATACCTCTGGGGAAACCAATTTGCATGCCACAATAACTCTGACATCAGGGGAGTCAAATGAAAGAGATCAGCAAGTTAATTACCCTGCTATATATTTTCCCTATTTTATTTAGGTCAGATCAGAGCAAATCCAATCCTTTCTGCAGCAAACAGTGTCCCTGGGAAATAAGGCGATGTACACGTCAACAAATGAGTTTTTAAAGGTGATGACACAAGGGCGATTTCAACATCCATATTTTTGTTTTCTTAATAAAAACCTTGTAAAGAGCAATTGAGAAATTAACAAAACCCATTAATGATAACAGTGTAGTCTGGGTGATCAAGGGCTTATCAAGTCCAAATCAGCCTCTAACTCTCTGTTATCTGCTCAGGGCTTATCAGTGTTTTTCATGTAAGATGGATGTGCATATAATGGAAACTATGTGAGCTCATGAAGGGATTTCTAGTCTGTATCTCCTCAATATTTTTTTGAAAACACACACATGCACACACACACACACACACACACACACATGCACCAATGCACCAACACACTCCATTAAACCACGGAAAAGGTGACAGAAATTACTTTAAATTAATCTTACCTTAGAAGAATTAGATAGCTCAAAGAAAAAACAAAGCATACTGTTATTTTTTAATGTAGCTGAAATACAGATTTTCCTGTCTCCTGGGTTAAAAAAAAAATTAGTACAGTATAAAAATAAAAGAACTTCCATGTATGTGACTCTTGCAAATAAAACCAAGAGTTGGAAATGAAAGACAAAAGTCTACTGTTTTGAAAATGTCTAAAATAATCAAAATACTTTTTGAATAACAAATAACTTTGAAAACGATGAAGGGTGTTCAAGTCCACCAATACAGATGAAACCCACTTTTACTTGGAATCTACCATTTTCAAGGATGGAATAATAGGGCTTTATTTATTTCACCATATTTACTACAATACACCATCCTTATTTACAACATCCTGGACTTATAACTTATTAGTAATGATACAGTCAAGTTTTATGATACACCAATGGAGGGAAGCAGAAGCAAAAATAATTCAATAAAGTGGTAACCAAGAAGTCACAAATAATCCTTTGGAATGCACTGTTCAATGTTGATTTTTGTATTTTAGCAGAAGATGCCTGTGCCTTCCTAATTATGCTTTCTTGAGGATGATTAATATACATTATAGCTCTATTGCTTGAACACAATTCAGTGATGAGGAGAGGGATGTGAGAAGGCAGGCAGGGGTACAAAATCTGCAGGTGGTAAAATCACAGATACAGGTGTGCTGTAATACAACATGACATAATGCTCCCTACTTGTATATAGGATGCACCATCCCTTAACTAGAACTGGAAGGACATAAGTGTTTACCTGGTCAAATTAAAGCAGAGGGATTCTCACTTTACGCCGTGCTACACAATGCTCTTTCCAGTAGCATTCAAAAATATTATCAGGTTTGTGATTTCTGGCCTCACAAGAGACAGGGATGGTTTGGAAAATGAATTATTCTTCAGTTATAGGGGATGCCAGACATAACAATGAAAATTGGGTCACAAACTAACTGCCAAGAACTTTCTGTGGAAAGGGGAAAAAAAATCACTAAGTGCATCAACTTTATGTATAACTTTCAAAGTGTAAAGCTGGGCCATGCCTGAGCTTCCAGCCTGGAGAAAAAAAAAAGGCTATCCTCCTGGTGAGAAATGCAAAGAATGTCACTGACCTCACCTAGGACACTGAGGAAAAGAAAGGTGGTTAATAAAATGGAAAGTCTCTCCGGCCTCAAGTTCTGAGAGTTCCCAGGGCTTCCGAAACCCAGCCCAAGGAGGGTTACACATGAACACTCCCATACAGCGACGGCGCTAGTGGTCATGGGGTTATTTTAAAGAATAATGTGAAACTGGATGAAAGTAGATACCAGCACTGCATCTATTCCTATGCTGTGATACAGAAGGTAGGAAATAAGACAGGGAAAAGGTCACAGTCTAAACTGCAGAGCCTAGTTCTAGCAATACAAACACAGCTTACGACCTTAAAGACTCCTGACGTGTTATCTGAAAAGAAGATCAGCTCTGCAAGAAGAAAGCAGATAACAGACATAACACAGTACCAGGATTTCCTGATCTCGACGCCGACATTTTTTGTTATCAAACAGCTGAAGAATCCTGGTGGGTACTCGTTTTTCATTTCTAATAGTGAACTCTGTATTTTTTCATTGAATAAATTTCTGGTGCCAGCCAAGGTGATAACCAAGTTCACCTTTTGTGAGGTTCTTTGGAGAGTTGAATGAACACAATAATACATAGTACCATCACTCTCAGTTTACCAGGGTAAACATTAGATGAGATAATGTGGGGGAAACTATATAAACGACGCAGGAGTTGATTGAGGTAACAGATTTATTTCCAATTCAGGTAGAAAAGTGTGTTATTGGAAAGGAGAAGGATGTCATACAGAACTATTCAGAATTCTTTAAGAATTATGTCAAATCCCATCCAGGCTGGTATTCCAGCATGATGCTCCAGTTGTCTATTTTTTGAGCCCTTATGAAGTTAACTCCATGGAATTATTTCATTTGTTCTACATATAAAAGCAAAGATATTAAGAAAATCACTTCATCTCATTCTCTATATTGACTTTCATAGAAGTAGTTCAATGAAGCATTAAGGAACACTGTTGACTTACTCAAAGGATGTTCAACTAGAACTTTGTTTCCCTTTAAGAAAATTCAGGCTTATACTTGTCAGTGACATTACAGTTGTCCGATTCATAAAAATCAGAGCGTCACAGTCCCTTGAGTGTGACAGAGCCTGAACAAAGGTAGTCTTTTAATTTAGGAAGATGATAAAATTCTCCTGGGATTTTTTTCCCCCCTCAATTAACACTCTAACCCACTGCACATTCTTTTCTTTTCTGGCAAAAGCCCTTTCGAAATCCAAGACTAGAGTTAGGTTTTTCTTTTCTTTCTTTTCTTTGTTTTTCCTGACCGACTATATTCAAGTTAAACAGGCTATTCATTTAATACTAATACTGTTGTGAACTTCCTTGAATACTCACAAATTCTCAGAGTGGTACAAAAATGGTTCGGCAGTCAGTCAGTCTGACTTATGCCCCAATACTCAATTAAAATTACCCTTTGGCCTTAAGAAACCCTTATGAATTTCCCTTCTGTGCGTTAAGATAATTATGATGACATAAATGGTGATGTACTGATGAATGGCTACCACTGTTCCTCTGATTGGAGGACACTTGAAAACATCTTCCCCGAGCTCTGGCAGATTCTAAAGAGGCTTGTTCATGACTTTTGGTAAACAGACAATCACAGAGTTCAGTCTTTCTGGCTCCATGTTAGTTCAATCTAGATGACTATCTTGCCCAGTGTCATTTTCTTTATACCATGGATAGTACCAAATATATTTCTTTAACAATTTAATCATAAAAATAGTACCAATAAATATCTTCTCTGAAAGCTATGATAGTGTTAGTGTACGGTAATACACAGAATCAGAATCAACTACTATGATACATATGCGTTTGCATGGAAATTTTTGGTTACTTGTTTAAGATACAAGTTGTGTTTTTTTTTAAGTAATGACTGTGCTTTTCCCTTTTATCTCTACTTCTGGATTTTTTTTTCTCATTATTATATTTTGCACAGAAGAGAAGGAGATTATAATTCACTGAATACCACAAAGAATATATCTTATATGTTTCATACTAAAGATCTTTATGACTTCCATATACCAGTTTGTAGGTCATCTATAAATTCCATACTGGCCCTGACAAAATGAAGAAAAGCAATGGGGTTATTCAAAATCAGTAGGGATCCTAGCTTTTTGATCTGAAATTAAAAAAAAAAAAAGAAAATCTCACATTAAGTCAGGATTATTCTACCACCACTAGACTGAACAAATTTCCCATACTCTAAATTTCTCACCAATATCATTTAAATCCACCGCTTAGTTTATTTTATTAACCATGTATAAAAAGTAATCTGACATTAGTATAACTGAGAGCTATCATCCTAGATAGGCAGAGTGTATACAAGTTTTGAATGAGCAAATTTGGATAGAGCAAAAAATTATCTACTTAAGATGCATCTACCTATCTGCAATTTGGCGTATTTTATACCTGCATGATACAAACAGGAAAGTTACTTATGTATAAAACAGTAAAACAGCAAACACAAAATTCAAGAGAAGGGTGGTTTGACTGAAACAAGAAGAATGAGAAAGAATGCTATAGGTAGACTCTTAGAGGATAAATGATGTGATTTGAAATGAGATGATTTAATCATAGGGAGAAGGGGCTGGGAGGATGGGGTGAGGGAAGGCAAAGATCTTTCCTCTTTCTTTAATCACAGCGCTTAATATTTTGGCATTACTGTAGTCAGCCACTCATGATTTAGTATTTTCTTTGGAACTTAAAAACTTTCCAACCTTAATATTATCAAAATACGAATATGCCTTGTAAGAGAAATACCTCAAGCTATAGGTTGCAAACTGGAATCTCATGACCAATATTTGAGGCATAAACAAAGTGTTTGTAGACTATAACTATAAACACTGTTTTAGAGATCAAAAAGACATTTAAAATCAGGAAATAGATGGAATTTCTAATACCATTTGTCGAAGGCATGATATAGCTTTAAAACATTCATTTAAAGAAGGAGAATTTCATCTTTTTGCAAAAACAGCATATACCTTCTGCTAAGTTTTAAACTTCGTATCAAGGTTATTTCCAGATTAGTATGCTCCTGAAGCATTACTGTATGTCTTGTCTGGCAGTCAACTTGTCTCTCCTCAGCAGCTTTCACAACTCCGCTAACATGTAAACCAACTTCTGTTAAGCATTTGCATCACTGAAAACTCTGATTATCAAGGACACTTCCAAGGCTACAAATGATTAGCAAAGGACTTATATTTACTCTGCTGAGAGTGCCATGTTGCAATTTCTAATGCCTACCACTGGGCTGTTTCCTCTCCTTGATCTCTATATTAACAGTAAAATATCCACAGAAAGATAACATTTAGAATAAAAGTGATCTGAGGTCTCAGGCTAGCCAGTTTTTTTTTTTTCTTGCCAGTCCCCCTCTTGAACCTTGACTAAACTCCCCCAAACATCAAAATGCAGAGGTCAAAGGTCACACCCTCCAGGAACTTTCCTCTGTCATCTCCTATCTTCTTTCCACTACCTCCAGTAGAACTAGGGTATGCTTTCACCCTCTCTCAGCTTCTATCCCACCATTGAGGACCCAGTGCAATAATTCTCTGATGGTCTCAAATCCTGCAAGACAGGGGCTGTATCACTGAATACAAAACAGCCTCCATAAATGTATGCTGAAAGAAGCAGCATTTATTTTCACCCATCAGATAGTATTATTGTTCCTATTCCTAGACACCTATTTCAGGTTTAATAAATGTTTCTACAGTAAAGTTAAGGTTTACTTTTTAAACACAATGTTTGCACTTGCCATAAGGGGGTAGAAATTTATGGTAGAAACCATAAAGGAGTAAGGAGCAGTGGATGGGCAATACTGGAGCATACTTCAACCTTTCTAAGTGATACGTATTTGCTGGAAGTGAGCTTTCCTTAAGGATAAAAGTACACTTGTATCATATTATTTCAGCACATTACAACCAAACTATCTGAGACTGAGTCCTTACTGAGGAAGGACTTCCACTGAAAGAACACATGCTCCATACAGAGGGTGTGTCTGTTCTTCCAAACTACTATCATATTTTTGTATTGTAAGCAGTTGCCTAACCCTTTAAAAATATGCTAAAACAGGGAGTTCCCATTGTAGCTCAGAGGTAATAAACCTGACTAGTGTCTGTGAGAATGTGGGTTTGATCCCTGGCCCCACTCAGTGGATTAGGATCCGGCATTGCCATGAACTGTGGTGTAGCTTGTAGACACAGCTCGGATCCTGAATTGCTGTGGCTGTGGTGTAGGCTGGCAGCTACAGCTCTGATTTGACCCCTAGCCTGAGAACTTCCATGTGCTGTGGGTATGATCCTAAAAAGCAAAAAAAAAAAAAAAAAAGATAATGCGCAGTGTTTACTGCAGCACTATTTACTGCAGACATGGAAGGAACCTAAATGTCCACCAGCAGAGAACTAGATAAAGAACCACTCTCACCACTGTTATTCAACATAGTATTGGAAGTCCTAGCCACAGCAATCAGACAAACAAAAGAAATAAAAGGCATCCAAATAGGAAGAGAAGATGTGAAACTGTCACTGTATGCAGATGACATGATACTATATATAGAAAACTCTAAGGACTCAACCCAAAAACTACTTGAACAGATTGACAAATTCAGCAAAGTAGCAGGATATAAGATTAACATTCAGAAATCAGTCATATTTCTGTATACTAACAATGAAATATTAGAAAAGGAATACAGAAATACAATACTTTTTAAAATTGCACCCCAAAAAATCAAATATCTGGGAATATACCTGACCAAGGAGGTAAAGGACTTATATATGCCGAGACCTATAAAACTTCAATCAAGGAAATTAAGGAAGATGTAAAGAAATGGAAAGATATTCCATGTTCCTGGATTGAAAAAATTAATATTGTAAATAAAAATGGCCATACTACCCAAAGCAATCTACAGGTTCAATGCAATCTCTATCGAATTACCCATGACATTTTTCACAGAACTAGAACAAACAATCCAAACATTTATATGGGACCACAAAGACCCAGAATCGCCAAAGCAATCCTGAGAAACAAAAACCAAGCAGGAGGTATCTCTCTCCCAGACTTCAGGCAATATTACAAAGCCACAGTCATCAAGACAGTGTGGTACTGGTACCAAAACAGACATACAGACCAATGCAACAGAAGAGAGAACCCAGAAATAAACCCAGACACCTTTGGTCAATTAATCTTTGACAAAGGAAGCAAGAACATAAAATGGGAAAAAAGACTCTATTCAGCAAGAATTGCTGGGAAACCTGGACAGCTGCATGCAAATCAATGAAACCAGAACACACCCTCATGCCATGGATGAAAATAAACTTAAAATGGCTTAAAGACTTAACTATAAGACAAGACACCATCAAACTCCTGGAAGAGGACATACACAAAACATTCTCTGTCATCAACTTTACAAACATTTTCTCAGGTCAGTCACCCAAAGAACAGAAATAAAAGCTAAAATAAACCAGTGGGACCTAATCCAACGGACAAGCTTTTGCACAGCAAAGGAAACAAAAAGAAAACAGAAAGACAATGTCCAGAATGGGAGAAAATAGTTTCAAATGATGCAATGGACAAGGGGCCTAATCTCTAAAATATACAAACAGCTTAAACAACTCAACAGCAACAAAGCCAACAATCCAGTTGAAAAATGGGCAAAGGACCTGAAGAGACATTTCTCCAAGGAAGATATACAGATGGCCAACAAGCACATGAAAAAATACTCAATATCACTGATTATTAGAGCAATGCAAATCAAAACTACCATGAGATACCACCTCACACCAGTCAGAATGGCCATCATTAATAAGGCCACAAATAACAAATGCTGGAGGGGGTGTGGAGAAAAGGGAACCCTCCTGCACTGTTGGTGGGAATGTAAGCTGGTACAACCACTATGGAGAACAGTATGGAGGTACTTGAGAAATCTTATGTAGAACTACCATATGACCCAGCAATCCCAAACTTGGGCATATATCTTGTCGAAATTTTCCTTGAAAATGACACATGCACCCGCATGTTCATTGCAGCTCCATTCACAATAGCCAAGACATGGAAACACCCCATATGTCCACTGATAGATGATTGGATTAGGAAGATGTGGTATATACACAACATGGACTATTACTCAGCCATAAAAAAGAACAAAATAATGCTATTGGCAGCAACATAGATGGAACTAGAGACTCTCATCCTGAGTGAAGTAAGTCAGAAAGAGAAAGACAGTGCACTGGGTTGCCAAGATGTCGTTCCCAAAGTACAAGCCTTCCCGCCTGGCAACCCTGCCAGCTACTCTCGACCCAGCTGAATACGACATATCTCCGGAAACCCGGAAGGCACAAGCCAAGCGGTTGGCCATAAGATCCCGGCTTAAGCGGGAGTACCTGCTTCAGTACAACGACCCTAACCGCCTAGGGGTCATTGAAGATCCTGCCTTGATTCATTGGACCTACGCAAGATCAGCAAATATCTATCCCAATTTCAGACCCACTCCCAAGACCTCACTCTTAGGAGCACTCTTTGGAATTGGGCCCCTCTTCTTCTGGTATTATGTTTTCAAAACTGACAGAGATAAGAAAGAAAAACTTATCCAGGAAGGAAAATTGGATCAAACATTTAACATCTCATATTAAGTCTGGCAATGATGACTGTATGTACTATTGTTTAAATAAATCCATTAACCATTAACAAAAAAAAAAGAAAGAAAGAAAAAGACAAATACCCTATGATACCACTTATATCTGGAATCTAATATATGGCACAAAGGAACTTTTCCAAAGAAAAGAAAATCATGGACTTGGAGAACAGACTTGTGGTTGCCAAGGAGGAAGGGGAGGGAGTAGGAGGGACTGGGAGCTTGGGGTAAATAGATGCAGAATGTAGCCTTTGGGATGGATTAGCAATGGGATCCTGCTGTGTAGCACTGGGAACTCTGTCTAGTCACTTACGATGGAACATGTAATGTGAGAAAAAAGAATGTATACGTGTATGTGTAACTGGGTCACCATGCTGTACAATAGAAACAATATATATATATATATATATATATAAATGATTTAAAAAAAAGATGTGGTATATATACACAATGGAATAATAACAATAAAAAAGAATGAAATTATACCATTTGTAGCAACATGGATGGACCTATAAGACTATCACACTAAGTGAAGTAATTCAGACAAAGACAAATATATGAGATAACTGACACGTGGAACCTAATTTTAAAAATGATACAAAAAACTTATTTATAAAACAGAAAGAGACACAGATTTCAAAATCAAACTTACAGGATTAGCATATAAAAAACAGATGACTCTAACAAGGACCTCCTATATAGCATGGGCATGTCTACTCAATGTTCTGTAATAATCTACACTGGAAAAAAATCTTAAAAGGAATTGACATATGTATAACTGAGTCACTTTGCTGTACACCTGAAACTAACACAACTAGGCTCCAACAAAATCATTTTTTAAAAATGACAGAAAAAAAAAAAGGACAAAAGAGGAGGGAACACTTCCAAACTCACTTTATGAGGCCCCCACTACACTGGTACTAGTCTAATTGAGACCATAGTTCTAAAACAGAGAAAAAAATGGAAGGAATGACCACAACGGGACCAGAAAGTGTAATAGTGAGTTTTCAGGTCCTTAACTAGTAATAAGAGTTTACATCTGTATAGTACTTTACAATTTACAATGTGCTTTCATGTAGATTATCTAGTTAAGTCTTCACAACAACATGTGACTTAGGAGAGCAAGGTGTTAAATTCAGTGAGAGATAACCAAAAAAAAAACTTAGCTTGCTTATGAGGCTTGTTCAAAAATCAAGGCTTGCTCAAAGAAGCAAGCTGAAGACTCAAAGCACTGTATTAGACTACTATGGGAGAAAGGTGAGGGGAAAAAAAGAATTAGGCTGCGAGGCATAATGATAAGTCTAGACGGCCTTTGCCTAAGATGAAACATTTGCAAGTTATATTTCAAATGGATATATTAAGTATCTACAAAAAATTCATTAACATATTTATATTATCATCTTGGCAGCCAATCTGTTGAGATGCTGAAGACTACCAGCCAGGCAATCTTTGAACTAACAGCCAGCATGCAAATAAACTGAAGTGATTTGACTCACTCTAATATTCTAAGAGTGAAAATAAGACTGTATAGTTTTTGTTTATATCTCTGGTGATATTTAAATGGTATTCCAGGGAGTTCTCATTGGACTCAGAGGAAACAAACCCAACTTATACCCATGAGGATGTGGGTTCCATCCCTGGCTTGCTCCATGGTTTAAGGTTAGGGTGTTGCCTCAAGCTGTGGTGTAGGTCACAGCCGCAGTACAGATCTGGTGATGCTGTGGCTGTGGCATAGGACAGCAGCAACAGCTACAATTCGATCCCTAGCCTGGACACTTCCACATGCTGCACCTGCAGTCCTAAAAAAAAAAAAAAAAATGATATTTGGAATTCCCATTGTGGCTCATTGGAAACAAACCCAACTAGTATTCATGAGGATGCAGGTTCAAAACCTGACCTTGCTCAGTGGTTAAGGATCTGGCATTGCCATGAGGCTACGGTGTAGGTCATAGACAAGGCTTGGATCCGGCATTGCTGTGGCTGTGGTGTAGGCTGGCCGCTGCAGCTCTGATTTGACCCCTAGGCTGGGAACTTCCCTATGCCCTGCCTGCAGCCCTAAAAAGACAAAAAAAAAATAAAAAAAATAAAAAAAAAAAAGTAATCAACAGCAGCATCCAATAGGCAGTGCTAATCCTGAAGTTTTACTGAACGGAAGTAAGGTAGTATTATTATAGCCAGACCAATGAGTGATGCTTATTTAAGGCCCTCCAGAGCCTGCCTTGGAAATATATGCAGAGTACATGAACTTTCTTTATCTCCCCTCCTAAACCCCTAATCCAAACCACTGCCATGTGGCATCTGAATTACTGCACTGGTGGATGGACTGGTCTTCCCATCTCTATCTTGATTCTTCATTTCTACCTACAACTTTGCAGCCAGAATAATTTTCTTAAAATGTTAATTTGATCTTTTCACTTCACTAGTTAAATACTTAATGGGTTCCTATTTTTCTTAAGGTTAAAAGAAACTCTAATTTAGAAATAAGGTGCCCATGTCATCTACCATTAAACTTGGGTACTCTGGATAGTCAGGACATTATTAATCATTTGCTCAACAGGGCTGTCTGGGCCACCCCAGATGTACGGTCACCCTGCCTGTGAGATATTACATGAATTAGCTCCCTTGAAATGCTCCAGCCTTCACTAAGAGCCATTATTTCACCCAGCTTTCTTTCGATTCCTATGATATGATGAGCTTTTTCCCACCTCAGAGCTTTGACGCATACCTGTCTGTTTAGAAAACTCTGTCTCCAAATCTTTGTCCAACATTTATGTTTTAAGTTATGCTATAAATATATTCCTCAAAGAATATATTCGATCCTTGATCCTTCAAATAAAAACCACCTTCACCTACCCCCATTATGTCCTCGGATAACATCTAAAACTTTTCTTTCACATTGCAGCACTATTCACAATAGCTAAGACATGGAAACATTCCAAAAGTCCATCGACAGAGGACTGGATTAAGAAGACGTGGTATACATACACAGTGGAATACTACTAAGCCATAAAAAAGAACTAAATAATGCCATTTGCAGCAACACGGATGGAACTAGAGACTCTCATCCTGAGTGAAGTAAGTCATAAAGAGAAAGACAAATACCATATGATATTACTTACATCTGGAATCTAATATACGGCACAAATGAAACTTTCCATAGAAAAGAAAATCACGGACTTGGAGAATAGACTTGTGGTTGCGAAGGGGGAGGGGGAGGGAGTGGGAGGGAATTGGGAGCTTGGGGTTAATGGATGCAAACTATCGCTTTTGGAATGGATTAGCAATGAGATCCTGCTGTGTAGCACTGGGAACTCTGTCTAGTCACTTATGATGGAGCCTGATAATGAGAGAAAAAAGAATGTATACATGTATGTGTAACTGGGCCACCATGCTGTACAGCAGAAAAATGACAGAACACTGTAAACCAGCTATAATGGAAAAAAATAAAAATCATTATAAGAAAATAAATGTTTCACATATTTGCTATAATGTGTAGTTTTCCACTTGTTCAATTTCTGTCTCTATCATTTTACCATAATGACAGTTCCTTGTGTTCAGTATAACTAGCACCTGGCATAGGAGCTGGCTTATAGAGAAGCTAGATAAATATTTAATAAATGAATGAGAAAATGAGTATTTTTAAAAAGAGAATTATAGAATAAGTATCATCACAGAAAGTATTTCAGAAAACTATTTTCACAAAAAACACACTACAAAGTAAGACGGGGATGTCAATCTTTCCATATTTAAAAGGCAAAGGTACTCTATTTGGAATGGCATAAAACAAGGACCAAAAATCTACTAACAATTCTGCCAATAAAGTGACTGTTTGTAAACTACCCCTTGTGTGACAACTCTGGCAGCTGGGACCATTGATATTAATAGAATTTACCTCCAGTTGTACTTATTTGCTAAAAGGGAATATCAGATTTTGATTTTTTAATTATGAATTATGTGTATTGCCTGACATTCTATAAAGATAATGTATATCTATAAAACTTACAATGTTTTAGAGATTCTATCTGAATAAACATCTTGGCACAGAGAGAACTACAACCAGTTAGCAGAAATAGATTTCAATGTTTTAGAGTGAAAATGAGCCAATTTTGGACTTTCGTTTCTTAGATCGAAAAGAGGATTCGAAATTTTAATATGATTTAAGTCGTTCTGGGACTTTAAATCTTTAGCAAAATCCACTGTACCAATCAATACCAGGAATTAAGAGCATGATAAGCCCAAGCTTATATTCTGAGTCTCTGTTAAGTTCACATTTTTACTTTGCCTCAGATTTCCTAAGAACACTCCCCCAAAATAACAAGTAATTTTCAATGGCATTTTTACCCTATGGTTTCATTTTACAACAACTGTATACAACCAAAACATTTAAACATGTTTTACACATATTTCATATTTTAGAAACATCTACTAATTAGGGAAAAAGGAGCAATAGATACAAAGTATGATGTTGCCATTGTCTTTTTTTTTTTAAGAATGTTGTAAGATTTGAGTATATGTTAACACTTCCCCTCCGAAGATACAAATACTGATGTGTAACAATTATTAAGTTGTTTCCTGACCACTTTGGACAGAAAACCTCCTACTAGGAGTGTGCTTGTTGATAAAGTGGTGGCTAATTTTAAGATGTCTTTCTCTGTCTCCAAATGACCTTTTAGAAGCCTAACAAAGAAACTGCTGATTTTTTTTAGCTCGTTTCCACTCAAAATAAACCACTACTTCTTGTGGTTTATTAACTTAGACATTCATTTGTGTCCCAGGAGCTCTTTCCAAAATAAGGATAAAAAATTATCCTTATAATAAATCAAAATGCTGACACATTACTTTGAGACTTGGCAAAGAAAAAGGAAAAACACATACAAGTGCTCACAGCCTAATAAACATACTCAGGGAAATTCACGAGGTTTCTGCACCTCCTTAACCTCCTATAATTTAACCTGCACACTCCTAAGCATTTAGAGTATGAAAAATGGAGGTGAAGAATTCATTATTTTGTACATGTAAAACCTTTGGAAAATCTCCCCCCCCCAGCAACGTTCTTTCAAAAAACATAAAGAATAAGGAAATAATATTTGTAAAAATTAAGAATATTTACTTCCTTTTCTTAATACAACCTCTTTTCCAGAGAACAAACAATCAGCATCTTACTATGAAATTCTTTTTAAGGAGGAAAAAGAACTACAGAGCATGTTTCCTACTGATCAGAGGCTCAAGCTTTTATTAAAGAAAAATGAATCATATATCCTTCTAAGTTTTTTTACATTACAAAGCCACCTCCACATCAAAAACTAATCTAAATATGGTAAAAGATGATAAGCAAACATATTAGGCAGTGATCATTCCAGAAGGTCAAATTTCATCACCTGCTACTGGTCAAGTCAGTGACAAAGAGCCAAAGCTAAATCCCTAAAAGATGCAAATATTTCTGACATGCTCAGTACAAATCTCTTAGAAAAGTAGTAATGGCATATAGACTGGGACAGATATTTCTTTAGTAAAAAAAATGCCATATGCAAGACATCAGAAATATTAAACTTTGGGAATTGTACTTTCAAAGCAGAAAATTCTCTTCAATTCATTCCTGTACCTGAACTTAAAATTTTCTCTTGAAACAGAGAGTCTTTATTGTAAAGCTTATACTTAAAGACTTTATTTTGAGGTCAGACATTTCCAGCACATTATGAATTTGGGGATTTAACAGCTGGAACTTGGGACTAGAGGAAATAGTGGGTATCAGTTTAATGGGTACAAAGCTAAAAACCAACAAAAGACAGGAAATTCAGAGCAGACGATGAAACTACCTATGACCTGCTTCACTAAGTGTTTTAGGATCTTCTAACATAAAAGCTATTACAAACTTTAATACTACAAAAAAGACATAATGATTATTTCATTTCCCTGATTTTTTGTTAAGCAGTAAATTCAGTTTAATTCTATAATTTGAATTTTATTTCCTATTTCAAAGAATTGTTGGAACTATCAGCTCCACAGGTCTACATTACATATTAGTTCATGGTTAATACTTCTTCCAATAAACCAACCCATATTTTCTCCTTGGACATAGTAAAGTTGATTATATAAAACTGAACCTTATTAAGTTTAAATTGCTGTTACTCATTGGCATCCTTTAATTGCACCAATATATTTATTATATATAACTCTTTGTATAGTGTTTGACACACAATAAAGACTCTATAAATGTTAAAGCTATTATTAGCCTTTATAATCATCATTTTCTTATTATGAAGAGTGTAAACAGTCATTTGGTACATAATTTATATTATTGGGATATATTTAATTAGTTTTCTCTGTTTCAGACATCTGTGTATAAGTTATAGTCAGATAATTTATTTGATAGCTTGTTTCCACATTATAAAATATTTAGATATGTAAAATACTGCATTTTTTCACACTTATATAAAAATCATTTTTCAACTGTTTGCTTTAATAATCCTCAACTAACCAATTCTTTAAGCACTAAGATTCTATATTATCATGACCATGCCTGGAAACCTACTTTTATCTTAGGGCTGACATAGTAAGCCTCAAACCTAATTCTGAAAATCAGTAGGATCTGACAGTCCCAGAGTTCTAACTTGGATCTAAAGAAAAATTATACCACTCTAGGAGGAGATATGCATTATAAAATTCTGGATTATAAAAAAGAAATCTTCCCTAGGTGAAAGCTTGGATAAGAAGAAAAACAAAAAATTTTTCTTTGATCATTCTTATCTGTTGGAAAAGAATTATGCCTCTGAAAAAATAACACCCACACATTCAGTAAAGTGAAAAGGTTTGCAACACAGTGTATCTAGGCCAAAAGCATTTATTTAGGGATTAGGGATCATATTCATCTTTCTGACACCATCACAAAGAATTTAAGACTGGCTCTACAAAAAAAAAAAAAAGAGTAACATTAAAAACTGAGCATGCCAAGATGATAAAATGTGATAATGTCAAAAGAAACATCAAATTACTTCTTTGAGGGAAAACTAGGTAAAATAGGAAGAGAATAATTGCTTTGTGATAGATATGTTCAAAAGAAACTTGGGAAAGCTTTTTTCATCCATTCAGTTCATATTCACTACACACCTCATCTATGCCAAGCATAGTGTTTTAAGTGTAATGCTGGATTTGCTTTACCCTTGTAGACTTGTATGTATTCATTCATCCATTAAACAACTGAATACCCACTGCCTGCCAGGTAGTATGAGGTGTCAAAGGTGAAGGAAAAGGTAGGATTTCTGGGTTCACCACGGTGTAAACTGGTGCTTCACAAAAAAGGACATTGAAATGGCTAATCAATACATAAACTGGTGTAACTTCCTTAGATATCAAGGGATTGTGCATATACCACTTCACTAGAGGGATTCAATTTAAAAGACACCTGATACCAAGTCCTTCCAAGAATGTGGAGTAACTGGAGCTCTGATGCTGCTGGTAAGAATGAAAACTGCTATAACCATTTTAACCAATCTTTTTGGCAGCAGTTACTAAAACTGAACACATATACATCCTCTGACTCTGTGATGTACAAATGTACTCCTGGAGTGTGTTTGTGTGTGTGTAAGTGTGCATATGTGCATCCCGACTCTGTACCACACAAATGTATGGGAGAGGGGGTGGTGTGTGTGTCAGAAACATAGGCACATATTCACTGAAAGAGGTACACAAGAATGCTCTGAGCGAGTTAAAGTAATAACCCAGAATTAGCAATTCCACTAATGAAATGTTGATAACTAAATCGTGGTGTAGCTAAGCGATGGTAAACAGTTATGAGAATGAACAAATGGCAGTTCGATGCAACTGAATCAGTGCATTTCATCAATGTAATGTTAAATAAAAGAAGCTATGCTCTGAAGAACGTCCGCTGTATGATTCTATCTTTTAAAAATCCACAACCAGGCAAACTTGGAGGAAGGCAGTGCTGGAACAGAGGACTATAGGAGATTCCTGGAGCGCTGGCAATGATCTGTTCCTTGATCTGAAGCTGGCTACAGGTGCACCAGACATTGCACCAGACACTTACCATTTGTGACTCTTCTGTAACAAATTTACTTAAAATCTAGCACCAAGCCCCATTCTGGATCTAAGGTGAGCACATTGTAAGAACGTGAAGACAAGGGGCAACATTAAGATAAGTGTGATGAACCAAGTCATGAGGTTGCCACTACCTTCTGATCAAGTACCTTCATTTTTTAACCTAGTCACACATCCCAGTGAAATCTGTTTTTTGATTAATCTTGTAACCATGGCTTTAACTCATGTCATCCCCCTGCTCAAAAGTGATTACGGATTCCTCACTGCCTGCACTACAAAACTTAACTCCTTAGCCAAATATACAATGCCTTCCACTAATTTCACCAAAATCTGAATTCAAGTGACTTCTCATGCCTTATTACCTTGAATCACAGACATAACTTCATTATTACTGCGTCAAGTTACGGTTAAGGGCACAAACCCAAGAATTCTTTTCTGTGACCTCGGAAATTTACTTGATATCTCTGAGCCACAGTTTTCTCATCTGCAAAATGGGGATAATACCAGTACCTCATAAGAGTTTTTGTGGGGATGAAATGAGTTAATACCTGTAGAGCACCTAATACATACAGTCATCAGTATGTGTTGACTATTATTTATTCACTATGTTAATCAGCTAAAAGGGCTGCCAAGGAAGACACAGTCAAAACCCGCCTTGTCATTCGGCTCATGGCATCCTTCCCAAAGATGGAAAGCCCTTGCTCCATCCTCTCTTCCCTCCTAATCTCCGTTATTTCCTTTAAACTACCATTTCATTCTTACGGCTTCAGGTCGCCATAATACCAGGGAGGTCTTTTTACAAGTTCCTCTATGCCAGTCATTCATCACGTGTTCTGATTCCATTTTCATGTCTTAATTATAAGGTATTTGAGGTAAGTACAATCACTAACTGGTCTTTTTTACCTCCAGCAACAAAAGCCTACTGTTATTCAAGTATATTTAATTATTTAGCAAATCATGTGTGTAATACATTTAACTGTAAAAATGATTATCTTTTTGAATCAGCTTTACTGAGTTACAATTGAAAATGAAATTGTAAGATATTTAAAGTGTACACTGTGATGACTTGACATACGTATAAATTGTGAATCATTCCCACCATCTAGTTAATTAACATATCATCACTTTATTTATTTACTTATAAACTTAAGTTCTACACTCTTAACAAATTTCGATTATCTAACATAGTGTTTTCAACTGTAGTCACCATGTTTTTTGTTACATCCTCAGACCTCATTTATCTTAGAGATGAAATTTTGTATCTTTTTATCAACCTCTCCCTATTACCCTACCCCAAAATCAATATACAAAAGTCAGTTGCATTTCTACACATAATGAACTCTCAGAAAGAGAAATTAAGAAAACAATTCCACTTACAACTGCATCAAAAAGAATAAAATACCTGGGAATAAATTTAACTGAACAGGTAGAAGACAAATTACAGAAACACCGATGAAAGAAACTGAAGAAGACACAAATAAATGGAAAGACATTCTATGTTTATAGCTTTGAAGAATTACCACTGTTAAAATATCTACCCATACTACCCAAAACAATCCAAGGATTCAGTGCAATTCCTATCAAAAGTCCAAAGGCATTTTTCACAGAAATAGAAAAATTAATCCTAAAATTTGTAATGGAACCATTAAAGACCTATAAATAGCCAAAGAAATATTGAGTAAGAAAAACAAGGCTAGAGGCATCACACTTCCTGGTTACAAACTGTACTACAAAGCTACAGTAATCAAAATGGTATGGTATTTGCATAAAAACAAATGCACAGATTAATGGAACAGAATAGACAGATCAGGAATAAAGCCATACAAACAGAGTCAATTTATTTGCAACAAAAGAGCCAAGAATATAAAGTGGGGAAAGGAGCATCTTTTCAATAAATGGTGTTGAGATAAACAGACAGCCACAAACAAGAGAATGAAACTGGAACCCTATCATATACCTACCACTCAGAAAAATAAGCTCAAAATGAATTAGATGAAATGAAACCACAAAAATCCTCAAGAAAAACACAGGGAGTAAACTCCTTGATACAAGTTTTGAGAATCAATTTTCTGGATTTGATACAAAAAGCAAAGTCAACAAAAGGCAAAATAAACAGAGAAACTACTTGAACTAAAAAGCTTCTGCATAGCAAAGGAAACCATCAACAAAATGAAAAGACAGCCTAGAGAATGGAAAAAATATTTAAAAACCATGTATGTGTATGTGTATATATACTGTGTGTGTGTGTGTGCCAGTCATTCATCATGTGTTCTGATTCCATTTTCATGCCATTTGTGGCAACATGGATGAAACTCAAGGGCATTTATACTAAGTGAAACAGGCCAGAGAAAGACAAATACTGCATGGTGTTGCTGACGTTTGGAATATTTTTTAAAAAGTCACCCATAGAAACAGAGTAGAAAACCAGTCATCTTTTATATGACTAACATATTTTTGCTAACTAATGATTTCTATATATGATTTCATAAAGAAATTTTTTTTCCTTTTACTTCAATGTATTGAGTAAAACATCGAATTACCTAATTTTACCTTAAATTTTAATTTAAAATTATATATATTTTCCAACTATTCAGTGCTAAATTTTATCTTAATCAATACTATAAAATATAATCATTTCCCTATAAAATAAGCAGCATAGTCAATGGCTCATTTAATCTAATGAGTTAGAGATTTATTCCTACACCTTTTACAGCAATATAAAATTGTTCAAAATATTTTAAACATAATGAATAATGTCTATTCTTTGGGGCACTTTTTATTTGAATTACTTCTGAGATGTTGACTATTAAAGGAGCGCTAAGCTTCTTAAGGACACTGTTAACTGCTTTAAAAAGAGGAGGAAGGCGATTAAAGGAACTGTGCATACAGCCGTTGGACCATGATGTGGCCACAATAATTCATAGGTTAAGAGGATCAAGTACCAAATCCACCCAACATGCCAGCTACTGTTTTTCTTTTTTCTGATGCTTTCTCAAAGCAGTGGGAAGAATGAAATTTTAGACAAAAAATGAAGAAATATGTATAAAATTTCTGTAAATGCATTAAAATCCACTAGGAATACAAAAGCACATATTTTACAATAGGCAACTTTCTTAAACTTGCCTTTAAAGGTTCCAAGCAACAAGCTTAGTGAGTTGTTCCTTAAGCTTCCTCAGAACAGCTCACAGCTGGGGCTACTGTTAATTATTCTAAGCAGCTCGCATCAGTAGAACTTCAAAAGGGTCCCCCAGCCACTTCCCAGTGCTCTAGGAGGCTTCTACGTCTGTCTTTTCACCAAACCATTTACAAGGTTTGGAAACACTGAAAACATCTTTCATCTTTTCAGTTCCTCTGTAGTTAATCACATTTTTGTTCAATTCATGTTCAGTCCAGAGCCATTTTCTGCAAATCTGCTTTGCAGGCAAGCACGTGAATTCAGTAAGCTTTACCAGTGTTCCTCAAGTTCAATGGCAAAAGATCTGAAGGTGAACATACATGTCTTCTGATCCAATGCAAGTGTTTACATAAACAGGATTTGAAACACTGTTGCAGATTTGAGTTCTTTCTAATTTACAGGCTAGAAGAAACAGTCTAGGGAAATACAATTGCTTCAATCATCTTCACTAGATCTTAGAGCTTTTAAAATTTAAGAAACAGTAATCCTTTCAACTTCTGATTGACATTGTGAGAAAGATGCAAAGACAAGGAACACGAGGTAAGAGGGGTGGCCTTCAGGAACTACCCGCCTGACACCTGAAAAATCCTTTGATCTGGATCATAACCCCTACAATTTTGAGCTCAAGGTATATCCATCCATTTATCCCATTATTCAAAGAAAATAACAAAGACCTCTGGTTTGCCAGGCTCGATGCTGGGTGCAGGAAGGATGCCAGAACTATTAACTTCAACAAAATTGTACACCACTTTTCAAAAACCCATGCACTTGTTCAGGGAGAACACCAAATAACAAATAAATAGCAAAGCTTATGAAAACTGCTATGAAAGTGAGAGGTATAAAAATCTACTGAAAACAGAGATAAGAAAATAGGAGTTCCCATTGTGGCGCAGCAGAAACAAACTCGACTAGGAACCATGAGGTTTCAGGTTCGATCCCTGGCCTCGCTCAATGGGTTAAGGATCCGGCATTGTCGTGAGCTGTGGTGTAGGTCTCAGATGAGGCTTGGATCTGATGTTGCTGTGGCTGTGGCTGTGGTGTAGGCCAGCAGCTGGAGACCCTTAACCTGGGAACCTCCATATGCAGTGGGTGCAGCCCTAAAAAGACAAAAAAAAGGAAACAAAGAAAGAAGATAATTCACCTTAGTGAACTGTGAAGGGAGTGGAGGATTGTTGAGGATACTTGGACCCTTACCAGCAAAAGAAAAGATGTGGGGTTGGGGGGGTGCAGGAAGGCCAGAACACCAGGTAGGAAGGAAAGAAGGAATGAAGACAGAGTCCTGACGATAAGAAAGGGAAGGTTCATGTGACTACAGTAGAGGATCTAAAAAAAGAAAACTAATTTAAGAAAAAAAAAAGAGTAAAAGTTTTGAAGATCCATTTTTGCTTCACCAATAAATGAGGTATTTATCCAACTGGCAATAGAATGATGATGAAGGACCTTAAACAAAGGAGCAAAAACACAACAACCCTGAGAGTAGCAGGCAAGTTGAACTGCAAGTGGTAGAGACTGGCCAAAGTTTACTCCAGAAGCTACCGTGCTGGTCAAGGCGAAAATGATACATGCTTGAGACTCATGAAGCCATTATCTCTGGGTTAAGTTCAGACACCTTGAGGAGGGTAAAGGTCTGCCATTCAAATACCTATTAGTATAAGTGGATTTAAAGGCATTCCTTCCGAAAGACAAACACTGCAAAGAAATAAGAGCATGAGAAGGAAGATGTCAGACTCCTAGGATTACCGAAGGAAAAAAAGGAAGGCAAAAGACAGTAAGACATGGCCCACTTTGAAATTTTCACCTAACATCAATTCTGGATCTCTTTTGAACACATCAAATCCCAATGATGTCACAGGGAGGTCCCAGTTCAAGATGTCAGCGGAGGAAGATACTGAACTCACATCCTCCCGCAGAACCTGCCGCTGTACATGGAACAACTTCCGCTGAACAAAACCTAAAAACTGGTGAAGTGACCCCTTCACCTGAGGGTCATGAGAAGGAAACCATATACTGAAGCAGGGAGGTCAGGCTGAGACACAACCTCCTATAAGCCCTACCCCAGCGCAGCAACACTCCCTTAGGAGGGGACCCAAAACCCAGAGTTTCTCCCTGAGGAGTGAAGGGTTAGGACCCCACCCTGGACACCCCAACTCTTCAGACCAGAACTTGAAAGACAAGCTCCCAAAACATCTGGCTTTCGAGACCAAAAGGCTTATGCCCATGAGAACTGCAGGGCTATGGCAAACTGATAAAAGGCTCTTCAAGGGATCTTGTGCAGACTCACCTGCCTCAGCACTCAGGGTAGGAGTAGCCCTTTAGAGATGCCCAGATTCTTCTTTTTGGTCTTTTTAGGGCTGCACCCATGGCACATGGAAGTTCCCAGGCTAGGGGTCAAATCGGAGCTGCAGCTGCTGGCCTACACCACAGCCACGGCAATGCCAGGTCTGAGCTGTGTCCTCAACCTGCCATGTTGCTGCTGCAGTCTGCAGCAACGCGGGATCCTTTAAACCACTGAACAAGGCCAGGGATCAAACCCATATCCTCATAGACACTAGTTAGGTTCTTAACCCACTAAGCCACAAGGGGAACTCCCAAAAGTATATTTTAAACAAAATGATTTCTTAATAATGGAAACTCAGCAGGGTGGTAAAATATAATTAACTAGATAGAAAATCTGAGGGACTAGCTATTGTTACCCTCATAGTTATGGCCAAAACCTGGCAATAAGAAAACATGAGATCCCCAGTTCAACTTCAAAACCAAGACCCAAGTTCAAAGCCTGAACCTTTTCCTGAAACCACATTGCTGTGCCACATCCACAGATGCTACTCTTTTACTAACCCCATGTCATGATGTCCCATTTGAATCTGACTACTCCTAAGAGAATAGGAAAACTAGAATAAAACCCCTAGTGTCATTCCACTAAGATGGTAATATCCATTTGCCTTCGTAACAAATGGAAGAGTGGCTTCACATGAAGGCCTGCTTTGTCTTGTATAGACAGAAAACAGGACCTCTACACCATAAGATACCTGAAGAGTAGAGAATGGGTCTATTGCTCTTTACATCCATAATGCAGGTATGCCACATGACACATTAGTAATTAGTAAAACACTTGCTGAACGACTGCATTAAACCCTAAGTGCAAAGTTTTCTCCCATAGTCCTTTTTGCATCTGAGGTCCATGGAAGTATATGAGATGGACAAGTTAAAACTCCCTACATTTACTCATTCAAACTGTGGTGCCTATGGAAATGGGGGTTACCAAAAGCCAGAGAGTGATCTGGATCCTCCAAGAAAGGAAAATAAAACTCCCCTTCCCTTCCCACATGGTCTCTCTGTTTTGGAGAACAAATAACTTGCATAAACTGAATGAGATACATCAAGCTTACAGTAGTGGGTTCAAAGAACCTGCCCTGTACCTGATGCTTTGTGTCCACAGGAACTATGAAGGGCATAGAACTGAGGCACAGCTGGCTTGCTCAAGGGCACACGAGTTTTAAAAGTCAGGATACGAATTCCAGCCAGATCCTCTGATTTCAGAATTCATGTTCTTACCGTGCCGGAGAGCTTCCCAAGACACATTGAAATGTACAAGTATATAGTAATAGTAACAATGAATTACAAATATGATCATGACTACAAATCTCATTACAACGTAATTCTTGCACTTGTGAAATAAAATTCATGTTTTCTGATGAGGCAAGAAAAATTTAAACGTAAAAATTCTTCTCTGCAGTTTGTCCCCCCTCCCCTCGTTGTGCACTGAGTATCTGCATTACACACTGACCAAACTTCCCCCGTGCCCCTGGGCAGGAATACCCGCTGGACTATAAAGAGTAACATTCTCTCAGCATCAACACGACAATTCCTTAATGAAAACATTCCTTTATTGATCTTGTAAGAATCTCATGACTCACCAGGATGATGGTTAAATCTGAATTAGGTAAACTGTTAATAATATGTCATTTAATGTATAGTCCTCTGTCTCAAAAAAACTTATATAACTGTGCCTTGATTCCTAACCAATGCAACAGTTCTCAGAGCTTTCTGAGATGCTCTTCCTGGGTTATAAACCTTACATTTGGTTCTAATGAAATGTTTTAATTCTTTCTTAGATCGACTGATTAATTTTTGTTTGTTTTTGTCTGTTTGTGTTTTTAGGGCCCCACCCATGGCACATGGAGGTTCCTAGGCTAGGAGTCTAATTGGAGCTGTAGCTGCTGGTCTACACCACAGCCACCACAATGCAGGATCGGAGCCACGTCTGTGACCTACACCACAGTTCACGGCAACACCAGATCCTTAACCCACTTAGCGAGGCCAGGGGTCGAACCCAAAACCTCCCGGTTCCTAGTCGGATTCGCTGCCGCTGTGCCACGAATGGGAATTCCAGATCGACTGATTAATTTTTCATCAACACACTAAGAGGCTTGCTTTTAGTTCTTTCCTAATTCTTTCAATCAGTCAATGTTATTTAAACAATTAAATAACACTTCACAAATGTAGGAGGATGATAATATTAATGAATTCAGTGATGTGTTTGAATTAAATAGCAATTCGTCAAAAATTTGAATCGCCCACCAGATTTACAAGGGACCGACAAAACCTGTAAATGCTTCCTATGCATGTGCAAATTAGCAAATGCTACTTTATGAGACGGTAAGTTGCACTGTCCATCGGGCACATACAGAGCTACTACACTGAAGATCTGATTCAAGAGCATTCCTGAATGTTGAGCTCTGATCTGCATTTACATTTCCTGCGTTAAGAACTACAACTAAACTACACAGAGCCTTAGGCAAATAAACCTGATAACTACCAAAGATTTACACGTTAGTGGAAGAAAAAGTAGTGACAGGGAATGCAGAATATCTAACATTACAGAACTAAAAGAAAGTGTAGCTGGCAGTCTGGAAGAGTTAAGAAATCCTCGTAGAGATATTATATTTGCAAAGTTCTTTCTGCTAGTACCAAGTGCGGCACTTTCTAGAAAGTGCTACACTGACATTATTCAATGTGGGTGCTGTTTCTAAAGTAAATGGAAATGGCTTGAGTGCTGCGTTTAGTTCCAAACTATTCTCAAAGACTTCACAGCACTCTACCCCGACTCCCTGGCCTCCAGAACCTAAGAGAAGGGTGGCAGTGGCTAGGAGCTGGGGGGAGAGGGAGAAGGTCGTGTGAACAAAGAGCCATGAATGACTACCCCCTTTCTTATTCATTTTCTCACTCAGGGGTTATAGTTGGGGTGCCTGCTATCAGCATCGCAGAAATAAAAAGAGGAACAGTTGCTGACACAGCAATGAACTTTGACTCTCAACTTGCCCCACTGCCCCCTCGGGCATCCTAACATGACGATAACCACGGTAATGGCACTGCCCTCCTAGAACTGTGCCAAAGCCTCTGAGAGTATCAAGCATCTTCTATGGTTCCTTTGAGTCTTGAAAGGGTGAAAAACAGTATGCGCAAAAGATGCTTTTATTTGGATGTACACTCTGGTCAATGCCTAGTCTCTGTGAACCTCTGTGACTTTTCAAAATGTCTTTAACACTATCTTCTGCCTGTTCAGTCTCCAATGTCGTAACGCAAATTCACAACTGATGTCTCTTCTGAATCTACACACATACATGTTTTTAACAAATGTGGATGTGTAAACATCCAGAAACTGCTAAACATAGTTGCTCATAAAGGCAGGCTCCAAAAACAAATTTGTCTGACATTATGTGAAAAATATGACATGGATTTACCTTATGACTGTGATTTTTTTTTTCTTTCACAATTTTTGAATATAGCTTCGGGGGAGGCAAAATACTAAAAAACAATACTTTTGGACTTTTTGGCTTTGGTTAATTTTTAGCAAAATTGTTATGACTAATATTTTTATAAGAATTAGTATAATCTCTCCAATTATCAGTAACACCAAACCTTTAACAGGTCTAATTTTTCCATTAAATGAATGATTTAAGAAAATGTATAAGAGCAATTCATAAACCTGTTGTGATGTGCACTTTAAGCAATTAACTAGACAAAATATTTTTAGTATAACTTGACTGTAAGTAAAAAATAAACTGTCCAACAGTTTCCGTTTTTTATTTCAGTCACATGTGAATGAATTCAAAGCACTCGGGAATGTGTCAGACTGTGGGAGTTAAGTCATATGGGTAGTTCATAACATATGAAATATTTGTGTGTTTTTTTTTTTTTCCTTTATAGGGTCACCCCCGCAGCATATGGAAGTTCCCAGAGTTCCCAGGTTAGGGGTCGAATCAGAGCTACAGCTGCGGGCCTACGCCACAACCACAGCAACATGAGGTCCGAGCCGCATCTGCAGCCTACACCACAACTCAGGGCCACACCAGATCCCCAACCCACTGAGCGAAGCCAGAGCCAGATATCGAACTCACATCCTCATGGATATTAGTTGGATTCACTTCTGCTTAGCCACATGGGAACTCCCCAAACCAGTAAACTTTTAACAAAAATACTCTATCACAATATAAAAGAAAAATCCTTCTTCCTTCTCTTTCATGCAACATTAGTGAAGCATACATAACATTGTCACTTACCTGGAATAAATTATTAACTCCCTAGTGCATGTTTCTATTGTGAGTATACGTCAGTGTGTGTGCCCAACTGAATATATGGATCCAGTTCCTTCAGCCCTTCCAACAGTAGCATATGCAAGCATTTGTTTTCCATTTAACTGGAAAAATCAAAATGCTTAGAGATAAGCAGGAAGTAATAAGAACAATTTTTTGCTTAAATTCTCATGCCCTTTATATTATATTGCACAAACGTGAGTATAAAAATTCTAACTTTAGAAACTGCAGCATGTAAATGTTTCCACCAGGCAAAGTGTCAAGACAAACTAGATAGCATCAGTGAAAGGAGTTCTATACTTTCTTGGCTACAAAACTGGAAAGAAAAAATCTTGATACAAGAGACCTCTTCAGAAAAAACCCCCACAGTTTTTCAGCCGAAGTTACCCCCTCTTTCTTCCCCAACGTGTCTAATCAGCTATTTCCAAATGTTAGGAGTCAACAACAAACAATAGGCTCTTTTCTGATCTTTACTATCATCTTAGGTCAAATTATTCCAAATTCAACTTTTTTAATGCACAAGTGATGAATGAACATCTAAAACTTTATTCACTGTTTAGTCAAGAAAAACTGTCTCCATCCAGATAGTTTATATAGACATTCAGAAAGCTAGTACTAGTGATTATATGATCTAACAAAGAGCAGAATTTCTTCCAAAAGAATAATGGAATCAAGTAAACCTTCCAATATCTATTTTGGCCTTCACTAATACATTGGAAATAGCACCACTGACAAAAGTAACCTAATTTTCAGTTGTGCCAAATAACACTATTTCAACCAGTTAAAATTTCAAAAGCACTGAACCAAAATTCTATTATCACAGCTCAAATCTCACTAACTTATAAGTATTTACTTTGTCAACCCTAAATACAAACAATACGGCTACAATGTACATCAAAGAAAATGAAGAGTTCCCACCAGGTTTTAGCAATTGGGGAAAAAAAAAAAAGCTGCCTTTTTTTTTTTCAGGTAAAAAAGACATGAAAAAGATAACCATATTAAACTGAGAAATGGTAAAAAGGCATTGTATAAGCAATTCCAAACACCAAATATAACATGTTAATCACGAGTTTAAAGATAATATTTCCTCATCAAAAATGTTCTTGAGCAGGGATTTATCATCCTTTTTGGGGATGTTATTAACAAAAACAATCCCTTAATAATCACATAATTATCTTTATAACTTATGGGGGTTGGCAATGTACTAAAATAGAGATATACATTAACACATTTGGAAATCTGGTAATTCATTCTTCTATCCCAGCATCTACTACTTAAAATAGGACAGATAAATACTCTAGTTAAATATACACTCCACAAAATACCACATCAAGATAACTCAATCGTTTGGAAATTTAAAATATCCAAATATTTCTTCTATGAGTCCTATCTGTGTTGTATAATTCTCTTACCTCAATGATTTTGTCATGAATCTCCAGGCCATCTGCTCTATCAGCAGGTCCATTTTGCGAAATTTTTGAAACATAAATTCCTTCCATTGATGTTTCTTCTTGATTATTCTATAAAAAATACAAACAATGGCAGTAAGAAAGATGTAAACAAAACTTGAAGTTAGATAAAAAACAATTAATAGATGGAACACTGCCAATCCTTCTTAAACACTGAACTCTCTTTCTCAGCTGAAGATCTGGTACTGAATTTTAACTTAACACCAAATAGTCATTAATCAAGATGGCAGCTTTAATGAACAAGAATGGCATCTTGGCAAGATTATCTACTTACCTCATGTCTTTGAATATACATAAAAGCTATGGGGAAAGGGAATGCACAAGGTCATGTCTATGGTCTTCTAAGTATTATTTATAAAACATCTCACTTCCAAAGAGACATAGCAATTAAAAGGAGTTATAAGTTAAAGAAAACAAAAAGGGTATCCAACCCCACTACATAACTGGTTTGAGATGCGGTCATTGTTTTAAAAATACAACTTAGCCTCATGACATGACAGATTTGGAAAACATAACTCTGACTGTAAATATTCACAGGGGAGACAGGGAGCTTACTCAAGTGGAAAATCCCAAAAGATCAACTCCAAATTGCCAGAGAACCCATTCAGGGCTAATCATTACACAGTTCCAGGTGCAATAAGCCTAATGATTAGTTCAACCTCAAACATACAGCCAGTATCATACAAATAGGACATCTTATCAAGTCACAGGAAGCCAATTATACGGCAAAACTTATTATTTAAGGAAAATGCCCAACATCCTATAATAATTTACAATTTTAAATGTCATTTTACTTCATGGCAGGTTAAATAAAATTATTTCTCCTCAATTAACCTCCTTTAACATGAATTCTAAGAGGCTCTTAAAAATGTCCAATGTCACCTAAATGTCAAACACCTAACTAGCATGTATAAAAATATTCCTTATGGGAAAAGAAAACAAAAAATGATATGCTGAAAAGACTTCTGTCTTACAATAAATGGGGACTGTTCTAGAAACAGAAGCTCAGCTGTCATTAGTTGCTAGGCTTTTGAAATGCCAAACACAAAGAGGAAATATGTCATTGCCATCCTAGCCTGAACATAGCATATGGCCAACAACTCTCAGACAGTTTCCATGGACAACATCTGCAATGTAGGATGCAAAAACTTTCATGGCAGCTTATTGGGAAAATGAAAGAATACATTTTTTGTTTTTTTTTTTTGTTTTTTGTTTAAACTTCACCATCTTTTCTAGGTAGCAGAAAGAGTAAGTTGATATAGTTATTTGAATGATATGAAAACTCTGCACGTATTCAGTATAAGCTTATTAACTCATGCATTTTGAAAACAATTGCCATCAATGTAGAAAATATTATTCATTCAACAAAATAAAAGATTTGATTTGGGGAGCCAAAATATGCCAAAGGAACTAACTTTTTAAAACATGGTATTTCCTGTGTAATAGTGAAAACAATTATCCCTTATTTCAACTTATTTTAACTCTCCATTCATTCAACCAACATATATTATAAATTGTCTAGTCTATGTTAGTATCTAAAAACTTAACAATTTGACATAGTAAATAGGAAGTATAAGAAAGCAATATAGCTGTCTAATATTATCAAATGGAAATTGCCTATACATTATTATGAAACAGTTTAAGAAATTTGCCAACAGGACTATACACTGTAGATGAAAATGTGAAATATACTCTTTTTTTAAGTAGCAGAGTATGTTAGCTATTTTTTTTTTCATTTTTCTCAAAAAATTCTCAGTATGCTTTGGAATATTTTCACTGGAATATTTATATTAAGGAATCTGGCATTTGATGACAAGTACTATTTCAAAGATTAAACCACCTGTTTTTTGTGATTTTTTTTTTTTTTTTACTCAAAATCCACAAATGAAAGCTAAGTCTTCTACTATTTTCTAAACAAAGAGTGAGTTATGGATTAACAAGGGGGGTTACCTGATTTGGTCGACCGCCTATAATATTGAATCCCAAAGTGTCATTTTCTCTTTCTAACACAATAGTGAATGGCTTATGTTCTCCATCCTAGAAGAAAAGGGATAAAATAGGTAAAAAATATAAAAGAAAAAACAAACACTATAATAAAAGTATTTTTAACTGCAAGTAAATTAAGTTTTTTTTTTTTTTAAAGAGAAAACCTTAAAATCTTTAAATTAAGGCTGGTTGAGTTTGGAGAAGGTTAATTTCTTCCTAAAATTACTTTGAAAGTGTATATTTGAAGGAGCAACCATGCATGTGAGAAAAATAACTATTTTCAAAAATGGCTAAATACCTTTGCATTTTTAAACATGCAGCTTTTATCCTGATGTAGCATCTGATTCTGGATCCACCGTAATTTAAAACAGATTTCTGATTTAACAATGCAGGTATCTTTATTTCCCCCCTCCACTATATCAGAGTAAAATAAAATGTTAAAGAATCTCAGAATTACTTTATGTCAAAATTTCACTTTGGAAAGTCTTAAGAGATATAAAGAACAGGGAGCTATTTATACATTTCTTTCCACTGTAGTATTCAGATTGCTATTGTAATACAGTTTCTTGTTGGTCACGGTAATCCAAATTTTAAATGGTATTTTTATTTGGTTTTGCATAATCTAAACAAGAGAGGGTATGTGCTAGCTAAAGTAGTATGTATTGCTTTCCTGAAGGTCAAATAATAGTTAAAAAAATAGGAATTACATCTACAATCCGCTTGCTAAGGAAGACTGATTTAAACACAAGATGAAATGGTGCCACATCACGTGAGTTATATTCATAGTTAGGAATATTAACTATCCGAGGAAATGACATATTTGGTAATTCAAAATGATAAAATCCCATAAACATCATCACCACTGCCACCATCATCACCACCTTTTCCCAAGAGCTTTTCCCAGGCAGTGCACACAGCAGCCCCTACTGGTAGTGGGAAAACATTTCTGAGCAACACAGCCTTTTGGTAATTAGTCTGCAGATCCTTGGGCAGTTTCTCCTCCCTTGTCAGAATCACCTGACTTGTTGCATGGACTTCTCTGCATTACAATCTAGCCTTGCTCCTTTGCACCAACTACTGTTTCCCCAAGGCCTTGAAACCTGAATTGGTATTACAGACCATATTTCTGTATTTTTCTCTGGTCTTCCCAGTTTATAAATTTACCTGGATAGAAATACGATAAAGAATTATAGATAGCATCCAGTCTTTTAATAAGTATGTGCTTCCATTTATCAGAGTCGGAAAGGCTCAGCCCTCACTCTTCAATTATCCTTTTTAGGTTCAAGGAGAGATGCTTCTAAACTCAGTTCGAGGCGGTGGAAAGCAGTCCCAAATAGGCATGTCCTGGGTTGCTCCTCCCCAAGAGGCTAGGGATTGAAAACAGCTCCTTGAAGGGAGTGTAACTTCTGCTAAAGTCCTGCTCACCAAGGCAGCGGCCAGCAATGTCAAACACTGAGCAGAAGTCCTTCGCAAGAGAAGAAACAGCTTTATAAACAAGTCTCTTCTCACGAGCTGCCGCAAAGAGGAGTGTTTATTCCTCGGAAAGCGGGCAGTTCTGGAACACAGTTCAGGGCCAGCAGCCGGGACAAGGAAGGGAAACACCAGGTTGCTCCCAGGGCTGGTCTGAGCGCAGATGGATGTGAGCTCTCAGACTTGGTTCCCCCAAGTCTCACCCTCGGGCACTCGCATGTCACCCTTAACGAAATCCCGAAGCAGGGAAAGATTATTTAGGGAAGGTCAGGGTGATGAAAAGAATCCTGCAGGACTAAGAAATCCCCTCTCTTGATTTTTCAACTCCAAGTCATCCTGTTTTGCCATATGCCTCAGACTCCCTGTGCTGAGGAGAAGGTGGCTGATACGGGCAGTCTGGCAGGGAAACGAAGTCATTAAGAACCAAGGGTGTTGGAGAGAGTGACAGAGCCACGGGGATGCTGCAGAGGGGAGGCAGGGTCGGAGAGGTCCTCGATTCCTGGCTTTCGGCACAGGCCAAAGGTACAAAAATCAGGCAGAAAGGGTAGGGCAGGAGAGTTAAAGGTGGGGAACAAGGGTCTGGATGGGAAAAACGAGTTTTCCTCATTCTTCCTTCGCGGCCCTAAAGTTGGAATTGAAGCTGTTTAACGCTTTTCCAATCCTCATAGAAGTGGAACGGGGACGAGCCTTCCTAAGTGCACTCCTAATACACTCGGAAGATAACAGGATAGGATGATCAGGGCGGTGGATGCGTCCTACCGCAGAAGGGAGGATGTCACCTTGCAAAGGAATCCTGAAGTGCCAGAAAGAACCATCTCCCTTTCCTCCCCATCATTCCCCAGGTGCCAGATCCCTCTGCGCTTACCCGGCCGTGGCCGCCGCCCAAGTCTCTGGCGAAGTTGCGGACGTGAGCCATGTACTGGGTGAATTTCTCCTGGTACCTGCGGGCCGTGAGCTGCACCTCGCCCTGCAACGCCCAGAGCTGCACTAGCAGCGCCTTCTCGCGCCGCCTCCAGGCCAGGACCCGAGACCCGGGCCCCCGCCCGCTCCCGCCGCGGACGCCGGGCGGCCCCCTGCGGGCGCCCCCGCCCCCGCCCCGGCGGACCCCGGGCGCCGAGCCGCAGCTCCCCCTCGCGGGTACGTTCCCGCCACCCAGGCAGCGGGGTTCCGAGACGAAGCCCCGGCGGCGGCGGCGGCGGTGGCGGCCAGGGCCGAAGTCGCAGCGCTCGACGTGCGCAGCCAGCTCGCGGAGCCTGACCGAGCGGCCGCAGCCCCGGGCGCGGTAGTCGCACTGGATGCGCAGCTTCTGGACGAGGCTGCGCAGAGGCAGCACTCGGTACAGTTCACCCGGAGCCAGGGGCTGGCACTGCAGCGGGCACCGGCGCCACCGCGCAGCCCAGGGCCGCAGGCAGCGGGCGCAGAAGACGTGCCCGCATGGCGTGCACAGGGGCTCCTCCAGCACCTGGCCGCACAGCCTGCACTGGAAATCCGGGTCCACCGCTTCGATGAAACGCTCCAGGGCAAAGCCCATGGCAGGGATAGGGGGCGGGAAAGGGGGAGCAAATGCCGAGTCCACTTTCTCTGAGACCGGTATCTCCCCTGCGCTACCCCTCGGACTGCGCTCCCGCTGCGGCCGAGGCTCGTGGTGGGGGAGGAGAAAAGGGTGAGGGGTTGCGATCTCAGAGTTTGTTTGGCTCGAAGTTTTCTGGCTCCGGCTAAGTCCCCTGACTGCCGTATTGACACGAATAGACGCCACCTCCAGTGGTACCCTTCCTCTCCTACCCCCTGGCCACGCTCTTGCTGCTCTGCAATTTGTATTCTTTCAAATTTTGTCCGTGGAGAGCTGAAGCCAGTTTACCGTGACTCTTAGGAAAGCTGTGTTCTCATTTGTCTGTACATTGAACTTCAAGCAGTCCCTGGGCAAAGCTGGTAATGGGCACAGCTCGGGTGTTGAGAACTCCACCAGAATTCCACCAGAATGGAAGCTTCCTCTAGGAGAGCAGGATCTTTGCCCTATTTTCCGCTGAATCTTCATCGCCCTGCATTCAGTCCTTCTTCAGCAAATGTGTTTGAAATCACTTCTGTCCTTTCAAATCAGCTAACTACCAAATGACTGCGACCGCAGGAGCTCAGTATGAGGTGCCGACACAGCCAGGCTGCTCAAATCACGATCCAGAAATCAGGTGAGTGTAATGGAAGCGGGATGATGACTGTCTGCAACGACCAGGAAAAGGCCAGGTGCTCTCCTTAGAACACCTCCCCCAGAGGGAGAACTTGAACCCCCATTCAAGGTCTCCTACCGCGTGAGGACGCTAAGACTCAGGTTACCAGGCAGTCGACTCCAGGTTCAGTTGCACACCATCCATCTACTTCCACAGGCATTTTACCGTTGGGAATGGGAATGGGATCATTTGGGCACCTGGAAAAGAGAATTAAAGAGAAGGATTATGAAAGAAAGCTGTGAAATAACAAATGAAATCCTGCACCGCTTCCTTCTGTTTACCTCGTATACATAGTTTAGATCCAAACTGCCCTTTTCTCCAGTTCGACTCTTAAAAGTGTGCAGCATTCAGGCCTAACTGAACAGATGTAGTAAGGGGACCCTCCAAGCCCTCCTGCCTCAGCTTCCTTCACCATCTTCTGAACCTTAGGAATGCAAAGCAGCCCTATCACCTAGATACACATCGCTTCCTGCCATGTTCTTGAAGCTACTTCCACATGGTCATTGATTTTTCCGTTTCTAAAAGAACATGTAATTTTGTATAGTGCTAAAATGCATCAGCTCAAACACATGTAAGAGGCTCCAGACTATGTCCTTTAAATCCTTGGTGCTAAGCTGAAGAATTAGGAAAGGCTAATAATAAAGGCTAATAAGAACCATCTGAATCTTTTTTCAGTTTGAAAGAGATTTTATCAGAGTAGCTCAATAGTGAGGATCTGGGGTGGCTTGCCAGACATTTGATATGCTTTTAAACTTGCTTCAAATTAAGATGCTATATCTCACATTTAGACATGTAGGTATATGATAAAGTAACATTTGCCACAATGCTCTAAATTTTCACCTCCCCTCTGGCCAAGTAAATAAACAATAAGTTCCTGAATAAGAAATCATTTAACATTAATGGCGCGAACATATTCTTGTGAATTCATTATAGAATTTATTCAGATAATTATGGGCCAGAAGCATCTATTCCATCTTTTTAAGCTATTGAAAAAGCTATGACTTAGAGCTATGACTTTATAGGCATGACTGTGACTTTTATAGGGCTTGACATTTATGATTTCACAATAAAAACAGTGGCAGTAAGAACATTTTTTTAATAGAGGAAAAAGAGGTGGAATCTAAAAATGTCCTAGTGAGGTGTTAGGGAAATTAGACTTGAAGTTACTTGGAAAAAAAATTGAAACAATGGTTGTAAGATGTCCTTGGTCCACCCATGCAATTCTTGTAGCAAAAGTCAGGAACGTGAGCAGATTCTTGTATGAGTAATTCCATGATATATAACATTTTGATCATTAAAGAGAAGATGGAAGTCAAAAACCTTGTCCACAGAGAATAACAAGTTAAAAAACGAAAGCATGTAAAGTACAGCCAAGTAATGAAGGAGGCCAAGAGGGAACTTAGGAAAATCTTTTTAATTTTGAGAAAATGAGCACTTCCAAAACAGTTAAGTACCAGGAGAAAAACATTACAAGAGTTGAACCCTAAGGGAATGGACACACAAGTGAACCCCACAGACTCTTCCCATCTGAAAATGTTGCAGCATAATAAATCTGTAACGTCAGTTGAGCCAAATGAAATGAAAGTGAGACCTCAGATTTCACTTCCCAGACTGTAAAACATTATTCTGTATATAAGGAAAGTTGTGATATCTAGGAAAAGCTTGGCTGAGCTAGAAACATGGAGGCTAATTAGATTGATTAGCTGACATAAGCAAAGCCCTTGGAATAAGTTTAAAATATGCACAAATAATTCAGCAGAACAGATCCAGTAATATTTAAACGTCTTTGGGCAAATGAGACAAATTAGTGCCTTGTATCGTTAGCTTGGGCATATCCTTATGTTTTCACTGATCACAATTTTCTTTTGAGAATGCCTGACTAGGAGATGGGATTCAAATGGCAGAATAGGAGGACTGGAGCTCAACTTCTTTCCTAAAAACAACAAGACTTACGACCAAATGCTGAGCAATTTTCAACCAAATGGACCGGACACTTTCAAAAAGACATTCTACAGTGGAAGACAAAGAGGAGGCCACATCAAGAGGCAGGAGGGGCCATTACGTGATATAAGCAACCTCATACCTCCCCGGTGGGAAGCCCCACAGACTGGAAAGTAACTGGTTCACAGAGACTCACCTACAGGAGTGAGAGTCCTAAGCCCCACATCAAACCCCCACACGTGGGGATCTGGCACTGGGAGCAAGAGCCCCCAGAGCATCTGGCATTGCAGGCCAGTGGGGCTTGTGTGCAGGAGCTCCACGGGACTGGGGAAGCGGAGACCCCATTCTTGGAAGGCGCACACAGACTTTCCCCTGCACTGGGTCCCAGGGCACAGCAGGGTCTCGGTGGGAATCTGGGTTGGACGTGCCTGCAGTTCTTGGAGGACCTCCTGGGAAAGCAGGAGTGAATGTGTCTTGTTGTGGGGGAAGGACATTGGAAGCAAAGCTCTCAGGAGTCTTCATCAGCCTGTGGTTCCCTGGAGGGGGCCATTTTGGGAAAATCTGGCCCCGCCCATGAGCGCTGAGAAGCCCCAGGGCAAACAGCAATCAGGGTGGGATCACAGCCCCTCCCCGCAGTAAACAGGCTCCCTAAAGACCCCCCCAGGCACACAGCCGCCTCTAATCCCATCCGGAGACAAAGCCCCACCCACCAGAGGGATAGGAATCACCTGCACTTACCAGTGCGCAGGCATCAGTCCCTCCCAGCAGGAAGCCTACAGCAAGCCCCCATACTGACTTCAGCCACAAGGGGGGCAGATGCCAAAAGTAAAAGAGGCTACAACTCTATTATCTGTAAAGAGGTCACCACACCAAAAACCTATAAAAATGAAAAGACAAAAAACTATAACTCAGATGAGTGAGAAAGGAAAGAATGCCTGACTAGTGAAGTTTGCAGGCTACATAGCAGCATTGGGGGAAAAGCTGAAAGGTAAGCCACTGTCTTCCTTCTTATCCAGCTGTTCTACTGGTTGTGGCCAAGACCAGGCCTGTCCCCTTTCTCATAAGCTTTAATTCAGAGTGAACTTGAGAATACGTCAACTTAGAGATAAGGGAAAGAAAATAAATATACTTAGTTCATCTCTAAGGACCCTGCTTTGACTCAAAATATCTTTATATCTTCATATCTTTACATTATAATATCTTAAAATATCATTAGGTAGTCAATATTTGGTTGGGTATATTCAGTTTAGGAACTAGTTTTTGTTTCAGTTCACTGTCAGGAATCATATATTCATGCAAACAGATTTTAAAAAATTAACTTGCTATATTCTTTGGGCCAATTCCTAGAGCAGTAATGAAACTAGCGTATGCCTGTGAGTGTTTCCAGTGAAAAGAGGCAGAGTTCCAACCCAGTTCTGAGTCATCCCTGCTTCCAAGGATGAATAGGGAATCGGAGAGTTACTTATTGTTAAGCCAATGCTAAAAGACCTAATACTGAAATATTATATTCCCAGACTCAGAAATGATGAATGGAGAGGTGAAAAATAAGGAAGAGATTTTTTTTTTTAACCCCTGCATAGATAATACTTTAAACCAACTCATTTGTGATTTTTGTCATATTGTCTCATGCATTTGATTAAGAATCATAAGATCAGGAAGCCTGGGGACGTGTTTCAAAGAAAATTTTAAATCATTTCTTATATGTTCATGTAATGTAATTTGGTACTTTTAATATGAGTCATTTTTAAATCTTCTGTTATAAGAACTTGAAATCTCATCATTTATATTTTCTTTTCTGAGTCCCTAGTCATTTATTGTGAATTAATATCACAGTTTATACTCAGATACATTTCCCCAAAGTGCCCTAAATTTAAGCTACAACTATATAAGATTACTCTGGTGGGTAGGACAAATATACTCAGCTGCTTTGGGTCAAAATAGTTCCTGTGGAATATATGTATCTGTATTACTGAAGTCAACATTCGTTTTTGTTTTTATCTTGATAGGTTTTGCACCATAATCTAGTCTCACACTATTTAAAAATTCTAAACGATAAAAACAATGAAAGATGCTTTAAAGTTGCATTTTTGCAAGCTCACTAAAAATAAAGTGGCGATTTTTACAAGATATACTAATAACATCCTATGCCAGAAAAGAGACACTTTGGGAAAATGTATCTGATTATATTTGGGATATGTATTTAACTCATTGGAAAATAGAGAACTGGTTACACCCAGAAAGCAGAGAATAGGATCAATCCTTATAATCCCTGTCTTTCAGTGTTATTTTCTATTACTTTGCATTTCGATTACCTTTGGCAAAATAAAGAGTTAGAAGGAGCATCATGACAGCACAAAATGCCATTTTTAAAGAGGAATAAATTGGTATGAACAAAACAATTATGCACACCGAATACAGTTAATGATTTGTGATTGTGCAGTCTCCCTGTGGGAATGAATTCTCAAACAAAGCAAAATGGAGAATTTAAAGAAAACCAAGTTAACGTGAGATATTAAATAAAAAATTTTGACAACCTTTAATTCACTTATGGTCTGATTTTTTAAAGTCACTGAGATATTTTTTAAAATCACTGAGACATGGTACTTAACATTCAACATTATTGTCCTATTTAAGAGAGGTCTGTTGTGAGAGATGATTTGTACAGGAAAATATATTAAATTCTGTATTAAATTAACCTTTTTTTTTTTTTTTGCTATAGCTCTGTGGGTCACAGTCACTGACAAAGAAGGAAGGTATCAAAAATATCTCTAAGAGCAAATATGAAATAACTCTTTACTATGTGATAGGTAATCTTTATATGCACAATCTCATCCAATACTCCCAATGGCCATTTTGAGTGGATACTGTTTTTTTTTCCCCAAATCTTGTCCAAGTTTACACACATATAAAGCAGCAAAACCTGGGATTAAACCCAGATCTGCCTCATTAAAGGAATATCCGTCCTTAAATACTACAATGTAATGGCTTTTATTTTTCCGTCTCTATTGTTAAATGTGCATATCAAACCTGATTGTGAATGGAAACTATAATTGTGTCTGTTTGAGGTCCATTGTTTAAAGGCTACCACTTTCTGTTTCCCTTTCTATAAAGAGGGAAATTCTAGGGTCATATTTGTCTGAGGTCTTTGAGCAATTGATGTGAATGAAGATACTTATTAATTGTTCTGTGTAAATACCATTGTGGTTATATTTTTAGGATCACTTACTTTCTCCCATGTAGGTAGTCTCAAATAGCTGGGTTTTCTACATAATAAACCAACGGCCTCAGTTCCTTAAATCCTGGTTTAATTAATCAATCACTACATATTTTGGTTGAGTCCTTATTTTGTATTTAGTTGTTCTATGAAAATTTTCTGTAATTTAGAATCTTCTAGTTTTGCTAAAAGTCATTAAATGTTGAGATATGGTAAGTTCATGAAATAAGCTTGTTGCTTAGTGAAAACCAACAAATTATTTTGTTGGATGTCATTTTGGAGTTTTTCTATTTGTTAAAATTATGTGGGAAGCAGAGCCTACAACTGGTATTGTGAGTAGGGTTTAAAGACAACCCCAGAAGAAAAAGTCACTAATCACATTTACCCTCGGTACAGTAGTTCCTTTTTATCCAAGGTTTTGGTTTGCATCGGTTTCAGTTACCCATGGCAAACTGCATTCCAAAAATATTAAATGAAAAATTCCAGAAATGAACAGTTCCTAGATTTTTAAATTGTACAGCATTCTGAGCAGCCCCGTCTCACTCCAGCCCGCCTGGGATCCCCAACCATCGACGTCCTCATGGCCTAATGATCAAGGGTCATGGGAAACACACGATATGAGGGATTATCAGAAGGCCAATAGCAGCCTGTGTCATTCACTTCATTTCATCTCATCACATAGGCATTTTATCCTCTCACATCAACCTAAAAAGAAGGATGAGTACAAGAAGATATTTTGAGAAAGATCACATTCACATAACTTTTACTATGGAATACTGTCTTAATGGTTCTGCTTTATTATTATTGTTGTTGTTAATCTCTTAGTGTGCCTAATTCATAAATTAAACTTTATAATAGGTGTGTATGTAGATAAAAAACATAGTGTATTTAGGATTCAGTCCTACGCGCACTTTCAGGCAAATGCTGGGGGTCTTGGAACACGTTTCCCGTGAATAAGAGAGACGGCTGTAACTCTCCTCTGGGCTTCTGAAACCACTTGTTTGCCCATTTGGCACAACTCAAATGTAATCCATAAATAATTAATATTATTTATTAATAATTTATTACATGTAACATACATTTTTAAAATAAGAGGAATTGAAAATTCCACACAAAAAACTCTGTTGACTAGAATAGGGTCAAAGAAGCAAAGAGACGCCATTATTTGTTCTACCACACTGGAGGTTTAGGCCTCAATTATTTCATCTCAGTATAATTTCACATGTAAAGTAAAAGGATTGACATATTTATTCTCCTGCCTCTCAGAAATCTAGAGTATGTTTTGAGTGCATTAATGACCATTTATGATTATAGCACAAAATGATTATAAACTACAGTGTGATATGTAAAGCAAGTTTAAATTCTTTCTTTTTTTTTTTTTTTTTTTGCTTTTTAGGGCTGCAGGGCTACATCTATGGCATATCAAAGTTCCCAGGCTAGGGGTCAAATCGGAGCTATAGCTGCCAGCCTACACCACAGCCACAGCAACGCGAGATCTGAGCTGTAATCCATGGTAACCCCGGATCCTTAACCCACTGGGCAATGCCAGGGATCGAACCCACATCCTCACGGATACGAGTTGGATTTGTTTCTGCTGTGCCACAACAGGAACTCCTGCAGTTTAAATTCTGAGCTACTAAATTCAGAGTATTCTGTGCTTTATTAATGTAAAGCAAATCCCAGTGTTGCCTTCAACTGGCTGTGTCGTCTTGATCAACTTAGTTAACCTTTTCTAGACTTAATTTCTTATCATCTGTAAAATAAGAATAATACTTATACCTACCTCACTGGGTTGTTGTAAGATCGAGTTAATAAACGCAACATAGAACCTTGAAGCATAGTTAATATTTTGTAAGTATTTGCCCTCACTTTGGGCTCCGGAAATGTTTTATCATATTACACATAGTGAACAGTGTATACGTGTCTCACAACACTAGTCCCCTCCCTCCAAAAAAATCTCATGTCATTTTAATTTGCAGCTATTATTTTACCTAGGAACTTGAATACTTTAATATTTATTGACCATAGTTATTTCTTTATGGAGTTTACTCTTCATGTTCCTCTGTTATTTGTCTTGTAATTGATACAAGTCCTTTATGTAGTAAGAATACTGATTTGATCAGCTTGTGTGACATGGTTAAACTCTATGATCATCTATATTTGAAAACTGAGGAAAGAAGAGCATAAGTTTTTCTTGGTAAAAGAATTTTAAAACACGGACTATCAATCATCACTGTCTTGTTTTGAGAAGAGAAGAATTGAGTCTTTTTTTGTAGGTGTTCCACCCCCGCCCCAAGGCATAGACGTCTTCCTTGTTGCTAGACTGGAGAGAAGAGGGTGCCATTCAGTGCAGCTTGGGACTTGAGCCAGGGAAACCACTTCCCTTCTGGATTCTTCCAACGAGACCAGTGAAGCCCCCATAACAATCTTTCACTTATGCTGCAAATCCATTTTCTGTTCATTTTTACCTTTATTTGATATGTGTTGTGCGAAAACTCTACTTTCTTATGAAGAACCTTGTTAGTGCATCTTTGCGTACATAATGCAATATTTAGTAAATGTTTGTTCAATGTTAAATAAATATGATAGTTTAAATTATGTGCAATTTTGGTTCATAGTTAAGGTTATGATTAAAGTATTCCTTTGCAGAGTCATCCCACAAGTGATGCCAAATTTCTGATTGTAATAGTGAGACTGATTAATTCCATTCATGTGCTTCTTGCCCACCTCCTAGCTCCCTGTTGCTAACTCCGATCAGATTCATAATCACCATTCCATTTACAAGCCTTTTGGATTAACTGTTTCCCCTGACTCTTTCTGACTCAGGTTTCATTATTTTCATTTATTTATTTAACTTGAAATATAGTTGATTTACAATAGTATATTAGTTTCATTTGTACAATGGAGTGATGCAGTATTTTTACAGATAATACTCCATTGACAATCATAATTTATGTTTTAAATTAAAAGCAATGATTCCCTGTGCTATACAATAGATTTCTGTTGCTGACCTCTTTTATACATAGCAGTTTGTATCTCTTAATACTGTACTAATGTGCCCCTCCCCCCTTTCCTCACTCCACTGGTAACCATTAATTTGTTTTCTATATCTGTGAGTCTGTTTCTGTTTTGTATATACATTTATTTGCATTATCTCTTTAATTCCACATGTAATATCAGAGAGTATTTGTCTCTAATTTATTTCACTAAAAATACTATGTAGATCCATCCATGTTGTTGCAAATGGCAGAATTTCATTCTTTTTTATGGCTGAGTAATAGTCCATTGTGTGGAATATGTACCATATCTTCTTCAGCCACTCATCTGTTGATGGCCACTCAGGTAGCTTCTATATCTTGGCTACTGTAAATAGTGCTACTATGAACATTAGAATGCATATATTCTTTCAAATTAGGGTTTTCATTTTTTTCTGGGTGTATACCCACCCAGGAGTGAAATCGCTGGATCATAGGGTAGTTCTATTTTTCACTTTTTAAGGAACCTCCATACTGTTTTCCATAGCGGGTGCAGCAATTTACATTCCACCAACAGAGAAGGATGGTTTCCTCGTCTCTACATTCTCTCCAATGTTTATTTTTTGTAGACTTTTTGATGATGATCATTCTGACAGGCATGAGGTGATATCTCTTGCGGTTTTTATTTACATTTCTCTGATGTTAGCAATGTTGAGCATCTTTTCATATGCCAGTTAGTCATCTGTTTGTCTTCTTTGGAAAAATGTCTATTGAGGTCTTCTGCCCACTTTTGGATTGGGTTCTTTTTTTGATATCAACAGATTTCTGCTTGTTAATCTTGTATCCTGCAACTTTTCTGAATTCAGCTATTAGTTCTAATGGGTTTGGGGTGGAGACTTTGAGGTTTTCTGTACAAAGTATGTTGTCTGCAAATACAGACAGTTTTATCTCTTTACTTCCAATGTGGATGCCTTTTATTTCTTTTTATTGACTTATTGCTATGGCTAGGACTTCCAATGCTATGTTAAATAGAAATGACAAGAGTGGTTATCCTTGTCTTGTTCTTGAATTTAGAGGAAGGGCTTTTGGCTTTTCGCCGTTGAGAATAATGTTAGCTGTGGGTTTATCAGAGATGGTCTTTATTATGTTAAGATATATTCCCTCTATTAACTTTTATGAGAGGTATTATATGAATAGGTATTGAATTTTGACAAATGCTTTTTCTGTGTCTATTGAGATGATCATGAGATTTTTATGCTTCCTGTTGATAATGTGGTATATTACATTGATTGATTTTTAATATTGAACCATCCTTGTGACCCTGGAATAAATCCAACTTGACCATGATGTATGATCTTTTTTCAATATATTGTTGCATTTGGTTTGCTAATATTATGTTGAGAATTTTTACATCTATATTCTAAGGATGAGATCAACTTCTCCAGGGTGAACTGGGCTCTAACATAAAGAAACAATATCTGAACAAATATGCAGTTATTGTTGGGAAAAGAATAGGTAATAGTTAACTGACTGCTTACTATGTTTCAGAAACTGTTCTAAGCTTTAAATGTAGTTTAGTCATTCACAGCCAAAAGAACTCTAAGAGGTAGGTATTATTATTGTCACATCATCTTTGTTTTATAGAGACAGAAACTGAGGCATAGAGTCTGAGTGACTTGCCCAAGTTTTTAGAATTCTTTTTTTTCTTGTTTTTTTTTAGGCCACACCCATAGTATATGGAAGTTCCCAGGCTAGGGGTCAAATCAGACCTGTAGCTCTCAGCCTACGCCACAGCCACAGCAACATCAGATCCAAGTCATGTCTGCGACCTACACCTCAGCTCATGGCAACACTGGATCCTTAACCCAATGATTGAGGCCAGGGATGGAACCCGTGCCCTCATGGATACTAGTCGGATTCGTTAACCATTGAGCCACAAAAGGAACTGCAGGTTTCAGAATTCTTAAGTGGCAAAGCTGGCATTCATACATAGACATCTAGCTTCAGAGACTCTGGTCATCACCACCAAGCCAAATTGTCCTTACACTACCCACTACACCACATTTTTTTGAAGTCCATGGTTAAGACTAAGACTTTGTAGTTAATGTAGTGCTCGAATTGAACACTAGCTCTTTTGTATACTAGCTATGCAGTCTTGTAGGCAATGACTTAACCTTTTGGAAGATTAATTTCTTTACCTATAAAATGAGCAGATTAAAGATTACTAGACAGTGATTTTGTGAAGAATAATAAAATATTGCTTATCTCTAATGCATAGGAGGCGTTTAATAAATGGCAACACATTCTTTTCTCTGGCAAATCTAATTTATGTTAGGGCATTTTACATAAATGTAAAATGTGAGGAATGATCATAAAATATTTGGTTATTCTATAAAATCTTATTACACAATATATAATTCCTTGCTCAGATCATATAAAATATAATCCCATTCAAAACATTTCTCCTAAGATCTGACCCACATCAGTAAATAGGGATAAAACTACATAATTCATGTGCCATTTCTTGAAAGTTGCCTTTCTCAGTTAAGTAAGATAAAAGAGAGTTGCATGTAAAAGTACCTTAAAACATTAGATTTCTTTCTGACTTTTCAGAGTTCTAAAACTCAGCCTGCCCCTAAGTGTTGGCACAAAACCAGATTTTCAACTTAATGCAAATCTTGCCAAAATACTTAAGAAATACAAGCCAACCAATCTGGAGAAAAATCTGACAGCGCTTAGTGTTGTTAAGAAGGCGCAGCCCTGACCCAGCAACCCTCCCCTCAGAGCCTCTTCCACAAGGTGAATCTGGAAGCTTGCTGCGGTTTTGTCGAGGGCCTAGGGAATTATAAGAAACAGAGGTGCTCATCTCTAGGAGACGTGAAAAAAACTATCGCAGAAATGGCCTCTGGGCTACAGACAAAAGTGATGAGCTGCTTATACGTAAACCACACAGCTGAGACCAAAGCCACAATATTGCAGTTAAAATAACCATAAGCACTTCCATAGTGGAATATTATTTTTGTAAATTAAAAACAGATGCATTCATGAAACAACAGAACACATTTTTCAAGGATACGTATATATCCAAGGACACATATCAAGTGCATAGTGTAGGTGAAGATGGAAGGAAAAAAGTTTGTAGTGGCAAGTGGGAATAAATGAAAAGAATAAAAGGGAAGGGGAAAAGAAGAAAAAAGAAAGAAGGTGAATTGTACAAGCAATGAAAATGATGCAGTATGACTTGGGTGTGATAATTAACTCAGTTCTCTGTTTCTGAGGCCCAACTGAAACAGAAGAGAAAAAAGTAAAAAAAAAAACAAAACAGAAAAGCAGACATCGAGAGAGAAGAAACGAAAGGGAGGAGAGAAGAGGGGAAGGAAGGAAAAGGCAAAGCACAAGCAGGCTTACTTCCTGCGCATCCCTTTAACAACTTTTTTTTTTGTCTTTTTGCCTTTTCTTGGGCCGCTCCTGCGGCATATGGAGGTTCCCAGGCTAGGGGTCTAATCAGAGCTGTAGCCACCGGCCTACCCCAGAGCCACAGAAACGCCAGATCAAGCTTCATCTGCAACCTACACCACAGCTCACAGCAACGCCGGATCATCAACCCACTGAGCAAGGGCAGGGATCAAACCCGCAACCTCATGGTTCCTAGTCAGATTCGTTAACCACTGCGCCACGATAGGAACTCCCCTTTAACAACTTTTAATCTTTTCATAGTAGTTCTGATTTACAAGCATCGTATTACCAAAGCATACTTCCTAAAGATGACTGCATGAATTATGCCTGCTAATAGTAGGTTCATACAATGACTATGGAGACATTTAGATATTAGACTGATTGATTTAATCCATACCTCAAAAAACAGCAGGAAAAGCAAATTGCCTCTTTACCTGGCTGTGTCCTCTACCTAAGTCTGCTAAACATGGGCGATAGGAGGATAGTTTCTATGGCTTTTATCAGTCCTAGTTTTCATGGCCAGAGAGAGTGCCTAAATAATAAAAGGGTAAAGTATGCTTGTGTCTGCATACTTGTATTGGTGCGTATTTTATAAATTCTATTTTTCTTAGTTATTTTTTCCTACTGTGGGTAGTATAGCTAAGTTGAAGGCATTTAGTGAAGTTGAGGGGGAAAGACAGAACATACACACACAGAACATCCCTCTGGGCTGCAGAGATACCTTAAGTGTCCAAGATACAGGGCAGAAGATGGAGGTTTTGGGAGAAGAGTGAAGGGAGAGGATTGTCAGAGTAGAGAATTGACTTTCACACAAATGTTGCAAAAATTAACCCTGACTTAAGACTTCTTGAATTATCTAGTCTCAATATCCAGCACAAAAATTGGAAAAGAATTAGATTATTCAGTAAATGATCTTAGGAAAATCACCTGCATACTTGGAATAAAATCCATTTCAATTCTGAGCAACTTCCATTTGCCCAGATAAATTCCACATGTACCAATAATAAATATTAAATTTTCTGGAAGTCAGTCTGAGGAAAAGTAGGTTTGGCTACACTACATTTAAAACTTCAGGGTGTGAACAATAAAATAAAAGCAAAGGTGTGTAATAAACATGTAGGTTATTTCTCTAAGAAAAACATTAAAATCCTAACAGGGAAATGAATAAAGAGCATTTATAGGAAAGGAGTTCCAAGTCACTAAGAAATAAACAAACAAACAAAAGGTTAATTTCATTTAGTCAGAGACATGCTAAATAAATAAGCAACAAGAGAGCACTGTTTGTCTACTGAATTAGCAAATGTTACTTCGTGATTGAGAGAGTACAGATGTCTAGATACCTTTGTGGGTATGTGTGAAGGTCTGTATCTGCATTCATCACTGAGCCTAATGCTTTGTACATCCTCTGCTGGGGGGAAATATAGGCTTCTTTGAAGATACGAAAATCACCTTATTAACTTTAGTCTTTACCCATAGCTTTATTTAGACTACACAATTAAAAAAAATCTAATTAACCTATGCATATATGGTCACATGATTTATGACAAAATTACGTTATAGGACAATGTGAAAGGGCGGGCTTTTTTATTAGCTCACTCTGGATCAATTTGATAACAATACAAAAAAACCATGATCCTTTCTCATACCATGCAATATTCTAAGTGTGAAAGTGTTTTAATGGTAAAAGATAGGTGTTCTACATATAAAAGATAAAACAATAAAGATCTTAGAAAAAAAGCACAGAAGAACATCTCATTAAATTGGAATAGGCTAAAATTTCTTAAGATGTAAAACAGTGCAAACTATGAAATTTTTTTTTTCTTTTTGTTGTTGTTGTTGTTATTGTTGTTGTTGTTGCCATTTCTTGGGCCACTCCCGCGGCATATGGAGGTTCCCAGGCTAGGGGTCTAATCGGGAGCTGTAGCCACCGGCCTACACCAGAGCCACAGCAACGCGGGATCCGAGCCGCGTCTGCAACCTACCCCACAGCTCAGGGCAACGCTGGATCGTTAACCCACTGAGCAAGGGCAGGGACCGAACCCGCAACCTCATGGTTCCTACTCGGATTTGTTAACCACTGCGCCACAACGGGAACTCCAAACTATGAAATTTTTAAATGATAAATTGGGTCGTAACTGAAAGAGGATGTGGATTCATCAGTTTTGCTTCAAAATTAGCTAACCTAAATCATGTTTGGGTGTTTATTAGTGTGGTCCATTAGAGATGGAGAATGTGATGATGTAGAAGAGAGAAAGCATTGAAGAAGTATGAATTCATGCCTTTCCCTTGACTGCTGACTAGCCTAACAATTTATTTCTAAACAAGGGAATGTGGAAATGTGCAGGGTTGTCACTTACATAATCAGGTTACATAACATTGTGACTTCTGTTTTTTTAGCAGACTCTCTCTCTCTCAGTCTCTGTAAAGCAAGTTGCCATACTGGGGAGACCCACATGGCAAGTGTCTGAGGATGTCCAATAGCCAACATGGAACTGAGTCTTATAGACCAGCACCCCTAGAGAAGCTCATTCCTACCAATAGCCACAAAAGTGACCTTGGAAACAGCCTTCCATAGTTAAGTCTTTGGATGAGACCCCAATCCTAATTGACGCCTTGATTACAACTTTGTGAAAGACCCTAAAACAGAGAACTCAGTTGTGACATGCAGATATCTGAAACACAGATAATAAATGTGTGTGTTTTAAACTCTACGTTTGGGATCATTTGTTACACAGCAATAGATAACTGATACAAGAGTAAGAATTTCAGAAGGCAAGTGAGGAGAAGATCAAGAGTGTAAGTGCTTGGATAGAAGCAGGGAACCTTTCAACTAACATAAAAGGAAGAAAGAATTTCTGTGTAGTACAAGTTTGAGGATAGAGGAGAATGTTTGTTGGCAGTACTATTTTTGGAGAATGGAGAAGCACGTTTCTTAGGGAAGAGTTCTGGAAGTTTCAAATACTGGGGACTGCATGACCGATAGACAGTGTAGCTCAGCGCTTGGGAAGACTCAATCCGACTTCAGAACCAGACCACCTGCATTAGTTTCCTAAGGCTGTCCCAGCAAACTCCCATGCACTGAGTGACTTATGAGAACAGAAATGTATTCTGTCACAATTCTCGAGACCACAAGTTGAAATGAAGGTGCTGGCAGGGCCATGCTCCCTCTGAAGAAGGCTCTAGGGGAGATTTCTTCTTCATGTCTTCAAGCATCTGGTGACTTTAGGTATTTCTACACTTGTGGCTGCATTACTCCCATCTCTGCCTCCAAGGTCACCTTGACTCCTCCGTTGCTCCTCATTTATCTCTTATAAGGACATGTTATTGTAACTAGGGCCCACCCCGATATTCTAGATGATCTTATCACAAAATCCTTCATTTAATTGTATCTGCAAAGACTCTTTCCAGATCAGATCATGTTCACAGACCCTGGGTGTGGACATCTTTTTTTTTTGTGAGGCACAATTCAATCATTACCACCTATTTTCAAAGCATGGATCTGCCACCTCCTAAGTGTGTCTGTTGGCACATGACTTTACTTCCCTGTGCTTTAGTGTGTTCATCTGTAATAGCAGGAGGGATATTAGTTGAGTTAGAATGTATGTAAAATGCTTTATTGTTCTTTTTATGTAAATATTATTACCGTGTTCTGACAAGAGGTATGAACATAATACAATGGGGTAAAAAGACTTATAAGAGCAAGATATTACTAAAACACACCTTTCTTCTCTTTCAATAGTTTTTCTGGACCTCTTATACTGTCTCTGATGAAGCCCAGACCTTGGGCTTGACCACAAAATAACATTCCAAAGAGGTATGGTTATTTGCTAGTGAAGTTCTTTTTTTTCATGCTTTGTGATTTGAAAAGCATTATTAGAAAAATCTCTCTTTTCAAAAAGTGTTCCCTGCCAAGCAGGTAATTCAAGAATTATGATTCATTCATCTTCTTCTTTTTTTTTTTTTAAATTAGAGCACCAACAACAGGACTTTCCAGTAAACATTTCAAGAAGATGAAAGGAGGAAAAACATATTTGCAAACAGGTATGATATTTACAAACATTGACTACTTTTTCTCCCAATCTAAATCTGATTTCCACCATTTAAACTATACCATATAGTTTATCACCTTAAGGAAAAGTGAGAGAAAATTATACTCAGAAAAGAGATTTAAAGCTGACTTTCCTGTAACCATAAAAAGGTGATATTCTTGAAAACCAGGCTTTATGTAGAGGTAAAAATTTATTTTGTAAATTCTCAAAAATTTCATATCAGGAGCAACCCTGAAGGGTGTGGATCATAGGTTTACCATAAGTCACAGGTAGGGAGAACTCAGGATGTGACACCAGTACAGTGCCCACTTGATGTTATGAGAGAGAGAGGTGGTCAGACACTCAGACACACAGACTCTCCCCAACTCCAGTCTGGGGCTAAGCCCAATGTGAACACTGTTAGAAAAATGTGATCCTTCCCTCCTTCTCTACAGAGGGCGAGCCTTTCAGACTCCCCTGGAAATGCTCAGCGCTTGACACAGCAACTTCGTCTCCCTGTTTTTACTCTGCTTCTGTGCAGTGTGAAATGGATTTAGAATTCGTCAGGTGCTCCAAATAGGAGTTTACAGAAAATTAGATGAGTAGAGAGATGGAGATAATAGTGGTTGCCTCAGAGAAGGGATGGGTGACCCTGGAACAGAGACTACAGGGCAGACAGCCCAAACTTGGGATTAGCTGGAACAAGAAGGAACAGTTCTGAATAATATCTTTAGCCCTAAAAATAGCTGAGCAAGGGCAGCGTCAGCAGAGGGAGGAACAGCAAGCCTCAGGGTCACCAACCAGTCAGGTTTGCCTGGAACTGAGGTGGGCCCCAGAGCATGGATCCTTTAGTTGTTTTTTTTGTTGTTGTTGTTTTCTGTTTTTAATTTTATGGCTACACCCATGGCGTATGGAAGTTCTCAGGCAGGGACTGAATCCAAGGCACAGTTGCAACCTGCACTGCAATGCGGCAACACCAGATCTTTTAACCCACTGCACTGGGCTGGGCATCAAACCTGCACCTCTGCAATGAGCTGAGCCACTGTAATCAGATTCTTAACCCACTGCACCACAGCAGGAGCTCTGGCTCTTTCAGTTTTAAAGGTGAGAAGGCCTCAGGAAAACCCGAATGAATTGGTAGTTGGTCACGCTATCAGACCTAAAATTAGGCTAAATTAGGCCTCAAGTTGTACACACTCAGACTTGGGCAGATGCCCACAGGATACCCATTGGGTCACTAGGAACTTACCTTCACACGGTTGTATAAACTCAATCCCACATGGAGATGCCATCTGAATTAAAAGGCAGATGGAGGAACAAGCCCTAGGTGGGGAGGGGTTGGTGAAGAAAGCCTTAAACACTGAGCATTTGTCTGAAAGAGATTGGATTCACTTAAAAAGACAGTCTAAATCAAAGGAAGACCCTTATAACTGATAAGCTATTGCCCTTCCCCCTTTTAGTGCTATGGGACCCAGGCTTGGGGCAGGAAGAGTTACAGACCATAAAGGAGCTAGAATTTTACAGACTTTTAGGATGGAGTATATAAGATTTTGTCATCAGCACACTGTATGGGACCTTTGAAGTGTGGTGATTTAGCTAAGCCAGGATGATGTTTGGAGAAATCTTTCCCCTGAGTGGTTTTAGGATAAGCCCTGAGTGCAATTTGTGCCAGATTTGGAAGGCCTCAGCCATGTTCACACTGGAAAGTTGGGTTCAGGGTCACACCAGCAGTCCAGGATCTCCTGGCTCACCTGCTCACATGGATCGACAGCTATTGCAGCTCTCCTTGGATCCTCCTGTGGTTTCTCTAATTCTGGGCCACTTTCACGTGTAGCTCTGTGGCAGTGCAGCCCTTCCACAGGTCACCAATACCCTCAGCGCTGGGAACTTGGAGACCGTGAGATGTGGCCAGTGAAAGGTAGAGGCAGGCTCAGTGTGTGCTCGTGAACTCCCGCTTATCCTCACAGGCTCCACTTTGTCCTTGCTCCCCGCTTCTCATCCACCTTCCCTTCCTCACTGCTGGAGCTTGCCCACGTCAGGCACAACTTCAGGCAGAGGACTGACACACTTAGACTCACTGCCTCACCAGCTCCCACAGGCCACAAGGTCTGCTCCCTAAAATAAATGTGTTCTGTTCCTCAGAGGGGCTCAGCTTCCAGGGCAGAATCCATAGGATTCCCAACAGGTGATAACAACTCTCGTATTATCTTAATTTGCAAGATGAAGTCAGCCGTAGCTGAAAGAGGTTAAGTAATTTACCTCGCATCTCAGCTCCTAAGTGGCAAACTGGGGAGTTCCCATTGTGACTCAGTGGTAATGAACCCGACTAGTGTCTATGAGGAAGCAGGTTCAATCCCTGGTTTTCTCAGTGGGTTAAGGATCTGGCATAGCCGTGAGCTGTGGTGTAGGCCAGCAGCTGTGGCTCCGATTGGACCCCCTAGCCTGGGAACTTCCATATGCCATGGGTGTGGCCCTCAGAAAGTGTGGGGTGGAGGAGATGGGGAGAAGTGGCAACCTGGGATTTGAATCCAGGGTTCTCGAGCTCCACAGCCCATCCCTCTTCCCAAGCTGGTTTCCTCAGTCATTATCATCCCTGAGAAGTCACTTTCTCATGCTAGTCATTGCCTATCAAAACTCTGACAGAATAAAACAAAGAGCAGGGAATTCAGGAGAGTGGGGAATGGGTGCTTCTAGAAAATTATGACGAGAAAGTTCTGGTTGCTTGAACTCGAAGACTCTCAATACTAACTCTATGATAAAGACACCCTGTGTCAGGCTTTTCCTGAGTGCTTTACACTTAACTTATTTAATCCTTATGGCAACTGTAAAAGGCAGGATTTATTAGTAATCCTGTTTTATAGATGAGCAAGATTACTCAGTTGGTTGGCATATGGCCAGGATTCACTCAGAAAGTTGGCCTACCAAATTGGATTTTATGAACAAAACAGAGCAGACAACACAAGGAGGTCTGAGGTTCATTAGGAGAGTAAGGGCCTCGCTGAAGACTACTTTTATCCACCATACAAACGGGTTAACAACACATTCCAGAAAAAAAAGTCTGTGGTTTAAAAAAAAAAAAAAAGAAACCAGAAAACACAACAAAGTAAAAGGTAAGAAGTTTTCTCAGCTAACTTACCAATCTTCCACTTTTACAAGACATTAACTTGCTCACAAAAACAAATTTTTGAGCCATTGAATACTGAAACCACCATTACTGTTAAATAATAAAATGCATTTTATTAAAGTGAGATTTCAGAATGTTATTAAACTTGGTTCCACTCACCTGTACGCAGTAGAGGCAATCTACTGACATTGGGTCGTGGTAAAGGAAAGTATAGCATTTACTGCAAGGTGCCTGACATGGGCTAAGCAAGGAGCATGGGAAGCTCATGCTCAAAAACCCTGAACAAAAGACTGACACCTTTCAGAGAAGGGTTTTTAAAGGCAAGGTGAGGGAGAGGGCCACGGGGTATGTGAGCTCACGTACACTCTGTTGATGGGTTGATGGTTAGGTAACAGTGTGGTATTTCAGGAGTTATCATCATCAACCCTCTGGTTCTAACTAAACGCTAGCCTTCAGCAGTTAACTTTTTCCACCTGGTGGGAGCTTCAATCTCTGCAAAACAACTCAAAGATTATGGTACACGATGTTATCTATATTGCCCTTGAGGTGGAACTAAAGGTCTGGACTTTGTTTGTGGCTAAACTAGTATTATTTTGTCTTGCTTGCATTTTTCTTTGTTTCTGCATTATCTCATTTATCTGATTAAATTTTCTCTTTGGACTTTGGGAGGACCTAAGAGACTAAAAGTTTTTATACAAATAAGGGGCAGGGAACATGGGAACCTGTCCTGGGGAGGACCTGGTAGGGTCTTGCTCAGTTTCAAGAATGGTCACTTTGCTTAAGTCGTGGATTGTCAGAGATTCCTCTCATGTTCACAGAAAAAAATTTTCAGCTACACTAAGATTGTCGTTTAGTGGTTTTCTGTTATAAATGATTGATTCTCACACTATCCAGGAAGCCTGTTTAATTATTGTTAATTTTTATAAATTATATCTATAAAAATAAATGTCCTTTATGTTCATCTAACATTATTTACAGAATGGAAAAGTGAAATATGAAGTATAAAGAGGAAACCAGCTATAAACCCAATGAAAGTAATATGAGTGGGGAAAAAGACAGAAAGCAAGTACATTGGAGGATTTCCAGAGTATTTAATTTTTGGAATTAAGGTTTTGAAAAGAAGTTTAAATATCATTCCATTAGAATGTAGTTGGCTCACTTAGTGCTAAGCCAAGCATCCTAAAGAATCTGTGAAGAGATGTTGGATTAGGATGGCAGAGGATGTGGAGCTCATCTCACCCACAAACACATAAAAATACATCTACATGTGGAAAAATTCTTATGGAAAATTAACTGCAAAGTGGTGGAAGAACTGTAAAACCAAAGGTATAAGGGACATTTTCATGTAACCAGGTAAAATGGGAAAAAGGCATAGAGTCAAGACTCCCATCTCTGGGAGATATCTGAAAGCAAGAGAAGTTTCACATGGACAGACTCTTGGGGAGCAAGCAGGTGAAGCCACCGACTGGGAGTCCCAGTCATGGATTCCTATGCAGAGAAGACAAGTCCCCTCGGATGCTGAGGAAGCCCTGGGACAGATGGAAGGGCTAGAGAAGAATAAACTCCACTCAGGAACAGTATGTAGGTACTGGATGGCCAACAAACAGGGTTCTGTTGCCTCACTGTGCTTCCCAAATCTGAGAAGGGTGAATGCCCTGTTCTAGCTCATTCCATACCACAGGTTGGCATGGGATTTGGGTCAGCCAGACTTGGTCTAGCTACACAGAGACAGCCCAGGGACCTAGGATGTGGTCTGGGTGGGAGGCCAGTGGTCATTGCTGGCAATCACTTAAGCTGCATATCAAGAACTGCCACAACTAGCAGACTGTGGTACTTGCTCCAAGGTAAGCAAATGCGTCAGCTACCTCCACTTTAACCACACTTGGCACTAGATCTGAGGCAGACAGGTCCTGGGACTTCTTCTCAATCTAGGGATGCAGAGAAGGCTGGGGGTCTGGGATGTGGTTCAGGCGGGGCAGCTAGTACTGGGGCTTACACAACCAATGCCTCAGGAGCAGACAAGACCTCTGAGGGAAAGATGGCTGCTTTGATTACTGCAGCCATAATACCCTGACCTCAGCCCCAACCTAGCAAACCTCCTAGCCCTGCCAACTCTAGGTCTGGGATGACCACAATAGAGGAAGGAATTCAACCTTGGGCTGCATCCGAGTGGAGCTGCAGAAGCCTAAAAGGGCCTTATCAGACCTCTGTGAACATATGAGCCTCACTTTGGGGCAAAATATGCACTCAAAGGGAACAGAGCCTGTTGAAGCCCAACTCTCAGGGCTTCTGCTCCAGCAACTAGAGAGCAGATCTCACCCCTGAAAGGGTTGCAAAAGTCACAGAGTGGAAAAGAAGTCCCTCTTGACATGCTGTGCAGGCTAGATTCTCCAATACCACCCACACCCCCATCAAGATAGCAGGTAGCAGCACAACCTGAGGAAAGACGTGGCTAGCATCCACATCAAAAGCACCATTTATTCCGAAGACACTAGGGACACACAGTCAACATAAGAATGTTCCCTCATTAAAAAAAAAAAAAAACTTTCAAGATCCCAGCAGATAACTGTTTCCCCTAAATTCATAAAGACAGAAAGAGTTAAGAAGGCAGAGGAAGTACTTCCAATTCAAAGGAGAAAGAGAAATTCCCTGAAAAAAGTAATAAAATCAATAGTCTACCAGATAGTGAGTTCAAAAAGTTTGTAATAAAAAAGTTACCTGAACTTTAAAAAATTATCACTATGAAAGCAAGTTAACAAGGAACTAGAAACTATAAAGATTACCTCATCAAAAATATATAATTTATAATATATAATTTTTATATCAATTTCTGATATAAAAAGCAATCTAGAAGCTGTGAGAAGCCAACTGATGACACAGAAGAATGAATAAGTTATCTGGAAGATAGAATAATAGAAATCACCTAATCAGGAAAGCAGACAGAAAGACATTTAAAAAATGAAAGCAACTTACAAAAATCTATGTGATAATGTAAAATGTGCCAACTTACACATGATAGAAATTCCAGAAGAAGAAGGAGAAGAGAATCAAAAACGTATTTGTAGAAATTATGGCTGAAAATATCCCCAAAGTAAAGAAGGCACAAGAAACATAGAGGGTTCCAAACAAAATGAATTCAAACAGGCTCACACCAAGATGTATCATAATAAAACAAAACGGCCAAAGTTAAAGGTAAAGAGAGACGTCTCAAGGCAGCAAGAGAAAAGTAGAGTCATGTACAAGGGAATTCCCATAAGGCTATCAGCTGATATCTCTATAGATAACTTTGCAGGCCATGCAGTTCCCATTGAGGCTCAGTGGGTTAAGAACCCAACTAGTGTCCGTGAGGATGTGGGTTTGATCCCTGGCCTTGCTCAGTGGGCTAAGGATCCAGCATTGCCACAAGGTGCAGCATAAGTAGCAGATGGGGCTCTAATCCCACATCGCTGTGATGTAGGCCAGCAACTGCAGCTCCGATTTGACCCCTAATCTAGGAACTTCCATATACTGCAGGTGCAGACCTAAAAAGATAAGTAAGTAAGTAAGTAAATAAATAAATAAATAAATAAAAGAAAACAATATCTGGCACATGGTAGATATTTGTTGAATAAAAGAAGATATCTATAAGCAAAGATTTAGTAGAGAAATTGATTTCCCATCAACTTTTAAATGGCATAGATATGAAGGCAGGATTTGGGTCATCGACACAGTTTATAAAATCTATTCCTCCTCTGTTTCCTCACTCTATTCTTCAATTCCAATACCTCCACTTATTTGGCAGAATTCCTGCTGTCTGCACACTGGTGATGTGTGCAAGAAGGAACAAAGGGTTAAAGACAGTGAAACACTGGAATAGAAAGGGCGAGAAGGATGGGATCCTATCTTTTCCACAGTCTTTCATCTTTTAATTAGCCTCCAATAATGTCTTTTTCTACCTCCTATTTTAACTGCCCTCCCTTAGTATGATAAATACTACCACTGACATCTTGTCAGGTACGCACTTACTGAACTATCTTCTATAACCAGTTGGACCTCTGATAGGCACGTGTGTCTAAATATTAAATTATTATACATGATCTGAAAAGGGAAATAATATACAATAAAGTATCAATCATAGATACTTATGGCTAAGCTTCAAGATAGCCATAATACCTAGCAACACTTTGCTGGGTATTAGTAAACAACCCTTTGCTAGGTATTAGTAAGTCTACTTAATTTAATTATATCCAGCAAATTGCCAAAGGAACGTTAACTCTTGTCTTTATGAAACATTCTATTCTCATTTATATGCAAAATTAGGCAACTCTTTGATGAGCTTTGGAATCTAAGTCTCCATAGGTCTCTACTGGTAAATTGTAGATAGGCTTTTTCCAAAATTAATTTTCCTTAATGTTTTCAGTGTCCAAATGAATTATAAAAACTTATCAAAAATAAAAATTATGTAAGTAATCATATTGCATGCCTTTTGGGGTAAGCATACCCTATTTAGTGTTCAGAAAAGTAATCTACCAGAATGGTTTTAATAGTGTAGTCTTTTTGTCCATTAACTCATAAAATATCTCAAATTAAATTGTACTCTATATATTACAGGTGGCGGTGTTCCGCTTGAGCTGAGAGCCTAATCTAGTAACTCTGTCTGAAGCAGATTTACAACAGAAACTTTCAGAGGGAAAGCTTATTACTTCCTTTTTCTCAGATTATTTTGATATATGCATTGGTCAGTAGCACACTCTGTGTTGATGTTAAATTGCACTTAAATTTCTATAACTGATAATAATAAAAACAAACATCATTATTATTTACTCAAGAATATATTCCTTTGCTTTACGTCACAATGCCAGCATTAAACTTTATCTTTCCCCAAGACTTAAGATTTTGTATCCCTTTTCACATAACTGACCGCATTCATTCCCTTTACTTTTTAAAAGATGTCATTAATGCATACATTTTAGTAGAAACTTTTTTTTTTTTTTTGGTCTTTCTAGGGCCACACCTGGGGCATATGGAGGTTCCCAGGCTAGGGTCGAATCGGAGCTACAGCTGCCAGCCTACACCACAGCCACAGCCAGGCCAGATCCAAGCCGCATCTGCAACCTACACCACAGCTCATGGCAACGCCAGATCCTTAACCCACTGAGCGAGGCTAGGAATCGAAGCCACAACCTAATGGTTCCTAGTCAGATTTGCTTCTGCTGCGCCACGACGGGAACTCCTAGAATCATTTATTTTTAAACAGATATTCATTACTTTTCTCCATTTCCAAAGTTCTATTTTAAAATTATATTTTTAATTAACCACACAGGGAGTTCCCATGGTGGCACAGCAGTAGTGAACTTGACTAGTATGCATGAGAATGCAGGTTTGATCCCTGGCCTTGCTCAGTGGGTTATGAATCCGGCCTTGTGTGAGCTGTGGTGTAGGTTGAAGATGCGGCTTGGATCTGGTTTTGTGGTAGCTGTGGTGTAGCCTGGCAGCTGCAGCTATGATTCGGCTCCTAGCCTGGGAACTTCCATATGCCATTGGTGTGGCCCTCAAAAGACCAAAAAAAAAAAAGAAAGAAAAGAAATTAAACACACAATCATCCCTAAGTCATATCTCAGCAACTTCAAAATTCTGCATACCATCTTTCCCTTGAATTGAACAAAATCACAAGTATTTTCTTTTAACATTTAAAATGAAAGGTATTAATTAGTAAGGCTGTGAACCTGAACTGCTCTGTTCATAGTAAAGTGAAGTTTTAAAATTTACTCTCTGCAAAATTCTTCACAGGCAAATATTTCTTGAATTGCATCCAAATTAGCTTAGTTTTCAAGAATCCAAAATAACTTGTAATGAGACAGTTGCACACTCATGATGTAATCTACTGTGCATGCACTTTCAGCATAAGGTTAAATAAACGTCCTGTGTTCTTCCAGTTCTGAACCTATTAATATTAAAAGAGCACATGTCACTAAAAGAGCCCAGCCTAATGTGGAGGTCATGGCATAGCTGAAAATCGGATTCTCTAGAGAAGTTTTGGCAAATTTTGGCCCAGGGTCAGATCTGACCTGCCACCAACTTTGCAAACACAGTTTTATTAAAATAAAGCTCCACTCATTTGTGTATACGTTATCTATGGCTGCTTTCACACCGCAGTGGCAACACAGACTGTCTGGTCTCCAAGGCCTTAAATATCTATCACCTACAGGCCCTTTACTGAACATGCTCTGGAGCAGAGTGTGATTGCCTCAGGACTGCCACACACCTCATTATCCCTATCAGAAGATTATTTCTATTTTCAAATTCTTATATAACCCACTGATACTTTGCCACTCAATTGATTGTATTATTCTTATCAGCTGCACAGCTTAGAAAAATAGAGTACATTAAAAAATTGTAATGAGGACAATTGTAGAGGAATATGTGTTTGGCCTAATTAGTTAAAGCAATTATACAATGAGAAATCTCACCTTATAAGAGGGAGTCTTTATTTCTTTACTAAATAATTTTAAAATGGTTTTAAAGTTAAATAATTTTAAAATTGTAAAGTATTAATCATGACAAAAAAATAGGTAAAATATTTTAGTAAATTCATGATCTCACATAATATATATGTTGTAGCGCATCTAATTCTGTATGTTAAAAAGTGAGTAATTTCTAGAGGAGAGTCACAATATTTAGTTGAAATAAGGAAAAGGATTCGTAGTTAAGTATTGGTACTAAAGGAGTAAAATTTGATATCTCAAGTTCTTTTTAATAAGGATCTTTCTTATTTTATTTGAAATAATTAACCTAACTCATAATCCAGAAGAACAATCTGAACCCACCACCTATAAATCAATAACAAGATAAATTAAAAAGATCCTGTGCTCTATAGCACAGGGAACTGTATCTAGTCACTTGTGATGCAGCATGATGGAGGATAATGTGAGAAAAAGAATGTGTATATACATGTGTAATTGGGTCACTTTGTTGTACAGTAGAAATTAACAAAACACTGTAAACCAACTATAATGGAAAAAATAAAAATCACTAATAATAACAATAATAGGAGTCCTGCTGTGGTGCTATGGGTTAAACGATCTGGTGTTGCTGCAGATTCACTGAAGTTTGCAGCTGTGGCTTGGGTTCAATCCCTAGCCCAGGAACTTCCATATACGTCGAGTACAGCCATAAAAATAATAATTATAATAATAATAAAAGAAGTGAAATGAAAAAAAAAAAACTTGATGAATCTCCATAGGAACTCTTCCTCTAAAGGTCATCGTTCACTTCTTTGTTGGTAAATTCAAAGATTAATTCTAATCCCTCATATTTCTTGACCTATCAGCAGCATTTGACATAGTTGGTCACTTTCTTTTTTTCTCTTTTCTTGGTTCTCTCCAGGATCATGAGCTAACCAAACTGTCTTTCTATTGTGTTAGTCACGCCTTCTCAACCTCCTGTGCTGGCTCCTTCTCTTCACTGATTGAGTGCCCCAGGGCTTGGTCTCATAGCTTTAAATACTATCTACCTTGCAAAGACTTTCAGCTTTCTGTCTCTGGGCTAAGCCTTCTTTCTCAGTCTCCAATATCTACAGTTGGATGTATACTGGGCATTTCAAACTCATATCAGAAATGAGGTCCTTATTTTCTCACCTAAATCCGCTCTACTCTCAACATTCAGTATCATCCTTCCAATTGCTCAGACTGAAAACCATGTATTTATCCTCAATTTCTCACTTTCATACTGCATTTTGAATTCTTCAGAAATCCTAGTGGGTATAACAGAAATACATTCATAATCAACGATTTCTCAACATTGCCATAGTTAACAGTAGGATTTAAGCCCTATAACCTCTCCTTTGGATTGTTGTATGTTTTCTCTGATTATAGCATAATTCGTGGCTCAGCAGAAATGAATCTGACTAGTATCCAGGAGGATGTAGGTTTGATCCCTGGCCTTGCTCAGTGGGTTAAGGATCCAGCATTGCCGTGAGTTGTGGTGTAGTTCTTAGACTTGGCTTGGATCTGGCGTTGCTGTGGCAGTGGTGCAGGCCAGTGGCTACAGCTCCAATTTGACCCCTAGCCTGGGAACCTCCATATGCTGTAGGTTCGGCCCTAAAAAAATAAAAAATTATTTTATTGCTTATTCGTTCTAAATGTACAGCAGAGGGAACTATGTCCAATCTCTTGCGGTAGAACCTGATAGAAGAAAGTATAAGTGATATATATCTATATATCTATATCTATTTAGATATAGATATATGTATGACTGGGTCACTATGCAGAAATTGACACAACGCTGTAGATCAACTATACTCTAATTAAAAAAACAAAACTTTCTACATAAGTGTTATTCACCCATAAGGGTTATTCAGTTAATCATTTTTTGTCTAACCATGGTTGAAAAACTATAGTACTTTTTAGACAATAATTCCACATATACTTTTTTCTTTTCACTCAAATACACACTAAATATGTTATTAATATGTTATATTCATCATTTAACATGAAACAGAGTTTCCAGTCAAAGGCCATCATTTGGAACAAATTTAGGTTACATGTCATAACTGGAGGAACCTAAAAATGTTTTGTTTTGCAAGTGTATGCCAATAATAGATATAAAGAGGAGGAATTTAGCATCCTCTAAATTCTTCAGTCTGGCTGCATTCTATTTCATGTCTTTCAAAGGGCCTGTTTAGCTTATGGTTATTATCAAACACATGGGATGCTGATACTGAAGACCTGCCTAAGAGGTGATCACTGGAATTTCCACAGTCTTCCAAAGAACGACTTCTTTGCAACCTTCTTGGATTCATCCCACCAACCTTACCCCACTGTCTAATACTCTTTTCTTTGGTAAATACTGTAAGCTTCCATTGCCTTACTTTTTATGTGTAAAATATATTTATTTATCTTCAATTTTTTTGTCTTTTTCTCTTTTCTAGGGCCACTCCCGTGGCATGTGGAGGTTCCCAGGCTAGGGGTCTAATCAGAGCTGTAGCCACTGGCCTATGCCAAAGCCATAGCAACGCAGGATCCGAGCTGCGTCTGTGACCTACACCACAGCTCACGGCAATGCCAGATCCTTAACCCACTGAGCAAGGCCAGGGATTGAACCTACAACCCTACGTTTCCTGGTCAGATTCATTACCCACTGAACCACGAAGGGAACTCCTATCTTCAATTTTTTTATGACTTATAAATTTGTTTTCATTTAATTGATACATCATTCTATGAAAGCCATTTGGGGATATCTTAGATGGAATGGGATATCTAATCATTTCTCCCACTAGAATTAAAAAATTTTTTTTCACCTAGCAGGATAGCTTTCAGGAACAAATTAAAATTATTAAGAAAAAAAAATAGATGTACATGTATAAAGAGCTTATTTAGAAATAATTGCAGGAGTTCCCATTGTGGCGCAGTGGTTAACGAATCCAACTAGGAACCATGAGGTTTCGGGCTCGGTTCCTGGCCTTGCTCAGTGGGTTAAGGATCTGGCTTTGTTGTGAGCTGTGGTGTAGGTTGCAGACACGTCTGGGATCCCGCGTTGCTGTGGTTCTGGTGTAGGCCGGTGGCTCCAGCTTCGATTCGGCCCCTAGCCTGGGAAGCTCCATATGCCGCGAGAGTGGAGCTAGAAAAGGCAAAAAGACAAAAAAAAAATTGCAGAAAAAGAGTCCATATCGTTCTTAAATGCTATTGCTTGGGTGTGGCTTTTCACTGTCACTCTCGAATAACTCTTAGAACAACTTTAAGTTTGAATTTGAACACAGGTATAATTCAGAAAAAGGAACTTTTTTTTCTACATTATGTGGAATGACTGGTTTCTATTGCACTTTACACTTTTACTCTCTATAGACTCCACTTACATTCGTCAGTTTATGTGCCTGAATATACCTCACTATGGGTTACATGTATGTCTGGATTACCAACAAAAATGCACATGGGTCTATGGATACTGTGGCAGGAGGGGGCTACCGATAGTGGTAGGTCTTAGAATGGTTCGTCAATATTATTAATTGGCCATTGTGCATTATAAAGTGAAGGCTAATGGAAATAATCCCTAACTGTATCTTTAAAATGTGTTAACTTATATATAGAAAACATTAAATCAGTTAGAAGTTTTAGGGGGTTTTTGCAAGGGTGAGGAAGAGGCATCAAGAAATCCCCAGGGGAGAAGAGTCGCATGGTGGGAAAGAGCATGTGGGCAGCAGTTCCCAGCTCTTGAGAGACCTCTGCCCCACTCCTCCCTGTGACAGGATGGTCAGGTGACCCTGGTTCTGAGGCCACATCATTTGCCTCGCACCCTCTAGGCCTCTCCTCCAGGATCTCCCATGGGGAGCTGCTAGTATAACTGGGGGGTGCTTGGCACCTGCACCTGTTTTGCAGGCCTGGAGAGCTCATCCTAAGAGGGAAGATAAATATATGTAGGAAGGAAGACAAAAGAGCTTTTTTGATGGAAACTTAAGCACTTTGGGTTAGTAGTAAGTACCAACAGTTTTTATCTGAGTCATATTTTTAAGGAAAATAAAGGATTAATGGCTTAAAGTCAGTCACAAAATATAACATGCTGCTCTAATTGATTTAAATTAACACAGATATATATATGTTATATATAATATACTCACATATATAGTATATACGAGCTTGAATTTATCCACCTTTTTTTAGGAATCCATATTGAATTTATATTTCCCCACATCAACTGATAGTCTTGGTAAATACAAAAAGAGGTTGGATAAGTGGAAAATCTCTAAAATTCTTATTTTTAGAGGAAAAGAGGAACTAAGCTTATGTCATTAATGCAGATGATTTTAAAAGTCTGATTTCAAACTAGATGAATCTATTAGTTGCACATAATTATAAAGTACTGAAGACTTTGGAAAACAATTTTCCTTCTGAGACTTCTTAAGTTATCTCTATGCCAATGTAAGATTAGTCAATCAACATTACAGGGTATAGCTCTGTACTAGTGCATGATCATACAAGTTATTTAAATTGTTCCCTAGAATAGCAATATCAACTTTTTTCCAGAATTGTATAGAAGGAAGATTGTGTCTGTGTTACTGGTAGAGCAATAGTTGGAAATTGGACTTGGGAACAAAAGAGATTAAAGGTTAAAAACAAGATTGGCACCTAAAGAGTGATGCTTTATTTTGTCTAAGTTATTCAGGGCTTACTTTTTCTCATTTATAATTTATGAAAAGTGCCTTGGCATATAGCAGATAAGAAATAAATTCTTAGTGCCTTTTTTAGAATGTGGAGTAAAAACACTGAGGTCTGAGTTTGCTTCATTAGAATGCATTTCAGAAAGGGGGAAAAAATATCCAAGTGAGCAGCTCTTTGGTTAGGCTTTTTTGGATGCTCCTGGAGCCTTGGTATGAAGACTTGGATTATTTGACTCTGATCCCAAAATCTAGGTAAGAAACGAAGCATCAAATAGCTAGATTAAAAATGAGTAATATAAATAAATATTTAATAGTTGATCAGAAATTGTATCACAATGACCATGCATGCATGGATACACATGTACTTAGCAACCTAGATTTTAAGAGAGTTTTAGAAAAGCTTAAAAATGCTTTTTAAATTTATTGTTCTTATTCCAGATGACTTGTGGCAACGAGCAACTATCATTTCCTTCTCTCCTTCTCCCAGCTCATATGGAAAAAGAAATTACTTGCTATATAAAATAGAGGTTATCAGCAGTATTGGTAATTGATGGTATAGCTGCCAAATACCAAGTTATATTCTGACAAAGAACATTACTCAATAACGTTTCATCAATCACAAGTCAGAAAATTACCAACAATCACTGTTTTCTTTGGATCACTAATGCAACGTAATAGTGGCAGTTAACAAAATTAAAGGCCAGGAACCAGATGAAAAGTCTTAGTTCATAATTTTCTTCACAAAGAAAGGATATGTATTAAATGGTGCTTGAGTTGAATCCAAACTATGGGGGGAAAAAAAATCTCACCAAAATGATTAAAAAGTTTTCAATGAGTATTTAATGAGTACCTACCCAGTGCCTATAAAGGGCACGCGTGGAGCTATAATGGTAGAGGACATGATCTCTGTTCCCCATGACTTTACAACAAGATTGGGTAAAGGAAGAAAATGAACAGATCTGAAACAACAAGCAGAAGCTCGGTGGCTGAAAATTAAGTATTATAGGAGGTCTAAGGCTAAGCAGAACTATGTGAGTTGGAATTATCAGAAAATAACATCGCCTAGAAGGTAAGCTTCAAGAAGATGTGTGAATGGAAGCATTTCGATGGCCCTTTTTGTCCCTGTGAACAGACTTCCTAAATGAGCTTATAAAAAAAACCTTAGCGAAACAAACATGTAGAAAGACAACTGTGTATCTCACCCATTGTTTAGGATACAAAAGTTTAATACAATGAAAAATTATACAAGCACCCATTCATTGTGTAGCCATTAGCACTTAAATGGCAATTGAAATTGTGAACACATACAAACTTGATTGACAGGACCCAGAGGCAGGAACAAAAACCAAAGATGGAGTCTTGTGTAAAACATGATGATGGATTTTGACAGATGCAGGAGAATTATGTAGCTTAGGTACCAAGTAAGTAGTTAACAATATCAAGGAAGCTTGAGGAGTTCCCGTCGTGGCTCCTGGCCTTGCTCAGTGGGTTAAGGATCTGGCGTTGCCGTGAGCTGTGGTGTAGTTTGCGGCTCAAATCCCGCGTTGCTGTGGCTCTGGCAGGCCAGTGGCTTCAGCTCCGATTAGACACCTAGCCTGGGAATCTCCATATGCCGCAGGAGCAGCCCAAGAAATAGCAAAAAAAAGACAACAACAACAACAAAAATCAAGGCAGCTTGAGTGAGATAGGACATAATAGTAGACCAGAAGTCATTGGTATCATTTGAGAAAAAGAAACAAAGGCCAGAATGAGTGGATTTGTTGAGATAAAAAGCATCATCAAGCTTTGGGAAAGTTGGATAGTGAAATAAAAAGAGAGTTTGCCTATTGTCTAGAAAACCCTGAAAGCATTCAGATCACAATCATATTCTTTCAAAGACAAAGATGACCATCCTAAATATGCTTGCTTGATGGCTATTTTTGGTGTATCATGATAGAGAAAAACATGAAATTATTTTTTCTCCCATTAAAAAGCAGAGCACTAAACATGAAAACAGTAAACTGGCCCTTCAGCATTACATAGAATAACAATACAGGTTCCAATGCTGTTCTTTCATACCACAAAGTAGTGCAATGGAAAACTAATCCAATTTACAGAACAGAGCAGCTCATTAATGTCAAAAAAAGAGCTTGGGATATGATGGGTTGTCTTGCTGTTATATCTATGTAAGCAGCAAACTTTACTCATTTCCTTTTGCTAACCTGCATTTGGCTTGTTCTTTAGTATTCAACACTAACTCAAACATGTGAACTTGAAAAATTAGAGAAACAAAAAAAAAACAAAAAACAAAAAACAAGATGTTTAAAGGAGAACGAAGCCTTAATTTCGTTAAAACATGTAAAACAAAACAATAGCCAAGAATAAACAGTAAAATTGGAGTCAAGCTATCTTACTCCTTTCAGGAAGATAGTTATCATGAGCATATCTCTGGAGACAAAGTGCCTGCATTTGCCGCTTACTAGTTGTGTGTCCTCAAGCTAATTAATTGTATAAGTATTTGTGCCTCAGTTGCCTCATCTTTAGACTATTAAAATACCCACCTCTTAGGGTTTTTGTGAGGACTAATTCATTTAGGCTTTTAGATCAATTACTGGCACCAACTAAAAGTTGTCATGTTTGTCATTCTGTTTATTTTTTTTACTGAGTCCAAGTTTGCCTAATGATTTTATTAGGATGTAGTGGAATTTCTGAGCGTTGTTAGTACATAATGTGTTAAATTTATTTGGGGCTGCTATGTGCTTGTTTCATATTCTTGCCATATTCGTAGTATGGAGCTGTGTTTTCTCATTCATAACTGGGAGCACATGCACTGCATCATCATGGGATAAAAGGCCAGCAGAGTTCTGGGCAAAAATTGCATTAAAGGTGTGTGATTTGATGACAGTGTGATAAGGATTTTCTGTTATCAGCTTTAAGTGTTCTAGCAGAATGTCATTTTTTAAATTACGAACTTACATCAAAACTAATATAAATGGGAGTTCCTGTAGTGGCTCAGCAGAAACGAATCTGGCTGGTATCTGTGAGAATGCAGGTTTGATCCCTTACTTCAGGCATTTTCTTCTAGGTATTAAACAAGTAAAGCAAATTAGTTATAGAAAAAAAAAATCGCAGTGGGTCAAGGATCTGGCATTGCTGTGTCTGTGGCATAGGCCAGAGGCTGCAGCTCTGATTCCACCCGTAGGCTGGGAACCTCCATACGCTGAGGGTGTGGCCCTAAAACAAACAAACAAAACACGAATTCAAATGCATATAGAAGCCATTAGATGGTTATACACAGGGAGCATTGTGATCTGGTTTACATTTCAAATATTAATAATACATTGAGAATAAAAAAAAGCAGACTTATAAATGCATATGTACTGAAAGATTTCCAGAAAGATATATAGGTATTTGTAGTTAACAATAGATATCACTTTTGGTGCCTGAATTTTGAGTGATTTAAAAAATAACTAATTGGGGAGTTTCCACTGTGGTACATCAGAAATGAATCCAATTAATATCTGTGAGGATGCTGGTTCAATCCCTGGCCTTACTCAGTGCATCAGGGTTCTGGTGTTGCTGTCAGCTGTGTTGTAGGTCACAGAGGCAGCTCAGATCCTGCAGTGCTGTGGCTGTGGCATAGGCCAGCAGGTGTAGCTCCGATTCAAACCCTAGCCTGGGAACCTCCCTATGTGGCCTTAAAAAGCAAAATAAAATAAAATAATAAAAAATAACGAATTGCATTGATTTTTTTCCCTATAACTAACTTTCTTTACTTGTTTAATACCTAGAAGAAAATGCCTGAATTAAGAGACACCCAGGCAAAACTGACAAAATTAGTTTAAGATTCAGGGCCCCCTGTTTGCTCCAGGGAAACAATTGGTATCTTACAATACTATCCAATGCAATGAAAATAAAAGCATGACACCAAATTTGTCCTTAAACATAAACATAAATATAAAATGTATATTTTGCATTTATTAATGCAGATGTAGCACACTAGTGACTACGACACTAGTAATACCAGTCTGTGTCCATGTTATCACTGTCCAATTATTGTCCCAGATTTGCAAAAGTAATGATGCTACAAAATAATTATATCAAAAAGAGTGAGGTAGTAGGGCTGGACAATAGGATATAAAGAACAGAAAAGTTAAGGTGCTGGTTTTGCAGAGTATGTTGCGGTATGGGTATGTCATAAAATGTTTGTGAATTTTTCAAGCAGAAAATATTCTCTATATGCCAACTAAAAATTGTAATTTGCCATCTGCCTCCATATGGGATTAGGTCACTAATCACTCTAGTTGCTGACCTTCAACCAACCCTGTAAAGATTTCAGGGCAGAGATCAGAGATGAGTCATTCTGTGCTCTGGGAAGAATTGGCAGAACAGGTCCTCAGATAGTTAGAGATTTTCAGGAGATTTTAAGAGCTCAATTTCTTGTATTTTCTCATATCTAAAATATTAATGGAGACATCTGCTCCTTATGACTAGCAGCAAATTTCTGCCAAAATATGTGCTTGACTGCACGTATCCCCCTTCACCTAGAATCACATGTATACTGACTGCCCCTCGAACTTTTCAGAGCTGTTCTTGAGAGCCCTCTGAGAGGCTGTCTCGGATTATTGTCCTCATTTTGCCCCAAATAAAACTTAATTCACAACGTTCATATTACGCATTTCTTTGCAGTTGACATATACACTCTGTGACTTCATACAAATGCCTTTATTCAAATTTGGCAAACATCATTTTGCCCCAAATAAAACTTAATTCACAACGTTCATATTACGCATTTCTTTGCAGTTGACATATACACTCTGTGACTTCATACAAATGCCTTTATTCAAATTTGGCAAACATCCGGTTAAAGGTAACTAGTACCATGTACCTCACTTAACAGAACTATGAATGAGACACAAAATACCAATTACTTCCGAATGTCTCTGATAGTATGTCTATTTCAAGGATGTATATCTATGTGTGTGTGTATATATATATGCACATATATAATATATAAATATTATATACAATATTTACATATATATAATATAAATGTTATAGATATATTTACACACATATATTACCCATTGCACAAAACACTTGGACATCATGGGTTGGGAATCACACTGAGGGCAGCGAGTAGTTCTTTTTAGCTTGCTAAAAGCTTTACCTTTTATAACTTTGGCTACTTCTTTATGAATTCCTTATGTGGAAAAATTATGATGCCATCATTTCCATCTCAGAGTCATTGTAAGGATTAGATTATATACTAAAAATAAAATGTCTTTTAATGCATTTGGCATATAATATACACTATAAATGTTAGTTCTCTTTTTTAACATCTTTTGAAATAATAAAATTTTAGAACCAACTGTGTGTTTCCTGTAATTCCAGACCTAGCCTTAAATCACTGATGAATGTAAAATAAATGTTTTGTCCTGAAACTTTCAGAAGTCTTTAGTGTAGCTGCTCTGGCATGCATCTATGGGTGTCATTTTAATTTTATTTATGGTTCTCTCATAATTACTTACATTTTTCTTGCTTATTTTAACTTAATGTATGTATTAGGCCTTTATGAATGAGAAAGATCTGGTCAACTGTGAAAATCTTATATACTGTATTAGTTTCCTAAGGGTGTCATAACAGAGTACAAGCTGGGTGGCTTAAAACAACAGAAGTTTATTGTGTGTGTCTGTGTCCAAATTTATCTTTTCTTATGAAATAACTCATCATGGGATTTAGGACTCACCCTAATCCAGGATGACCTTATCTTAACTTGCTTACATCCGTAAAGACCCCCAGGATCCAAATAAGTTGATATTCACAGGTACCTGGTGTTAGTATTGCAAAGCATATTCTAGGGTCTACAATTCACCCACCATGGGTACCAAGCATTTCAGCCATCCTGACATGCAATCCACTTCAAGCCTCTGATTTTATTTTAACTGGTATGTTTTTCTAACTAATGCCAAAAAAAAAAAAAAAGGAAAAGAAAGGTTGAAGTTTCAAGAGAAATTTATTTATTTATTTATTTATTTTTTAAAATGAGAGTTGCAACGTTTATTTCAGGTTCTCTCTTGTGTTTTTTTTTGTATTTTTTTTCTTTTTTGCCACACAGGCAGTATGTAGGAATTCCTGGGCCAGGGATTGAACCTATGCCGCACAGCAGCAACCAGAGCCACAGCAGTTAGAACGCAGGAGCCTCAACCCGCTAGGCCATCAGAGAACTCCCTCAAGAGAAATTTAATAAAACCAACATCACCGTCATCTGAATGTGACTTTTAAAGGAGCTTTCTTTTTTCATGATATTGAATATTATGTAGTTTTCACGATGGCCTTTTTTATTTTATCTATTCATTTATGTAAATTTAAAATTTTGTGGGAGTCCCCATATCCATGAGGACAAGCGTTCAATCCCTGGCCTTGCTCAGTGGGTTAAGGATCCAGCGTTGTCATGAACTGTGGCACAGTTCTCTCATATGGCTCGGATCCAGTGTTGCTGTGGCTGTGGTGTGGGCCTGCATCTGCAGCTCTGATTTGACCCCTAGCCCTGGAACTTTCATTGGCTGCAGGTGTGTCCCTAAAAGAAAAAAAATTTAAGGACATGTATTAAAGGGTCGATAATGGCTTCCTCCCACTTTACAAAGAGCAAATATGCAGAAACATTTTAGTGTGCGTTAATGGGCACTCAATCACCAATCTCCTTCTTTATTCATGATGAAAGGTGAGCTGGTTGCTAAGGCCTGAATCTAAGATTTACTTTGGAAACTTTCACAAATACCTTTATATTTCAAATCCCAACTCATGAGTCACTCTCATATCCCTTTGAGGCAACAGGATAAAAATGTTTATTACAGCTAAGTCATTGGAGCCAAAATGACATGTGCACCACAGAATAAATTTTATGAACCCTAATAAAAATCACTTTGTGTCACAGATCTTAATAACAGAAGTTCAAATGCTTCACATTTGAATGTTGCACTAAAGACAGCTCCTTACTTAATCGAAAAAAATTGGTCTCAAATTAGCTAAGTAACTCCTTTCTACTTGATAAGTACATCTGAGTTTTGTTCTTTAGTTCCTCAAAGGAAAGAAATATATAGGTGCATATATTCTTCCTGCTGTTTACAAATTCTATATCAAACCATAGTTAAGTGAATGCTTCAAAAAGAGCTAGTATTTTTACTTCTTATCTGTAAAAACACTAAATATCTTCTAATTATCAAAGTGAGATGTTTTCACGTAGATATATATAGTTGCGCTCTCCTAAGCTTTCACATTAGACGTTTTTATTTTAAATAATATTCAACTCTTGTTTTGCTTTGGTTAAGATTTCCACTAAAATGTTTTCAGTCCCTTGACAGCAGGCACTGTGATCTATTTGACATTGTGTCAATAGCCTGGCACGTAGTAGGTGGTTGGTAAATGTAAATGTTTTTCAGTTGAAGGGATGGTTCTGGTGTGGTAATAATGGAATGCTTGCTGTAGCTACAAAACACTCTCTTAATTCTGTGCGTTTAGAGGTGGGGTGTGCAGAATGTATCTTCCTAGGCATCTATAGACTTGTTCAGAAATGTCCTTGGCATGACTTTTAATTCCAGCAGCACCTAGGAGGGTTCTGCCATATTTTAAACTGAAAACATATTCCTGCATCTCTCAGGTCCAAGCAGCAAGCAAATGGTGCCCTCAAATGAGACGACTGGGGAGATTTGATTAAAGAAATCATTTCGAAAGCCTTGGGCAGCAGGAAGAGAGTGGAACGAGATTACGTGGTTGAGCGAGTGGGAGAGGATGGTTGTCACCCCCAGACCTCAAGGGGCAAAGGGAAGGAGCAGTCGCAGAGACCTGAGGAAGCTTCCGAGGGAGGAGCACAGCTGTGGCAACACGTGTCCACGGAGGCACAGAGGCAGAGCATCCCCCGAATAAGCCCCTGGCCTCCCATTCCTCCTACTTGTGGATCTTCTGTGGGGGCCCAGCTGGAAGCCAGAGGACATGCAGTCAACAGAGGGTCACAGAACAGAGCAGAAAGGGGAAGAACGAGAATGTGGAGGGACAAATGGCCAAGCCCTAGCGGAGTTTTCTTCTTTATTTTATTGTTTGACATCTAGGCTAAGCCAAAGGTAAAGAAAAAATGTTTTAGCCACCTTCTAGAGGGTATTTATTTAGGGAGCATGGTCAAGGTCTAAGACTTAGGGCTAGAGCCCAAAGTAGGTATTTTCTCGTCTCGAATATCTAAGATTGGTGTTCTCAAGAATTCTATATTTATGCAGAGTGTGTTATGCACGAGGTACTGTGCTGGTGTTGAAAAGACAGATGAGGCAGACAGTTTGCTTTTAAGAGAACATGGGTAATAATAACTAGACAGATAAACAGGATAATTAGAAGCATCACAAAGCAAATAGCAAAAAAAAAAAAAAAGAAGATAGGGGATAACGGAGCCATTTTAGAAAACCACAGGGAAATTTCTCAGAAACACCCAAAGGAAAAGCAGGAGCTAATGCGGTGTTTTTCAACCGTGGCTTGGTACAGGAGATTCGACCCTTATGAAAGTGAGTTGGGGCTTCCAAAATGGCATTGTTTTTGTTTATAAATAATGACAACTGGCCAGAGTACATCACATAGACTAAATGTGGAGGTGTTGTTTGTTGTTTTAGTTGCAAAGGTGCATGCTCTGTATGTAGACTGGGTCTTTAGTTAAATGCTATTCCTGCGAGAATTACAAGCTAACACTGAAGAGGCCGGTGTGACCCAGTCTGTCCCCAACCTCTGTCCTCCAGTACACTTCCATGCGCCCTTTGAAACACTCAGCTAACTCCTCCCTTTCAGTAACTTCTTTTCGGAACATTCCTTCTCACCCTAAATGAAACCTGGCCATCTTCTTCTGCACTCCCAGCAGAATTCAAAATGAAGAGTTTGGGTTCTTTATTTGTCTGCAGTTGTTTGCATTTTTTCCTCCACATGCCTGAGGGCTCAGAGAAGGCAGGGTGTGTGACTTTCTTGCCCCCAATGCTGCTTCCAAACTGCCTCCATCCTTCCCTTTCAAATACCCCTGGCTCTTTGAAGCTTATGCCAACAAACTCTATCAGTGACACCCACCTTCTGAGTTTCTCCTGCCAACCTCCAGCCACTCCCCTTTTATTCAGGGTGACTCCAGCCCTTGTCGCCTTTCTTCTTCACTGCATTTACTCTGGGGCAGTTCTTGCTGACTCAGTAACTGCTTAGAGAATTATCTAATTCCTTGGCTTCTTAGTTCTTTGGCCTCACTTGCAGTTTTTTGTTTTTTTTTTAACTTTATCTCATTTACCAACACCCACAGTCTTACCTTCGACATTTATAATTTTCAAACACTCAAATGCTGCCAGAATTTCTATTTCAATCTCTAGACTCTACCTACCACCTCCTATCCATTTGACTTACGTATTCTTGCTCTTCTACTCCAGTAATTCTTTGTCTTTCTTGAGACTTTTAATGCTTTACTGCATTTTTCCTATATCAACCAGAGCTCTCTAATTCTCATTGCTATGGTTAGACAGCTTAGATTTAACAGCCACTAATTAAAATTATTTCTTGCAAAACCCCTTAACTGTCATGCGTCCCTTTCCTTCATTTAATTCTTGCATAGGATAGCTCCACCTCTGGTAAACCCTAGCTATTCCCCTATTAATACTTGAGCAAATGTGGCAGGAAAAAATACAGCTGAACAGGAGTTCCCTGGTAGCCCAGCAGGTAAAGGGTCTGGTGTTGTCACTGCTGTGGCTCAGGTCACTGCTGTGGCCCAGGTTCTATCCTTGGCCTGGGAATTTCTGCTTGCTGCAGGCAAGGCAAAAAAAAAAAAAAAAAAAAAAGCAACCGAACCAATTGGTCTCATTTTATATTCATGACCACATATCTCAAGTGAGGCGTCAACTTTGGTAAGAAATCCTGAGTCCACCTTAGAATGTTTGCTCTCTTATTCTCTAAAACAATTATCTCAAGCTTCAGCATTCCACCTTCCTTTCTTTCTCTCAGCTAATGCCCTCAAGGAGAAAATAGGATGAGGCAGAACTCCCACCCTCTCACATCCCCACACCTACCACTCTTCCGGCACTGATACCAGCACCCGGTGCTTGTTCCTCGGCTATAAGAGATGGGGTGCCCGGGCTCAACCAAAGGTCACTTCTTTACCTAGTCCCTGGTCCCAAGTCCTGCCACTGCTCCTACAACTGTTTCCCCTCGCTCCTGCATCATCTGTTTCACTGTCTTTACCTCTCGACAGCTTCATTTTCCTCAGTGCACAGTTATTGTGGGAAATGACTCCTTTAGTTCCTCCAGCCTACTTCTGGTCTCCTTCACAACAGAATCTTGAAAGACTTGGGTCATTTCAATTGTTCCACCGAATCACGTCCTAGTCTCTCCTCAACTTGTTCCAGTCGAGCCTCTCTCCCCATCACTCTCCTGACACGGATACTGTCAACAAATCCACGTCTTCGGCACTTCCCAACCCAGTGGTTTTACTTAGGTCCTCATCTTATGCAACTTCCCAGACTATTCAACATAATGAAGTTCTCTCTCCTTCTTGAACCCCTTCCTTATCTTCTGAAATATCACACTCGAGTGTTTTCACTCACTGGCACTCTTTCTCTGTTTTCTTTGAAGACTTGTCTCCCTGCCCTAGTCTAAAACTGGCCAGAGCTTTTTCTTCTATCTATGCTTTTTGTCAAGGTGATATCTTCCGACTCAGGACTTTAAATACTACCTATGGGAGGATTAACACCTCATTTACATCTTTGCTGCAGGCTGCTCTCCCGGACCGTGGACTCAAACACCACCTGCCCGTTTGCCCTATCCACCTGGAGGTCCCATAGGCATCTCAAATTCAGAATGGTCAGAGCAGAACTCTGAATTCACCCCACTCAACCCCAAACTTGTTTTTCTTGCAGTCACACCCATCAGAGAAAACTGCATCTTCATTTAAATACTTAAGCCCAAAGCCTAGGAATCACTCTTGCTTTCTCTTTTTCTCCTCATCTTCTCTCTCTAACCTGTTAACGAGCCTTTTCTCTATCTCCAGGTGCCCATTTTTTCTTGCATCGACATTACTACCAGTCTGGTGGTAAAACTTTCCATTTTCTTTAACTTGAGCTATTTTGGGTTATCTGTGACCTGATTTTCTTGCTAAAATCCACTTTGCAAGTTAAAGTGATTTTTTTTTTTTTAAACACTTAAATCAGAGCATGCTACTGGCCTAGTTACTAGGCTTTAATGGGTTATGATTGAATTTAAAATATAAGTCCAAATCCTTAACCTGGTGTAAAGATCCTGCTTCATCTGGACCCTATTTCTTCTCTATCTCGCTCCTACTATTTTCTTTCTTTCTTTTTTTTTTTCTTTTTTCTTTTTAGGGCCACACCCGCTGCATATGGAAGATCCTAGGCTAGGGGTTGAATCAGAGATGTGGCTGCAGGCCTACACCACAGCCACAGCAACACAGGATCCAAGCCGCATCTTCGACCAACACCCAGGTTCACAGCAATGCTAGATCCTTAACCCACTGAGCAAGGTCAGGGATCGAACCCTCGTCCTCATGGATACAAGTCGGATTTGTTAACCACTGAGCCATGATGGGAACGCCTCACTCCTATTGTTCTTGACTTCACTTTCTAAGCTCCCAATCAATCCGACCTTCTTTCTGTGCCTTTAACATGCTAAATTTACTCTCTCCTCTCCTCTCAGCTTGGAAAGTTTCTCCCCATAGCTTCATGAGTTTTCTTGTCACTAAATCTTAGCTTACATGGTGGTTCCTCGGAGACTTCTTCTTTGCACCCCCAGTCCAAATGTGTCCCCGAGACACTCTTTTACCACATCCCCTTGATTTATTGTACTACAGCCCTAATCACCATCTGACGTCCTCTGATTTGATTTGATTTGATTTTTTTCTTAGGTTTCTGGTTTCACAAGACCAGGGCTTGCATTTTTTCTTACCCTGTTGCTCTCTGAACCTTCACACTGTCTCCCGTGTCGTAATTCTGTAGAACATTCTCATGAATGAGTGAATGGACCGGGACCCTCCCTGCTCCAGTCTGCTCTCTGTTCTCTTTATGCTTCACATCTTTCTTTACCTGTTTCTTTCACATAGAAGGTCTACTAGAGAAACTCACAAATTATAGATTCAATAGCTTAAAATCGCTCTTGTTTTCTCTCTTGCTCTCTTTTAAGCCAAATTCTAAATTCTGGTGGAAGGGATGCTCATTTATTCAACTTAGGTCAGAAAGCACTCTGGTCTAATTAACAGTAACCAGAAATACGTAGTTATAGACACAGAGTGTAAATATAGCTGCTGGAGGACTGACTACCATAGATGAGAAGTGTCCAGGCAGGGAGATGCTGATAAATGTTCATTATAAACAGGGTGGACGTTCCAAAAATGTCTGTGACCCACACAAAGTTCATAAGAAAAATGACTAAGATAAAAGATGTTACAACGTATTTATATAATCTTCACTATATCTCATCATATGAAATAACTAAGACAAAAATTACTAACATTAGCAATCAACACTTATTAACACTTAAAAAATCTATATTTCTAGGACTCTTATAGCAAAACATTTCATGGTCAAGTATTTTTTAAATAAGCAATTCATAGCTATCCCTACGGATAGAAGTTTAATATTCAAAGATTTGAGAAAAATGGGATTATGAATTATTGTTTCTCTTACATATACAGGTGTATTTTTCTATACACCCTATGTATCTTTTTTGTGATTATTTTCTTAAAGAGAGGACAGTTTATTTATAACCTATAATGTTCATGTTTAAGTAATATCTCAAAATCCAAGTATTATTTTTAATAATAGTGTTAATAAATTATAAAGAAGGAAGAGGAGAAAAAATCCAGTTTAGAGAAAAAAATAATCTAAGGACCTCTATTTGAAAACCTATTTTCCCATCGAATATGTTGTGTGACTTTCTGAACCTCAGTGTCTTCATCTGTGAACCGAGGTTAATGATAACTTTTTTTCTTTTTACGGCTGCGCTTGCTGCATATGGAAGTTCCAGGGTCGAATTGGAGCTGCAGCTGCCAGCCTACGCAACAGCCACTGCAACAATGGATCCAAGCTGCATCTGCAACCCATGCCCCAGCTCGTGGCAACACTGAATCCTTATCCCACTGATCGAGATAGGGATTGAGCACACATCCTTTAAAATACTATGCTGGGTTCTTAAACTGCCGAGACCCTTCAGGAACTCCCAACGATAACTTTTAATATGGAATGCCAGGTACTTTTCAAAGTACATTGTATTCATTAATAAAATTCTCATATACCCCTATGAGGTGGGTGCTGTTATTATCCCCATCTTTCCGATGAGGAACCTTGAGCCCAGGGCAGTGAAGTGCCCAGGTCACAGTATAGCTAGCAAACAGTAAACTGAATAGTGAAGCTGGGATTCCAACCCAAGCGGTCTGACTCCAAGGTTGTGTGCTTAACAGCTACCTTCCACTGACTCTATGGGGAGCTGAGCCAAGATGAAAGGACTACAGTCTTTGCTCTTTACGGTTAAGTCAATCATTTCTCTAATCATTCCCTTTACATTCATTTTGCATGTACTATGTGTCAGTTATAGTGCAGACACAGCTCAGAATGAAAGCAGGAAAAATGGTCATGCTTACGGTATAGCAGGGGGGAAATAAAATAATCAAACAACATCTCATACTATGTCAGGTGATAATAAGTGCTGAGAAGAAACATATCTTAGGAAAAGTGGACTGCAATAATAGGAGGAGTTTTGAAGAGAAAGGCTTTATATGGAAGGCTTTCCTAACAGAGTGATGTTTGAACAGAAAGAAATAAAATAAGTGAATCTTTAGGAGCAGGTGGAGGATTATAGGTGATAAGAACAATGAATACCTAGACAGTGCCTGTCTTGTCATAGGAACTAGCTGAAATTTTCTTTCTTCTGCCCTTGGAGTTAAAAGAGATTGAGAGTGAAAAAATGAGTCCTATGGGAAGATGAAGTGTTGTTGGGAAGCTTGTTGATTCAAAAAATATTTTTTACACAATAGTGAAAAAGAAATGTGATCAAAAGTCCCCAATTCCCTCAAGTATTCAAATTTACAAAAGCAAAGTCATCAAGAACTGAGACAGGACGTATAAGCCCTGGAGGGTGTGTAAGTGTGTGTGTGTGTGTGGGTGTGGGTGTGTGTGTGAGTGTGTGTGAGTGAGAAGGGGGGAACAGGGTAAAAGAGTGAAAGTGAGAGGGACATTCAGAGCTTTAAGCACAAAGTGCTGACAGACTTGTGAGCATTTCAGAGCATGAAGCATCAACTGTGCTAATAATGTTTCCGGCAGATCAGAATTCAGAACTTTTGTGAGTATTTGAATGCTTCTGGATTTCATCCAGCTGAATTTATTCATAGCATATATATCGTATGACTCATCCAAATCCATAAATTACAGGTACAACTACCATTACTTTTTAATAGTGTCATGACTATCATAATGCCATGTGGAGAAATTGGTTTCCTTTGGGAAAATTATGTGAACGTCAGAATTTTATATGACTAACTGGAGAAGAAACATGGAAATATAATACCTCTAAACTTCTTTTTATAGTGTATAACTGTAGCTATCGTAGCAAAGCCTCTAACTTGACTGAGTCCACTGGTGCATTTAAGGTGACTTCATTTCAAGGTTTTGGTATTACATTAAGGTAAAATTTATCTAAAAATCCACCTGAAACGTAATACAAAATCCAGGTGCAGGAACTATTAAATGGTAATAGTTTTACTTTGGAGTTCTGGGCACAGGCAGGTGGATCAGATCAAGTTAGTGTTACCTTATATTACACTGCTATTTTTATTTCAACCCCTTACTGATAGTCACACCCATTATGTTTAATCTGTAAATATGCGGTCAGTAGATAAAATGCAGGGAAGTTTGAGTATTGAAAGTTGATGGATAGAGATGAGCTTTCATTTTTCTAATAGTAACAAAAGTTCTTTGCAGGAGGAGATAACAGAGGAAACCAATCCAGGGGACAACTCACTGTTGCATTTATTTCAGGGCTTAAGTGGCTGCCCCCCCCCCCCCAAGGGAGCTCCTGCAGAGAATAGGGACCATGTGGAGAATGCGCCCTCCCAGAACCTCTTACCTCTGCTCTTCTGTCTTTTCCTTTCCTTCTTCTAATACTTTTCCCTTCACTTTTGCCAACATCTGCATATCATATGCTCGTTGCCCTAACTATCGCACTCTGCCAAATTACAACTCAGATTATTTTATCTAAGGAAAGAATTCCCTAAGCTTAAAGGCTATAGATATATATTTCAGTTACATGGTAATTCTTTGTAGTCTGACTCAAGGCTCTTTAAAAAGATCATATCAAGCTGTAAAACTGGAAGCTGTCAGAAGGACTACAGTGTGACACTCCTCTCAGTGAACGAAGCCTCTATTTTTCATCTTCTCCCTAAATTTTTCTATTAAAAACCAAGCCTAGGAGTTCCTGTTGTGGCGCAGTGGAGACGAGTCCGACTGGGAACCATGAGGTTGCAGGTTCCATCCCTGATTTTGCTCAGTGGGTTAAGAATCTGGCATTGCCATGAGCTGTGGTGTAGGCCAGTAGCTGTAGCCCTGATTCGACCCCTAGCCAGGGAGCCTCCAAATGCTGGGAGTACGGCCCTAAAAGAAAAAGAAAAAAGGCTTAAATTTATGTGTGAAAGAGGCAGTAAATACTATGTTAGTAAATAGCATTCTGTATATTCAGAGAACGGATTCACTTTTTAAAGCACACTGTTATTTTACTTAATAGGGAAATAGTAAAATAAAATATTGGTAGGAAATACAGTTCCTCAAATCAAGCTATTCAAAAGGGATAATTTCCCAGAGGATAGATCTAGCAATATCTTTTTCCAAAAGATTGAATTATGTGAAATTTTAGAACAGATATTCTAAAGCAGAAATTTTAAAGATATTTAAAATATCTTCTCATTAATAGAAAAAGCATAGTGGATTTGACTGCTTTATTTCTAAACATATATTCAGCATAAATTTTAAATAATAATTTAAATTGAATTTCATATTTTAGTTACCCAGTAACATTAAAAAATACAGTGGCTTATCGCACCATGCAAGATAAGGGTAATAGTAATATAACCATGGAAACAACTTTTGATCACAAATATTGTCAAGACACAGACTTTTCCATGAGTTTTGCATGCTATGTTCACACCCTTTCTAGGTGTGGTATGACTTTATTTTATTCCTGGTAAAATCTGAATACTAAATATAAATAATGCTTACTATGCAGTTTACACTGAAACAAATAGTTTCCATCTGAGAAAGCCACATTTCTGATTTTAGAGGAGTATGAATCACTAATGCATTTAAATCATATCTTTTTTTTTTTTCTTATTACGGCTATACCTGTCACATGTGGAAGTTCCCATGCTGGGGGTCAAATCTGAGCTGCAGCTGCAAGGCTATGCCACTGCCACAGCCACAGCAATGCTGAGTTGCACCTTTGACCTACGTCACAGCTCACGGCAATGACAGATCCTTAACCCACTAAGTGAGGCCAGGGATCGAACCCACATTCTCAGGGACACTATGTCAGGTTCTTAACCCACCAAGCCACATGGGAACTCTTTAAATCATATCTTAACCCTCAGAGGAAAAGTATTGCACATCCTGTCATGTAACTGAAAAGAAACAATTTGTTATTTTAAAGTAGCATTCTTTCCTTTGCAGTGGTGGCTTAAGCCTACAAATTTGATTCAAAAAAATTTCCTTTATCTCCATGGACATTCTTTGTAATTTTTGAGGTATAATCTCAAGTCCAATAGGCTTTTGTCAAGGGAGATGGTGGGCAAGTCTGTGAATTTGAATGTTAAATGGAAACAGGGTTTTTCTGTTTTTTTTGTTTGTTTGTTTTTCTTTTTTTTCCAGATTCACTCCCAATCAGCTCCCACATCAATCAGACTGTGTTCTGAGGCATGTACAATGCTTGTTTTAAGTTGTTGATTTCTTAATTTCAAATACATTTTAGATACCCTGTGTTTGTACTCTCCTCCCCTTACAATTACTGTTTTTGATATTATATTTTACATCTAAATTGTTTTGTGTATCCTTTAACTGCTTATTGTAAATACGAATGATTTTACTACTTTTGTCTTTAAACCTCTCTGCTAGCTTTGTGTTTGGGTGACTTCCCACCTTTATTGCATATTTTCCTTTACCAGTGAGTTTTTCCATTTCATAATTTTCTTTTTTTTTCTTTCCTTTTTTTTTTTTAAATGGCTGGACCGGCAGCATATGGAATTTTCCCAGTTAGGGGTCGTATGGGAGCTGCAGCTGCAGGCTAACACTATAGCCATAGCAATGCCAGATCCGAGCGGCATCTATGACCTACACTGCAGCTTGTCATAACACTGTATCCTTAACACACTGAGGGAGGCCAGGAATTGAATCCAAGTCCTCGCAAAGACTATATTGGGTTTGTAACCTGCTGAGCCACAATGGAACTTTTCATTTCATAATTTTCTTATTTTTAATTGTAGCATTTTCTTTTCTGCCTAAAGAAGTTCCTTTAGCATTTGTTGTAAAGTTGGTCTAGTGGCAGTGACTTCTTTTAGCTTTTGTTTGTCTGTAAAGCTTTTGATTCCTTTACCAAAAGTGAATGAGCGCTTTGCTCTGTAGAGTATTCTTGTCATTTTAAGTAAATCTGCCACTCCCTTTGTCCTGCAGTATTTCTACTGAAAAATTAGCCAATGGCCTTAGGGGGGTTCCTTGTATATTATGTATTTCTTTTCCCTTGTTGATTTTAATATTCTCTCTTATTTTTAACTATTGTCATTTTGATTGCAATGTGTCTTGGTGTTACAGACTGTTACATTTACAACTTTGAGAAATTGGTAACATTATTTTAAAGATGGGACCAGAAGAAAATGATTTATCCAATCACATAATATGAGATAAGATATATGCTATTGATACCAGTTTTAGTCTTTGAAGTCTCTGATAGAGCTACAAAAATATAGCCTTTGGTGAGCCAAAATAAACTATAAAACATGGAGCTCAACTATAAAGGGAATCCCAGGAATTGCTGTGGGTGATGGTATAGTTTCCTGTGTTGACATGTCAACCTGTCAAATTAGGGATAATGTTTGGTTTCATCTTCACCCTTTTGTTCACTCTTTCTTAGAGTAGATTTATGGTTTTTACGCCCTATACCTCCCCACTGTGTACTGATGGAAAAGTCACCCATTTTCTCTTTGGCTCTATGCTTAGAGAGAAACACAGCTGAATGGCCTCGCAAAGGGTCTAAAATTTGGCACGAATATGTGTTGTTTGCACACAGATTCTGTTTCCTAGGCAGCATGCCCAGTTTCATTTACACTTTTGTTTATTATTTGTTCAGCGTTCCACATGCTCTTCAGCCTGCTGCTTTGAGAGTATGATCACATTTGGCTTGCTGTTCTGTAAAAGGGCAGTGTCATTTTAAGACAGGGAATGGATCTATATCTCCACGGGGTGAAATGTGTCATTCTGAGATTTTACACTGTGCCATTCAAACGAGAACATTTCCTGCCTGCTGTGGGGCTACCCTGAGGAAAAGAGTCTTTCTGAGGTTCACACAGGCTTTATTGGCATATTGACATAACAAAAACATGAGAAAAATAGGCAAAGTTGGGTGCATGTGCAAGGAAAAATGTGCCCGTTATTCGCCAGCTTTAATTTCAAGTACTTTTTCAATAATTTATTGGTAGTAGAATTTGGAGAATATGGTTTACATTCAGTTAACATGCTTCATGTAATAATGTATAAAGTATTATTTGTGCATGTGGCAGAGAGGGAGACAGAGAAATTTTTCTTTTACTCTTCTTATTCTTGCTGCAGCTGCATATAAATCATCTAAATAAAAATATATATTCCTTCCTAACTTAATAGGAAGAATATCATGAAACAGTCCCACTTAGATGAAGGTACCTCCTTCCTATTATGAATCACTAGGAGGCATTTTTTTTTTTTTGGTGATTTGTATCCATTAAATCTTATAAAAATTACTACTATTACTGTATATGGACTTTGATCAATGACCTTTTTCCTTTTGTAATTTTTATGTTTCTAGTCACTTTTTCTTTTTCACTTAGAGAAGTCCCTTTAACATTTTTGGTAAAGCTTTTTTGGTGGTGTTGAATTCCTTTAGCTTTTGTTTTGCCTCTAAAACTTTTGATCTTTTCATCAAATCTGAATAAAATCCTTGCTTTGTAGAGTATTCTTGGTTGTATTTTTTTTTCTTTCTTTCATCACTTTAAATATATTGTGCTGTTTACTCTGGTCTGCAGTTTCGGATCAAAAGTCAGCTGGTAGTCTTATGGAAGTTTCCTTGTATGTATTTTCTTTCTTTTGCCTTAGTGCTTTTAATATTCTCTTTGTCTTTAATTTTTTTTTAATTTAAATTATAATTGGATTGGACCTCTTTGAGACAATCCTGTTTGGGACTCTCTGGTCTTCCTGGACCTGGATCTCTCTTCCTCTCCCAGATTTGAGAAGTGCAGCTGTTTTACCTTCAAATATGTTACCTAACACTTTCCTTCTTTTTTCTCCTTCTGGGATCCCTTTAGCGTGAACGCTAGTATTCTTGATATTGTCAGAAAAATCTTTTAAATTGTCCTCATTTTTTTCTATTCACCAGCAATGATTTCCATTACTCTCTTTTCCACATCACTCATTAGTTCTTTGTTTCCTAATCTACTATTGATTCCTTTTGCTGTAGAAGTACACTGCAGCAATGCTTAGATCCCCCTGTGTAGATGTGTGTGGCCCCCTCTTCTGTCAGGCTAACTACTGCAGGCCAGCTGGTAGATGTAACTGGCCCCTGGTATGGGTGGTTGCCATTTCCTGCTTTGTGCAGAGACTCCTGGCATTGGTTGTTGGGGCTGAATGACTGCCTGAGGAATCCTTGGTGGTCCCAGGACCAGTGCTGTTTCACTTATGGTCAGAGCTGTGCTCTTGGGTGAGTAGCTGTGGTACCAATATTTCTGGATCTATTGTCAACCTTCTGGTGGTGGTAGGGTCATTTCCTGACCTGGCTGGCTGTGGGTTCTGAGTTTCCCCAAGCTATTACTAGCCTACTGATGAGCAGGGTTAGTGAAAAGGGGCCCCTTTGGATGATGCCTGCCTATTATTAGGCAGAGCTGTGTCCTAGAGCCTCTGACTACAGGGTCCTGGGGATCCCAGAATTAACGCCTATACACTGGTGTGTGGTGGGCAGGGCCATGGCCAGGGGCAGCTGTGGGCTTAGCAGATCCTAAGGCAGCCGACCTTCTGGTCAGTGGGCTGTGTCCCTGCCTGGCTAGTTGCTTGCCCTGAAGTGTTCTAGTACTCCTGTCTAAAGGATGGTGGGGCTGGATCCCAGTGCTAATAAACCAGAGGAAGTATTCCAAAGCAACATTTGCCAGCACCAGTGTCCTTGGGTTAAAATGGGCTTCCCCAAATAGCTGCCTTTAGTGATGACATCCTCAGGGTGAACACAAGTTCTCTCCTGCATCTCTGGGAGACTCCAAGATCAGCAGGTGGGTCTGACACTTCCTTCAAATCACTGCTTCTTCTCTGGATCCTAGAGCATCTACAACTTTGTGTGTGCCCTTGAAGAGGGAATCTCTATTTCCTATAGCCCTCGGAGATAGCCGTGCTGTCCTTCAAAGCTAAATATCCTGGGGGCTTATCTTCTTGGTGCAGGACCACCAGGCTGGGGAGCCCAATGTGGAGCTCAGATCCCTTGCTCCTTGGGGAGAACCTCTGCAGTTGTAATTCTCCTACAGTTTGTGGGTCACCCAGCCAGGGTATGGGTCTTGACTATACCATGACTCTTCCCCTTCTACCTATCTCATTGTAGTTTCTTCTTTGTACCTTGAGTTGTAGAAGATAGATTTATACTAGACTCCTGCCTTTCTCACCAATGGTTTATCTGTAAATTGTTGTAATTTTGGTGTGCTGTGAGAGGATATGCGATCAGGGTCTTTCTTCTCTGCCATCTTAGCCTGAAATCTTTTAATATGGAAGAATTTTTAGGTGCTTGCTAGAAAAAGCCTGCACTGCCATGAACAGACCTTTAAAGGTGATTCTGGTGAAAGCTCAGGAAGGTTAAGAGGAGAGCTGTAGAGAAAGCCTTAGTCTTCTTAAATAATACGTAATTAATCCTTAATAGAATACAGGTAGAAATATGGATGGTGAAGCTTATTTTAATGAGATATCAGATGCAAATGAGGAACGTGTTATTGAAAACTAAAGAAAAAGTCATCCTTGTTATGAAGTGGCAAAGAGCTTGGCTGGTTGTGTTTGGGTTCTAGTATTTTGTGGAAGGCAGAGCTTGCAAGTGATGACATTAGATGAGATTTCTGAAGTTCCTGTTGTGACATAATGGAAACGAATCTAACTAGGAACCATGAGGTTGCAGGTTCAATCCCTGGCCTTGCTCAGTGGGTTAAGGATCTGGTGTTGCCATGAGCTGTGGTGTGGGTGGCAGATGTGGCTCGGATCCCACATTGCTGTGGCAGTGGTATAGGCAGGCGGCTACAGCTCCGATTAGACCTCTAGCCTGGGAACCTCCATATGCTGTGAGTGTGGCCCTAGAAAAGACAAAAGACCAAAAAAAAAAAAATTAGCACCCAAGCAATTGAGGGTCGATGGCTCATTTCTTCTAGTTTATCCCTCCATCACTTAAGCTCCTATATGTGCCAGGCACTGAGCCAGGTAGTAGAAATACGGTTGTAGCAACACCACAATAAACAAAAATTATGATCTCTGTGGTCATGAACCTCACCATTTAGTAGGAAGATAAACATGAATAATTATGATCAAGTTTTCTGTATCTCAGTCTTTCTTTTTTATTTTTTATTATAAACTGGTGAATAGGATGAAGGGAAAGTATAGAGCGTCATTAGAGAACAGAGTGTCTAATGGATTATCAGATGATGGTTCTTTTTTTGGATAAATGACATTTAAATTGAAGACTAAAGGATGAAAAAGGGCTAATCCTGTGATTGATGAGTACATATGTGCTTGTTAGGTGAGAGCTGTGTTGGTAAGTAGACATAGGGAATACAGCTGCCTGAGGTACAAAAGAAACTTGGCACAAATCTCTGTTTGTGAAGCAGAAACTGTGCAGCAAAAGAGATAAGAAGCATGATTTGGTCTCCAAGTGAACCTGATACACATAGGCCACCATTATTTTTATTGTTTTTTTATTTTGTTACTTCTGTTTCAACAAGGAGCTTATAAATTCTGTTCAGTGTTACCATGAATTTTCAATCTTTAATAGCATATTTATAAATATTTTTTGTCGGCACTTGGCAGAATTTAGAGCAGAATTTGCTAAACAGTTGTCATTTTGAGAAGACTCTATTAACTAGTCAAACATTCCCTGAGCAGCAGCGTGGTGGTAACAGGACAAGTTGCCTTGTCACCCTACCATAGATTTGGCCATTACAGAGTCAATGGCCTCAGACAGATTTAGACAGTTGACTACTTACGCTGAAGCAAAGTAAGATCAGCATGATGCCAGCTCCCTGTGTTTCCAGTTTCATGTTATGAATCTAAACCAGGAGTGTCAGCTGACGGACAGCACAGGTGATGGTCACTCTGCTATTGGGACCAAATCACAGCCCAGCAGTTTCATAAACTTACACAGAAGCCTGCAGCCAAACTCTAACACATGAGGTGTGGTGGAAAGCCCTGTGCTCAACTGAAACTAGGGAGATGGCCAGGAATTAGCTCTGTGTCAGGCTTTCACAAGATTGGGATGAGAAACTTCCTTGTGGCAACTTCTCATGAGGCTTACCTCTGCTTGCTCCAAAACAAGTCACAAGGCATATATACATATATACACACACGTGTGTGTGTGTATATATGTTATATATATATATATATAAAACATAAGAGAATATCTTCATGGTTATTGGTAAGAAATATTTTTTTAAATACAACACACAAGCATTATTCATGCATTTGTTAAACTGACTGTTTCAAAATTAAGTAAGTCCTTCCATCATTTGAGAGAGTGAAAAAGCAGACTATAGAAGGGGAGAAGTATTTACATCATCTATGACTGAACCCTAAAATAATATAAAATAATCCCTACCAATCCATAAGAAAAAGACAGGCATCCTAGCATGGGAAAAAGGCAGGAGACTTAAAAAACCTTCACAAAAAAATCTCGAGGTCTGATAAAGGTCAGAAAGGGTAGTAACACCATTAGAGCTCTGGATAGGAAAACTGAGGCCACATTATATATTTGGGGTATGAGCATTTTAGTATAGCAAATTAGAAGCTTATACGGCCCTTTAATGGACAAAGAAAATGTGGTACGTATATACAATGAAATATTATTCAGCTATAAAAAAGAAGGAAACAATGCCATTTGCAGCAACATGGATGGACCTAGAGATTACTATACTAAGTGAAGTTAAGTCGGACAGAGAAAGACAAATATAATATATGGAATCTAAAAAAAAATGATACAAAAGAACTTATTTGAAAAACAGAAACAGGGAATTCCCATTGTGGCTCAGTGGTAATGAACCCAACTAGTACCCATGAGGATTCAGGTTCTAGTCCTGGCCTCATTTAGTGGGTTAAGTATTGGCAAATGCAGCTCAGATCTGGCATTGCTGTGGTTGTGTTGTAGGCTGGCAGCTGCCACTCCGATTCAACCCCCAGTCTGAAAACTTCCATATGCCACACACGTGGCACTAATAAAGCAAAAATAAAAAAATCTTACAGATTTCAAAACAAATCCTATGGTTACCATAGGTGAAACCATTGGGGAGAAGGAAGAATTGGAAGGGCGGTAGTAACATATAAACTACTGTGTAAAATAGATTGATTAATAAGAACCTACTGTAAAGCACAGGAAAATCTACTTGATAGTTTGTAACATAATATAAAGGATGTTATTTTATTTTATGTTATTTTTTTGATTTTTTGGGCCACACCTGTGCCATATGGAGGTTCTCAGGCTAGAATCAAATAGGAGGTGCAGCTGCCAGTCTATACCACAGCAGCACAGGTTCTGAGCTGTGTCTGCAACCTGCACCACAGCTCATGGCAATGCCAGATATTTAACCCACTGAGCTAGGCCAGAGATCAAACCCACATCCTTATGGATACTATTTGGGTTCTTAACCTTCTGAGTCACAACAAGAACACATTCTTAAATAGGAAGCAAGCATATGCAAAATATAACAACTTTGAAATATATCATTTTCCCATCAGATTGAGAAACAAATTTAGTAATATCAAGTGTTGATGATTCTTGACTGTTAATGTTCTTATATCTATTGATTAAACTGCATTCATTTTTTTACAGTACATCTTGGGAATATCCTAGTTATAAACAATAATAATTAAAATAATAATAATTTAGTTTTGTTACTGAATTGTCTTGATTATTCAGTACCTATGTCTCACTTTTATAATAAAATTCTGATATTCCTTTGGGAATCCAACTCATCTTCAGCGATTAAATCTGGGAACTACAACTCAAAATATCCACCACCTGCAAGGACAAGGCTTATCATATGGCTTAGATAAGGCTGCTCAGTGCCCAGTCTGAATCTCAATCAAAATTACATCTGGACCTATAAACATTGCCCATTTCTAGATTTCATCCGTTTAAAATTCCATATATGCAAGATGCACCACTCCTATATGTATCACCTAAGAAAGGGCCCAAATTACATAGATGATGCTTTATTTTCAATTAGAATTTTTAGTAAATGAGCTCCTTTAGATGTACTTACAAATACATTTTTGTTCTATTTCACTATTATACATAAAAAGAAAAATATGAGTGAAAGAAATTAACTAAGCAAGCCTAAATCCTTCCTTCATTCATTTTGTGAATAACTTTTTGACTCAGAATTCTCAGTGTTATTGATTCCATGGGTACAGAACAGGTAATTGATGGAGCATGTTTTAGTCTCAGATACAATTTTACAAGCCACTAATACCCATCCAACAAATATTGATACTTGTAATTGTTTCTTCAATGATGAATATTAAATTCACCAATATAAAATTTATGCACTCCGTCTGCTTTTATGTCCTTTTGTAGACAAAATTATTTTAAAATAAATACCAAATCATAGTATAATCAATATATTTTAAATATAATTAAACCCAACATGTATGATGCCCACAAAATGCATTACTTAACTATAGTGAGGATAAAATTAACATCATGGACACATTCTCACATGCTCAGACAAGGCCATTTACTTAAAAATGCCTCTGTCCAACCTAACTGTAAGACTTAATTTCAGATATGTTAGATTGTGAAAAAATACACAGCTTGGAAATGGTTAAATATGATGATTCCTTCATACACATATAGCAATGTCATAGTTTCTATAATTTCTGAGGCCCAGTCATTTAGATTTTCCTTTATTTAGCAATAAAAAGTTAATGCAAGCCAAACAAAGATTATATGCAGACCAACACTAAGCTTGGTTAAGGTAGTGAAAGGTAAAATTAAAAAACTACATGCTGCTTCCAACAGAGTTACTTCAGATCTAAAGATACACACAAGCTGAAAGTAAGAGGATGGAAAAAGCTACCCCATGCAAATGTGAATATAAAGAAAGCTGGGGCTGCAATACTTGTACTAGACAAAATATGCACCCAACCTATGAGTACCTACATTTATAGATAAAATATTAACAAACATAAAAAAAATTCACAGTAATACAATAATCATAGGAGATGTTAACCCTCCATTTACATCAATGAACAGATCATCCAGACCAAAAAAAAGACATTAAGGGAACACTTTTGACAAAATTTAATATCTATTTATTATAAAAATTCTCAAAAAAACTGGGTATAAAGGCAACATAACTCAACTTAATAAAATCCACATGTGACAAGCCCATAGGTAACATCACACCTAGTGGTGAAAGCTGAAAGAATTTCCTATAAGATCAGGATAAAGTCAGGGTTGCTCACTCTCACCATTTGTATTTAACATAGTATTAGAAGTCTTTGCCACAGTAATCATCAAAGAAAAAAAAAAGAAATAAAAAGATTCCAAATTGGAGAGGAAGAAGTAATGAGTCACTGTTTGCAGGTGACATGATATTATATATAGAAAATCCTAAGGAGGACACCAAAAAAGAATTAGCACTAAGAGGTGAAATTAGTAAAATTGCAGGATAGCACAAAACGTATACATAGAATAGAGAGCCCAGAAATGAACTTACATTTATATGGTCGATTAATCTATGACAAAGGAGACAAGAATATACAATGGGGGAAAAGATGGCCTCTTTCTCTTTCCAGTTGGAAAAAATGGACAGCTATATGTAAAAGAATCAAACTAGAATTCTTTGTCATACTACACGTAACAATAAAATCAAAGCGGATTGAAAACTTAAATGTAAGACTTGAAACCATAAAATTTCTAGAAGAGAACATAGCCAATATGGTCTTCGATGTCAATCTTAGCAATAATATATATATAAGATACATCTCCTAAGGCAAAGGAAAACAAAGAAAAAATAAACAATTGAGACCTTATCAAACTAAAAAGAGTTTCACAGCCAAGAAACTTAACAAAATGAAAAAAACACCTCTCAAATGGGAAAAGAGATTTGTAAATAATATACCTGAAAAAGGGTTAATATCAAGAGTTTACAAAGAACTCATAAAACTCAATATATTAAAAAAAAACACTTCCATTAAAAAATGGACAGAAGGAGTGACCATTGTGGCTCAGCAGTAGTGAATCAGACTAGTGTCCATGAGGATGCAGGTTCGAGCCCTGGCCTTGCTCAGTGGGTTAAGAATCCAGCATTGCCATGATCTGTGGTGTACACCACAGACATGGCTCAGATCCTGTGTTGCTGTGGCTGTGGCATAGGCTGGCAGCTATAGCTCCAATTCAATCCCTAGCCTGGGAGCTTCTATATGCTGTGGGTGTGGCACTAAAAAGCCAAAAAAAAAAAAGAAAAGAAAAGGAGCAGAATACCTGAAGAGACATTTTTCCAGAGAAAACATACAGAGGGCCAACACGTACATGAAAAGATACTTGAAACTGTTTATCATCAGGGAAATGCAAATCAAAACCAAAACCACAGTAAGTTACCACCTCACACTTGTCATAATGGCTATTATCAAAACAAGTATAAATTAACAAGTGTTGGAAAGGTTATGGGAACCGGGAACCCTTGGTCCACTGTTAGTGGGTATGTAAATTAGCACAGCCACTATGAAGAACAGATGGGGATTCCTTAAAAAATAAAATAGAGGAGTTCCCGTCGTGGCGCAGTGGTTAACGAATCCAACTAGGAACCATGAGGTTGCGGGTTCGGTCCCTGCCCTTGCTCAGTGGGTTAACGTTGCCGTGAGCTGTGGTGTAGGTTGCAGACGCGGCTCGGATCCCGCGTTGCTGTGGCTCTGGCGTAGGCCGGTGGCTACAGCTCCGATTCAACCCCTAGCCTGGGAACCTCCATATGCTGCGGGAGCAGCCCAAGAAATAGCAACAACAACAACAACAACAACAACAACAACAACAACAAAAGACAAAAGACAAAAAAAAAAAAATAGAACTACCATATATATGCTCCAGCTATGCTACTTCTGAGTATCTTCCAAAGGAAATAAAAATATAGAAAAGATATATGCACTCCCATGTTCATTGCAGTATTACAATAATCAAGATATGGAAGCAATAAATGAATGAATAAAGAAGATGTGGTATGTATGTGTGTGTGCATGTGTGTATGTGTGTATACACATGCAATGGAACACTACTCTGTTATAAAAAGGATGAAATCTTGTCATGCAAAAACAAATACGGACCTAGAGGGCATTATTGTAAGTGAAATAAGTTAGACAGAGGAAGACAAATACATATGATTTCATTTACATGCAGAATCGAAAGAACAAAATAAATGAACAAACAAAATAAAATATAAACAGACTCATAGACATAGAAAACAAACAGATGGTTGCCGCAGTTGTGGGTGGGGGGTATGAGTGAAATAAGTGAGGGAGATTAAGAAGTACAACTTTCCAACTACAAAATGAGTTATGGATATGGAGTGTACAGCATGGGGAGTATTGTCAATAATATTATCATAATTTTTTATAGTGATGCATGGTAACTAGACTTGTTTTCATGATTGTTTCGTAATGTATAAAAATTTTGATCATTATGGTTTGCAACTAGAGCTAACACAGTGTTATAGGCCAGTTATACTTCAATAAAAAAAGACATGCTATCACAGTGTTCTGATAGGTTCTGCAGTAGACAGTATTTACACTGTCATAATAATGAAAACATAAATTATTCATATAATTAAAAGCATGATAAAATGGGGAGAGGATTAAGGAGGACAAATGGAGGAATTAAATCTTGATGTCTTACATTTATAAATTTAAAAATAGATTTTTTTCTTTTTACTGTATCTATTTGAGATAATAGATGTTATTTTAAGCTATTAAGGTAATCATTTCAAAATGTAATCAAAACCATTATGCTGTACACATTAAACTTATATAGTGGCATATTCTATTATTTCTCAATAAAACTGAAAAGTAGAAGTATATAAAAATGAGAATACATCACACTCAATTGGTATTATACCAGGAATACAAAATTTACAAATCAATCAATATGATTTACAATATTAGTAGAATAAAGAAAAGTGTGTGTGTGTGTGTGTGTGTGTGTGTGTTATAAGTAGGGCAGGGTCTGCCTTTTTTCCCTAATTTCTGTAAGACTTCTAATTTTTCTTTTATATCATAGCCTCATTTCCAAGGACCGTCAGACTTTCCCATATATCGGATTCTACCCCAGAGACAATGGTACTTTTCTAGTCACACATGATTTCAAGCCACTCTTCTATAGCTAGTGCTGCAAACCATCAAGTGCAGGCCTGTCTGATTATTTTGGCACTTGTGTTGACTTTCCTCTTTAAGGAGGTGACTTTATCCTTTCTTCGGAGAAGTCCTCTTCTCTACTTTATCCCTCTTGATTCAGTCTTTTAAGCCACTCTTTTCTACTCTCCTTACTACAGAATTTCAACAGCAAGATTATGATAAGAGCTATGTTGTTACTGGGATTTTCCTCTACTTAGTGCTAGTTTGCAGATTTTTATTATTTATCTCTTCCCTAGTATGTTGACCATGTGGGTCACATGAGATGTTATTTCTTCTCCTTGTTGGTTTTATGTTTTTACTATAGTCGTAAGCTTGGAAGTTCCAAGTGAATCATACTTTGAAGAGCAAGAATGTAGGAAAGTCTGAGTCTTTGATGATATCATTGAACAACTAAGCCAATTTGGAAGATTCATATATTGGACATTTTGATGAAATAACAATAAATGTCCTATTGGATGAGTTTTCTATTGCTTGTTGTCACATTTTAACTCATATACCATCCCTGGAACAATCTCTAGAGTCAGCAGTATAGAACTGGTTTAAATCCTTCAGGATCCATCCTTAGTGGTGAGGATGCAGTTTAACCTAACCCGAAACACATGGCTTAGAGGAGAACGTTGCAGCAGTACGCCTTGGAAAGTGGGGAAAGGGATGCTGGATAGTAAATAACATGTGGCCAAACGTGTGTCTTATAAATGGAATCTGTGAATTGTTTCAGGGGAGCAAAACCCAAAAAACTTCTCAAAGAAGTAAAAGAAGAAACTGACCAGGTAAAGGCATGAGAAAATGAGTGATACAGAGTTTTGATAGAAAGGCAGATGAGGAAATAGAAATGGAGACTTTCAGCCAAAGAATTTAGTTTCCCTAAAACCTTAGGAATTTTTCTGAGTTTGATAATGTGTTTGCCTTGTGGTAAATGTGTTAGGGACACATCCGAAGATGTATGCGGTAAATAAAGAGATAGCTCCGGTAACTGGGTGATGGAGGGAAAGCTCAGTTGGAGCATTTGATAGTGTCTGTGGCTTCTTCAGATTTCAAGCTTGTGAGGCTAATCCCTGGGGACCATGTGAATTATTCATCTCAGGGAAGACATTTCAATATGTGTCTAGGAGGGATCTGAAATCAGCTCACACAGTGATATCTTACCAAAAACAAAGTAACTTTTATACAACAGAGAGCAGCCCCTAAATCTTGAAAATCAGTATAGAAAAGAGATAAATTATCAGTGGTAACAAGTGAGATGAGTGGATTTTCAGTCTGATGACATCTAAGATATCCCTCATAATCCATCTTCTTAAGTTTTCATGGATGTAATAAATATCATTGTTCCATTAAATACATACTAAATAAGAGGTAAAGTTTTGTACTTTATCTATATTCAGGTGAACTGGGAAAGAAAATGAGAATAGAATAGTTCTTGATCGTGATTACCTGGGAAAATTTAGGTAGCAAGTATATTTATTCGGGTGTTAAAAAAAATGATGTTAATAAGCAATTTTACATAACAACATCACTAGGGAAAATCTTTTTAAACAGTTTTAAAATTTTACTAAGTAATATGTAGTAGAGTATAATATTTGAAATTCTTTGTTATTCAAAATATTAGCATAAGGCATTAACTGTATAAGACTCAAATTGCTTATGGGAATTTGTTTATTGAAATTGTTATTCTTAGAAAACAAGCATAAGTTGAAACAACAGATGACTTTTGTAGTAGGCTGAATGATATCCCCCAAAGATGTTATCTCCTAATCCCCATAATCCAAATTTATACTTGTTAAGAGCTAACTTATACAGCAAAGACTTTGCAGATGTGATCAAGGATATTGAGATGGGGTGGCTCTAACTACAATCACATGTATTCTCATAAGAAGGAGATAGAAGGATGTTTGGTGACACATAGAAGAGGAAGATGTGACCATGGAGGCAGAGATAGGAATGATGTGGCTACAAGCCAAGGAATGCCAGCAGCTACCAGAACCCAGAAAGGCAAGGAATGAACTCTCTCCTAGCGCCTCTGGAGGGAGTAAGGACATGATGACACCATGATTTGAATTTAGTGATACTGGATTAGGACCATTGGCCTTCAGAATTGTGAGAGAATACATTTCTATCATTTTAAACTACAAAGTCTGTGGCAATTTGTTATAGCACTGACAGGAAACTAATACAGTTATCAAAGGGGATGGCAATTATTTTCTAAAGTGATATTAATTTGGTTACCTAAGAGATTATACATTGGAAGTTATTTAATGAGCTATGTTATTATATGTGATATACAATTGTATAATTCTTGGATACCACTTGTGGGAGAAGATAAACAAAAATTTACTATGAAATTTAAATAAGTCTTTATTAACCTTCATATATGTTAGAAATCTTTTGGATCAACTTCTTAGAGATAATCACTAAAAATCCAAGCAAACCAAACCAAATCTGGTATACTCTTTAAATAAATACTGAGAAAATATATTTAATTGCTTTAAGAGGATCTGCATTATAAGATTCATATATGTCATGAGGTGTCCTTCAGCTCATGAGAAGCAAATGTTTTCTATTAGTCCCCTCTCCACCCTCCCCTGATCTTATGAGTCTGCTTTTTTAAAGCTATAATAGTCCAACCTCCCATCTTTCAAAATTTCTTTTTCCAAACAGTAATTGCCCAATTTTCTGTGGTGCCATTTTTGTAAGTGGCTAAATGTTTAAATAATGTATTTGACATCATAGAAATCCCATAGGAAATCTCTAAAACCCTAGGGTCTTTAGAAATATTATCAGAAGGCTCAGGTAAATGAAAGTAATCTAAGGAATGATTGATAAGATCACATTTTTCATAACTGATTCTAAAGAATGAGCAGAAAAGGATAGCTGCTCAGGAACCCAATCTGAAGGCAAGCCTGTTGCAGTAGGTAGAGGCAGAAGGAATAAGCTAGAGATCAAAGAACTTCCTGTGGCAATTCCATGCACGGAAGTCTAAGGCAACTCTTTGATTTTGGTCTTGCCCATCCACGTGGCATGTCTCTCTTGAATGGCCAAACTGAGTTTTACTGAATGCCAGACAACAGATTATGTCATGGAAAGAAAAGGAGATCTAACCAACTTGCTTCTATTTGCCTTGAAGTTTCTTCACAAGGAAAAAACATTGCTACATTGATTAGAATAAGTAAAAAAAAAAAAAAAAAAAGAGTAAGGGGGAAGAAAAGAAAGAAAAAAAATCAAAATAAATCAGAATAAAAAGCCAACACACATTCTTAGTAAGAAAATATCTTAGGAAGATGGAAAGATCACATTCTTTGATCATTAATGAAACAAAATTTTGTTTGGTTCTGCAGTGGCCTTGAGGCACCATTTCTCTGGTGAAAGAAAGAGTGCTTGATTACGCTAAATAAACAGACAAATACATTCAGGGTAGAGTCCTGGGGAGAGGTTCTTTTCCTGGGGTAGTGGCAGTAAGAAAGACAAAAATAATTTTTTTTCAAAGATCAAGATAATAAAACTAGCATTATAAAATGCTGTTTACATTTATAGAAATATGGTGTATTTTTCTTCTTTTCTAAAATTGAAGGGCAGAAATAACTTTTCAGTTAAGATTAGCACACATGCTCTTAGGAACAAGCATGTGTTTAGGTTGAAATAGAAATTTTTTTTTTTTTTTTTGCTTTTTAGGGCTGCACTCATGGCATGTGGAGGTTCCCAGGCTAGGGGTCCAATAGGAGCTACAGCTGCTGGCCTACACCACAGCCACAGCAATGCAGGATCCCAACTGCGTCTACGAATTGCACCACAGCTCACAGCAATGTCAGATCCTTAACCCACTGAATGAGGTCAGGTATCAAACTCAAAACCTCATGGTTCCTAGTTGGATTTGTTTCTGCTGCACCACAACAGGAACTCCAGTGATAGAAATATTCTTTATATGATACATGTGAGATCCAATGGAGTAATTATGGGGAGAAATAATTTATTTCTCTTTTTGTTTAATATTAATATTGGAGAGGTTTATGATGCAAATGAGAGGAAATTTCTTTAGCTGTAGGTTTAATGATACAGAGGAGTTGAACCAGTGATTATTTTTGCCAGGTCCTCCTATTAAAGAGAACAAAACTTAAACCCATAGGATTTATGAAGCTAGTGCAATGTCACTAGATCTGGAAATAAACTGTAAATTAAGACACTGCTAAATTATTTGTTCCAAGAATATTTGTTGTATTTCCCAAGAGTTTTCAAATGTTAGAATCCTCTCCAAACTAGACTGCTTGGAATATTATATTTCATACCAAATTAATCATTTTAAAGTATATGATCTGTCAGTTAAGAGAATTATTTTAAAAATAGGCATATCTATCTCAAATCACAAAAGTTATGAATATACAGAATCGATGAGATTTCATATGCCAAAAATGTCAATCAGTAAATTTTTTCTGAAAGTTTGTTGCCCCAGTTAGCAGTGTAAAAATCTCTCTGGGACTGAAACTATTTATTTTAGAAATCTGCCTCTTCACTTTTTTGAATACTTTAAATTCTATATAGGCATAGCTGAATTGAATAGAATAATATAACCACATCTATAATATTTACTAATGTCACAATTTTTGTTTCCTTCTGTGTGTGTGTGTGTGTGTGTGTGTGTGTGTGTGTGTTGAACCAGCAGCATATATAATGGAAGGTTCTAGGCTAAGGGTCAGATTGGAGCTGCAGCTACAGGCCTATACCACAGCTATAGCCACAGCAGTGTGGAATCCAAGCTGAATCTGTGACTTACATCACAGCTCACGGATATGCCAAATCCTTAACCCACTGAGTGAGGCCAGGGGTCAAACCCTCATTCTCACACACACTGTGTTGCATTCTTAACCCACTGAGCCACCATGGGAACTTCTGCCACAGAGATTTTTAAGTATTCATATTATGCTTCACATTTTTCCTCAGATCCTTTTCAATTAACTTCTTGTTTATCCTGTATTACAGTCTTTTGGGTCTCTGCTACCTAGTGTCTTCTAGTATCTTCCAAAACTTTCATATCATTTTACAAAAGGATGCTGCCCTGGCCTGAAATATACAGAATAGCCTATTCTTAAGGCTATTACCTTTAAGAGTATTGCCTTTTTAGATAAAAAGTTGCAGAACAGAGGATAGCATTTGTTTTGTTGCAAGTTTATAGGAACATCTTTATCTGACCTAGTGGACAGCTATGAGAACAAAGGATCTGACACCAAGAAATTTGCAACAACTAACCATGCCCCTCCCTGGGCCTTATGGCAGTTTGGGGTATTTGGGGCATGAGCCACCTGTCTTCTTGCATGTCCTACAATAAACTTTTCTTTTCTCCAAACTTGGGGGTTTTGGTATTCTATGGCTTCACTGTGTGTTGGGCACACAGACTTGCGTTCCATAACAATCTCAGCATACTATTGGGATTCCACCCACTTAGCTGGAGTCTCACTTCCTCAGTGAACTAAACCAGTAAAATTCAATATCCTAACCTAAACATAACTCTAACCTTCTTTAACCCAGATTCAGCCTAGAAGCTCTAAGTATTCATAAGAGTGTTAAATACCATATTTTATCATTTTGAGTACACTCAATGTTTTTTTTTCACATATTAATATCTCTGAAAATGGGATGCATCTTACAATTTATAGCATCTCTTAATTGCTGTCACTCAAGAAACAACTATGACTTAGTTGTCACTACCAGTATATATGTGACTTTGGTCATTGCTATTTATATTGGCATTGCTTCAGTTGAGTTGGGGAAAATGCATGTTAAGTTTAATAGATTTTTAAATGTCTTTTGATTCATCAAGACCAAAAATTTATTATGTGCAGAAATTTATGAGACTAGAGCATTTGGACAAATAGGGGTATATTTTTACTTCTGTTGACCGGGTTGGACAATTTCATTTGTGTAAAATTCTTGTCAACAAAACATTTTATTTTGTGTTATGTTACTGTATAACATATTACCCTCAAAAATGTGGTTTAAAACACCAAATTATTTGTTATCTCACACATTTTCTAAGGGTCATGAACCCATGAACAATTTAGTTGTATGGTTCTTGCTCAGTGTCTTTCCTAAGATTTCAGTTAAGCTTTAGCCATGGCTGTAGTCATCTGAAGGCTTGACTGGGGCTGGGGGATGTGGCCAACATGGCCCACTCACTTGGCTGTTGGCAGGGGGCCTTGGTTTCTCACTATGGGGACATCTCCACAGGGATGACTGAATGCTTCTACAGCATCGCAGTTAGCATCTTCCTGAACAGTTGCTGAGGGAGAGGGAGAGGGAGAGGGAGAGGGAGAGGGAGAGGGAGAGGGAGAGGGAGAGGGAGGGGGAGGGGGAGAGGGAGAGAGAGAGAGAGAGAGAGAGAGAGAGAGAGAGAGAGAGAGAGAGAGAGAGATGGAAACCACATTGGCTTTTTATGACCTTCAAAGTCCCACACTATTACTCTGCTTTATTCTATTCACTATAAATGAGTCACTAAATCCAGCACAATCTCAAGGGGAGGAGAATTGGGTTCTACATCTTGAAGGGAGGACTATCAATGAATTCGTGGACATATTTTTTAAATGGTCTTAATAACAGTCTATTGCCTGATAAGACTGAGAAAGTAGGGTTAGAAGGAGTATCAATAGCTTTGAATAAATACTGGAACATTCTTTTAAGAAATGATGTATATACCAATACCACCAAAGGATGGTATTTTGTGGCAAAATACAAGAATCAATTACTCAGAGTTTAAGATTGATTTTGAAAAGTCATATACCACATGTGGAAATATTTTAGAACTATATTACCCAATTTATTTTGTGCATAGTTTCCTTTATGTCTATGCCAAAGGACCCCTAGTCCTAAAAATCTTTGTGCAAATAAATATTTCCATAAATATAAAATAAAAGTCTACATGATAAACAGACTTCGTATTGTAGTTTACTCAGGAATATTTTTTTCTTCATGGTAAAACTAATGGCCTTTTGAATTCAATGGTATTTGATAAGTATCTGTGGTAGATGGCATTGCTTGGCTCCGATTCTTCAGTATTCCCTATTTCTATAACCTTTGCTTATAACTTTAAAGTCCCATCCACATATGTGGGTGACCTTCCTTGTCCCCTGGCTCTAAGTTTAATAACGTGACTTGATTTGATTAATAGGATATTAGCAGTCAGGAGGCAAGCAAAGGCTTGAAAGAGTGCAGGCACGTTTCCACTTGTTTCCTTTCACCCCCTTCATGGGCATGAGCACATGCCAGAACTAGCCTGTGGAAAGATGAGAGAAAGGTGGAGCAGATCCAAGTTGCCCTAAAGGCCTCAACTAAAGGCAGCCTCTAACAGCAGACGGCTTGCTCTCAAGCATGTGAGAAAGCCCAGTTCACGTTAGCAAAGCCATGTTTCTGATGTACAAGCAATTAGTGTTTATTGTTTCATGTCACTGGGGTTTTGTGGTTGTGTTTCTGCGGCATTACTGTGGCAAAAAAAGAACTAATATAGTTCATTTAAAATGGCGTGTTTGTTTTCAACACTTTGGAGTGGCATGCCCCTCCTCATTGATTAACTGGCGTGATTATCTATGTGGATAAGATTTTTCTATGAAGTTTCGAAGTCCTTTGGAAACTTGTATGATGTCTGGATATACACATCTTTCTTCCTTAGAAATAATGAAAAAAGTACCAACAAGACTGCTGGACAAAGGTTTCCCCTCACCCCTCATCCTTGGAAATGTTACACATTTAAAATACAGTAAACGAAAGATTTCCGAGCTAACATGTTACGGCAGCTGCCCAGCAGCCCTGTGCCACAGCGTATCAGCTCTGGTGACAGCCCTGTGGCTGCAGTGGATCAGCTCTTTCACCCAGTGAGAAACCAAGTGAGCACTCAGAGAGGTGGGCTCAGAGGAGATCGCTCTCTGGAGTCTGAGCCCCAAAGAAGGGTTTCACAAGGCTTTTAAGGGCTACCTCTTCTGGGTTGGTGCTTGGCTGGTGGGACCGGAGTGAGGTCAGGCAATATAATAGATGCGGAAACAAGTTTACAGAAACAGATGTGTGGGGGAGGGGTGGTTGGGAGCAGTTGGCTGGACTTTGCTTAGTCATCATGGCCAGGGTCTCTCCTTTCTACCTTTTTATCAGGACATTTTCTCCTACCTTCCCCCATCTTGATGCTTTTCCACTTTCTGGGAGCAAGCATCAATTTTTAAAGCTCAAGTTGTCTGTATCTGATGTGTCCAGGGGGGCCTACTGTGAACTGACTAACATTTGCAACCTTATAGACTCTATTCGTGTGGTTATGAAATGAGTAATCACATTAAGAATTCAGGGCCCAAACAAGAGGGCAATGATGAGTATAGTCAGAGGCCCAGTTAAGTGTGGGAGCCATGAAGCCCAGTTCCAGATCTTATTCCAGTAGTTTGAAGACTCTGCCAATTCTCGCCTCCTCTTGGTTATTGGCTCTTTTAATTGTTGTGCCATGCCGCTGATTAGCCCTGACTTGGCATAAAGACAGCATTCTTCCTGAAGGAATAGACAGAGTTCGCCTTTTCTGCTGTCAGTAATTCTAGTCCCCTCCTGTTTTGTGACACCACCTCCGCCAGGAGTCCAGTTGTTGTTGGGCTTTTATGGCCACTACGGTGGCCTTCCAAGACTCTTGAACCATTACAGCCACGATACGTACTGCTCTCTCTAACAGAGGTATTCCGGCAAACCCAAATAATCCTCTAAAGATAGAATGTCCTACCCCTCGGTTTTGAAAAGAGAGGCTGTTTTCCCACTAACTTGCTAATTATCCCCGTGGGCCAGCCTCGTTCCGGGTATCCCCATGGCTCTGCATGCTCCAGTTTTAGGTCTGGCAGCAGACTACTGGATTGCTGGTGGTGCTGGTGCTGGAGAGCAGGGTGTGGATGATGGCAGTGTATTGACCTCAGTGTGTAATGTGTAGGCGAACCCACCTAGTGTTCCCTCCAGCTTGATGAGGTCCTCTACGGCTGGGGGGGAGCCTCAACCTCAACGTCTCGTACCACTGTAGGGGTGTTCTCATGCAATCATGCCCAACAATCAGTCTTGTATACCAAGTGTGACATTTGAGACACTATTGAACTCCATGCGTGGGGGAACCTGGATCTGTTTGTTGGTCATATAGGCTATTATTAGGGTGACGAGCCCCCTCATTATGTTTGGGGAGGGGGAGGACTCCCCATGTACCAGGAGTCAGAAGATACGCCACACAAATAAGCAACCCAGGGCCCTCTTCCCATTCCCGACTTCAAGCACAAGGGTTAGGGTGATTTCGATGGCTAACATTCCCCACCAGAACACAAGTTCAAGTTAAGTCGCATGTGTAACTCCTCAGGCTTCTACCATGCGTAGACTGACCAGCTTCCAGGGGTGGCCAGAGCAGGGCTTAGCGCTCTCTGACCATGGCGAAGGGAGTCTCCGGAACTTGACCCTGAGGGGATTCTTGAGGTGCTCTGCAGCCTCCCAGGTGTCTATGTCAGCAGTGCATGCAGCCTTCCTGACTCTAGTGTGATGGATCTACGGGGTAATACCTGCAACCTTTATAGCAGTTGGGGTTCCTATGCAACCCTTAATTTACAAATGTTAATCAAGAGCCACATCAAAGAATGTATCGAATTCATGTTCCTACACTGACTACCTGAGTTAATATTCTGCCTCAATTCCCCCCTGAGTTGGAGACTCTAACTGCAGGGAAAAGGGGCGATGACTGCTCTGGCTTCTTCCTGCTGAAAAGGGGCATCATTAGGGAAAGCAGTTAGGTCTCCATTCATGGGACGGTCAAGTGGGCTTTGGTACATTGCTTTGGGTACCCCTTCTGTCAACATTTGAAGGTTGATAGCTTTTAATCAGGATGTAATGAAGCAAGAAATACAATTAATTATACAGGGTCTGAATAAAAGGATCAAGACCACAGTGAATATGGTGAAGAAATATTTTCACCAGGAGGAGGAGGGCAGCTGGTTCCAGAGGGCAGCTCCAAAAGCTGGAGCTGGATAGGACAGCTTGTGAATCTACTATTGAAGATCTAGCAGGGAATTAGACACATTCTGTGAACAATCAGGAATACAACATTTAGATTTTATAATAGCCCAGGTAACTTGCATGATTTTTCTGATTTCTCTGGCTGGTTATGAAACATTTATATGCCGTTTCCTCGGTCAGCATGACATCGAAAGCTACCTTATGTCCTTGTGAGGAGTATGATTTATGGCACCACCTTACTTTTAAAGTTAACTTATTCAAATTTATTCTAAACAGTCCCCACCATGCACAAAATTCTCTTCCCAGTGTCCTCTTCCCACACATTTTGTATCACTTTCTGTATCCATATTAGTCTGTCCCTTATTTTCCAACCAGAGCAATCAGCTAAATTCTTTTGCCTTAGTAAAATGCAATTCCATTCCTCATTCCTTCTATATTGAAAACACACACATTCTACTTTTCTCAAGAAACCACGGACTGTCCTTTATAATTTCTAAAAACACATGTTTTTCTCACAGAGACCATCTCAGGGTGGCACTGATCACATTGATTAAGCATTCCAAAGACCTTTAGTTTCTGTTTAGTAACTGATGTCTCAGTGTCTCATTTGACTTCTGTTAAACCTAGGTACGATAAGATATTATACCTAATGTTGACAGATGTAATGACACGTATGTATTAATTAGATCAGCAAACTTCAATTCTAATTTAAGATATTAATTTAATACTGAATATCTCCCAGTTTACTTGAAGCTAAAATTAATTCTGGCCAGTTAGTTATCTTCCCTATTTTGAGGATTTATATATGCAAAGCCTTAGTCAAGGAAATGCAGAATAAAGGCATCTTTTAAATCTAGTAAGTAACACATGGTGCTGTTTCTGGAATTTGTGAAAGAAGAGTGTAGAGATTGGGCACCACTGGATGTAATGGAACCAGTGTCTCATTTGTCCTCTTGCCTTGTACTAGGCACCAACCCCTGTTAGGTTTTTGCGCTCCCAATATAGGAGGGTTACAAGGGCTGATACGTTCAATTAATAATCTCTGTTCTCATGTTTCCTATAATTGGGGTAAGTCCCTGTCATGCCTTGGGTCTCAGAGGATACTGCTTCTGGCAAAGAAATAAATTCTGATCTTTAAGGCTTATTTCCACCAGTTGAGTATTCTTTGCTCTTCCTATTTTTTCTCCTGTGGCCCAGACTTCTGAGTCAATATATACTTCCATTGAAGGCAGGCATAACCCTTGATTAGGCTCCATTGCCATGTGCTTTTTTTTTTTTTTTTTTTTTTAGGGCTGCACCCTCAGCATATGGAGGTTCCAAGGCTAGAGGTTGAATCTGCAATCTATACCACAGCTCACCTCAACTCTGGATCTCCAACCCACTGAGCAAAGCCAGGGATTGAACCCACAACCTCATGGTTCCTAGTCAGATTTCTTTCTGCTGCGCCATGACAGGAAATCCTCCATTGCCATGTGAATTGAGGCTTTAACCTCTTACATAATATCTCTTTCTAAAAGAGGAGTTGGACTCTCTGGAACAATCAGAAAGGCATGAGAGAAGAAAATGGATTCCCAGTCACAACTCAAAGGTTGGGTAAAAAATTTTTGTAACCAGCTTGCCAAAAATGTGAATATGGCAGATTCATGAGGGAGGGGCCCAGGATTGGAGAGGAGGACTGAAAAGTGGCTCCCGTGTCCAGGAGGAAGTCGATAGGCTGTCTTCCTACAATTAGAGTCACCCAGGGCTCCTGAGTGGTGATAAGGACAGGAGCCATTATGGAAATGTCCCGTCAGTCTTGATCCTGTGCCTGAGGGGTCAACCCCAGAGACCTTCGTCTTGGGGGGCAGTCCCTCTTCCAGTGATCTCCCCAACAGATGGGGCATGGCCTAGGTGCTTGGTCTGAGGCTTGGGGCATTCCCATTTAAAGGGTCCCTCTTTTGCACAGAGGAAACAGGCTCCAGGCATAGGTCTCTGCCCTAGTCTTCTCACCTTGGAAGCTCCCAGGTTGACTCCCTGTAGTGGCGTAACTAGAGCCTCAGCCTTTTCTCTGTCTCTCCTCTTGTTCTCCTTTCATTCTTCCTGGCCCCGATTATAACATACTTGAGTTGCTACTCCAAGGAGGTGCTCCAGGTTCTGATCAGGGACAAAAGCCAATTTTTGGAGCGTTCTTCATATATCTGGCACTGACTGAGCTATGAATTTATCTTTAAGAATTATTTGGCCCTCCATTGTTTCTGGGTTCCTTGGTGTATGTTTTCTCAATGCCTTTCTGAGTCTTTCTAAGAAAGCTGATGGACTCTCTTGTTCCCCTAGTAAACCTCCAATAATTTTTAACGGGTTCTACTCATGAGGCTTTTAATCCCTCAACTATACAAGTAATAAAATGATTTCTATGCCAACTGTGGTTATCTCCCTCATCGGCAGGCCAACTGGGATCGCTCATAGGGACTCCCTGACACCCTGTGGGGAATCTTGTTCCTTCCTCTTCTAATCCGCCTCTGGCATTTATAGCATCATTCCATTCATCTTCCCCAGCTTTGAGCAGTTTCGAAGACTTTATGTATTTTTTTTTCCACTTACAGCCAATGTCTGTTTTAGTAATAACATGACGTCCTTCCAGGCTAACTCAAAGGAGACCCTGAAAGACCTCAATATATCTGGGTCATCAGCCAATTTTCCCAAATCTGTTTTTATTTGCCTTAAGTCCTGAAGTGAAATAGATGTATGTATGAACCTGTATTGGTCCCCATTCTCTGTTTGCCACTTCTTGTACAGGAAGTAGAGAGGGATATAACTTTGGCACTGGAGGGGGAAGAGGAGGAGCCTTGGGTGGTACTGGAGAAGGCTGATTAACTTCTGGAGGGTCTGACCCAGTTGGGCCAGGATATGGTGGGCACCTAGGTCCTGAGGGAGTTGGCATAATGTACTGAGAAAGTCCACAAGCCTTCCTCGGTGTAGTGTCTTCCCTCATTGTAAAGAGGATCTGACACAAGGCACCTCTGACCATTCCCCTTCTCATCTACCAAATAGGCCTCATTGGAGAATAGTATTATAAGCTGGAGAGCCTTCAGGTGGCCATTGCTCCCCATCTGACAGATTACATAGTGGCCAGACTTTTGTGCAAAAGAAAATTAAACGTTTCTTTTTCAGAGTCTCCGCGTCAAACTTTTTCCAGTTCTTCAAGGCACATGTCAGAGGAGTTGCTATAAGCCATGCACCAGGCTCGAGGAGGTGGCTCCCATCCAAAAAAGAAAAGACCAGCATCCAGTGCCTGTTGTCCCTTCTTGGTTATGTGAGGGCGTCCCCTCTCTGAGATGGAGCAGCTGGACACCAGTGGTCAAATGTCCCATCTGACCTCAGGCTGACTGGAATTAACCCCACACTCTTTCCCAGCATAGCCTCCCTTCCCGTCATCCCTGCCCATTGCCTGTCTCTGGACAGAGGTAAAGAAAACCCAGGCATACAGGCCCTGCCTGAGTTTTTGAATCCTAGGATGCTCACTTTGACATGCCCTCTAGTTTCTAAGCCACAGATAACAGGTAAATTGGATGAACCAGCCGTCGATTTCTCCAACCAGGGTGAAAGTAAACAGCAAAAAGCAGAACTGACTATGCCCAGGCTCTGAGGCTAACGCTTGGCCTGAGTTGGATGAATACTAGTTATGAACTCCTTTTCCCCCACAGGCATGGTAACAACTCGGGGTGGTCTTAACATCTAGAGGTCTGTTTCCTTTGCCCCCACAGCTCCATTTGAGGTAATAGCAAAGGAAATGATGAAAGGTCAGGTTAGTTTTACACCATAATCTTCAGAAAATCCCTTTTTGAAATCTTTGATCACATAGTCTAGCACCATGGGTTTAGACTTGGGCGAACCCACGGTGTCTTTCTGTGGATTTTGTCTGTGGCCTGATATTATGAGACCTTCTCTGTCCTCATGGGCAGTATCCCTAATAGCATTGCCTCCGCCACTCCTGAAAGCAAGACAGCTCCCACTCAGCTCGCTCTATGACCGGGGAGAGCACCTGCTTTGTTGCAAGTGTCTCTGATCCATCTAGGAGGCCCCTGTTCTTGGGAAGGCACTCTCAGACACATTCTAATGTTTGGGCAAAGGACAGGAGACCTCGTACCCAATCCTCCCTATACCCTGATGACTGGCTTGCCACCCTGACTCAGATCCTGGGCCTCCTTGAACTGACAAAATGGGCAGTCCCACAGCTGGTTTAGAATCTGGGCCAGGAGTTCCTAGAGGCCCAGGGGCAAGGTCAAATTAGATGATCTCCTTGGAGGAATTTATGGCCCAAATGGCGGGAGCACAGGGGTCTCTGGCTCATGGGCTTCTGGGTTAGGTCCCACCCTGTGTGGACGCCCTGTGCCGGTGTCGCAGACAAAACAAGGGAGGGTGCCCCCTTCTCAGAAGGTGGCCATTCAGATGTCCGCCTGACCACCCCCCTCTCGGGAGTTTAGGTGCCTCTTAGCAATGGGCTGGTTCGTATAAGCCCCGAACTTGGATTGGACTAGTAGGGAGGGAAGAGAACCCTCAGAGTCCGCTACAGCCATAAGCCGTATGAGGTCACCACGGAACTGCAGGTTGGGACCCACTCGGACTCGGACACCGCGAAGACCGTGGAGCCACAAACTCGAACCTGAAGCGCAAGCAAATCAGGCTGCTCATTCGCCCTCACACACACTCAGAGGTCGTCACATGGCCTCCCACTCCCTGGGAGTCCCTAACTAGCAGCTCCATCAAGCCCAACTTTCAATCGCCTACACCTGCCCGTTGCTCCACCCGAGCAAGAGGCTCCTCTGCTTCGGATCAGGAGCAGGAGGGCTGCTGCTCCCGTCAGACCCAGCTTCCAACTGGGATCGGCTCCCTCAGGGGGTGATCAGCCCCCTTTACTGTCCACTGGGGCAGGATCTGACTGGGGTTGGCCCCGGGGCCTTACCTTGTCCAGACGCCTTCCTGGTGAGTTGGTTCATCTCTCAACTGAGTTCAGTCAGGGTTCGGTCACCTGGGAGTCAGGAATGCCACTCACAAAGGAGGACCCAGGATACCGTCTGGTGGAGCACCGCCTCATTGGGTTTGAGGCTCCCCAGCTCCCATGCGGCCTCATGCCACTCCGGTGGCTCAAGGGGCCAGAACGGTTGGAATCTCACTGGGGCCTCCAGAAACGTTGCAGCGGCTGTCAGCAGCCCTGTGGCCACAGTGTATCAGCTCTGGTGGCAGCCCTGTGGCCAATGTACCAGCTCCAGCATCTCTGTGGCTGCAGTGGATCAGCTCTTTTACCCAGTGAGAAACCAAGCGAGCACTCGGAGAGGTGGGGAACTCAGGTTCATTAAGCCCACGGGCTCAGAGGAGATGGCTCTCCGGAGTCTGAGCCCTGAGGAGGGGCTTCACAAGGCTTTTATGGGCTTCCTCTTCCGGGTCCGTACGGACGGACGGACATGTGGGGAGGGGTGTTTGGGGCCGTTGGCTGGACGTTGCGTAGTCATCGTGGCTGCGGGGGTCTCTCTTTTCTACCTTTTTATCAGAACATTTTCTCCTACAGACAGACATTTGCCCCTCTTCTTTTACGTTCTGATATTGCGTTCAGTTCAACTAAATCAGCTCTATCTGACCAAGGATGAGCTGACCTTAAGTTGACTATAAATGCTAAGTTCCATGCTAGGTATAAACAGATAGCTAAGCAATCATCTGAATTGAGAATTTTGATACCCTAAATGCTAATTTGCACATATCTGGTGAAAAGTAATGGTGGGGGGGATTTAAGATTTGGGGAGAATTTGCCAGGCATTTTAACGCTACCATTTTTTTTAACTTATAGAATTTTGGGAAGAATAAGTGGAGTAGAGAAAGTTTTTGCCAGTCCAATAACTCTCCTTCTGTTAATATCATCTGATATTTCTTTTAGGGGAATCCTAACTCTCCACTCCATGTGGCCCTGGAGGAATTTCTATTACAGTACTCTTGCCATCTTCCAATTATCCAAAAGGGTAGCCAGGAGGCCAATGGTGGCTAAATAAAATACATCAACCTCCTGGGAATAGTAAGAATCTCTAATGAGATTTGGTGTCTATATTAGATCAGAAAAAAGTCTCTATTATTTTAGGGCCACCCATCAGCAGAATGTACCCTTGGAACTGTTAGCACCTGTGATTCCTGCCTCAGGGACATAGTATGCCTAAGAATGAAACATGCACACAGAGAATCAGCAGATGGAGAGACAGTCTTCTGAGAACATTATTTAAACTCTTATACTCAGTCTACCCCGTAGATTCTGTTCCATTGTTTGAGCCAATGAATAACTTGTTTGTCCTAAGCTTATTGGAGTTGAGTGTCTAACATTTGCAACTGAAAGAATTGTGAATGACTGAAAAGTGTTATCCTTGTTTTACGCAAAAGGAAACTAGCCTCCAAATGTCACATGACTTGTCCAAGTTCTACAAGGTATCTCAGGAGGTGATAACAGAGTTACAATATAGTCACAGGTGTGTCCAAAGCCCATGCTTTTTGTATAACTGCATTTAAAGAGTTTTAAAAATGCACATGCACTAAAGCTCACTCTTTTGCTCTACAGTTTCATGAGTTTTGACAAGTGCATAGACTTGAGTCATTGACACCTGTTTTGGCACACCCAAGAGTTCCCTTGTGCTGTTCCTTTGTGGTGAAACCCTCCTTCTATTTTTTTTTCTTTTTTTCTTTCTTTTTTTTTTTTTTTGGTCCTTTGTGTCTTTTCTAGCACTGCACTTGCAGCATATGGAGGTTCCCAGGCTGGGGGTCTAATTGGAACTTTAGCCTCCAGCCTATACTAGAGCCACAGCAACTCGGGATCCGAGCTGCATCTTCAACCTACACCACAGCTCGCGGCAACACCGGATCCTTAACCCACTGAGCGAGGCCAGGGATGGAACCCACAACCTCATGGTTCCTAGTCAGATTCATTAACCACTGAGCCACGACAGGAGAAAGCCCAGTTCACACTATTCTTAATGCTTGACAACTGCTGACTAGTTCTTTGTTCCTAGAATTTTGCATTTTTCAGAATTTCGTATAAATGGAATCGCACAGCCTTTCAAATCTGGCTTTTTTTCCCTTTAGCAAAATGAATCTGAAAGTCATCCATACTGTTGTACATTATAAACATAAATGGTTTATGAAAGCATGCTTAGAGCAGCTTTTCAATCTTATCCTCATTAGTGTGAGTGAAGCATATACAGGTTTTAAAAAGAAGAAAAGAGATATATACCTGGTGGAATAGTATTCTACCAAGATATATAACCACCTGGAATCCAGGAATACGACCTTATTTGGAAATAGAGTCTTTGTAGCTGTCATCAAATTAAGATGATGTCATACTGGATTAGGGTGGGCCCTAATCTGATGACTGGTGTTCTTCTGAGAAGAGAGAAGTGCAGACACTAAGACACAAAAGGAGAATGTCACATGACAACAGAGATCAGAGGCAGGCAGCTGCAAAGCCAGAAATGCCAAGAGTTGCCTACAACCCCAAGAAACTATAGGGGAGGCGTGGAACAGTCTCCCCTCAGAGACTCTACCTGGAACCTTCCTTGCTGAACCTTGATTTTGGACTTTCAGCTTCCAGAACTGTAAGAGATAGGTGTCTGTTGTTTTAAGCCATTCAGTGTGGTCATTTGTGGTGTTAGCCCCAGGAAATTGATACAAGAAGGTATGAAGGTATGGGGGTTGCCTTTAAGGCAGCTCCCATCCAAGCCAAGGAGCCTGATTGAGGAGACCGGGTAGGTGAAGACTAAGTTCCTTCGCTTCACAGTTTTGCCTTAGGATGAGCCCGACAGATCTAGAGCCAAATAGTAATAGCACCGTGGGTACTGGTGTATATTCCCTCAAGCATCGAATTTATTAGGAGTACCTAAAAAGTTCAACCTGTTTTTAAAACATGATAAACAACGTAGAAACCAAATTTTGGTTTCCCCATCAACTAATTTTATAGTCAACTCATTCAAAACCACCATGTTTGCATTGTGAAAAAAAAAAAAAAGTTGAAGTTGGGGAGTGGGCACCTTTCATCAATCTTTTTATTAACAATCTCTAGAAGATTAGAGATTCAGGAAATTAGGTATTAAAATTTAATTAACTTTTCAAGTTACATGAAGAAAAAAGAAAAAGAAAATCCACCTTCCTTTTGAGAAAAAAAATCTTCTGATGTGCATTTCAGTCTGCTGCTTGGATTTTTAAATAAAAACAAATCAGGGAATATTTTTAGTCAGCTGAAAGCATATTGCATTTTGATACTTAAGATGTAGAACCAAAAGATAACAAATGAGCAAATTAGTCATGAGCAAGTCGAGAGAACAGATTTTTTTTTTCTTAAAAAATATTTAAGGAGTTTCCTAGGGCTCAGTGGGTTCAGGATCTGGTGTTGCACTGCAGGTTGGATCCCTGGCCTGGGAACTTTCACGGGTTTCAGGTGTGGCTGAAAAAAGAGATATACAAATTATGTATACATGACATTTATGTGGTTGATTCAGTTAAAACTATAAGTTAATCTAACTTGTAGTCATTATGAAAATCTGTGATTCTCAAAACTGGCTCTCTTTCAGACTCTCCTGAACAGCCTAAACAGATATAGATTCCTATGCTTCACTGCCCAGATTCTGCCTCAGTAAGTCTGAAGTGGGACCTGGGGGATCTATTTTATTTTTTCAAATTCTTCAGGTCATCCTAAGGGACGACCAGGTCTAAGAACAACTAACATGGAAAATGCTCTCACAGAAAGAAGCTTTGATCTCCCAAAGCCTGGAGAATAAGAGCTGGGGTCAATCCAAGGTCAAATACCAAAAGCAAAATACTAGAATGGAAGTAATATAATACTTAGGGTCAAGCAACAGAGGCAGGGTCTAAAAGGGAAACCAGGATGCAGGGTGAAACAGGAAGCGAGGTCAGAATGCAAAGGAGAAATCACAGTCAGCATGCATGGGAGGATGAGAGACCAGAACATGGGAAGCCCTGAGATTCAGAATTTGGAGTTCAGTCTGGCTCAGGACCCAGAGAAAGCTTTACCTGCATGAGATTCCTGTCTGTAGCAACATGCTTTTAACTCTATTAAGAGTATCAACTCATTTAGGGTTTAACTATATCTTCTTTCAGCATTTAGCAGCTTACTTTAGCGTCCAGCATTAAACTGAATAACATTCACTGCCCTCTCCATAAACGTTAACTCCCAGATCATCTTATTTCACTGTAATAATACTTGTGTGTGTGTGGCTTTGTGTTTGTGTGTCTATTTTTTGTAGAACCTTTCGCACATTGAACTGTTGTTTAGCATGTAGTATTTATTCCATGCTATAAAACTTTTAATGAAGACCCTCTAAAGATGACTTTTCAATTTTAGGTAAATCGAAAGGACAGTTGTTATTGCTTGGATAACAGTAAGACATTTATTTCTTTATAATTTGTTTTCATTCATAAAAAGGACAAAGCACAGTCCTATACTACTCCATTGAAAAAATGATAAAAAAACTAAAAAAATCAATTCAATATTTATCAGTATCAAATAAAACTACTATCACCTTTCCTGAAATACAAAGAAACAACAGATGTGTCTATATCTATATAAAGTTTAATTAAGAATCTTGCGTCTTAAAGCAGATGATACATTAGTTAGTTTGACAACAGTTTCAAACTGATGGTCCCAGTCAAATTTGTACAACTGTATGAGGAAATGAAATGCGTGAATTATCAGAGGAATGAAATTTTAATCTACCTCATCTCTGTCACGAATTTAAAATTAAACAAACAACCTCCAAAATCTGTTTTCTTCTTAGCTTTCAGAACCATTTCATGCAAAATCTAACCTGTTTTGCTCTTTATTACCATACATTAGAAAATAAAAGGCAAGCATGCATTTGGCAAAAAATTTAGTTGTTGATTATATAAAAATGCCCAACATGGGTCACATTGCAAAAGGAAAACCCCAACGTGTAACAATGAAAACACAAACATTTGTACAGAAGGCTTACGGAGTATTTGTTTCCTTAAAGTATGAAGAGTTTTTTTTTTTTTTTCCCCAAATAATTAAATACTTGAAGAACTCTGGTAATGATCTTAAGACTGTTGACATACTTCCACTGGGGAATCATCCATTTCACATATTTTTAAAAAGTTTCATTTTATAACAAAGAGTTAAATGTAAACTAATGAAATATTTCTTGATATTTTTATAATGAAAGCTCTAAACATTTACACATAGATATATAGTACAAAAATTATACAAATTAAAGAAAGGGGGGTAAAATAGTAATAGATCTATTTTGCTTCCTGTAAATATTTTTTATGAACCTATAAGGTATCCTTTCTAAAAAGATAAACTCTATCTCTAATTAGCTAGCAAGGTTGTGCTAATAAAATAGGATTATACCTCTTGAAGCATCAGACATTGCACTATTTCATAAGCCAGCTAATCCTTTATTACTTGATTTCTTTCACATCCACACTCAAACACATTTCCGTGCACACCATGGAGAATGAAGAAATGTGTGTCTTCCTTTTCACAACTTATAAAAACCTAAAGCACCAACACTTGGGAGACACCATTGGACAGACACAATATTTGTCTCCTCCTGGCCTTCCAGTTTTGCATACTCTTCAAAGTACCATTAGCAACGTATTGATTTGGTATTTTTAGCCAGTTTTCGGTATTGCATTCAAGCAGGAAATGAGTTTAAAACTAAATTTACAAAAATAAGGAGTCCTATAGTTTTTCCAAACTACAGGTGATTTTTTGATCCCATACCTTGAACAAAGAAAGATTTTACTTAGAAATGAAGCACAAGAACAAAGACACTGGACTCTTATTAGATAATTCTGATACTCACTTAACTGTCATTTATTCCTAACTGTGTAAAGACTGTCACACCTCAATTTAAAAAATTGAAGCACTCTACTTTTCAAAATTCATCAGTTCACATATGAATAAATACAGCAATATGATGATACTCTACACAAGAGCAGTGATTTTTGAGGTTTGAAACTGATGATAAGAAAAGCATAAAATAATATCAGAGTAGAATACAAAAGTAAAAAAAAAACAACCTTCATATAGTATGTTAATTTTACCATTAAAAAACTAACTTAAAAGTATTACTGATTCTGAAAATCAAATATTTAGAAAATTACTTACTTCCAAAATAAGAATACTGATAATAAGTTCTAGAATTTGGTTTTCAATATTCAAAATCTTCCAACTCATTCAGTAAAATGATTTGGTATTGGAACTTATGTCAAATGTTCTACTTTTTTTTTTTTTCAAGAAAATTCAAAATGTCGTGAATGATAGGGGCCATTCAAAAACAGGCAGGACCCAAAACAGAGAGGCTAGTACAAGAGACTGCGTTACTCTTACATTTACCACGTACGATCAACATTTCAACCTCTATTATATGTCACAACTTGTTATTAAATTTAAAGCACCTGTGTATGGTGATTTTTACTTTCACTCTACAGCCTATAGTATTGAATTGAACACTGTAACTTGTCCCATTGAGTTAAATCATGCAACTGTCACAGAATCAGGTTAACTGGTTTATAAGGCATATTGGAACGAGTTAAAAATCATTTTATATCCATTGAAAAGTTTATTCTTTTGGATGAAGGGGTTCCTGAATGCCTCAGTCATAATGTGTGTTGTCAATCAGTTGGAGAGTTGGTTAAAGTACAATGTATTTGGCTTGGGATGGAGCCGCAGGACTTGGAAGGAACTGTAGTCATCACGGGGATGAAGGACGTCCTCTGAGCTGGGCTGGGAACAGCAGCTGTCACATCACATTCAGAATTCCAAGTAGACAAGGATGCCAAGGGCAGGCAGCAGGAAGCCGAGAAGACACGGGGAGAGGATGGAGGCACCTGTAACGTAAACAAAAACCGTGCATATTATTTCACTGATAACAGCCACTATTGTCCACTTACCCTACTTTGGGGAAAGGCATATCACCTAACCCTGAAAACCAAGTAGTTCCTTAAAAACAAACAGAGTGGCTCAGCAGGTTAAGAACCCCACATAGTGTCTGTGAGGAGGCGGGTTTGATCCCTGGCCTTGCTCAGTGGGTTAAGCCATAAGTGGGTGTTGCCATAAGCTGCAACGTAGGTCTCAGGTGTAGCTCAGAGCTGGCATTGCCTTGACTGTGGCACAGGCCTGTAGCTGCAGCTCCAATCTGACCCTAACCTGGGAACTCCCATATGCCTCAGGCGTAGCCCTGAAAAGAAAAACAAACAACAAAACAAACAAACAAACAAAACCAGCTTCTTTAGGTCTTAAGTGATTTAAGAAAAACAAAAATGGTTTATCAAGGATTTTGTGTCTGAAAGCTTGTGGACAGACTATTTAGTCAACATTTTCATATCCATTATTTAAGGTAAGAAGATCACACATGTTTATGTTTTGTCTATGATCCAGCAGTCCCTCCTCCTTTCAGAAGGCACTAGGTCAAGAAATACACATAAATAAGTAAAAAATCGCAAGTAAGCTGTGAAAAAATAAAAAAAGGCAGTAAAAATGCTAACAACATTACTTGGGGTGATGACATCACAGTTACTCTGGAAGATCTTAGCACGATTTCATATTCCAACATGTTAAAAACATTTAGGGGCTTATACACAAGGTATAGTAAAGGATCCTCTATTCAAATTTTTCTTTAAAAAACAATTGTCCTGAGATATTATGCTGTGAATTAGAAATAAAATGCATTTTTTTTTCTTTTCTTTTTAGGGCTGCCCCTGCGGCCTATGGAAGTTCCATGGCTAGGGGTAGAATTAGACTTGCAACTGCCTGCCCATACCACAGCCACAAGCAATGCGGGATCTGAGCTGCATCTGCAACTCACACCACAGCTAGGGGCAACAGTGGATCCTTTTTTTTTTTTTTTTTATCTTTTTGCCTTTTCTTGGGCCGCTCCTGCGGCATATGGAGGTTCCCAGGCTAGGGGTCGAATCGGAGCTGTAGCCGCCGGCCTGCGCCAGAGCCACAGCAACTCGGGATCCGAGCCGCGTCTGCAACCTACACCACAGCTCACGCAATGCCAGATCGTTAACCCACTGAGCAAGGGCAGGGACCGAACCCGCAATCTGATGGTTCCTAGTCGGATTCGTTAACCACTGTGCCACAACGGGAACTCCAACACTGGATCCTTAACCCACCGAGCAAGGCCAGGGATCGAACTCACATCCTCATGGATACTAGTCAGGTTCTTAACCTGGAAAGCCACAACAGGAACTCCTAAAAAATGCATTTTTAATTGCGTCTTGTCTAGACTTAAATTACATCTTGAGTGCCATCAAGAAGGGCTCTTTCTGCAGTCAGATAAGTTTATAGGTCCAGGTCTGGCCTCACTGGAATTCTTGAGAAAAGGATGAAATGTGGAATCAAGAAGGTGTGTATTCTTCCTTCCAAATTTCCACAACTATTGGGCACTCTCGTCTTCTCTCTCTTTTTTTTCCTTTTGTCTTTTTAGGACTGCACCCTCGGCATATGGAGGTTCCCAGACTAAGGGTCAAATCAGAGGTGTAACTGCTGGCCTACACCACAGCCACAGCCACACCAGATCCAAGCAAAGTCTGCAATCTATACAGCAGCTCACAGCAATGTGAGTCCTTAACCCACTGAGCAAGGCCAGGGATCAAACCTATGTCCTCATGGATACTAGTCAGATTTGTTTCCACTAAGCCACGACAGGAACTCCAGGGAACTCTTTTCTATGAGCACATCGCTATAGAGTGACAGGCTAAAAAATACACTCACTAGCTTGTAAATATGATAGACTTGGGTCCATTTTCGGAAGTTTATTTTCTAAAATTGAAACTTTAAGTCATTGTTACCTAATGATTGTTTAGGTCCTTGGCCTAAATGACTCTTTGGAATAGTCCTCTTCCATGCAGGAAGATTCAAGGTCTTTCTTTGAATCTGGTCATTGAAAGCACATCATACCCCCTGTACGGTGGAAGGTGACTGTGTCTACCTGCGTGCCTGCATTCCCTATTGCCCTGTTAGCAGCATTCCGTGCTGCAGAGAAAATATAAGAGAGTAAATAAACATCATCGGACACAGCTAAAGGGGTTGTTAGAAATGATCAGGACGGGGGGGGGTGTCAAAAAGTGAGGACAGAACAGCAAGAGTAATATAAACAGCCCAAACTAGCTGCTTCTAGCCTCTCATGACAGCTGCTATTCACTGTTCCACAGCCAGAGACAGACACCGCACTGGCTCTTTATATGTATATGAAAGTAATACAATAGCCTATGATGATAGGTCTTCTATCCTGACTATAGATTCTGTAACTCAGATTCAGATAAAAAGACTTGTTGAAGGCCAGTGGCCAATAGAGGGCAGAGCCAGGACTGGATCTCAGACAGGCCTGGCTCCAAAGTACATGCTCTTTTTACTTCTCTGCCACTTTCTGCACATGGCTTTGGAAAGGGACCAGTTCTAGAAAAGCTTTCGGACACTAATTCTTGCACTTAAAGTGTCAAGGAAAGGGCACAGAAAGAAAATAAATGACATGTGGGAGAGCACAACACCTCAGCTGTTTCAACTGTCTTTGTTCTTGTAGTATTTTCTCTATTTTTCTACACAGACATTTTCTTTTATTTTGTTATTTTATTTCATTTTATTTTATTTTATTTTGTTTTATTTTATTTTATTTTATTTTATTTTATTTTATTTATTTGTCTTTTGTCTTTTTTAGGGCCGCACCTGAAGCATATGGAGGTACCCAGGCTAGGAGTCTAATTGGAGTGTAGCCACTGGCCTACGCCAGAGCCACAGCAATGCTGGATCCGAGCCGAGTCTGCAACCTACACCATAGCTCCCAGCAACGCCGGATCCTTAACCCACTGAGCAAGGCCAGGGGTCGAACATAAAACCTCATGGTTCCTAGTCAGATTTGTTAACCACTGAGCCACCACGGAACTCCTCTACACAGATATTTTAAAACTATACCACAGCCACATACTATTTTATCTGCTAATATGACCAATAATAAACCTCAGTCACTCAGAAAAAGCATTATTTTTCAATGTTTGACCTAATTTACATGATCTTTCTTGGGGAGTTGCCCTTGTGGCTCAGCGGTAATGAACCTTACTCGGATCCATGAAGATGTGGGTTCGATCCCTGGCCTTGCTCAGTGGGTTAAGGATCCGGCATTGCCGTGAGCTGTGGTGTAGCTCCAAGATGCGGCTCAGAACCTAGTATCCATGAGGATGCAGGTTCGATCCTTGTCCTCACTCAATGAGTTAGGGATCTGGCATTGCTGGATGCTGTGGTGTAGGTCACAGATGCAGCTCAAATCTGGTGTGGCTGTGGCTGTGGTGTAGGCCAGCAGCTGCAGCTCTGATTTGACCCCTAGCCTGGGAACTTCTATATGCCTTGAGTGTGGCCCTAAAAAAAGAAAAAAAAGAAAGAAAGAAAGAAAGAAAGAAAGAAAGAAAGAAAGAAAGAAAGAAAGAAAGAAAGAAAGAAAGAAAGAAAGAAAGAAAAAAGATCTTTCCTGAAGACGGTGTCTGAGAATGACTGCAGGGTCTCTTCAGTGCTCTGGCTTCCTGACCACAAATCACATCAGGGGTAGGTGCACATTCACGTACTTGCCTGAGTCACATACTCAGTACAAACTGTGGCCACAGCTAAGTCAGTCAGTTGTGGATGCCATTTTGAAGTTTTTGGTGTTAGTATGAAAACCAAACACAATTTCATAATTTGTGGCTTCAACATCAGGATATTTGATTTATTTAAAATAAACTCTTCATGTTTATGTGTGTTATATTTAATTTCTCTAATGGCAGAAGCTTATGTAATTGTGGTCTCCATCTTCAATCCTTTTCCACATTCCAAACACAAATGAGAGATCTGACTGAGTAACAATTTAAAGTCATTTTAAATGTGGGATCCCTATATTCTTGAGGGGTTTTCAACAGATATTGGTTTTCTAACAAAATGCGTATCATCATACTGCTATCAAGCATAGTTTCAGTATCTACATGGTATGTATTAAACACATAGTTTGCTTTTCACATATCTAATGTATAGTACAATGAACACATCATCAATCTGGTGAATTATTTTACCCTATAAGAACAATGTAAAGCAAGTTTAGACTGCTATGTCTCCGCCATTGGATTTCTTCATTTTTTTTTTTTAACCTAAACTGCTTATATTTATTTTTCCTTTAGAAAGAATTCCTGCTAGAGTGAGTTACATATTGAGAGGAGAGATTTAATTCAAATTTAAGCAGGACCTAACAATCTCTTCAGGTTTTATGGAGAGCGGACAACCACTCTAGTAAGTTTTAAATACAAATCACTTTTCTGATGCTTGAGTCTGGACTCTATTGTCTATTATAAATCACTAATGCTTGCTATAATACTTGGAATTTTCTCTTTGTGGTGTCACTTTTTGTGTTTGCAACTGTTTTTGTGTTTGTTTTTCTTTTTATGGCCACATCTGTCATATGAAAGTTCCCAGGCTAGGGGATGAATCAGAGCTGCAGCTGCTGGCCTACACCACAGCCACAGCCACACCAGATTCGAGCTGCATCTGTGACCTACACCACAGCATCCAGCAATGCCAGATCCCTAACTCATTGAGTGAGGACAAGGATCGAACCTGCATCCTCATGGATACTAGGTTCTTAACCTGCTGAGCCACAACAGAACTCCTATAACTGTGAGTATCTCTTGATGGTGAGCAACTTTAAGACAGGTAATGTATAAATCATACGTTCAAACGTGTGGACTAATACCAAACCCAGCATATAGTGAGTACTTGAAGCATAAAATTATAATAGGGATCATTCTTTTAGTTGTGAGTCTTGAAGCTTTCTGATTGCAGAGCAGGGTGAGAAGACGAAGGGGTAGGATAAGGGGATTTAAAGAAGACAAAGGCATCCATTGTGACCTACATCTCTTATCAGCGAGATGTTGTTAAAAATCCACAACATCGGAGTTCCCGTCGTGGCGCAGTGGTTAACGAATCCGACGAGGAACCATGAGGTTGCGGGTTTGGTCCCTGGCCTTGCTCAGTGGGTTAACGATCCGGCGTTGCTGTGAGCTGTGGTGTAGTTTGCAGACGCAGCTTGGATCCCGCGTTGCTGTGGCTCTGGCGTAGGCTGGGGGGCTACAGCTCTGATTCATCCCCTAGCCTGGGAACCTCCACATGCCGCGGGAGTGGCCCAAAGAGATAGCAAAAAGACAAAAAAAAAAAAAATCCACAACATCAGAAAGACCTTATTTTACTGCTCATTTCAAGGGGTTCTCTAACTTGTCCTGGTAGGTTGTTACTTCGGATTCTTTCAGAGACATAATTGGCCCTGGGCTGAGGGAAGAAAGTGTTTGATAAGATGATCCCATGCCTAGGTGTGTGCTTCTTACATTTCGGTGTATTAGGTACACATCTGTGGGTGTTTGCTATTGAAATTTGTCTAATTCAATAAAACTCCTGATGGGATAACAGCAAGTTTAGAGAAATATAAAAGTGTATCTGAGATTGAGAGCAAAAATCAGCTCAGAGAGAAAAAGAACCTGCCTTTATTCAGGTTAGTGGTGTAATAGTCACCGACAATGCCAACCGTGAACTTAAATGGAGACACCTATTTCCAATGTTATGCAGCAACTGTAAAATGCAAGAGTTACCCCTTCATTGAGTGGCTAGTGCTGTGTTACCAATGATACTCCTGATCTGCTTCCTCTTCCCTTATTTTACTAGGAACACCCAACCACTTAACTACTCTCTCCTCGTGCTGGCCCTCAACCCTAGTTAATCCCTGACATCCGAATCCCCATCTTAGAGGCAGAAACTGATCTAGAACTGATTGCTTCTTCCCTTAGACACGCCTCTGGATTCTTCAGCAAGACCTCAAACCCCACATAAGATGCTCCTCCTTCTCACTTGAGTGATGTTCCATTGACTGCTCTAGGGTATGTTTCCTTGGTGCATCCAGCCAATTACAGGCAGTCCAATTACCTATCAGACTACATCTTTGTCCCTGTCTTTGGAATGTTTAGATTTTGAGAACAAACTGGCAAGTATGAAGATCTGTAAACAGGACACTGTCCTAGCCAGAGTTGTAAGATTGTACTGGGAGTAGTGTTATGGGGCCCTGGAGCCAGGCAAAGAAAGCAAAGTCCAAATCCTGCCTCTGCCTTTTGTTGGTTAGGTAATCTTGAGCATGTCCTTTCATCTTTTATATTTTAGTTCCTTCAACTACCAAACAGGGTAATATGTCTCATGGTTTTATTGTGAGACTAGAGATGTATAGAAATAGTTCTTACATATTTTAGCATCATGACCTTTCTTGAAAAGCAATCTTATGTAGAAGACCATTAACTGAACAAGGAGTGAGAAGAGATGCTTTATTTACAGATGGAACAGGGGCAGGAGACCATACATCTTCACCTCCTCTATTTCCATGCTGGTACTTGGATTCCCCCAAGCCCATCACTCCATGCAATACATGGGGCTCTACTTATCACCATTTGAAAACAGCTGCTTTATGTAAAGCACTTCAAAAAATGCATAGCTGGAAGAAAACTCTTATAAATGATAGTGATTCAAACTACATTTGATGATGTAGATTTGATTCAAACTACACTGACGTTGTTTGTCTCTTTGTATACATCTACACTGTGTTTTTGGAAAGCAGTTGGATAAGAAGCATAGCAAATAGATAAAGCAGGGAGTCCCCTGTATACAACTTTCATTCGAGTCCTGTATGTCTACATGCTGTTTCCCAATCGTACATTGCATTCTTTTAGATCACAGACATTCCTGAATTGTTCTTTCACCTATCAACATGGGGCATATTGGACTTTTATATAGTAGTCTAATTCAAGTTTATCTCCTCAGTGACATGGTAGTCTCAGATCTTTGGTTTTAGGTAAGACGAACCCAACTGAAGAAAAAGTTGATTGTGCATTGCACTGGGATAAACAGAGCCAGATAAATGAACACCTGCATCTGCCACATTTCTGACTTTCATCTCCTCTTCCTTTGCAGATTGCCACACATTCTCAGACTGCCTTCTCAAGATAGACAAGACTGTCAAACTCACAATCCTACGTTCTCAGGAGTAAAGAGATGCTTTTTTTTTTTTTTTCTCCACTCCAACTCCAGTGAGCAACCTCTCAAGTAAAGATTCTTATTTATGAAGTCTGGGTCACACACCAACTGCCAGACTAATCCTATGACTGAATTAATGGATCCGTATGATTGAAAGAGCTCAGGACAGGCTCCCATCCATCAATCAATCACTTTGGCCAAGGAGGAGGGTCACCTAAGAAGATGTCAACCCCTTCTGACCTCAGGTATGGATAAAAAGCTTTGCCTTTGGAATTAGCTTACCAGTTGGGAAATCTGGGTCTACCTTTTACTGGTTGTCTACCCTTCAGAAAATTATTTGGGTCTGTTAACCTAGCAGACTGTTGTGAGGATTAGGTGAGGAAAATGGCACTTACTTTCTTACATTTTGTGGCAGAAATGAATGAAAACAAAGGTTAAAGGAGGAAGAGCTGTTTCTAACCTTGTGTTATTGAAATATAACAATGTAAGAATGAATTTTCTGATAAAGATCATTTAAAAAATTTATGGATTCAAATTTTTTGCACTTAACCCTTAACCCTTGACTTAACCCTTGACTTAACCCTTAACCCTTGACTTAACCCTTGAACAATGAGAAGCCATTGAGGCAAAAACAAATATTTAAAATTTTGTCTTGACTACTGGGATTTTATGGAATGTCTAAGACAAACCATTTATAGCTTGGTTAATTCATTTCTGGAATTTCCCTTTTATATTTGTCTCCTCGCTTTTTCATATTTTCTCTTGCATGATTCCTACCATTCTCCTGATTCCTAAGCTATTTTTCATCCTTGCCTAGAAACTGGTATGGAAATTCTAATAAAACTCCTATAACTCATTGAGGTTAATGTTAAAATTTTCTTTAGGCCATATGCCAGAATTATTATTTTTATAAATTGTCTAATGCTTATTAAGAATTAAAAGAGAAGTCCTTTTAGAACATTAGTTGGGTCTGCTTCAAATAGGTCTCTTGGAGCAAATGTTGAGACAGTTTTCTTTCTTTTTTTTTGTCTTTTTAGGCCACACCCATGGCATATGGAGGTTCCCAGGCTAGGGGTCTAATCGGAGCTGTACGCCACAGCCACAGCAATGCAGGATCCGAGCCGCCTCTGTGATCTATACCACAGCTCATGGCAACACTGGACTGTTAACCCACTGAGCAAGGCCAGGGATTGAACCTGCAACCTCATGGTTCTTAGTAGGATTCATTAACCACTGAGCCACGACGGGAACTCCGAGACAGTTTTCAACTTTAAATCAGTTATTATAAGTGTGACTACCTGCCTTTGATAACATGGAGTAATGAATATTTACCACATTTGGCTTTAGGAGTTTCTAGAAAAGAAAACAAAAGAGACGTCAGTAAATAAAATTGATTTTATCTTTGAGGTGCAGCAGACTTTTTATATTTGGTGATTTTTTGGATATCTATTTTATTACACTGCCTATATATATATCAGCTTGTTCATTCTGTGTTTGATAATATTATCTCCATGTCTTTTTGAGATATCAAAATACTAAATTATGCAAAGAAGAAAAACAAAGACAACTTAAGACCTATTTGCAGTTCTGTCAATAGCTAGTTCCATAACTTTGGGCAGAAGAGAATATTTGGACTCAGAATATGGCTCTGAGGCTGGTGTGATCTTTGGCCATTTTACTTGTCAAGACGGCGGATTTTCCTTCTGTAAAATGATAGGGTTTAATATTATAAGTCCTTTGGTTCCTAGTTTGGCCATGAGTCTGTGATTCTAAGCAAACCATAATGTGTTTAAGAATATCAAGCACTGAAGCTATAAAATTCGCAAAGCTATTTGTTATGGTTCCCCTTATTTATGATAATCTAAGTTGATATTTGTATCTAAATTTATATTAAAATCTTGATCATATAAGTGACAGTGGCTATGATGGGTTTTTGCAAACTGATGAAACCCACTAATTTCGCTGCTCCTACTTGTTTGGCAATTATAAACCCATATATCAGGCAAAATAGTTTTGGCTTTTGCTTTTTTTTTTTTGGCAAGTTTGTGTGATTTGCTGGCAACTTATCCAAGGAATCCTCTACTTTCCCTACTGTTGACTCTAGCCCTTTCCCTCTCAGAAAAGGCTAGAATGCAAGGATGCATTTCCTCTTTGAGAAATGAATAAGCTTTTCCAATAGAGTAATGACCAAATATTTGCTGGGAGACAGGAAGGCAACTTTATCTACTGGCCAACAAGCACATGCTAAATAACCTAATTTTGAGATAATTTGGGGGAAAGATGAGACTGTAATTCTGAGGACTTTTAAAACTGGTTGCCCTGTTTCTTTAGAAAAGCAAGGTGAGATTTTTTTCCCAAAAGCTTGAGACTTGGCATTAGAAAGAATTCTATTTGAATATTGTTGCCCTCACTTGAGTGTGTGATTTCCCACGAAATCCTTAATCTCTCAGAGCGTCCTTTCCTTTATCTATAAAATGAGGAGTACAAACTTCCATAGTGGGGTATTTGTGATAATTTTAAAAAGTGATAAATACATAGTTAAAAGCTATCTGATAATTGTGAATTCAAAATATAAAATTTAAGATTAAAAATTCTTATTTAGTAAATATTTAGGGAGAATACACTGAGTACAGGATGAGACAGAATAGACGCAGACCTCAATATCTGAGTTCTAGTCTATAAAGTATTCAACATACATACAATGGGTTTCATGGGTTTATTTTTTTCCTCAACTTATACACAATCTTTATCAACTAACATTCAAGTTCTTTATTCACAAAAAACCAGAGCCAGCTCTTTAGATCATCTTTGCATTGGGCATTGGAAATAGCTGCGTGGCAGAATATTCTTACATAGGTATCCCTGGCTTTGTGGAATGCAACAAACTGACTGGGACTGGTTTTTCTCAACTTAGATCAACCTTGAAGCCGGGAGACTTCAGATGCCCATTAGATTTTACAATACTCATATAAAAACGAGTATTAAATTATTCCCTCCACTGCCCCAATCTTATCTTCCCCCAATCATTTTTGAGACAGAGGAACAACTAGTGGAGCCAGAGAAGAAGTTAAAAACTTTGTGTGTGTTCCATGGCAAGGCTAATAGTTCTTTTTAGTGCTGGTCTTCAGGGCCCAGTCGAGCACATCTATGACTAAGACTCCCTGGACACCTTAAGGAGGTACAGACACATACCTTATTGCATTTACTTAGAGGTGAAGACGGACTGGTCCCTGCATCTCCCCTGCCTCCCCAACAGACACACTTGCTTTCTCTATAGCTTTGCCTCCACATTTTTAGGAGACCCACTGATGTTTCGCAGAGCTGATAACGAAGAGTGAGAGTAAAACTAGTTGGTCATGACAGTCAGTTTTCCTTGAACTTATAAGTATATGTAATCAAAAGGAATCCAAACAAAGGGAAGGAGCCAGGTATGTCTTCCCTCAAAGCCCACTGAATTTTTTCTATTCTTTTACATACATTTGAATAAATGATCTTTTGCTGATTTTTTTTTTTTCTTTTTAGGGCAGCACCTGTGGCATATGGAAGTTCCCATGCAAGGGGTTGAATTGGAGCTGCAGTTGCTGGCCTACACCACAGCCACAACAATGCCAGATCCCTGTTGTATCTGCGACCTATACCACAGATTGCGGCAATGCTGAATCTTTAATCCACTGAGCGAGGCCAGGGATCAAACCTGCATCTTCAAGGCACTACGCCAGGTTCTTAACCCACTGAGTCACAATGGGAATGCCTCTTTTGCTGATTTTAATATCCAAGCTCAAGGTCATGGCGGAGCACCATGTTTGCTTGTAGGTGAGACCGTGGAACTTTTTAAAAAGGCTTGGTCTGTCATGCTCCTGGATATCATCACTGTTATTCACAGAGGGTCTATTTTGTATAGGCATCCCTAAAATTATAGGGATTAAATATGACATTTTTAGCAGACACATATTTGCATGCTTATTTCTAGGACCAATATTTGCTGGGAAAAATCAGTTCCCAGTTCTTGAAAAGGATAGGTATTTTGCCTTTAAGTTTGCTTAGACCAGCATGCTTTTCAAGAGATGAGGGGATGGGAATGACACAGAAAAGCTTCTGTCAATTGGCACTGTGAGCCCCAAAGTAGCAACTATATACAGTTTGATGTGACTCTTTCATGGAGCCCTAATTAGCAGCCATCTTGCAGCACATGGGTGGCCTACCTGGGGGTGGTTTCCAATTTGCATGCCTGGTTTTCAAAGTATAGATATGGATTAATTTCAATTTAAATGTTACCTCTGCTTTTCTTTGTAAATCAAATCTTCATCTAACAACGAGGAACACTCCAAAATTTAAATATACAGACAATAATACTTTAACAACAATAAAAAGATTTCCTGAAAATTACTTCATTTATTCATATGTTTTCTGGACAGTCTGGCCCATAACAAGTCACCAACGAGTATTTGTTCAATGGATTATTTTTAGTTTTAAAAACTGAGTAAGTGTCTACTCTGTCCAGGGAATTTTTTAACAGGTGATTTTGCTTAATTCTTATAATACACAGTTGAAGTAGGTATGTCTCATTGTCCTCACTTACAGATGAAAAGGCCTAAGGCTCAGATCTGCCCACCTAGCACACGGCAAAATCTGAACTGAAACCTGATTCTTAGCCCAGTGCTATTTTCTCTACCCCAAAGATGCTTTTTTTTTTTTCTTTTTGGTTTTTAGGGCCGCACCCACAGCATATGGAAGTTCCCAGGCTACGGGGCTAGGGGTCAAATTGAAGCTACAGCTGTCGGCCTACGCCACAGCTGCAGCAACTTGGGATCCGAGCTGTGTCTGTGACCTACACCTCAGCTCATATCCCCTACCCACTAAGCAAGGCCAGGGATCAAACCCGCATCTTCATAGATACTAGTTGGATTGTTTCTGCAGAGCCATGGCAGGAACTCCCCAAAGATGCTTTTTTTTGTTTGTTTTTTTTTTGGTCTTTTCTAGAGCCACACCTGTGGCATATGGAGGTTCCCAGGCTAGGGGTCTAACTGGAGCTGTAGCCACCGGTCTACCCTAGAGACACAGCAATGTGGGATCTGAGCCGTGTCTGCGACCTACACCACAGCTCATAGTAACGCCGGATCCTTAACCCACCGATCGAAGCCAGGGACTGAACCAGCAACCTCATGGTTCCTAGTCAGATTCATTAACAACTGAGCCATGGCGGGAACTCCCAAAGATGCTTCTTTATATGGTTAGACAATGCAGTGGTCCAACCTTCCTTCATGTGATGAGTTGAGAGTTGGAACGTATTACCAGTATCTAAACACCCCCACGACCACACAGCCAAGGATCCTAGCAGGGTTCATGTGGTGGTTCAGAGTCACAAATACCTTGGAAGTTTTCCCAGGGAAAAGTTCCATTGATCTTTCTCGATTCATCTCTGCTTCAGGGCCATAACAAGTGAGTGACTCACCTGTTTGAGGTGATATTTTGTTATTTAAGATTTTCCTTCTTCATATGATCCTGAACTCATTTGTGTGTCAGACCTCAGGGCCTTACTGAAGGATTCAGTGTCACTCATCTATCAACAAGGCTTAACTTCTGCCTCTCTGCTGTTCCACGTGTACATGAAGTTCTTATAAAACTGTCAGAACTCATTTTCTCTCCACAACTATTAAGGGGATCATAACCAACCGAACCTTCTTTTTGTACTTTTACCATAGAAACACATTCTCAGCCGTTTTAACAACAGTTTGAAATGTGGAACAAGTTGCTGTCTGAAATCAACACCGACCACTCTTAAAGATTTCTGAGAGTTTGTGTTTGGTAGAAGACATAAAATAATTCCAATCACTCTGGATGGCATCTACATGGAATTTTTGTTCTGTTTATGTATTTTTTTTTCAGAATTCCTTCTCTACCCCCACCCTCAGAACTCCCCTTCTTAGTCAGGTTTTCATGGTGCTAAACCCTGAAATTTTAAGTTCTTTCTAAATTTTTTTTAGGTTCAAAAAAGTGGAAGAAAAGAAGGTTGACTTTCATCACTTCTGTAAGGAGTTTATTTTAAAAATCAAAAGTAGTTACTTCTTGCTAACCAACAGGAATTCTGGGCAATGCTTTAAAAAAACATTTTGTTTATATTGAAGAAGTCAAATTCCTACATGCTGAAGGGAAATTTAAATTATTTTTCAACATCTGTATTTCTACCAGTAATACCAGTCTTTTGCCAGTCATTTCATTATAAAATTTGGGGAGTAATTATTGACTTTTTCTTGGCAAGATTTGTGCTTTATGTCTGTATGTCTCTTGATAGTATGTACAGAGGGATTTTTAGATGTTGATTGATGATGATATACTAATATGTTTAAGATGACATCATTAATTTTCAAGATATGGAGAGAAATATTAAAATCTAGAAAGAAGTTTGAGACCAATGATTTTTTTTTTTTGACCCTTAGTTCACCTGGACTGTACTATCTCTTATTCCCCTACCCTGGTTTTTCTATGTTAAGGTTCTTCAGGGTTTATCACAGCACCACTTCTCTCCCCCTGTATACCATCTGTTCCATCATTATTCTTGTAGAATATTCCCACTCTTCTGAATTACTTAGCTCAGTTAGTGTTTTGTCATGTACTTAATTACTCCTAGTAGAAAACATAGGGTCATTTTCAAAGAGATTTTTCCTCTCACTTGCAATACACCATCTTGGTCACCAAGTACAATTGATTCAGTCTCCAACACAACTCTAGAATCTTTCTGCTCCATCTTCTCTATTGCCCCTGCCATAGTGACCTAGGACCTCATCATCTCTTACTTAAACACAGAAACAAGTGAAAAAATGAAAAATAAATCCAATCTGCCCCCTTTAAAAGATAGCTTCTCTACATTTTTTTTTTTTTTAGGGCCACACCCATGGCATATGGAAGTTCCCAGGACAGGGGTCGAATTGGAGCTACAGCAGCTGGCCTACACCACAGCCACAGCAATGTGAGATCCGAGCCGCATGTTTTCATTTACAATAACCATAGTTTTCTCAAAAACTTCAGAATATATAATGTTATTAAATCACTTGACGAACTTAGAAGACTATAAGAATTATGATGGCTACGTGTTTCAAATGTAATGGCATCTTTTTTTCTGCTTCCAACCTTTCTTCTTTTAAATTTGTTTGCTTTGTGTTTTAGGTTTCTCCTTGATTTTAGAATCACATATGTCAGTTCTCCATTAACCATGAAAATTATTATACTAAAAGCATAAGCACTTTTTGATTATGTCAAATTTTCTTCATTTTTAACATATTCCTTTAGATTTTATTGGCTCTCACATTTTGAATACATTTTCTATGACTTTACATACTATAAGAGTTCTTTTTAGCTTATATTTCAATCATAAAGTATATATTCAGAATATGATACATGTGTCTTATGGTTCTGGAGGGTCAACACATGTTTTTAAGAGATTTATAATTCAAGTCTTTGAAATTAGGACATCACTATTAATTTAGATAACTTTTTTTTGCTAGTTTAATTAAAAAAAATAAATATTGAGTCAAAATTCTTTGCCAGATTCTCTGGAGAATAAAATATAAATATTTACTTAGGAGTTACATATTAATTCATTTTATTTATTTATTTATTTATCTTTTTAGGGCTGAACCCTTGGCATGTGGAAGTTCCCAGGCTAGGGGTCAAATCAGAGCTATAGCCGCCGGTGTACACCACAGCCACAGCATTGCCAGATAGGAGTCACGGCTGCGACCTAAAACACAGCTCACGGAAACACCAGACCCATGGATTCCTGAACCACTGAGCGAGGCCAGGGATTGAACCCACATCCTCATGGATTCTAGCAGGGTTTGTTACCGCTGAGCCATGACAGGAACTCTGCTATCTCATTTTAAAAGTGCTTTGAGAGAGTTCCCCTCGTGGCTCAGTGGAAATGAATCTGACTAGTAGCTCTAAGGATGCAGGTTTGATCCCTGACCTCACTCAGTGGGTTAAGGATCCTGTGTTGCTGTGAGCTGTGGTATAGGTCACAGACATGACTCGGATCCTGTGTTTCCGTGGCTGTGGCTAGATCAGCAGCTGCAGCTCCGATTTGACCCCTAGCCTGGGAACCTCCCTATGCAGCAGGTGCGGCCCTAAGAAGACAAAAAGACAAAAAAAAAAAAAGGGAAATGTCCAGAAGGGGAAATGAATGAGAAAAGCAGATAATATGAGATTCCAAGCAGGGAACTGGGAGCAAGAAAGAAGACAAACACTATGGAAACAAGAAGAAGTAAGGAGGACACCTCCTCTGCCACCAGGCCCCATGTCAAAGGCACATTAATAGATGGCAGGAGGAGCAATGCCTCCTTGGGCAAAGCAAGGTTTCAGATAGATTAAGGTGAAGGAAATATTCAGAGAAGACATGGATGTTATAGGAGACTTTGCTGATGGCTGACGATGGATTCCAAAGGGCAAAGTGGTAAGATTTTAAGAGTTAAGTACAGACAGAAATGGAGCCAGAAAATGGGGCACATAGAGTGGTATAAATCCATGAGACCTGAGGGTCTCCAGGCAGATAATGCTCAGGAGGTGGTGACTGCTGGGGATTAAAGGGGCAGATCTTGGTGGGAGCACATGGAGTTCTGCTTGTATGCAGACATAAAATATTCAGAAAGTTGTATTTAATCAAAATTTGGATTTGAAGATGTGAGGAGTGTCAAGAGAGAATGAGGCAAGGTAGAGATAAGGCAGTGGTTTTAACTCCTCTGTGGGATCTGAGCTCTCTACAGACAAAACTGAGGACATGAGAGGAAATAAGGAAAAGATAAATGAGAGGATCAATGGTAGGTCTGGGTGGGGGAAGGTGAAAAAATTGTTGGATTTGGAAGGCGATTTAAAGGAATAAACTGGAAAGATAACCGTTAGTGGTCAGAGAATGAAAGCCTAAAATTAAATTTTTAATTATTTTGTAGCTGTTGGCAATATCAAGATTTACAAGGATTTTTAGCTTCTTTATGTGACAGAGGTTGGCAATTCTGTGAATCCTTGAGAATACTTGAGAATGATGCTTTCTCATACAATATATAGAGTTAAAAGAAAACAAATTATAATACTTATAATTAAAATATAATTATAATATTTAAATATCAAGAAAGCAAATATGTTTATTAACACACAAAATAATGTGCTTATTAGCATATTATATAATAAGAACTAGGATAAAGCCTAACAAGTATGTTTTTTGAAAAAGTCATATTGCAGCAGGTGAAATATTATATGAAAATATCTGGGATTGTTATTGGTGACAGTGATTTGCTACTGAAATTCATATTTGAAGGAATAGTAAATTTTAGTTAGAAATAAGTAAAAATTACAATGTAATATATCATCATTCAAGTTTCAGGGACCACTCAAGTTCTAATTCACACCCAAGTCTGTGAGTCTGCGAAGCCCTGTCTAGATTATGATAATGGGTTGGTGACTACAGCAGACAGAGAGCAAGATCTTCAGAAAGGAGAATTAAGGGGCCAGGACATTGCAAAGATCATCTACACAGATATTGATACTTGGAAAATTCAGAACTTCCAGGTATATCTGGACTTCAGGGCAATGCCTATGGGCTAAGTGTCTTATTGAGCTACTCCTTTGTAATCTACAGTATTGTTGAATCCCTGAGTCCTCTGTAACCTGCCTCTTCCTGCTTCTCGTGGCCATGTGACCAGGGCTGGCGATTGGCTCTGGAGATGACAGTCAATTATTCAGGGTCTGCCTGGAGTGTAGGTTGTAGAAGAAAGACTACTGGATGGAGAAATTCATATTGTGGGAAATTGTTCTAAATGATTTATTTTCTCTTTCGTTCACTTTGCAGATGATGTCTATAGAAAGTGCCTCTGGAATGTCTTTGCTTCATTGCATTGCTTTTACATTATGCCTAATCTACCAAGGAACCTGGCTTCTAGTACTCCAACCATGAGGAGTACTCTGAGACCTAAACATTCCTTCATAAATCACTAAAAATGGTCCCTAGGGTAGTATCAAATGAACCATTTTAATATGTTGATATATCACTTTCCAGTTTAAGTGTTAGATTCCCTCTTATTAGAGCATTAAAAGCTTCCAGTTCTATTTGTGAGAAATTTCCAGGGTTTTATTTTTAACAATGACAAACTCATTTTCTTTCCTAAATGATTCTCAAATTTACCTTACAGCGAGTAAGTGTCAACCCTCAGGAAAGAAAATTTAAAACTCAACTCTCATTCTCAGCACAGACAATTAACTGCCTTTATATTTTCTTGAGAGGGTTACAAATTTCAAGAGAACCTATAATTTTTCAAAGGAAAATTAATTTCAAAATGATATTTTAATGGTTGATTATGTATCAATTTAAGATAATATGTTTATTTTAATTCACTTATTTCTTGCTCTTATTTCAGGAGAAAATGTAAAATAATATCCTGCGATTTGAGCAGAGGTAAATTTATCCTAAATATTCCTTCTTTAGGATCACAGAGTATTTCCAACACATCTGAGTGTACAGAACAGATCTTAATGAATTTTTTATGCTGCTAATGTATCGACATTGACAGAATATAAAATTAAACTTACTGATAATTAAAATTATACATTTAAGATATGCCATTGCACGAGATTATCCATCTTATGACCAATTTATTGATGCAAAATATTATGTCCCACCATAAAATATATTGAAACTTGTAACTATAGTCCACAAAATTTGGTATTAGGAAAACAAAGTAAAATAAAGATTACTATTTAGTAAAATTTGAATTTTGCTGATAGCAAAAGTTCAGAAAAAGAAAGCCTATTTTGAATGAACCATTGGTTCCTTTTCCAAAATTTTTTTCAGTGCCATTATATACTTCAAAATGTTAAGTTCCCTAATTTAAAACCCTGTTTTGGAAAGCACTTACTATATATGGAAATCCCTTTTCATGCAAGGTTCTAATTTTAGTTCCATCAACAGTATTCTTTCCAGATTCCACCCTCCTAGTATAATTTTCTAAATTTAGGAAACACCACCAAATGCAGCTCTTGAGGGGAAGGGATTGTCTCACAGATTTGTGGGGTCTCTAATCTAAAATGCAAAACAAAGCAATGGCATCTATAATTCATCTATGACCTAAGGACTTAAACTGTTCCTCAAACATGCCTATTTACCTACTTAAATGTTCTTTAACAATGGTACTGCCAAATATATAATTTTAAGGATAAACTTACGTAAAACGACTTTGGATCAGGTTTCTCTCATTTTTATTGACACACTCCGTGGTTACTTGTTTGACATCATAAATCCTTATTTTAGTCCCAGGATCCATGTTGATGATCACTCCTTATTACTTCAATAAAAAATAATCCTGCCTAAATATTCTCCTTTTGAAGCTAACTTCAATCCTTTAAGTTTCTACCCTCTTCTGCCTTTTTATGAGGCTGCTCCTTGACTTAGTTTCTTCTTCTTGCTTTTCCTGTATCTGTATTTATTTACCATGTTATTTAGGCAGAAATCTTTTCCCCTCTGCTTCCTTGTTAACACATTCTCCGTTTTTTGTTTAGATGTTCACTCCTCAAGGAAGATTTTTCCACCCCAGATTCATGGTAAATTATATATATATATATATATATATATATATATATATATATATATATATATAATTTTTTTATTTTTTATTTTTTTGCCATTTCAAGGGCTGCTCCCATGGCATATGGAGGTTCCCAGGCTAGGGGTCAAATCGGAGCTGTAGCTGCTGGTCTACGCCAGAACCACAGCAACACGGGATCTGAGCTGCATCTGTGACCTACACCACAGCTCATGGCAATGCCGGATCCTTAACCCACTGAGTAAGGCCAGGGATCAAACCTGCAACCTCATGGTTCCTAGTTGGATTCATTAACCACTGCGCCACAACGGGAACCCCAATTTTATCATTTTAAGCAATCATTTTTTTTTTTTTTTTTAGTTTAAAATGAGTTTAGGTCATGCCATTTTGTTAGTTGAGGGATAGACTCGGGATCCAGTTCTAGACAATATGGGAAAGATTTTCTGAGGGGTTTCTGGGGAAGGTCCTATTTTAAAAATAGAACTTCAAAAGAGACAGACCCCTCTTTTTCTTGGACATCATCAAGTCTGTATGCTATAATTCCTAGCAATGCAACAGAGAGCCTTAAATGAGTCTTAGAATGAAGCTGATCCTAAGACCAGCTTAGATAAAGTTGGTAAAGTAGATAAAGTTGGGGAAAACTGGTCCTTGATCAAATGTTTGAGACACTGGTTTCACTGGTAGGTATAAGGGCTTCCTATCTCCCAAGCAATTTTAAGTTTCTTGTTCCTGACAGTTGAAAATATTCTAATAGATACAAACTCTCTGCTCAGCTGTTTAAATTATTCTTTAACCAGAAGTAATGAATCCCTGTTTCCCTTGATCTCCTATTATATTAACCATGCCAGGTGCCAGCTTTGGGCAGCACCAACAACCATCTACTCTCTGTATTTCTGTATAAGGCTGGTATAAGTTGTAGATATTTATATAATGATGCCCATTGGCTCTCTGAAAAATTTATTATCTGACCTCCTCTGGTTTTTCAGTTTTGCTAGATGATTTTTAAAATACACACACACATACACACACACACACACACCTGGATGCCTAGTAACTATAGCATGAGTTAGAATGTCAAAACTTGAGCTCCTGCTTATTTCCTCCAATTATCTATTTTCAGTAGATGATTCTGTTAAAGTAGATATTCTGTCAGCCATTTCAATAGATAATTTCATTGGTTAATCTAATTTCTTAAGGAATCAGAAATTAGACATTTCTTTCACACCCCTTAATATCGGAAAATATCGTTGGGCCTTCTTCCAAATAAAACTTTGCCGTAACTATTGTTCACGTCTACTGTGACCACACTAGTCAATGCTCACTTCGTGTCTTGCTTGCACTAACTGCCCTATTTCCAGAGATTCACAGAGATGTTCCCCACATTTCACAAGATTCATACTTCCTTCCAAAGGACAGCTAAAATCAAACTTGTAAAATATAAATCTGATCACATCAGCCCCCATCCTAAAGTGCTTCAACTGTTTATCATCACATTTAGAGGAAAACCCCAAATCCTTAACCAAGACCTGTAACCCTTGTTATGACTCAGGTCCCATCCACCTCTCCAGACCCACTGAGTTCACTGTCCCCATGGTTTGCTCGGCCCCAGTCATACTACTGGTCTCCTTGCTGCCCCTTCAACACTCAGACATACTCTAGACATACTCCTAGCTGGGGGCTTTTTGTTGTTCTCATGGAAATACTTTTCTTTCCAGATAACTGCATGGACCATTCCTTCACTTTATTTGATTCTCCTTTCCACTGTGACTGCATCAGAGCAGGCTTTCCCTGCCTTTCTTATTGAAAACATAGGCCCTAGCCTTCTTCCATCACTCCTTACCGAGTAACCTTCCTCTGCATTACTTCTTCAGATACTATTTTCAGACATTATCACTATTGGACTAAATGTTATACATCAATAGATTGATTTTGCCTCCTCCCTTTAGAATGTAAGTTCCATGTAGTTTGTTTAGAGAAATAAGACTTTCCACCCACACTATTTTATGGAAGTTTTCTCTTGAAATTAAGAAGGATTTTAATCCTTGTTATGGGTTGAATTTTACCCCTTAAAATTCATACATAAAGCCCTAATCCCTCGTCCCTCAGAATGTGACTGTACTTGGAGAGAGCATCTTTAAGGAAGTAATTAAGTTAAAATGAGGTCATTAGGGTCTTCAAATCCAGTGTGTATACAATGTCTCCATATATCTGGAAAAGGTCGTGTAATTTGCTTTGCATCTCAGAGCAATAAAAAATTAAATTATCTTATGTTGACTCTTTCTAAAGGAGAATCTGCTTGTTCTGATCGGGTTTCAGACTTGATCTTTTCTTACCAGCCCCACCAATTCCACTTTTGTTCCACTCCAGTCTGTTTTCTGCACTATGGCAAAAAGATGTTGAATCAGACTGTATCATTCATCCCTTAAAGGCATGTCAGTGTTTTCTCATTGAACACTGAATAAAGTGCAAACTTCTGACAAATACCTATAAGGATGTGATGAGGGAGACAGAATGAGAGGAAAAGGGTGTGAGTCTGAGATGGAATCAAGGCCATTCGTGGATTTGTCTCTCTCATCTCTCCCACTCATCCCACATCTCTACACCCTGGTCACACTAGCCTCCTTCCAGCCTCTGGAACATGTCCAGCTCTTTCCTGCCATTTCCTGTGCCTGAGACTCTCAGCTCCAATTGTGTGGTCTGGCTAGCTTCTTTCCTTTAGGCTTCAGCCTAAATATCATGTAGTTAAGGGATGTTTTAAGAGTAAGTTTTATTTATCAGAGGATAAAACTATTTGCACATTCTAACACTACAGTATAGCTTCAGAGACTAAGACCCAATCTCATAAACCAAAAGTATTTTAGCTGTAGGTAAATCTTGGAGGATTACTTTTATATTTTATTTACTTTATTTATTTTTTTTATTTTTTGTCTTTTGTCCTTTTTAGGGCCACACCGGTGGCATATGGAGGTTCCCAGGCTAGGGGTCTAATCGGAGCTGTAGCCACCGGCCTACACCAGGGCCACAGCAACGTGGGATCTGAGCCGTGTCTGTGACCTACACCACAGCTCATGGCAACGCCGGATCCTTAACCCACTGAGCGAGGCCAGGGATCAAACCTGCAACCTCACGGTTCCTAGTCGGATTCGTTTCCACTGCACCACGACGGTAACTCCCTTGGAGGATTACTTTTAATTTTCCTTTCTATTCTTATAATATATTCCACTGAGGAATTTTCCCATCCAATTATGATGGAGCAAAATATGTTGGGCCTATTGTGTGAACTTAAAAAATCCAACTATTATCCATGAAAAAATTAAAATTAAATTTAAAAATTAAAAAACAAAACAAAACAAAACCTTGGGGAAGATTAAGCAGAAACTGAATTTGCTTAGATGCAGAGAAGATATCCCTGGCCTGAGATAGCGATAAAATCTGCTTCCAGAAGTACTGCTCAAAACTTCTGAAGGCTAAGTAAGCCTCTGAGAACACACTTTCCTAGGAGCTTTTAGCCCTGTCTGTCAACTGCAAGAACAACACAGGGTCATGAACAAAGCTACATTAACAATGATCAGGGCAGCGAGTCCCTGTTCTATCAAATTTGGAGATGAGAGAAAAACATATTAGTTTGTTCAACTAACTTTTCCATTTTCATGCTTGTTACAAAACTTGGAGTCTCAAGTATAGCTGTACAGTTGGAAAGAGTTTTAAGTGGATAGTCATGACTGAATGGTAATAAAAGGAATGTATATTTTATTTTATTTTTTTGTCTTTTTGCCTTTTCTAGGGCCGCTCCTGCAGCATATGGAGGTTCCCAGGCTAAGGGTTCAATCGGAGCTGTAGCCACCAGTCTATGCCAGAGCCACAGCAACATGGGATCTGAGCCATGTCTGCGACCTACACCACAGCTCACGGCAATGCCAGATCCTTAACCCACTGAGCGAGGCCAGGGATCAAACCTGCAACCTCATCGTTGCTAGTCGGATTCGTTTCCACTGCGCCACGACGGGAACTCCAAAAAGGAATGTATATTTTAGAGGTAATTTTAAATATAAGCTATTTGTCAGCCTAGAAATAGGCTGAATTCATTCTCTTCAACTCTCGAATCCCACCAAATATGTAGCATAGGAAAAATATTTGGTTATTTCAAAACAAAAATTTCAAAATGGTTAGTCATAGCATTTCCTGAACAATAATATTTGATTATGTCACAATCACAAATATAAAATTTTAAAGTTATAATGATGGGCCTATAAGAATGGTAAAAAACTATAACATTATTATCATTTAATATACCATTTCATAAATGTAGGTTAGTTAATTTTTTTATGGAAATCTGTTTTTCCAAAATATATGGGACATTTATAAAGTTCCAGATTTGGAGGTCACTTAACTATATAGCATCCTGTCATTAAAGAAGGCAGGATAAAGTAAATCTAAAGTATATCCTTCTGTCCTTCCATATATAGGATATTGTACAACATTAGGTGCTCAAAATAGTTTTGGTTTTTGAAAATGCTTATTGAGGAGATATTTTCAAATAATTTTATTTTGTTAATAAAGTAGTTTCATTTCATAAAGTATGAATTCAATCTAAACATTCCAACCGTCCTCTTGATCCTTTTATACTGTACCACTTACAGAGGCAATGAGGAAGGGAGCATGTGAGTAATGGAGTTAAACATCTATAGGTTCCACCTAGGGAATAGTTTCCAAGCCCTTTATCTCCTGCTACTGGGAAGAAGAGGACAGAGTGAAAGAACAAAATGTGTTTTTCATCAGTGTTGAAGTCAGTGGCTTTGGTTATATACTTTAACTTAATAGCTTGGAGTTACCAAAAATAGTATCTTAAATGTTTAGATTACATCATCTATGGTAACATCAAGATAAATTACAGATTTATTAGAAGACATAAAGTCAACAAAATGAATATATAGTAACTTTCAATCAAATGAAAACGATGCCTTGTTCCTTTAGAACCTACCCTAGACTTGACCACTACCCACTTTCCAGTACAGACCGTCATCTCAATCATTCTATGATAATAACCTTGTAATTCATCTCCTCACAACTTATTCCTCAACTATATATATTTTCCACAATCATCACAGTGATTTTTCAAATGGAAATAACTGGTCATATTATTCCCACCTTTAAGATTTCAAATGACTACATTTTACCTATAGGAAGAAATCCAGGTCCTAAAAAGACCTTGAAAATCTTGATATGATTCAGATAGCTATAGTGTATTTATTTAGTTATTATTTATTTTATTTTTTTATTTTTTATTTTTTCTGCCTTTTCTAGGGCCGTTCCCTCGGCATATGGAGGTTCCCAGGCTAAGGGTTGCATCGGAGCGGTAGCCGCCGGCCTACACCACAGCTACAGCAACGCGGGATCCGAGCTGCGTCTGTGACCCACACCACAGCTCCCCACAATGCTGGATCGTTAACCCACTGAGCAAGGGCAGGGACCGAACCCGCAACCTCATGGTTCCTAGTCGGATTCGTTAACCACTGCGCCACGACAGGAACTCCCAGCTATAGTGTATTTAAAATTAAAAGAAAAACAAAAGCACAAAATTTGCACATTCACACATAAAAGATGAAATATACACTTCTCTGTGGACATTTATCTATGATCAAAGATCCTTGTTAATCTGTATTCTAAAACTTGTAAGTAAATATGTCACAGGCCAAATTAATTTATTAAAATGTATATGTAAAATATTGTAACTATCATCACCTTATTCCTAACTTGGCTCACAAAGATGTATAAAAACAACCAAAAAAGATTCTTAAAAGACAGTACAGAACATATTAGACATAAGATGTTTGTGATAAAATATTAGTGGTCTTTGCTTGCCTTGATATAATCATCCAAGAGGGAACAAACTATACCATGCACACAGGGTGAGAAAAAAGTATCAAAATTTCAACAAATATTAGAGTTCTACAAATGCAAAATAAGGAAGAAATCACTGTCTTAAATACTTATTTCAATATACCAATGCTATGAGAAATAATTAGAGTTTGTAGAAAAGTAATAGTGATACAGAGACAGGTATACTGGTAAAGGAAGGAGCTATCATCTGCTGCCTTTCTATCTTACTATGATTTTAATATGTGTAAGTTAAGGAAAGGGGGGTTCGAAGAATATTAATAGTAGTCCAATTAATTTCCTTTTAAAAGTTGGATATTATTATCTAATGATATGGTATTATGTACCATTTTATGGTGTTTTAATTGTGTGACGTCCAGATAATAATCAACAAGTAGCCAACATGTTGCCAGTGTCCTTTTGTGTCTTATAAGGGGAGAAATAGCAAATTTCAGGTCATCCTTACCACTTCCAATCTACTTACAAATGATATTGCTATGGTGTGAATATCAATCCCACATTTACTGCTTGGGAATCCATACGGCTTCAAAATTGTCCAGTACTTAATTAAACTGTGTCTTAAATGATTGGCTTACCTGAAATTTTGACTTGAGACACCACTCCATCTCCTCCATCGCTGTGTGCACGAACCTCTACAACATATTCCCCATCCCTGGGGATTGGGACTTCTATGGAGTGTTTATGAGTTGAATACAGCTTGCCATCGTGCTGGCCATCAGGCCTATAGAGTACCTTAAAAAGTTTCAAAATACATATATTTAATAAATTTGTAATAATGAGCCAGTGCTCTAACCAGAATAAAAACGCATGTACTTTTATTAATAAAACATCTTACAGTGCTAGATACAACACTAGCTAGAAAATCCACGTTATTTTTAATTCACAGAAACTGATTTCACCTATTTTAAGGTGATCTAAGAGGATACATCTCAAGCATCTAAATTTTGCTTTTTGAAAGGACCTAAAACAGAGAGATGGGATGTTATCTTTTTGTGAAAAAGGTACACAATTAGGGCTCTTTCAGTATATTGAAGTAATCTAAAATATTGCCTCACAATTTAAATTTTTTTCACATTAGTCCTAAAATTTGGTATCCAATGAAAACTGTGATAGTGTGTGATGCAGAGAATATGTAGAAATAATCTTTTTTCCATGTTTGTTCATTTACGAAGGTACCTCAATATGTCAAATAATTCACTGTGTGCTTGGCAACACTATGTTAATCATTGCCAAACAAAGACAGGTTCTTTCTTTGTTCTTTAAGCACTAATTATTCTAACAACTCTATTTTTTAAAGCAGTTATTCTATCTTGTTCATTTGATATAGTATTTTTCTGGAATTCACTGAAGATCTTTTTTTATTTAAAAACTATGGTGAGTTTCTGATTCTGCTATACCGCTAGAACAAAAAAGTTGGATGGGTTTTGTCAAAACAACAGAAAAACCAAACATCAATCACTCTTTGTAAGAATGTAGCTTTTATGGGAAATAATCTAGTCATTTAATATATACCTTATATCCTGTCACTGTAGATTCATTTGATAGTGCAACCACATGATCCCAGGTGATTATGTAGCGTGACCCAGACCTTATCGAACTGATGATCCTTGGAGGCTGGCTTGGAGCTGTGAAAGTAATAATATGCAGCTGTTGGTCACCATATCCCAACTTCAGTTCTGCAAGCTGCATCACATCAGAAATTATAATACAAAAATGAAGTGACAACAACAGCTAATTTTGATGTGTATACCATATGCTAGTCACTATGGTATGCACTTTACATTTGTAGGTTCATTTAATGCACCTCATGGCCCTGGGAGAATAATATAATTCTCTTATTCTTTTCTCATCAACCTTCATTTGGATGTCTATCTCCACCAGTATTTCGAAATTGCTGTTCTCAAGGTCATCAATAATCTCCACCTGGCCAAATCTACTGTCATTTTTTTATTCTTTTCAAACTTAACATCTCTGGAGCATCTCACAGAAGTGACCTTCTAATTCTTTCTTGACTATCTTTTCTTAAATTAATAATGTCTTATAATCTTTCCTCTGATCTCTCAGATTGCTCCTCCTCATTACCCATCTTTTGCTAACTCCATGTCCACTGCCCAGTTTTCAAATGTTGGAATGACTTAGGACGTGATCCTGAGCACTTTCTCTCCTGTATATATGAATCCTCCCTAACCTTATATCTGAGCCCATGGCTTTACATACGCACAATTCTATCTCAAGGTCGTCTCTCTCTTGACCGCTAAACGTCCATGACCAACTTCCTATCTCTCCCTGAAGGTCTAAAAGGTTTTTAAAATGCAATATAATCTAGACAGAACATTTACTATGTGTGCTCCCAAATCTGCCTTTCTGTATATGACACACCCAGATCCCCAATGTCTCAAGCCAAAGTCTATTGCTTTCCATTTCCTTCATTGCCAACATTCAAATTAGCAGTGAATTGTCAATTTCGGCTCCCAGAAAATCTTCTACTTCTTTCTAGTTCTGTTATCACTTAGTGCTGACCACCATCATTTCTTTCTCAAAGAACGAAAAATCCTAATTGGCTATGCTGCAAATTAGATGTCACTCTCTGCCTTAAAATCTTCCAATAACTTATCCTTACCATGATCTATTAGACCTCTCTTAGTAGGACTCCAGCACACTTCTTCCTCCTCAGTTCAGAGCTTATGCTCTGGAACCATTGTCCTTTCTACACTTGAAACATATCAAACTCCTCCCACCTGAAGGCTTTGTACTAGTTACTTTCTCTGCCTGATACAATCTTCTCTGCAAAGTTCTCCTTCTTATTACTCATATCCTAGGTCAAATAGCATTTTTTCCATGAGGACATTCCCAACCATCTGATTAGGATTTGGTTCCCACCCAAGTTATTTTCATTGTTATCTGTTTGTTATATTTTATTTATTATTTATGTTTAATTGAAGTATAGTTGATTTACAATATTATTTTGGTTTCAGATGTACAACACAGCAATTCAATATTGATTATACTGCTTTAAAAGTTGTAAACTATTGGCTATGTTCCATATGCTATACAATATATCCTTACAGCTTATTTATTTTATATATAGCCGTTTATACCTCTTAAACGTGTACCCTTATCTTGCTTCATCCTCCTAGCCTTTCCACACTGGCAACCATTGTTTGTTTTCTATATCTCTGTATCTGTGAGTCTGCTTCTGTACTGCTAAACCCATTTTTTTTTGTTTGTTTTATAAGTTGTTCCACATGTTATATGATATCATACAGTTTTTGGCTTTCTCTGTCTGACTTATTTCACTAAGCATAATACCTTCCAAGTCCATCCATGTTGTTGCAAAAGGCAAAATTTCATTCTTTATTAATGGCTGAGTAAGTGACAGAGACAGATCCGAAATGTTTGTCTGACACCAAAGTCTGTATCTTACCACCATCTTCTATTATCTCATTGGGACTTTCTTTTTCCCCAAGTAAATTTCATAAAATTTCAAACTTTAATGGTAATCATGTCTGCAAATTCTTCTTTCTATTCAATTTGGGTTCAAGAAGGAGCTATCAAAGTGAAGCCAGGGAGATGTGAATTTGACCAGAAAATGTGAGCAGGGCAGGTAACCTTGTTATATTAGCAATAAGAACATACTGTAATTAGAGTGAACATAATGCTACATTTAACATGCAAGTGCATTGTGCAATGATGAAAGTTTATAAATCAAAGCAAAGAACAATTAGAGCATTTTCATTTTTCTCATGCAAACCCAAGTTTAAAATAGTAACAAATCAATTATCTAACGAAGCAAAATTTGGGTGATTACTTTGTAATTTCGTTGCTGTAATGGAACATTAAATGTGTGGACTTATTCACATTTTTTCATCATCTACAATAAGTAACCATGTTTTTGTTTTTTGCTTTATGTTTCTATAAATCTTGTGTGATTTTAGAGGTTAAAATTGAAAACCAATTGTGCTCAGGCTGTGAGGTAGTAAATTTCTCTCAAATATACTTGCATAGTGTTTGAATCAATTAGGAGTTTTTGACCAGTCCAAAATGCAAATGTTTAAACTCACGTGCTTTCTTGGTGAAGGTTTCAATCATATCACTGGGAGGTCCACACCCTGCGCTATTGCAGGCCCTCACTTCCACAAAGTACTGGGTGTCAGGGAGAAGGTTCTCCAGCCTGGCTGAGTATTCTTGGCTAGTGACTTGAACTCTGTGTGCAGCCGCTTCTTTGTCATGGGCAGCCCAGTATCGAATCTGCAAATATTCAAGTTGAGTAATATTTTTTCATGATTCAGACACTTCAGTTAAAAAAGAAATTGCTTTCAACTGGCTCTGACATCATTACTATTGGCTGAGCCTTATATTCTCAAATGTTACTTAACGTTACACTTCAGTCAGTCTTAGAATATGGCAAGGCACACAATGCAGATCTGATAAAAGATGTCAAAGGCAAATTAAAGACTCACCTCACTGCCTGAAATAGTCATACACAGATGAAAAAAAGAGAAAAAGCAAAACAAACAAAAACTTTGCATAAAATTTACTGTCAAAATATAAAACTGGTCTTTTTTTGGAAGCATTTGCCACAATAACTTTTATCATTTACTTCCTGCTTTATTTCTGTCTACATGATTGCAAACTTGTTAATGGCCACTGATAAACAAAAATAGTCATGTGGTCTAAAACATGTTAGCATAATTACTTTCTGACATCTTAAGAAGTCTGTATATAAAATTATTTCTTTGAACCTATATAGAGGCCAAATATCAAAGAAATATTATACCTAATAACTTCATTAATTGTATAAATTATTTATATTCAAAATAAATTTAAAAACTTTCACCCACGTTGTGACTGGAAATTACTATTACCAACATGTCAATGACAGCCTTCTTTGTCTCTAAAAGTTTAAGTAAAAGCTACAAATTGTAATTTTCATTCCTCAAATAAGCTGTTTTATTGGTTATAAATTTACAGTTATATCTAAGTTATAAATAAAAAGGAAAGGATGGCTTATAAGTATACTGCTATTTTATATTTTAAATGCCCTGTCTATAAAACAATGTGATTTTAATTTCATAAATAACCAAGACACTAGATAATAATATCTAATAATTATATAAACTTGAAGTTTTTATTTACACAAGCACATATGAACCCATAATAACAGGGAACTGAATGGCTAAAATTTCCTTAGTGAGGTTTAAATGTAGAATGAGTACATTCCAGAAAAAAGGCTAGTTATTAATTGCTTATTGATTTCCTCTGGAATATTCTAAATTTATTTACTAGTGCTCATTTTTTCTGATGCCAATGATATTAATTCCTAATAGTTTTGATAGAATCTCTTTGGTATTTCTCCCTTCTGACCAAAGGATGGTTTTGGAACTAAGGAAGTAGAATTACACCAGGTGGCTCCAAAGGCAGATTTCAGTTGGCAGAGAAGAACCTTGATAAGGATGGGAGCCACATTGTTAAGGCATGAGTTTCTTAGTGCTGGAAGTGTTCAGGTAGTGACTACGTCATCTGGAAATGAGAAAGATGACCTACATTTTATTGGGCACTTGAACTGTGTAACATGCAAGGCCTTGTCCATTGCTTGACTGAAGAGTTAATGAATATTTATATTCTAATTAAATGCCAGGTGTTAAAACAGAATCCACCAGATGCATTTTCTTCTCAACAAACCTAGAATGTTACCCTGTTTTATGGCAACCAAAACTGAAGTTCCAGAGGTTCAGGCATTTTTTTTTTTTTGTCTTTTTGCCATTTCTTGGGCCGCTTCCGCAGCATATGGAGGTTCCCAGGCTAGGGGTCGAATCAGAGCTGTAGCCACCAGCCTACGCCAGAGCCACAGCAACACGGGATCCAAGCCGAGTCTGCAACCTCCACCACAGCTCACGGCAACGCTGGATCCTTAACCCACTGAGCAAGGCCAGGGATTGAACCTTCAACCTCGTGGTTCCTAGTCGGATTCGTTAACCACTGCACCACGATGGGAACTCCCAGGCATTTTTTATATGGATACTTGCTGACTGAGGTATATACCATATTTTAAAATCTTAATTCCATCATAACAACTTTTTCATTCAGTTTAAAGACAAAAAGTTTTTTAACTAGATTAATACAGACTACTTCTAAAAGATACCATGTTCAAAAGTGAGGTATTAAAGCAACAAAAATTTTGGACATTTCACCCAAAATTCCATGACGTATTTTGGCAACACACCAAAAAAAGAATAAAATTTTCTTTAATTTACTCTTTGTACCTATAGCCTAAATGACCAATTACTTTATTCATTTGGTTTTTGGCAGGAATCTGTGTTATTTAGTCTCCACTGAAATTCACAATAAATTTAAGTGGTTCCTTAGTTATGCTTTAGTAACTAGGGAGCAAAAAAAAAAAAAAAAAGTTATTGAGTGTACCATGTAATCTCTGATTTTCTTATTTTAAAATATGAGATTTGTAAGACATTTTCACAGTATATTTAACCTTTACTAATTAAAGCATCTATAAAAATTATTTTGATTGAATAATCCATCTCTCTTTAATGTTTTCAAAAAATCCTAAAATACATAGTAGGTGGATGTATGTAAAATATGGCATCATTTTTTTCATCTGAATCAGCCACTGGCCATGCACTTAGAGATAACTTCCAAATAGATGATTTGGGCTACTACCTTTGGATCCCCACAGTGAGCTGCCTATTGCGGTGAAGAACCAACATTAATCTGTGAGAAAACTGTTTGGAGTGAAGGGTTCAACTTATAGTCGTGGAGCAGAACAAGTGCACCGCCTTTGACTAGTCACTTGGGAGACCAAAAGAGCCTGGATGAACTAGCAGAAAAATAAATAAATAAATGAAGCAGGTCCTACTTTATGGAAAGTAGACTATAAATTTATTTTCACATGCTAGAACAACATGTAGTGTATTTATTGCTATTTAATGCTGTGACAACATGATCATATAATCTCCACAACACCCATGTCTAGCGTTAACCTATTATAGTGCTTACTAAATAATTATGGAATTGCCTCGTTACTGGTCTCTACTATTGATAGATTATAACTTCCTTGAAGACAGGTCCTCATTATTTTCAAACACTGTGAACACAGGACTGCATTTGGTGTATGGCGCTCATTCATTCATTGAACAACTATTTACTATTTTGTACCAGCCACTGTGCTTGGTGCTGAGAATACAGTAGAGAACAAAGCAAACATGTTTTTGTCTTCTCAGATATCATAAAAAAGGAAAAAATCAAAATGTTTAAGTTCACATAAAATTACTAATATCTTTTTTTTTTTCTTTTTTGGCCACCCAATGGCATGTGGAATTCCTGGGCTAGGGATCAGATCTGAACTGTAATTGTGACCTGTGGTGCACTTGCAGCAATGCTGGATCCTTTAACCCACTGTGCAGGGCTGGGATCGAACATGCATCCAGGTACCCAGAGACACTACTGATCCTGTTGCACCACAGTGGAACTCCAAATTACCAATATATTTGATAGAGAGATCTAAGTGTAAAATTTTGCCCCAAGAAAATTTACTCTTTGCAAACAGTATTAGGAAGATAAAAAGAAGGGCCTCAGAGAAAGAGCTAGCTCATATTTTAATAAGGAATAATTATACTTTCCATACATTTATGAGCTACAATAACACTACTTTTGTGCAAAGATAGCAGTTTGTACAAATTTAAGAAATTTGTAGGAAAAACAACACTTTACTCTCATTTTCTCCAAAGAGGCTTAGAATAAAGAACTGGATTTTACAATTATAGAAGTGCTTAAGGATGTTTGGCACTTTTAAAAATTACGCTTGCTCCATTTTATTGTTTTCTATTTCAGTAAACTTTTGTATCAGATTTCCAAATTCTCTTCAAATACGGAATTTTCCAAAAAAAATCTTCTGACAACTGAATATTTTTTTGTTAAGATTATTGTTTTTAAACCTAAATATTTAAAATACTTAACATATTGAAATATTTAAAGTATTTAATATATTTAATTAACATTCAATTGATTATTTTATTTAATGATTATAAAATAATTGTTTAATTTAAATATTTAAAATATTTAGGAGAAAAATGAGGATTTTGATAAAAAAAATTTGATCTCTGAAAAGATAATATATAATAACTTTATATTATCCAGATCCCAGAGTAATTCAAACATTAGTACATTATTAGTACATTCTATGGGTTAGGAATAGCAATAATATGAATCATTTAAAATCTGTATTCTTATACACCTCTTGGCTATTCAAAGTTCTTCTGTTTTGTATCAGTGCAGGAAACAAAACAATTCTATGCAGGATTCAACTCCAGCATCCCATACGTACTACCAGTTAGCATGTCACCTGTGCTAGTGCACTAACCTGTCACTTCCTGTCTTGGGTCATCCTTGATGCTGCAGTGTGAACCTAGCCCTGAAGTTAGTGGGAGGGAGAAGAGAGGTGATGCTCTGGGGCCACTCTTAACAATGGAGAACAGGAGTGGATGAACCCTTCCCCTTTCACCCCATGTAAGGCTATTCTGAATCACATTTATGAAGCATCTCAGTGATCCCGAGGGATGGAGTACAAGTTGCCCATGGTTGCTGCCAACAGGATAAAGCATTTTTCTAAACAAGCTTCTCCCTCTCCTATTCACTTTGCTTTTCCCTCGTATCTGCTCCCTGGGATCATATTTAAACAAACAAAACAATCATAACAGCGACAACAACACTTACTGTTTCCACATGTGTATGATAGACTCTGCTTTCGGGAGATCCAGATGAAGGCAGACAACTTCTCCAAAATAAGAAAATCAAGCACTTCCTAACCATGACCTTATGCACATCATCATAATTTAACCTTTAAATACATCTGAGTAAACTGCTCAGGATTGATAATCTTTTAAGATAATTATGAAATCAATCATCTTCCTTGATTTTTGATTCAGTTGCTAAGGGTTTTTTTTTATTTATACCTGATGGCATATATTACGTGTTTTCGTTGACTGAATTCTTAACCTGCTGGGAAAGTCTTTTGTGGATTCCTGGGTAGGAACCTAAAGTTCTAATATGCCTTTCATAAGAAACACTTCTTGCTTTCTTCTAGTTCGCCTACACTTCAGGAAATTAAGATTAAGATAAGATTAGATGTGGGGACTCTTTAGGAAACATAGGACAAAAAGGATAAAACTTAAACATTCTATAAGATACACTTTAAAATCACAAGGGAAGAGAAGATCATTTTTAAACCCAACTGCCTACAGTTCTCATTTGAAATGTCAGGAAATTAACCTTGAAATGGGGTCAATCACACAGGATTTGGGCTTCTGCAGCTTTTTATGTTATTTTATTAATTTGCTGCTTTTTTCTCTGTTTCTTTGTAACCTAGATCCACAGCAGATTTTCATAAGATGTGCAATGAGGTATTAGTTTTCTTTATCATCTACCTTGTTAAGCCATTGGCTTCTTCCTTCAACTTTTAAAATAGAAACAATAACCACTTTATAGCGAGTTGAGCTTTTTTCTCCCATACAGGGGCATTTTCTTACAGGAGAATAAATGTTACGGATTTTCTCTTTTAAGATTTTATGCTTGTCTCTTTGATATTCAAGGCTGTGTGTGAAAGATTTAAAAGTTTTTTAAGGAAGACTACATGGAAACAATAATTACGCTATTTACTTCCAAGATTTTTAATTAACCATTCTCCGGAGAGGAAGACCTGGGTTCAAGTCAGGCCATACCAATTATTACTCGGAAAAATGTGTGTTTTTATTTGTTTTGTTTTGTTTTCCTTTTTACGGCTGTTTCTATGGCATATGGAAATTCCTCCATCAGGGTGAATCAGAGCTGCAGCTTCAGGCCTACACCAAAACCACAGCAACACCAGAACTGGGCAACACTTGACTCAAGCCCCATCTGTGGCCTACACCACACCTTGTGGCAATACCAGATCCTTAACCCACAGAACAAGGCTGGAAATTGAACCTGCATCTTCAGAGAGACAAGATCAGATCCATAACCTGTTACGCCACAATAGAAACTTGAAATACTTTTAAACCTCAAGTTCTTCATCTTTAAAATGGAGATTATAAGGAGTTACCATCGTGGCTCAGCGGAAAAGAATCTGATTAGTATTCATGAGGATGCAGGTTGGATCCCTGGCACCACTCAGTGGGTTAAGGATCTGGCATTGCGGGGAGCTGTGGTGTAGGTTGCAAACACGGCTCGGATCCCACATTGCTGTGGCTGTGGCATAGACCGGCACCCACAGCTCCAATTCCACCCCAGCCTGGGAACCTCCATGTGCCATGGGTGTGGCCACAAAAGGCCAAAAAATAAAATAAAATAAAATAAAATAAAATAAAATAAAATAAAATAAAATAAAATAAAATAAAATAAAATTAGAATAAAATTTAAAAATGGAGATTTTTAATAGTGTCTATTCCCTGGGATTGTGTGAACTCAATTTTGTGAGATTAATTGTTTAACATAGTAAGGCTAAGCAAATATTATTCTTCTCATTCTTATCATCAGTATCCCACTTCTGCAGATGAGCAAATGGATGCCAAAGAGATTCAACAGTTTGCCTCAGCACTAAGGAAAAGTGCCAGAGCCCTGTTTAAAACTCAGATACCCTGATTCAAAGTCCAGCACTTTACTCCAGATCACAGATTCCCTCTTGTTTTACTCAGTGGGTGGCCTTTCGGAGCCATGGTTGGTGAGCTGCCTACTCAGTCAGCTTGCCCTCTCAGTTCTCCATTCATCAACTGTCTGTGAGATACTCATTCCATGAGGGCAGGATTTTGTCTGTTTTGTTCTCAGTGCCAAAAACAGTGGGCACGTGGCAGGCACTAAACATTCACTGAGTGCTGATAGAAATAAGGAAGTATGATCAAATAAAGTGATCTTTTTCCAGGCTGTATTTCTGAAATGTAATCACAAAAGCAGCCCAAGGTTTTAAGTTTTAAACACACAAACTAACAGGAAGCTTTTTTTCCCTGGTATCGTAGGTTATGATTTGGGTAGATGTCAAAATTCTTAATTTTCACTCTTTGTGCTTAAAAATAAGAGATGACTTTACTTTTCCTACACAAGCGAGCATAAACTCCATTAGCATCATATTAAAGACCCCAACAGAACTGCTTCACTTGTCTAGATCTTATTTCCTTTGACTAAGACAGAGAGTTCCCTTTCTATGTGGCTAATTCCCACTACTCTTTTAAAACATTTCCAGGGAAGTTTCCTTTGAGCTATTTTGAGTGTTGCCAACTTTCCACCATCACTGATAACATAATCAGATATATATTTATTACATTTAGATGTGTTTCCTTTGGAAAGCCTTTTAGAACGGGAACTACTGAGTGAACCAGGATAAACATTTTAAATTACCCAATTACTGAAATGATTTCCCAGAGACTTGAGATTCATCATCACTTTATGTGAATATTTCTTTCAAAAGATCTTGTTTAACCTTGAGTGTTATTACCTTCACTTTATTTAGGTCACTCATTTGCCTACACACAGGAATCTGCATCTCTCATAGATAAGCCAGTTAGGAACCCCTGCTTTACTTTTAAATATTAATTTATAAATGTCCAACATATTAAACACAGATAATATAGTGTTTGGTGTCTAATAAATCAGAGGGACACAGAACACTGAAAGATGCAACATATTTGAAAACGTAACGCTGATAATTATTCAGTTTGATAAAAATTGAACTCACCTGATAGCTTTCCACAATTTTTTCTACAACATGCTCCCAATGAACAGATATCTCAGAAGATGATAAGACTTTTACGCCCACTTCTGTTGGGGCTTCACTGGGAGCTGAAATTTGAGGAGAACATTACATTCTTATATAAGATGCTTATATTAAGAAACTCAAATAGCACCATTTGCTATATGACTGAATGAAACTGTACTTTAAAATAATTTTAGTATTTCCAAAGTAAAAAGTAAGTCCTATAATTGTATTACATCTTCCTCTATTTTTGCTATGCTTACTTATTTCGTAGTCCTCAGTAACACGTGTACACACATATTCATATACATGAATAGTAATAGAGACAGACACACACATATATATACATGAATAGACGCTTTCACAAAATATGGAAAGATTTATTGATTTCTCTGATATCTGTGAGCAAAAACCATACTAACATTTTTGTGTTTCTCTCAACTAACCTCAGAAAGCCATGGATACAAATCAAAATTTATTATGTTTAGCTTATCAACTCTACATTATCAAAAATAGGAAATCTGGTATTTATTATAGAAAATTATTCATTACAATTAATTTTCAACTTTCCTACACTTCCTATTTATATAAGCAAAAGATACACAGCAATACTTCCCTTTCTCTTTTAAGCTAAGATCTTTTTATTTTAGATCCCTTGAAACAAGTTCTGACAGCCACTGCTTCTTGGGCTCAGGAAAGCTTTTATAAGTCTAATCTTCCAACTGGGCATCAAGTCAAATATGTATCAAAAAGGTTTCTGTTCAGTGACCAAAAAAGTAATTTACATCCTTTACAAAAATTACACAAAGAGACTAAGGAGATCTTAAGCAGGAGTGATCAATTTTTATTGTCTTTTATTAACAAGCCATAATCCTCTTTTATGCTAAAATATCCTGCACATGAACAAAGCCTCACTTTCAAAACAAGGTACACATGTGGCGGTATGATTGATTTCTGAGCAGTGGAAGAGAAAATGAATACTTATACAAGTTTTGCGCATGCAGGTTTTATGAGACTCATGAAACATTTAGGAAAGAAATATAATTAAATACAGATGGCCATAACTAAAGAGGTGACAAGTATGGCCTTTTGCCTGATGACTTTAGCATCAAATAAAACAGTTAAAAAAAAAAAAGGAAAGTAGTTGAGAAGGTAACTTGTAAAATGTTTTGTAATTTTATTTTTATATAATAATTTTATATTTTACTCTGGGAGATGTACTTATATTGTTCAAACTATTAACACTGAGTCAAGTTATATTTCTGTGGAATCAGAACAAGTGTAGAAAATATAATTAATTCCTCAGGATTAAAGAGTCCTAAATTGATGATAGACTTAGAAATTTCTACATGCTAATCTTTCTATGTAATTAGTTGCACTAACTTTTAAAAAGTATATGTGTACATATATACATATATATGATTGCCTTTCATAGTCGTATTAGACTTAAAGACCATGGGATGATTTTATTACATATTAAACTTTAAACAAATAAGAGAGCTAATAAATCTATGACTGAAGAGTATAAATTCTAAAGGATAGCTAAAGGCTTATTGTGGGCTAAAAATAAGGTAACTTGGGAAACCAATGGACAGTGTTTTTCTTCTAAGAAATCAGAAGAGTATTTCACGTAGTTTTGGGCTTTTTTGTTGTTGTTGTTGTTTGTTTTTCTGCTTTTTAGTGCCACACACAAGGCATATGGAAGTTCCCAGGCTAGGGGTCGAATCAGAGCTACAGCTGCCAGCCTACCCCACAGCCACAGCAACTCAGGATCCACGCTATGTCTGCAACTTACACCATAGTTCACGGCAATGCTGGATCCCTGACCCACTGAGGGAGGCCAGGGATCAATCCCGCATCCTCATGGACTTTAGTAGGATTCGTTTCCACTGTGCCACAATGGGAACTCCCTAGTTTTAGTTTTTCAAACTCTTCCATTTGTGCTTCTCACACTTATGCAAAGAGAAACTCAGCCAAGAACAAATGTGTTAGGTCAGAAGGCAATGAAACTTTGTTTTTCTAGCTGGTTTTCATTTACATAGTGCACATGTGTACAAAGATAAGGAGGTCTTATCTTTGCAATAGAAAGATAAATAATAAAAAGCATAGTAGCTTAAATAGGAAATCATAGAAATCACTGTAATTATATTTAATCTAAAACTGCGTATCATTTATCATAGATATGTAAGTTCTCCAGAAGAATGCTCAATTCAATTAAAGTTCATAGAAAAACAAAGAAAACCAGTACCTGTATTTTTTCCCCTGAATAACCTTTCAGTCATTTTTTTTCCAAGAAAAAAAAAAATTCAACTGGCTGACTCCTTTTTCATAGAATTATACCTAAATTGCCCTTAGTAAAATTCCAGCGCTCTATCGTATTGACAAAGAGAGATACATAAATGCTACAATTATACAGTTTTGAGTTAAAAGGGGACATTTTATCAAAAAAATATACATTGAGGAATTTGTAAAGTAGTGAATTTTATGGATGCACAAACATACTGAGGTTCTTGTTAAGTTTGGAGAATTTTTAACTGCAAAATTGTAATTGAGAGGCCAGAAACAGGGGTCTAAGCCAATGATTTTAGTGGCAATTTCCTAACTACCATAAAAATGACCTAAAGGATGAAAAGGATTTTGGTAACATTCTTGTCATTTAGATAAAGAGATTGACATTTTAGTCAGGTTCAAAATAATACTCATTTACTTAATGCCTAGTATCTTAAAAGGTCTTAATAAGTAGGCCAAGAAGACAGTAAAGAATGTCTCCTGGAGAATGAAGTTCTTCCTCCCTTCTCATGCTGATGAGGTCTTTCTTTTACCCACCGTCTTGTGCAGAATGAATGACGGCTGTGAGACTGTAAGGTCCATCCCCTTTGTTGTTGAAGGCTTTGACTTTGACTTGAAACGCAGTGGAAGGGCGCATGGTCTCATCTTTATGGACGTATCTGCCAGTGTCTGGATTAGTAACTGTCACTTTCTTCCATTCTTCCCCATCAAATGGCTTAAATGCCACTATATAACCGAAATTGTTGCCGTAGTGGTATTCTCTTGACAAAGGCTAAATGGAAATTAAAATATTAAATAGATTTAAGCAAAAGAGTTAACAGGGGTAAAATTCCATCCTATGCAAACAATAATAACGCTACACATGGAAGCATGCTTTCTGTAAAAACCTACTTTGTTGTCACTGAGAGCTCTCTGGAAGGGCCAGGGCATAGACATGCTGGTAAGTGCGGTGGCTTCGTTTACCAAATTTGCTATTTCTGGAGCATCCCACGGGGGCTCCCACCTCAGGTCTCTTTACTTTCAGTTCCTTCTTTCTAGGATGTTTTCCCATGTATTAAATGCCCTTCCTTCATTTTCTTGAAGTAAAAAGCTACTCAATGTTTTCCCCGGACACAGAATTTGCCGTTTTAAGACTCTCTCTGCCATACTCCATATCCCATCTCCCCACCTTATGTTTTTCTCCTCAACAATATCATGATCTACACTTGTATATTTCACTTACTATCTCCTATATTGTCTCTTTTAACTCGCAGAGTATAAGTTTCAGGAGGGCAGAGTTATTGCCAGTTTCGTTTACCTCTTTTTCCTAGAACCAAGAACAAGGCCTCAAGTAATGCTTATTCAAGGGAGAAGTAAATGAATTGCTTTAAAATTGAAAGTCCATGAGCTAACGATAGGCTAGACTATCTAGAATAACCAAACAATAGAAACTGATCAGAGGAAAAACAGAGAATGGGAAAAGAGGAAGAGATAACAGGACTCTCATTTGCAGGAGGCTGGGCCTGGGCCCCATCTGACGCCAATATGGAAGCAAAAGCTCAGTTTTGCCTTACTTTCTGAGAGTTATTATTGCATGTCAATTGCTCATTAAAGTCTGCATCAGCTCTAACCATCCATTATTTATAAATACAGACTCAAAGCAAGTCCTAGTGATTGCTCATTATTTAGTCTTTTTTAGCCATAGTAAGCCACGAAAAAAACCTGGCATGCATTGAAGAAAAAAAAAATGATGTAATTTATTCTTGTTTGTGTTTTGGGCATTGTCTTTGATTTCAGTTTATTTTAAGAAACAAAAAGAGTTTGCGATTAAGTGTAGGTAAAGCAGCCTATAATATATTCAACTTTTTCATACTTACCGCCCATGTTATGGTCAGTTCTCTATTGCTTCCACCCCCACCTCCTACGTCTGAAGGAGCCACGTTAGGTGCTGAAACAAATAAACAAATAAGTTAAAAAAAAAACACAAAAAATAGAGGCTACATAATTTTTTTCTGACGTTAGAGTTCTCATTCACTTAGAAACCATACATTCTGTCTTTTACTAGGAAAGACAAGCTGCACTCATGATCTACAAAGTTATAACAACAGCACCCCATAGTTGCTGTAATAAACAGTTTTACTGTCAAATGTTACGACTGACTCAGTGCAATAGGAAATACGTCAGTTTCCTCCAGCAAAGGATAGTGAAGCAAATTTGCCTTCCCATCTTTTTTTTCTTCTATCCTTTTATTTAATATGATTTTGAAAGATTAGATGTACTTGGTTGAGAAAATATTTCACAGCTCTTACTTTTGAAACCCATGACCTTTTAACAACTCACTGTTGTGTTAGTTTTATGCCTCAATTTGCAATGAACTGTTAAGAAATGGTGCCATGCTCATTAACACAGTATTAGGCTTCCCTGAAATATCTGGAAATAGTAGAAATCTAATACTGTCCCTGTGCTTTCATCTTCAGTGCCTGAATCTCTTCTGGGACTCTGTCACATCAGTGACTCTAGTTCTTCCCTCTTCCCATCTCTTTATACCATTCAATTTTCAGGCCCTCTACTGTAGTGATTACCCTTTGCCATCTTTTCATCCTTAAAAATCATCATGTAATATTGCTTTCCTTTACATCTCCAAGCCATCACAGCCTTTCCTGTCCCTGAACTGCAAAGAACTGATATATGACTGTTTTTGTATTTCTCACTGTAATCACTTTTTAACAACTCGAAATCTATTTTCCACTTCTTCATATTACTGAAATAACTCAAAAAACCCAAAGAATTGCTTTCAACCACCAAGTTCCATGGCCTCCTCTTTGTTTTCCTCCAAGTTATTCTCTCCCCTTGGAAGCCCTTTCAGGGTGGGTGCTGTATCTTAGTGGGCATGTATACTAGATCTTACTTAAGTTATAACTCATTGGATTTGCAAGTTATTGGAACTGTACAGATAAATACTAGAAGGTAGCTTGTTCCTGCACACTAGGCACTTGGAGACCAGGTACCCAACTACCATCTTTACAGAGAACATACATTTTCCCACACAACTACAGTGGCTCAGTCTGAGATAACATTCCCAGATCTGCCAACATTTTAAACAGATGTCAGTTCTTCCTTGAGTCTTCAAATAGTTCATCCCAACAGGAAAAGGTCACACCTTCCTCAGAGTACTCATGGACTGAATTACAGATCCTAATAAATGTGATTTACAGATAAATGCTTCAAACTTCCTCTGTGTCAACCATATAAATTCTCTGTTGAGGTCTGTACATTAGTTGCACAAAAATGAGCAAAATACATGCTTTTCTTTATATCTATGAAACTATATGGTTTCCTTCCTAGATTATAAAAATAATGTTTGAGAGATTTTATTTTACTATTCAACTGTTACTGCAGTGAGTATTAGAGATGAAACTGAATGAGTAGGAGTGTTAAAAGATAATTTACTTGTAGCACTTTAGATAAAACACATATTGAGGGCTGGAATATTAAAATACTCCTGGAAACCCTTTAAACCTCATAACTCATGGTCTGACCTTAAAACCCTACATGCTATAGAGAAACAAAGAGCATGTTGTCTTATAATCAATGAATAAATCAAACTGGGTGTTTTTAACTCTAAGTACCAAGTATGGTGGTCACAGGCAAATAATTTTAAAAATAACTCCAGAATAATTTATTATCCTGCAATTAGTTGAATCAAATATAGCCTTCATCAGGACAAATATTATTTGTGAAGGCATTTCACTGTAATTCCTTTCATTATAATCATTATTAACCTTTTTATTTAGAGCAGAGCTAAAAATAGAGTATGTTTATGTTAAAGTGAATATTTTTCCCATATCATGTTTATTTTAAGGTGCAACAGGCTTCAAATAAGTTATTCAGGGTTATTTTGCTTTTCAAGGATCACCCATTGAGGTCATGATGCTGACAATAAGACAAACAAAAGCCTAGAAATAAAGGTAGCTGTATCTTTTATTTATTTATTTTTTATTTTATTTTATTATTATTATTTTTTGTCTTTTTGCTATTTCTTTGGGCTGCTCCTGCGGCATATGGAGGTTCCCAGGCTAGGGGTCAAATCAGAGCTGTAGCCACCAGCCTACGCCAGAGACACAGCAATGCAGAATCCGAGCCGCGTCTGCAACCTACACCACAGCTCACGGCAATGCCGGATCGTTAACCCACTGAGCAAGGCCAGGGATCGACCCTGCAACCTCATGGTTCCTAGTCGGATTCGTTAACCACTGCACCACAACGGGAACTCCTGTATCTTTTAATAGGGTGTTTTATATACTACTTGGATTAATAATTGACTTAGTTTTCTTCATTTAGCTATGAATGTTCAGGTGCAGCTTTAGCTCTTAAGGGACAGTCTTTCACTTGTGGAACGGACATATAACCAGACCTACATATCTGACATGAATCTGAGCACCAAGCTGCTCTGTATTTGTGTCGAACTGTTCAGGAGCTGGAGGACTTAGCCAAATAGTGATTCATTTCAGGGAAGTAAATCACTCTAAGCACAAGGAAGCTTATTTAACTTTAGGCCCCAGGGCATCTGACAGTGAGCAAACTAGGCTTTCTCATCACAATAAATCATTAAAGACAATTTAAACAAATATTTAGGAAAAATAAAAAATTACTCAATTAATCATGAATTAAACACTTAAACATAGTGAAGTTTTTAAAATTGTCCTTTTTGCCATGATTCCAGTTTGAGATTTCATAATGATGTTGATAAGAGGGCTTCTATATTTCTGTTGTAGATCTTAAAAATATTTTAAAAGAAAATCAAGCCAATGCCCTGATTATTCTTTCCTATGAAAAGAAACTAATGTTGCCAATTTTACTTTTACATTTGAATACTTAAATAATTAGCATATAAGTTCCTTTAGGGGCTTTAGCTTTTTATGTAACAATGTACAAAGTGCCTTGTGACAAATCCTAAAATTTATATAGCCATTTTTACAGAAATAAAATTACCACGAATGTAGCTTCTCATTTTAATTTTCATCAGAATTTCACTGTGATTTAAAAACAAATTTTTTAATAAGAGATTCAAAATGTTATGAGCAATTCTCTAGATAACCAAAGGGATTATAGCCTGCATTTGCTTTTATTCTCCCTATAACTATATTTTCTTTCTGAAAAGCCATTCATAGAAGCAAATGATCTGTATAATATTTGGATGTTCAGATGAGAGTAGTTCTTCATGACTCTTCTGATTTGCTGCCCTGATGATTGCTAGTGCTCTTAATGCATCTATTAGGTTAAAATGATTTTCTTTCTAGGTAAAAAAAGATAGAGTCTAAGATAGTTCACAAAATATATTAATGTCTTAAGGTCTTATCAGGCCAAAATTATAGTTTGTTTATTAATTTGGGTGTTACCAAAAAGGAAATTTAAATGAGTGGAGCAGATTAAATCTGTTAACTGCTCAGTGGAATGATAATCTAAAAATACGTTGTTTTAGGAAATGTTTTGATGGACAGAAAAGAATGTTACCAACTGAAATAATCATAATGCATAGTAAATTTATTACAAAGACCCCAAACCAATTATGAATTATTTGTTTAAATTAAGTAAAAAGAGTTAGCATTTTCTAGTTTATCTTTCCCAGTGTATTAAAAACAAAAATATCTAATGCATATGTTAACCTTGTTTGAAACAAAACAAATTATATTTGGTAGAGGATTCTTCCTAAATTTTAAAATGCAAACATCACTATAGCTCTGATCACTACTTTTCATTTTCCTCTATTAACTTACAATTGCCAGAAACATCATCTTCCTTCTAGGTCCTCCCTTTTTTTCCTACAAATAATTCTGAGCACCAGTAATGGACGTGGTACTGTGTTAAGTACTAAAGTTAAGACTATGAATAAGTGAGTTCCCATTGTGACTCAGCAGAAATGAACAAAAAGACCAGTAACCATGAGGATGCTGGTTTGATCCTTGGCCCCAATTAGTTGGCTTAGGATCCAGTGTTGCTGGAGCTGTAGTGTAGCTCAAAGACGAGGCTCAGATCCTGCACTGCTGTGGCTTAGGCTGGCAGCTCTAGGTCTGATTCAACCCCTAGGCTGGGAACTTCCTTATACCACAGGTACTGCCCCACTTCCCCCACCCCCCAAAAAACCGAATATGAATAAAATTTGATTCTAGTTCTAGAGATGCTCTCATTAATGTAGAAGAAACTAAATATGTACAACTGGCTTTAATTCAATATTTAATTAAATATCCCCAATGTGTTAAAAATCTTCAATAAAATGTTGCTGGATAAGTGAAAGAATAAGTTAAAAAACACAGCTTATTGAAAGACTCAACTAGAACTCAGAAATGATTTTTATATATTGCATCTAATCAGATACTCAGATCAGTACTTTGATATAAGTATACAGAAGAGTAGTATTATCCTCTTTTTATAATAAAGGCAAATGAGTCCCAAAAGAAGTTATTTAACCTGTCCAGGTTACACTGCTCACATATAGAGAAGCTGAAACTTTTTTTTTTTTTTTTGGCTTAAGTTTGAATTACTTTTAGTTTTAGAGACAGTTAACAAAAGTCGTAGAATTTATCCTTGACTCAGCCTCCACCTGAGTTAACATCAAACATAACCAAGTACAGTGATGACAACTGAGAAGTTAACAGTGGCTCAATAATGTAAACTGTGGATTTCATTTGGATTGGGCCAGTTTTTCTACTAATGTCCTTTTTCTGGAGTTGCACACAGCCCGGCACACCACAAGCTATTTAGTTGACATGTCTTAGTCTCCTCCAGACCCTGACGGATCTTCAGTCTTTCCTCGTCTTTTGTGACCTCACTTTTTTTTTTGCCCTGCCCATGCACGCAGAAGCTCCCAGGCCAGAGATCGAATCTGTGCCATAGCAGCAACCTGGGCAACTGCAGTGACAATGCCAGATTTTTAACCGGTTGTTCCAAGAGGGAATTCCTTTTTTGCTGTTGTTCTTGTTTTATGTTTTTGTTTGGTGACCTCACATTTTCAAGAGCACTGACCGAGTGTGTTTTAGTTGCAACTTTAACCCTGGCCTCCATATGGCTTAAAAATCTATACTCTCTGCTTTATTAAAAAAAAGTGTCTATTTTATTATTAGTGACAGCTACTAACTTTAACATAGCACCTTAACAGCTATAAAATATGTTTTTAGCACCATTCTTCTCTTTTATCAAACATATCTAATAAATTTAAAAAAATACTGAAAGAGCAGAACAGACATGAAATTAAAGCTCTACACACTGGAAAATGTTGACTCCAGTGTTATGTTATTTTTTTTTTTCCTTCTTAGGTTGATCTGGCAAAAAATGGCAAAGCTGTCAAAACAAACCTGAATGCACCATTTTAGGGTATCAATTCACCAACTGCACCTGCAGAGCTATTAGCTATGGGATATGTCTTTACAATGACACATCACTTTGAAGGATGCTTTTATCTCTTTCTTACAGTCAAAATTAAATGGGTTACATTGAGTTACAAACGCATCTTCTAATTCTTCACTTGGGACCATCCATTTTATAATGCACTTTTCTGAAACCAAAGAATATACCCAACTGTGCAGGCAATCTTAACATGAAGTAACTGGACAGATAAGGGCATGTGCTGCACTAGATAATGTTGTGTCTTTCAATCAGCATAATGAGGAACAGGAGTAACCTTTCCATCAATTGGAAACCAGCCTTTATCCCACATGACATATGCTGGCATCTCTTAGAGAATTGCTATAATGGTACATGACAAGACAAACATCTCCCTGTTTTAGAAAGTATTTTTATTTTTTTGTAAGGATAAAAAAATGTAAATGTCCAATTTTATGAATATTCAAGAAAAACAGCAGTTAAAGAGAAAATCTGTTGGATTTTATTTTATTAAATATATAAAATTATTCCTTTAAGATCATTAAAATCATAAGAAATTATATAATCCTCTATTCTGCTTATAAAAATGGAAATATATTGCCAAATGAAGTGATCAGTGTCAGCGTAGACAATATTTTCTTATAAGCATATTAAAGTTTAAAATGATCATTAATAACATAATAAAATTTTTCTTCAGCAAATATTATGCACTAGGCAGAACTAATTGCTTTCCTTTCATGTTTGTAGTCATAAAAATTTCTCATAAGAAATAATTTCCACTTAGAGATGAGAAAACTCAGGCTCAGAGAGGTTAAGTAATGTGCCTCTAATCACAGAGCTTGTAAATTATAGAATCAGGATTCTTTTGCAGGATCAGTGTCCTGGAACTTCATTACCTCACAAAGACCTCCGAGAAAGTGGTTTAGAAACAAAGCTTTCAGGCATTCCCTTCGTGGCTCAGTGGCAAATGAACCTGACCAGGATCCATGAGGACGAGGGTTCAATCCCTGGCCTTGAGCAGTGGGTTAAGAATCTGGCATTGCTGTGAGCTGTGGTGTAGGTCACAGACACAGCTCAGATCCTGTGTTGCTGTAGCTGTAGCATAGGCCAGCAGCAGTAGCTTGGATTCGACCCCTAGCCTGGAAACTTCCATATGCTGCAGGCGTGGCCCTAAAAAGCAACAAACAAACAAAAAACCCCAAAGCTTTCAGGATTACAAACCCTGGATTTGAATCCAGCTTTGTTTCACATTAATTGGGTATCATCTTGACTTCTTTGTAAAATTAGGAACAATAACACCAATTTCATAAAGTTATTATGGGAATAAAAAGGAGCAATGCCAAATAGAGAGCTTAGCATGCTCTCTGATAACATACAGCAAGTGCATAAATGATGATAACCATAAAAGCTGATTAATAAAGGATCCTAAAATATTTTCCTATGAAAGGTTAACAAATGTATTAGAGGTTATAGGGTTTATTCTTTTCACAGCTGAAAGGAATGAGTCATCTCATTTTATCTCTATATATGGGGCTGTATCTTACATTGTGAATAAGACTGTTATTACTTCATGTGTTTGTTTGTTTTGGCTCTAAAGGCTTTTAAGAGAAGTTATTATTCAAGCACCCTAGAGAGAGAATTAGTTCCTTAACAAAATACCATTGAGCAAACACAATGTGAGAGGTGATGCCAAAAGTTGTTGGTTGAAAGTAACAACCTTACAAAAATATTAGATTTGAGAATACCTGTTAAATCAAAGCAACTTGATGATCTCTCAGCATGATTTATGCGGTTGAAATCACCAGTCAGAAAATGTTCTAGTTCCTTTTTCATGTTTGTCTTTCGAGAAAGGGCAACTGTGTTCAGTCCCATTACCCAGAAGCCCTATTACAAACATAGGAGGCTCTAAGAAATAATCAAAACAAAACACAAGGATCCTGGCTCTATGGTATCTGTGTTTCTAAAGCTGCAGCTTATATTACCTGCATATCCTAATAAGATTTTTGTGAGGTACAGAAAAGGAACAATAGCATTCATTTCAAAAGTGGATATACTAAAACAAAAACAATAGTGTTGAGGCCATATCTAGTTTCATAATTGAGAATAAAATGTGAGCTTCTACTAGAACACTAATAAAAGTTCATATGAGTCTTTGTGCTTTTAGAGTCCTAATTGAGAAACCACTTTTTAAAAGAGAAAGTTCAGTATATGAGAAGAGTTGTCAGACAGCTCTGAATTTGAATTCTGAATCTTGCAAGTAGTTGTACTAACTTAGGTAAACTATTTAGTGTCTCTGAGCCTACTGTCTATCAATGAGCATTGGATTGTAATGTCTACCTCAAAATATTATTATGAGGATTAACCGAAATGTGTGTGAAAATACTCGGCACAGATCAGTATTTTAGTGTTATTTCCTCCTCTATTACAGAATCATTAGTTTTATCTGGTAAGTTATGTGAAACTACGTGAAACTTTAAGGGACAGTTTATGGATGGTAGTCTCTATGGATAATTTGGCTTTAACAACTAAAGACAGTATAATTCATGATTCTATTTAGAAGTCAGGCCAAGGCATTGAGGTAGCCAGAAATGTGGATAAGTAATATTAAGATATCACAGCAGAATTTTAATGGTGGTCTGTCTTCTATTTAAAATATTTTCCCCCAAATAAAGCACTGAAGGTTGGCAAGGCATAGTAAAAATAAACAAACCCAGAGAGTCTACAAAACATTTTCTTTTTCACAGACAGGGAATAATAAAGAAGACTTATTATTGGAATCAGAACACTATTTTTGCCTAGAAATACCAGGGAGAAAGAAAACAAAGCAGAGTACTTCTTGTACTAAAGGCTATTAAAATGGAGTTGGTATTTAGCATAAAAAATGTGAACCTAGGAGTTCCTGGGTGGTGCAACGGGTTAAAGATCTGGGGTTGTCATTGCAGTGGCACAGGTTCAATCCTTGGCCCAGGAACTTCCATATGCCACTGGTATGGCCAAAAACCAAACCAAACCAGACCAAACCCAAACCAAAGTGAACTTAAATTGGAAGAATAGCCAAGGTTGAGGTGTGATAAAACAGCATATTTAGAGTGACATCTAACATTAAAATAAAACACTATAGCTATTTCTGAGATGCTCTACTGCCCAGGTAGTGAAGGTCTGAGAGTCCTCATCACTTTCTCTCCACGCCCTGCTCATCCTATTCTTCCATCCAGCCCCTCCATCCCCACGACGCTTTCCCCACGACGCTTATAAATGTCTTGAGAGACACAAAAACATTCTGAGCCTTCTAAATCACGGAACCTGTTAAATCACTTCCCTGCCTGGATAACATTCACGATTTACATTAAGGTTTATTTGCTAAACACCAGCTTCATTTTCTTGGTGTTGTCAGCAAGACATGTTTCTACAATATTTTCTTAGCCTCTTTGCTTCTATTTTCTATGCTGAAAACTCCATCTTGTCCTGATTTACTTTACCCCATCTTCCTGCTTGGAAAACAGTCGCAGTGCTGGTATATGACTTAAGCTTAAGAACAAAGACTTAAAGGCATAAGTTATTCATGTCGTCAGCTGAATGAGGACATAATGCATTGGTCTAGGCACACCGGACGTGTGCAGGTAGACACGCCATTTGCACAGCATGATATGTCCTCTAAAGAATAAGAGGAAGATGAGCCTCATGGCCCCAAGGGGTTTATGAGGGGTCCTTAGTAGGATGTGCATTGGCAAGGAGAACTGAGGTGCAAACCTAGGCACGCAGTCTGCAGAAGCACAATGGTGATTCTCTAGATGCTATGCATAGATAGCTAATGCCAAGCTTCCTCAATGCTAATGATTGTTAAATGCCTAAAGGTCAGAATAAAAGCTTAATCAGCTACCGGCTATGAGACTTTTAAAATAATTAAAAAAGCCTATATCCTGCACCTATTACCCTCTCCTCATTTGACATAATCCTAAAGAGCACAACAAAAGCAGTGTGGTTTCTTGAGGTGGCGCTCTTGGTCCCTGAGACCTTGAGTCCCTGGGTTCCTGGTTCCCACCATTAATTAAGATAAATGTCTCTGTGTCTTGTTTTATGTTAACTTTTTCCTTAAGTTTCACAGCACCCATTCTTTAGCCCTAACCTGCTGAGCTGGTCTCGGCAGGTGTCAAGTGGATTATGCAGTGGCTCTTTCCTATTAATTATGTAAAATGTCCTAAAGCTTCATACTACCCCTTTGTTTTTACATCTTGACACAGAATGCACACGTGTGAAATACATATACACAAATTTTTTAGATACATTACTTACCTCAGAGAATTATTTCCAAATACGTTCAATTATATATTAAAGTATCACTGAATTTACAAATGTTTTACATGCTACAAAGTTTCTTCTACGTACCAGCACCATCTGTTTTAATTTTGTTTGATGGTATACTGGGCTCTCCTATACCCAATGTATTGGTTGCTACCACACGAAATTCATATTCCATCCATGGGATTAAATCCACTGCTCTTGCTGCTTCCATGTTTCCTTCAATAATTGGGGGATCTATATAAAATAAATATTAAATAGAGATTATTAGCTGAACATCACTTCATAATTTTTTTACTAGTGTATAGTTAATTTACAGTGTTGTTAATTTATGCTATACAGCATAATGACCCAATCATATATATACACATTCTTTTTCTCATACAATCTTCCATCATGTTCTAGCCCAAGAGATTGGATATAGTTCCCCTGTGCTGTACAGTAGGACCTCATTGCTCATCCATTCTAAATGTAATAGTTTGCATCTACCAACCGCATATTCCTTATCCACCCTATTTCCTCCCCCATCCCCCTTGGCAACCACAAGTCTGTTCTCTATGTCTCTGAATCTGTGTCTATGTTATCACTTACATGTTGAATCTAAAATATGGCACAAATGAACCTATCTACAAAACAACATCACTTTTTAGAGTTCCCAATTTTTATATTAGTGTTTTGAGAAAAGAGCACATATTCCATTGATTTGTAATAAAAATAAAAACTAGCTATGAGAAAATATTCAGTTCAAGGGAGTGAGAGGGGAGGTCCTTAATAAATAAGTTAGAGAGATATGCATAGGTATCATTTATTTCCTAAGTCTAGGGTGGAGGACTGAGATTCTACACTTCTAACCAGCTCCCAGCTCATGCCTCTGCTAGTCCGCTGGCTACACCCTGAACAGCAAGGAGCTCTGTTCTAAAGACAGAATCCAGAAAGATTTCCTGAGGCAAGGGTACACCTTGGGCAGGTAAAATTTTTGTGGACTGCCACTGATGTAGTGTATGAGTAGATTTATTACTAGGGTACCTATGTGTTTAGACCTTTTTGGAGTTGGCTTTTTAGATTTCTACCGAAATCGTTTATGGTAGTGATAATAAATGTTATAATAATAATTCATTCAGATATATTAGGAATTTCTCAGCGTTTTATGGTACTAGATACTAATGGGAAAATTATAATTTAGGGGTAGGATATGATTCAAGATTACTTGTTTAACTGAGGTATGATAATACATACAACCAAGGTAGGACTATACATTATTCTAAGCGCTCTTAAAATATTTTCACATGTTGTTGTTGTTGTTTTTTTTTTTTGTCTTTTGTTGTTGTTGTTATTGTTGTTGTTGCTGTTGTTGCTATTTCTTGGGCCGCTCCTGCGGCATATGGAGGTTCCCAGGCTAGGGTTGAATCGGAGCTGTAGCCACCGGCCTACGCCAGAGCCACAGCAACGCGGGATCCGAGCTGCGTCTGCAACCTACACCACAGCTCACAGCAACGCCGGATCGTTAACCCACTGAGCAAGGGCAGGGACCGAACCCGCAACCTCATGGTTCCTAGTCGGATTCGTTAACCACTGCGCCATGACGGGAACTCCTCACATGTGTTTTTAATAATTAAGCTACACATACATGTGCTTGTAAATACCTGTATATCACTTATTTGGAAAATGTGTTTGCTTAGGCTTGTGTATGACTCATTATTTTATTACTTGGGGAATTTTTATCTGGCATAGCAGCTTATGAATAAGTAGTTCTGTAAGATGTTGTACCCATCTCCACAAAAAATACTAAGCATCCCAGTGTTCAGTTTCTACTTTTGGACCAATTCATACCACACCCAGACTATCCCATACTTCATTCACATTGGCATGTGTGGCATGTGTGGCTATATTCTCTTAGACATGGATATTGCCATCTAATCTTTTATTTTCTTAAGGATCTGTTTTAAATATTTGACATATATATTTGACTTTCTGATTAAAAGTTTGGCTTATTCCTTCTCCTCTGTTTTAATTCTGCCTCTTTATTTCCTATCTCCTCCATTGCTCCCTTACACCAAATCTGAATTTGTCTGTCTTACTTTGTAAACATAGGAACTTATTTTTGGTAACTGAAAGAGGAGAGATGAAATTTTGATTTGTGAAGAACTCTTCAGGGAGACAAGGCAAACAGAACTGGCTGTTATGACATTGGGTAGATGTTTCCTCATTAGATACCTTTCAATGATTTTGAGCCTCCTTAGAAGGTGTGGTTGTAGTCAGCTGAATGGTGATCCCTTCAAAATATATGTCTACATTCTAATCAGCAGAACTTATGAATGTGACCTTTTTTGGGAAAAGGGTCTTAGAGACTATTTTAATAAAACTGTAATTAAGTTAAGGACCTTGGGATAAAATCATCGGGGACTATCTAGATGGTCCCTAAATCCAATGACAAGTGTCCTTATAAGAGAAACATAGAAAAAAGCCATATAGAAGAGGAAGTGAAATATGACTAAAAGGCAGAAACTGAAGGGATGTGGCTGTGAGCCAAAGAATATTTGGAGCCATTGGAAGTCAGAAGAGGCAAGGAATTCGTTGTTCCCTAGGATCCATGGAGAATGTGCAGCCTTGCCAACACCTTGATTTGGACTTCTGTTGCTTTAAATCACTAAATTTGTGGTTATGTGTTACGGCAGCTTTAGGGATTAATACAAAGATTTAAAGACAGAAGCTGATAGAAATATTTGTAAGTTTGTGAGTTTGGAGATTCCAAGTAAAAAATGTAATAGAAGGCTCAAAGATCCTCTCCCTTGCTTCTTAATCTGTAAAACTCCAGAATAATTTAAATGCCTGAAGAATAGAAATGTTGGAACCATTCTGAAGGATCCCTCTTGGCAAGGGCATGGTGTTCTCATGGATGGTAAAGGCTACACTGGGGCTTTTCCAAGCAGCTGGGCAGTCAACAAGTAGGAGCAGGTGAAGACTGGGCCACAATAGGAAGAGCCAGATGGATGTGCAGTAAAAACTGCAGCTGATAGACTGATTTTGAGCCTGTATGAGAATCCAATATCAAATATCTCAAAACCGATGATCAGGGATATGTTCAAAAAGCAGAAATTCATACTTGACTTTAGAAAATATTTGGAAGAATGGTGAGAGATAAAGAAAAAAAAAGTCATTTTCTTGTCTTGGGGACTGTTTTAGAAAATATTTGGAAGAATGGTGAGAGATAAAGAAAAAAAAAGTCATTTTCTTGTCTTGGGGACTGTTTTAGAAAATATTTGGAAGAATGGTGAGAGATAAAGAAAAAAAAGTCATTTTCTTGTCTTGGATTTCAAATGAGGAGTGGGGCCTATGACTACATGAAGTCTGAGATGTAGAAAGGAAGGAGGATAGGAGCCTTGAAATTACTACCATGAGAACACAGACCTCAGTGGGAAACACTTGCCCCAGTGATGCAAACAATTCTCTCAAGAGGGGAAACAGGACGATGGACGTCTAGAATGTACCTTCTGAATGATTAAGGAAGGAATTTGATATCTATAAGTTAATAATATTCTCTACAAGGATGGCCCAAAGGTGTGAAAACTTCTTTTACAGCAAAACCAACTATGATAACTTTTGTTAATACACACTAACATCAGTACCTATGAGAAGATAAGTATCTAAAACAAACATGGGCACTCCCGTTGTGGTGCAGTGGAAATGAATCCAACTAGAATCCATGAGGACAAGGGTTCAATCCCTGGCCTTGCTCAGTGGGGTAAGGATCCAGCGTTGCCATGAGCTGTGCAGACGCAGCTCAGATCCTGAGTTGCTGTGGCTGTGGTATAGGTTGGCAGCTGCAGCTCTGATTAGACCCCTAGCCTGGGAACTTCCATATGCTGCAGGTGCAGCCCTAAAAAAAGCAAAAAAAAAAAAAAAATTATTGGCGTTTCTGTTGTGGCTCAGTGGAAACGAATCTGACTAGCATCCATAAGGACGCAGGTTCCATTCCTGGCCTTGTTCAGTGGGTTAAGGATCTGGCGCTGCTGTGAGCTGTGGTGTAGGTCGCAGACCAGGGTCAGATCTGCTGTTGCTGTGGCTGTGGCATAGACCAGCAGCTATAGCTTGGATTCGACCCCTAGCCTGGTAACCTCCATATGCCGAGGGTGCAGCCCTAAAAAGCAAACAAACATGTTTTTGGTATATATTTATGGTATGCATAATAAAACCATTTATATAAGTACTAGGACTAATTTAGCAAGAAATGACAAATATCAAACATTTTAGAAAAATGTATAAGAATTTAGAGTGTCTTTGTACCTGGCCTGCCTTTCCTTTCCCCAGATTGAGGCAGGATTTTGACCATACCACATCAGGAGAACAGGATTTGAAAGTCTGTTCTCTAACTTCTTTTTCCAGTTCCGATCTTGAGCTAGACAGCCCATATCATCACCTTACAACTGGAACCTCAAGACTGGCCATGTCCACACAAGATCACATTCATAATCATAATCATAAGTCCCCCTAGCTTGTTCCTAGTTATCATTTATAGACATATAAATGTTTCTTTTGTTTCATTTTTTTCCACTTTTTTTTTCTTTTTTTAGGGACATACCCATGGCATATGGAAGCTCCCAGGCTGGGGGTCTAATTGGACTACAACTGCCAGCCATGCCACAGGCACAGCAATTCGGGATCCAAGCCACGTCTGTGACCTACACAGCTCACAGCAACACATGATCCTTAATCTGCTGAGCAAGGCCAGGGATTGAATTCACGTCCTCATGGATACTAGTTGGATTCGTTTCCACGGCATCCCAAAGGGAACTCCTGTTTCTTTTATTTCTTATTCAGGACCTGGTATACCTACTATGATGTTTTGCAAATAGAAGTACATAATAAATTATTTGTAAAAAATACAAAGAATAAAAATACAAAAGTGGTGCTTACTTAGAATGTTTCAGCACAAGAAGCACAGGCTTGTGTACAGCAATTACTTCATTGTCTCCTTCAACCCTGAATCAGGCAGGCTGCTGGTAGAAAAGTAGGCACCCGCTTACCTTGCCCCACCACAAAATATCCATGTTCTGTGGCTCTTATGCCTGTATTCAGCTCAGGAGTTATCTTGCCTAAAGCAGAGGTTAGACCCCATCTCCATCCTCGTAAGCCCTTGCCTACTCTCTTTAACTGTGACTTGGTCCTTTCTGATATCTCTCCTCCACTGCTACTGAGTTTTACTTCTAGTACACATTTGTATTTGTTCTATTCTAAGCCCTAATTGTCCCTATATCTGGATTTGTACCTCATGCCATCTTCTGCAACCCCATCAGCCCTGATAGGAACTGTTGGACACTTTATTTTTTTCAAAACCCACCCACGCAGATAGGTTAGAAGGAAAGGGCACCTTTGCCTTGGAAAGAGATTCATGCCCCAAGCCAAAAGGACAAGAGTCAGGAACAGAGGCACTTTATGTCCCCTCACTTCAGCCAAGTTCCTTGCAACCTGTTTGTTATTTCCGGAGTCAGAAAGAGACAAGAGTACTTGGCACAATAGAGGCAAGTGCCAGGAATCGGGACTGGGGGTCTCAAGTTTTTGAGTTTTAACTGGGTCAGTTCTGCGTGAGGGCACTTTTTACAGATAATCTCAGTATTAAAATTGGATTTTAACTGTAAACACTACTCTTTATAGAGTAGTTTCCTTCATAGAAAACTAAAATTATGTATTAATATTAAATACAAATAACAATAGGTATTTAAATTTTGGTTTTACTTCTAAGTGTAAATTTCAAGTAAAGGGGCATACAGCAGGAGACATACTTTGTACTTTAATACTCAGGTTAAAAGACCTCCTTGAGGAATCTTCCCATAATGTTAGTGGGAATGTAAACTGGTACAACCACTATGGAAAACAGTATAGAGATTCCTCAGAAAACTAAATATAGAACTACCATGTGATCCAGCAATCTCACTCCTGGGCATATATCCAGAACAAAACTACAACTCAAAAAGATATCTGCACCCCTTTATTCATTGAGGAACTATTCACAATAGCCAAGACATGGAAATAACCTAAATGTCCATCGATAGGATGAATGGATTAGAAGATGTGGTACATATACACAACGGAATATTACGTAGCCGTAAAAAAGAACAAAATGCCATTTGCAGCAACATGAATGGAATTAGAGACTCTCATATCAAGTGAAGTAAGTCAGGAAAAGACAAAAACTACATGATATCCCTCTGAATTTTTATTGATTTGTAAATTAATGAATTTGTTGAAGAGGAAAATTAATTTACTTAACTGGATATTGGTCAATGTTGCAGAAACAGACTTATAGAGAACAGACTGTGATTGTTAAGAGGGAGGGGGTAGGAAGTGAGATGGATGGGTAGTTTGGGGTTGGTAGATGCAAACTATTGCATTTAGAGTGTATGGGCAATGAGGTCATAGTGGCCTAACACAGGAAACTGTCCAATCACTTGGGACAGAACATGATGGAGGATAGTATGTAAACCAACTATATTTTAGTAAAAAAAAAAAAAGGGGGAGTTCCTGTCGTGGCGCAGTGGTTAACGAATCCGACTAGGAACCATGAGGTTGCGGGTTCGGTCCCTGCCCTTGCTCAGTGGGTTGACGATCCGGCGTTGCTGTGAACTGTGGTGTAGGTTGCAGATGCGGCTCAGATCCCGCGTTGCTGTGGCTCTGGCGTAGGCCGGTGGCTACAGCTCCATTCAACCCCTAGCCTGGGAACCTCCATATGCCGCGGGAGCGGCCCAAGAAATAGCAACAACAACAACAACAACAACAAAAGACAAAAAAAACCAAAATGTGCATTTTGTTTTGTTTTGTTTTTGGTCTTTTTAGGGCCAGACCTGCAGCATAAGGAAGTTCCCAGGCTAGGGGTTGAATCAGAGCTGCAGCCGCCGGCCTACACCACAGCCATAACAACTTGGGATCCAAGATCTATACCACAGCTCGCGGCAATGCCAGAACCTTAACCCACTGAGTGGGGCCAGGGATCAAATCTGTATCCTCATGGATACTAGTTGGGTTTATTACCACTGAGTTACAAAGGGAACTCCTGAGAAGATCTTATTTTAACAACCAGCCATGAACCGTCGTACATAGTCTATTTGCAAAATCCATGATTCTATAAGGCTCAGAATAAAAATTTTCTGACTACTCTTTGGAGGAAAAGAGAAGCAAGCCTCATGGAATCTCAAGGCCAATATTCACAATGTTTTAGTTGCCTAACAACAATTCCTTGTGGTGCTCTGCTTCAGACCACACTGACTAGTTCTCTGATCATCTTCAGAGAGAGCCAGAAGGACCTCTGGACTGAAAAAACAGATTATTTAAAAAATAATTCCAGATAATGTACCCCACCTGTTATATCCTTAAGGTTTTAATACAATCAGAATATTTAGGATCCTCCATCTCTATCTAAAACTTAAGTGTTTGAAACTACCCAGAAAGAATTACCCACTCGGGAATTCTAACTGAAAAAAAGCAGGTCAAAAGACATGTTTGATAATGAAAATGGACATTTAAAAGCTTCTCTCTGGCTCTGGCACAACTACTTAGTGTGATATTAGAGGCTCTAACCCAATCCATAGATCATCTGGCAGGACTCAAAAGAGCCAGGAGTGTGACAAAGTACCTTGCAGCAAAAGAGAAGCAGCTTGTGCTCTGGCATCCCTGAAATGTAAGTCTTTGATTCTTCTCTAAGGAAAATTTTCATTTTGCCTCATAAAAACCCAGAGGTTTATATGTGAAATAAGAACAGCAAGAGTAAAGCTACAGGAGTTCCCTTGTGGCTCAGTGGGTTAAGGATCCAGGACTGTCACTGCTGTGGCTCTAGTTACTGCAGTGGTGCAGGTCCCATACCTGGCAGGGCCTGGGAAATTCTGCATGTCATGGGTGCGGCCAAAAAAAGAAAAAAAAAAAAGAGTAAAGCTAAGGAAAGGCAAAAAAGAAAATAGTAAATTTTCTACAATGAGCCTGATGATTTTCTCACTTTTTTTAACCTATCAATTTGGTGAATATTTAAAAACAAAGTACTAAATACTGAGTAAATATACGATAGAAGAGATACTCATATACTGGTAGTGGGAATAAAAACATTCGACATTTCTTCAGTGTAATTTTGTAGTATAGATCATGAACTTAAGCATGGTTATACTCAATAATTTAACTTATAAATGTATATTCTGAGGAAATATCTAAAATTCAGAGAAACAACTGTGTGTTGAGATGATAAGAGCAGAGAATTCATTAACAATTAATTCTAGTCTTCCACATGACAGAATTTTAAATATAAAGACATTTTTCTTCTTCTTTTTATAAAACAGATCCCAGGTTCTCTTGAATTGCTCCTCATGGCATGGTTTCCAGACCTCTTCATGTTCTGGCCAATATCCCTCTTCCATAGAAACATATACACCATCACTAACTTGCTCCTCTGGAAGTAGCATCATAGAATCAAACACAACATTCTAAATGTGACCTAAGCATCCTGTAGAACATTAAGGATCACACCAAATTTCTTCTGTCCATCACCTAATATGTTTGTGAGAAGCAATAAGTAGATTGCTTACTGTCAAGATCCCAGCAACTAGTCACTGACTACTAGCCCTGCCCATTGCCTCCTTCTCCCTGGAAACACATGCATCATATCAAGGGTATAACAGCCTATTCATACTGAGGAAAGAGACAGCAGATATCCAAACTCCCATGCCAAAAAAAAAAAAAAATAGTAACTGCCCACAAAATACAAAGGGATGCTCTTGCGTAGAAATAGCCCTCCAAGACTACAGCAGTTGGTTTCCCTAAACTCATAGAATAAGAAAAATATAAGCAAAATGAATAAGCTCAGGAACCACATTCCTCGTTAAAAGAACAGGAGAATTCACCTGAAGCAACACACAATGAAACAGACCTCTGCAGACTGACAGACAGTGAGTTCAAAAAGGAGATAGTGAAAATACTGAAGGAATTAAGAATGAATATGAAGGAATTAAGAGCAGATATAAACAGTAATGCAGATCACTTTAGAAAGGAACTAGAAAATATAAGGAGGAGCTATGAAAAATTAGAAAATTCATTTGCAGAGACACAAACTGAGTTAAAGGCACTAAAGAGAAGAATGAATAATGCAGAGAAATAAATTAGTGACATGGAAGACAGAATAACAGAAATCACCTAATCAGGACAGCAGACAGAAAACCAAACAAAAAAACACAAAAGCAATATAAGAAATCAATGTAATAATATAAAGCAGGCCAATCTATTTTCATAATAGGGATTCCAGAAAGAGAAGAAAAAGAAAAGGGGATTTAAAATATATTTGAAGAAATTATGTCTGGAAAAATTTCCAAATCTAAAGAAAACAGATATCAAGATATAGGAAGCACAGAGGACCCAAAACAAGTTGTACCTAAAGAGGCCCACACCAAGACATATTATAATAAAAATTGCAAAAGTTAAAGATAAAGAAGGAATTCTAAAGGAAGCAAGAGAAAAACAAATCATTAATTGTAAGGGAACCCCCATAAGGCTATCAGCTAATTTTTCTAAATAAACACTACAGGGGAGTTCCTGTCGTGGCACAGTGGTTAATGGATCTGACTAGGGACCATGAGGTTGCAGGTTTCGATTCCTGACCTTGCTCAGTGGGTTGAGGATCTGGCATTGCCGTGAGCTTGGTGTGAGTTGTAGATGCAGCTCGGATCCTGCATTGCTGTGGCTCTGGCGTAGGCTAGCGGCTACGGCTCTGATTGGACCCCTGGCCTGGGAACCTCCATATGCCATGGGAGCAGTCCTAGAAAAAGGCAAAATACTAAATAAATAAATACATACATACATACTACAGTCCAGAAGAGAGTGGCAAGCTTTATCAAAATTTCTAAAACAGAAAATTTTTCAGCCTAGAATACTCTACCTAGCAAGAATATCATTTAAAGTAGAAGGAGAAATAAAGAATTTCTCCAACAAGCAAAAACTAAAAGAGGACAACAATATTAAACCCATTCTAAAAGAAACACTGAAAGGGCTTCTCTAAATAAAAAACATAAGAAGAAATAGGATGGTGGAAGTCACAATTGGAAAACAAGCACTTAAATTAGCCAGTATGCAGATCTAAAAGGAAAAAAAATTATTGTAAAAGTGATGATAAACACAAGGAACAGCAAAAGGACAAACATGAAGATGTTAACAAAAAAAAGGACTTCGAAATCATAAAATGTGGAGAAGAAAAGCGAGAAAATCTAGACTCTTTTTTTTGTTGTTGTTTACTAATGTGTTTGAGCCTATATTACTCTCAGGCCAAAGCAAGCAGATATAGGAAGGAGTTGAAAAACAAGGTAACCACACAAATCAAAACCAAATATTACATTCACAAAAATTAAAATGAAAGGAAATCATCCAACCAAAAAAGAAAGGAACATGCTACTAAAAAAGGAGAAACATAGAATCAACTGGAAAACAAGGTTTAAAATGGCAATAAATACATATTTGTCAATAATTACCTAAATGTCAATGGACTGAATGCTCCAATCAAAAGACTAGAGTGGCAGACTGTATGAAAAGCAAGAGCCTACAAGAGACCTTAAGGCAAAGAACACATATAAATTGAAAGTGATGGGATGGAAAAAGATATTTCATGCACGTGAAAAAGACAGGGAAGCAGGAGTTGCAATACTCATATCAGACAAAATAGACTTTAAAATGAAGGCCATAAAGAAAGACAAAAAAGGATACTATTTAATGATAGAAGGATCCATTAAAGAAGAGGATGTTACAATTGTCAATATATATGCCAAATATAGGAGCACCCAGATACATACAAAAAATACTAACAGACATAAAAGGAGAAATTAATGGGAATATAATAATCGTAGGAGACTTTAACACCCTACTCATATCAATGGACAGATCCTCAGACAGAAAATCAATAAGGAAACAGAGATACTAAATTACACAATAGAAAAATTAGACTTAATTGACATTTCCAGGGCATTGTACCCCAAAAAATCAGAGCATACATTTTTTTCAAGTGCACAAGGAACATTCTCAAGGATTGACCACATCCTGGGGCATAAAATTAACCTCACCAAATTTAAGAGTATAGAAATTACTTCAAGTATCTTTTCTGACCACAATGGCATGAAATTATACATTAACCACAGGGGGAAAAAATGAGAAAAAACTGATTACATGGAGACTGAACAACATGCTACTAAAAAATCAATAGGTCAATGATGAAATCAAAAGGGAAATTAAAAAATACCTTGAGACAAATGATTATGAAAAACATTTGTTTTCAGAATAACCATTCAAAATCTATGAGATGCTGAAAAAGCAGTGCTTAGAGGGAAGTTCATAGCAATACATGCCTTCCTCAGAAAAGAAGAAAAATCTCAAATTGACAACTTAACCTACCACCTAAATGAATTAGAAAAAGAAGAACAAAGTCAGAAGAAGGAAGAAAAGCATAAAGATCAGAGAGGGAATCAATATAATAGAGATCCAAAAAATAATATTAAAAAAATCTATAAAACCAAGAGCTGCTTCTTTGAAAAGGTAAACAAAATTGACAAACCTCTGGCCAGACTCACCAAGAAGAGGTGATAAAGAACTCAAATAAACAAAATAAGAAATGAAAAAGGAGAAATCTCAACAGATGCTGCAGGAATACAAAAAATTGTAAGAGAATACTATGAACAATTATATGCCAACAAATTTGACAACCTAACAACTTAGAAGAAATGGACAACTTTCTTGAGACTTACATCCCACCAAAACTGAATCAAGCAGAAATAGATCAACTGAACAGACCAATCACTAGAAATGAAATTGAATATGGAATAAAAACACTTCCTACGAACAAAAGTCCAGAACCAGATGGCTTCAACACAGGTGAATTCTACCAAACATACAAAGAAGAACTTATACCCATCCTTCTTAAACTTTCCCAAAATGCTGAAGAAGGAACACTCCCAAAGACATTCTATGAAGCCACCATCACCCTAATACCAAAACCAAAGATACTACCAAAAAAGAAAATTATAGGCCAATATCTTTTGAAGAATACAGATGTAAAAATTCTCAACAAAATTTTAGCCAATCAAATATAACAACATATAAAAAACATCATACACTACGACCAAGTGGGATTCATCCCAGGTTCACAAGGATGGTTCAACATACACAACTCAATCAATGTCATACACCACATCAACAAAAGAAAAGTAGAAAACCACATGACTTTCTCAATAGATGCAAAAAAGGCATTTGACGAAGTCCAACATCCATTCATGGTAAAAACTCTTACCAAAGTGGGTATAGAGGGTACATAACAAAATAAAATTCATTTATGACAAACCCACAGCAAATATAATACCCAACAGAGAAAAGCCGAAAGCTTTCCCACTAAAATCTGGAATAAGACAAGGATGCCCACTCTCATCACTTTTATTCATCATAGTATTGGAAGTCCTAGCCATAGCAATCAGACAAGAAATAAAAGCTATCCAAATTGGAAGAGAAGCAGTAAAACTGTCACTGTACGCAGATGACGTGATACGACATAGAGAAAATCCTAAGGACTCCACACAAAAACTGCTTGAACTGATCAACAAATTCAGTAAAGTAGCAGGATACAAGATTGACATTCAGAAGTCTCTTTCATTTCTGTATAGTAAAATAAAATATTAGGAAAAGAGTATAAAAATACAATACCTTTTAAAATCACATCCTCAAAAATTAAATATGTAGGAATAAATCTGACTAAAGAGGTGAAAGACTTATATGCTGAGAACTAGAAAACATTAATCAAGGAAGTTAAAGAGGATTCCAAGAAATGGAAAGATACTCCATGCTCCTGGATTGGAAGAATTAATATAGTAAAAATGGCCATACTACCCAGAGCAATCTACAAATTCAATGCAATTGCTATTAAATTACCCATGACATTTTTCATAGAACTAAAATGAACAATCCAAAAATTTATATGGAACCATAAAAGACACAGAATTACCAAAGCAAACTTGAGAGAAAAACAAACAAACAAACAAAAAACAAGCAGGAAGCATAACTATCCCAGACTTCAGGCAATATTACAAAGCTACAGTAATCAAGACAGCGTGGTACTGGTACCAAAATAGACATACAGACCAATGGAACAGAATAGAGAACTCATAAATGAACCCAGGCACCTACAATCAATTAATCTTCAACAAAGCAGGTAAGAATATAAAATGGGAAAAACAACAGTCTTTTCAGTAAGTGGTGCTGGGAAAACTGGACAGCCATATGTAAATCAATGAAACTGGAACACACCCTCATACCATGCACAACAATAAACTCAAAATGGCTTAAAGACTTAAGTATAAGACAGGACACCATCAAATTCCTACCAGAGAACATAGGCAAAATATTTTTCAAAATCAACTGTACAAATTTTCTCTTAGGTCAGTCTCCCAGGGCAACAGAAATAAAAGCAATATTAAGCCAATGAGACCTAATCAAACTGACAAGCTTTTGCACAGCAGAAGAAACTTAAAACAAAACAAAACAAAAAAACCCCACAACACCAAAAAGGCAACCTACACAATGGGAGAAAATAGTTTCAAATGATGCAACTGACAAGGGCTTAATTTCTAAAATATAAAAACAACTTATGCAACTCAACAGCAAAAAAAAAAACCAAGAAACCAAAAACCCAATTGAAACATGGGCAGAAGACCTGAATAGACATTTCTCCAAAGAAGATATACAGATGACCAACAAGCACATGAAACAATGCTCAACATTACTGATTATTAGAGAAATGCAAATCAAAACTACTATGAGGTACTAACTTGCCCCTGTCAGAATGGCCATCATTAACAAGTCAACAAATAAATGCTGGAGGGGTTGTGGAGAAAAGGGAACCCTCCTACACAGCTGGTGGGAATGTAAATTGGTACGACCACTATGGAAAACAGTATGGCATTACCTCAAAAAACTAAATATAGAACTACCACATGACCCAGCAATCCCATTCTTGGGCATATATCTGGACAAAACTTTCCTTGAAAAAGATACATGCACCCTTATATTCATTACAGCACTATTCACAATAACCAAGACATAGTAACAACCTAAATGTGAGAAAAAGAATATACATATATGTATGACTGGGTCACTTTGCTGTACAGTAGAAATTAACAGAATGGGTAAATCAACTGTAATGGAAAAAATAAAACTCTTAAAAAAAGAAATCAATGAAAAATTATTAGGCACATGAAAACAAAGAAATGTGACCCACTGTCAAGAAAGAAAAAAATTCAATAGAGGCAAACTTAAAGATAGCCCAGAGTTAAATGATCATACAGGGACTTAAGAGAAACTGCTAAAATTAGTTTCTTATTACCATCTTTCCTACTAGAATGTAAGCTCTTTGAAGGTAGGGTTGGTGTTTTTTTTGTTTGTTTGTTTTTTGTTTTTTTCTTTTTGTATTTTTCTCTCTCTGGTTTATTCGGTGCTTGTCAACTATGTATCCAGCATCAAGGACAGGTTCAGGCATACGGTGGGAGCTCAATAAATATATCTTTAATGAATGAGCACTATAGGCCCAGATCTAGTTGCTAGGGATGGAAGAGCAAATAAATCAAAAGTTTTCATCCTCATAGAACTTACTTTATAATGGAATAATTTTTAATGAGAAGTATATTTTAATTGAGCTACATTGTAAGTTATCATAATTAATGGAAATGACAATCATTATTCCTTTTTCAAAGCCAAAGCAAATTTTAACCATGCATTTAATTATTTCATTTGTTTTCCAGTATCTATAATCATTGTCAGTTTGGCTAGGCATCTAATATTATCTACAGTTTTATCATTATAATTCATTTTCATTCTCTTCAGAGAAGCAGAAACTGCTCATGTTTATGTTTATCAAACATCTAAATGGTTTCTAAAATTGTTTATCAAATTGTCTGATTTTGCCAAGTGTTTCTAGATAAAAATCACACTCGAAAACATAATGTAATAAAAATGTTTCACCTGTTTATAATTCTTTTGAATTTCATACACTTACATGAAGAATTGTTTAGTACTAAAATATATCCTAAACCCTTTAACAGATTTTAAGTTTATATTTCATTCATTTCCATGATAGGAAGAAATTATCCAGAAAAAGTGAATCTAAATTAAAATTTCTTAGGAAGCAATACAAATAAATTCCATTATGTGAAGATAAAACTAAAATGAGTACATTTAAGATATGTTGGGATTAATTCTTTTTCATTAAAAAATAAAAAGAGAAACATTCTGTTTACTTTCACCTTTTTTCTCCCCTCTGGTGACAACTGAGCTCATATTTCTAAGCCTCTTCTTTATGCCTCTTAAAAAAACTTCTGACAACAAGAAGTCTGCTTAAAAATACTGTCAACAATGACAAACATAAACAGGTTATTTTACTTTTAAAAAAATCCTTTATATTCTTTGATATTCTAGGAGAAAATAAGCTGTGTGATACTGTATGCTAGTGATAAGAAATGGCAACGATAATACTTGTAGAGAAAACACCCATTTAGTCTTTTAGAAAATCTTAATATGAGAATAAAAAAGGCTTGAGATACTAAACTTCTTTAAAAACCTGTTTTTGGAGTTCCCGTCGTGGCTCAGTGGTTAACGAATCCGACTAGGAACCATGAGGTTGCGGGTTCCGTCCCTGGCCTTGCTCAGTGGGTTAAGGATCCGACATTGCCGTGAGCTGTGGTGTAGGTTGCAGACACGGCTTGGATCCCGAGTTGTTGTGGCTCTGGCGTAGGCAGGTGGCTACAGCTCTGATTCAACCCCTAGCCTGGGAACCTCCATATGCCATGGGAGTGGCCCTAGAAAAGACAAAAAAAAAAAAAAAACCCAAAAAACAAAAAAGACCTGTTTTTAAAGGTTTCTGAGGATAAGCCAGGCATCATCCTGAGGAAGTAAAGGATTATGGCCGTATGATCTGGGTGCTCAATCTTTATGATCAATTGTGTCTTTTTTTAAATGGAGAACTATAGTACTTAGATAATTAGATTAAAAGGGTCATAAATAAATTATAGATGCTATTTGCCAAAAAAAAATACTTCCCTATAATTTTTTTCTAATATATCTTAGAATTACATATAGCTCAATTAAGTATCCCAGAAGGCCTCTCTTTGCTTTCCCATTACAGATTTAGACATGCTGCTTCTTCCCCTATAGCTTTAAAACATTTAGTTTGCTGTATTTCACTACCAAATTACTGGGATTCTAAAAAAAAATCAAAATAAAAATAAATTTTAAAAAAGAAAGTATTCAGAGTAGATGAAATTCTTAAAAGGTACAGGTTCTTTTGTTTTTGATAAAACTCATTTAAAATTCGTACAAACTAATCAAACAAAACTCACCTGTCTTTGCATCTTTCCAGTCATCTGAAAGAATAGTCTTGGTCTGGATATTGTATTTAGATATCGGACTATGATTGTCTGAACCCCGGCTCCAAGTAAGTGCCACCGAAGTGGCTCTAATGTCTTCTATCCGCAAACCACCAGGAGGGCCTGGAGGGCCTGAAATGAAAATTTGGGCAATGAATCAATGAATTCCAACTAGTGAATTCAGTGCACATTAGAATACAAAAGTGTCTGCCTTGTAATTGATCTAGAGAACATTAATACTATATAATTAGTGTTGCCCCATTTTTTAAAAATATAAACTATAAAAAGCAGTAATAGAATCTCTGGCTTTTACTAAATGATTTCACGATGTCTCTTTTTAAGAAAGGAGATAAGTACTGTCCTTTAAAATGGCATTGTTATTCAGGATAAATGTGATAATCTTTGACTCGTAAAATGCAATTGGCATTGAAGGGATCTAGTTGACTACAGCTTAGTGAGATTTAATGCACGCTTCGCTGAATGCATGGGTCAGAGCTGACAGCGCAATCCAGATATGAGGAGAGTTAGTCAAATGTTTCATTCTGTCTCCCCATAATGGAAAAAATACTTTTTAATAAATCTAAATGCTATAGGTAATTCATTTCACTTGGAATAGAAATTTCTGGGGATGATTGTAGGTATCATTTGGGTACTACCTTTCATGTTTGTTATGATAATAGAAATAAGTAATATTAAAAGAAATATTTATACTTTATATTAAATGTAGAAAACAACAGTCAACTCAGATATACCAGTAATGATCTTAAAACATCAGATAATATTCTGAAGAGTCTTAGACCAGAAGAATTATTACTGTTGTGTAAGATAAAACAATGTTAAAAATAGGCTTTCAGAGATGCTTCATAACTCAGTACTAATATTATCTATTTATCCCCTAAATTAGACCCCCTTGTTGGATGGTAGGGATGAAAAGATGAATGAGACATCACTCTTAGATTGTGAATAGTTCTTAGTTTTGAAAAGGGTGATATGAACCAGCAAATAATTCACCGTGATAGACAGTAAGAATACCATGATTATGGTATATAAGTATTTATATCTTTCATTACATTTTCTTATTTTTTAAAATGTGAAAAAAGGCCTTTAGTTGCTAAGTAGCATCTTTCACTTAGAAGACTCAGTTGCCAGAGAACTCCTAGAAGAGACATTTCAGACAATGAATCAATTGTTTTCTTCATACCAGAAAGGAGGCCATCTCCAACTGAATTAGGAATAGTGAATATAATAACCAACAACTTTGGTAAAGTGGCAGCTTTTTTTCATATGGAAAAAGTATTAAATAAAATACGTTTTTATTCTTTAGGTGAAAATAAATGCCTTCCTATTTAAATGTCAGATCAGATGCTTAGTCTCCATCACCTTTGTTTCCCTCGTAGGCTTTGGTCTTTGCAAATAGACAACACCTCAAACATTCACCAATTTCCTTGCCACTGGTCCCAAGGAAGAAAATGTGTGTATACATAAACAGAATCACACTACTACTAATGTTAAAATAACACAAGACACAGCCTATTGATGGTAGTAAATTTTATTTGGAAACATAACATAAATTAATAAAGGTAAATTTTGTAAATGTAAAATCTGTAATGGCATTCTTATACTTCCTGTTGTTAATTAAAAGTAACAATACACTATCCAAAATTAATGAAATAGCCACAGAAATTACATGATACATTTGATATTCAGAAAGAACATATTGCATTTTCATCTGTAAAAATCACATTGAAATACAGTGCACATTCTTGATCAGAACCATGGAGTTCTTTACTTCACATAAAGTATCATCCCAAGGCAGTTACTGAGTGGAATATTTCAAAATATTAAAATTAAAAATTAGAAATGAGAAATTTTACAAAGATAAGTTTTAAAAGGAAGAAAAAGTCTTATAATAGAGCATTCAGATACTTTTTCTGAGCATAAAGGCATAACATTCAGAAAATTTATCACTGCCATAGGCTAGTCTTTAACCATTAAAGTGTAAATCATTTCCCTGCTGTTATTCTCCGAAATTGTTGGAATGGCAAACAAAGGACCTTCTAAAAGGTCAGATTTAAGTTGCATATTACTAGTGTCTTTGTTGGGACATTATATGCATAATGTCACCCATTCACTGAGGAGCAGCATTGCTGGGCAAAAGACTGTAATTGCATTTATGTATTTTTCACTGATATAATGGATTCTTAATAAACATTTGGTGAAGACATAAAATTATCCCATTGACCTTCAGACTGTTCTCTAAACATAACAGTCATACACAATACAACTCCATTCTTCCACTTGCCTTGAAATACTATATCATGAGAAGAAGGTGAAACTGAGAAAACAAATGAAAAGGAGTTGGTTGATACCCTCAAAACCCCAATGTGTCAATCTAGTAGATTTTTCCATCTATTAATTAATGACAAGTGTGTCCCAGAAGATACCTGAGAGAGAATATACTGTTAAAAAGCAGAGATTTTGTAATTAAAATAGGATTGATTTTAAATTCTGTGCCTTGATTTATCTTGAGCAAGTTCCTCAAATTTACCAAGCCTTCATTTTTCATCTGCAAAATAGGAGTAATAAAAATTGACCAGTTGGGACTGTTATTAGGATTGAAATCAAATCTTTAAAGAATGTAATGCTAGGCCTGGTCCACAGAAAGCCCTCAGCATATTTTAGCTATTAATATTATTATTGTTACTCCTATAAACTTTTGCTGGGCATCTGAGCTATTAGGAGTATGTATTAATTTTACACTTATTAACAATTAGCAGGGATCTGTTTCCCATATTTTTCACTAACCACTTGTTTTGATTCAAAAGCAAGCTATTTTTGGTAAGTTTGAGGGAGGTAAGGGAAGATGGGGGCAATGAAGGCGCTCTAGTATGTATGAAGGAAGTGAGATGCAGCAAAAAATAGTGGTGCCCAGGAGTCAAACTGGGCCAGCCCTGCACTGCCAGGAATAAGGTTTTCAAAGCAATGCAGCTGATGTTACTTGCTGTCTAAGAAGAGTGTTGTGATAAAAAATAAAATAACTCAGTCACTGGCTCCTCAGCACAAAGGAAGGCCTTTAGGAACTGGCTATCTTTCTGATTCTTCCCTCAATGAAAAAAAGCAATATATACTACTGACTCTAAGAGTTTTGGTTTGGTTTGCTTATTTTGGCATGCAGAAGTTCCTGGGCCACAGATCGAATCTGAGCCACAGCAGTGACAACACTGAATCCTTAACTGCTAGGCTATTGGGGAACTCCTGTTTGTTTCTTTTTAAAGCTCTCATCAGTGTACAAATATTTTCAAGAAATCATTAAGGAAAGAATTGAAGTCAGGGAAAATGTAAGAGAAAGGCCTGCTAATGGAAGGTTATTTCATTATTACTCTACTGATGTATCTTTCCAGTTTCTTAGGTGTCCTCAGGCAGATAGCTAATGATTATTAAGAATACTCTTTACACCACATTTAAATTATCATGAAACAGAGAAATTGTTCAGATGGAAAGGACCTTTGGAATTTGACCTACATTTTAAATGTCTGGGTATATTAGATGACAAATTATTTTACTATTCCATTTTTAAATTTATTTTGTTTTTATAATTAATGATCCACAGTGGGGGAAAAAAAAGAAAGAACTGGAATATTTCTCTGATTAGCCCTGGCAAAAGCTTTTCATCATTTCTTCTCACTATGAGTAAATACTTAATGGAGTTGAAAAAAGAAAATGAGAAAAAGAGATATGAAGTGGGAATAAAAATTATTCAAATTAAGATTTTTGTTTTTAGTTTTTATGAATACGGTTTCATCTACCCTACTTGCTTGTCACCACATACCCCCCCATAGTCCTGGAGTTCTGAAATTCATTTTATTAAGCTTATATATCATATCCATAAAACAGTGTTGCCATTTTAGTTTCCCGATTCTTCCAAATGCTGACAGATGTCACTGAGTGGACATCACTAATTGTATTAGGCCTGTCCAGCTGAAAAAATTCCCCCTTTATAAATTAACAGTATTAACGTCAGTGTTGGTTCTTTGCATTTTCTTTTCCTATTCAAAATCATTGTGCTCAACTGCTGCCTTTCTGTAGAGGCTGCCACTATGGATTATTTTTCCTTTTTTTTTTTTTTAAATTCTATTGGCATATAGTTGACTTAGAAAGTTGTGTTAGTTTCAGGTGTACAGTAAAGTAAATCAGTTATACATATACATATATCTATTCCTTTTCAAATTCTTTTTGAATATAGGTTACATCACAGTATTGAATAGATTATCCTGTGCTACACAGTAGGTCCTTGTTACCTAGCCATTCATATGTTCTTTTTTTATTTGCATTAGCCTCTATCTTCTTATTCTTGCTTTCTACCCATTATTATATTTCCCCCTGACTTTAAATATCTCTCTCAGAGATCACTGATTAAGAAAGCTCCATAAAATCTCACCTGTGGAGATCAATCTGTGGTCTTGGTCCCCTAGCATCTGAGGTTCAGCGTGATCTCATTGGCAATATCCATAGTCTCTTTCCCTAAATTTCTCTAGGTTCTCAATGCTTTTACTACTAAATTACTGCCCATAGGCAAATAATGAAAACATTTTGATGTGTAAAGTAGATCATACATATTTTACAGATCTCTTAAGCCAACATCTACACATTTTACAAAAGGATGCTGAAGTCTAGAAGGGTTATTGGCAGAGTCACACAGCTAGTATGTGATGGCGTACAGAGACAAGACAGGAGACGGGGTTTCCTGGCATAACCCAGGCAAAATGAGAAAACCCATGTCTGAAATTCAAATCTTGCAGCCCCAACATGCCTGTCGGCAAAAAGCCTGCAGAGAACTATCTGAATACTGGACACATTTATGCTGCCATTCTCTTGGATTTGTATGCATTTTTGAAAAAGTATGAACTCAGAACAACATGAACTTTACATGATGTAAAATGTTATTGAATCCAAAAAAGGAAATGTAGATATTATATTTTAATAAAAATAATATATTCTACCGAGCCCTTATTATATTAATTGCTATATCTTTTATAATCCTTATCAATAACCCTATGATTTGGTATTATTATTTTCACTGTTTTACAGATGAGAAAACCGAGACATAGATGGATAAAATGAAATAACTACAATCATCCAGCTAGCAATTGGCAAAACTAAGATTTTAACCCAACTGATTTGCCATGAGACCAACTTTTCAATGATTCTAGTAAAAACAATTATTTAAAAACAGCATTATCAGAATCAGACTCAAAAATAGTATTGACTACTTTCCTTTAGAGGATTTTTTTGGGCACTAGTGTATATTTTGGGGAAAAAGACAAAAATGGTGATACATTGATCATAGCTTCTTAAATCTTTGTGTGATCTCAACTCGGGTAAGTGAAGATAAACACATCACTCATTTATAAACTTCTATTACATCCCCAGTTTTTTTTTTTAATCATTAAGATATTTGTTAATCTGTGCTGAATTTTACTAGAGTTTTTATTTTAAAAAATGATGTCTGAACAAAATACAGATGTTATTTCCACTCGGTTCTTTTTCATATGTAAATAAAGAGGGAAAAACCATCAGAAAAACGATTACTTATCAATTCTGTCATTTCCTCCTTAGGAATGTAGGTATATTCAAAAGAAGAGTTTAGACATTTGAGGAAAAATAGCAGAAAAAAGAACTTTTTTGAAGTGATTTATTCACACATTAATCTATATTGCTTAATAACTTAGACTAATTTTCCCATAAGTCAAATGAGATAGAAGATTTGAAACTGGGACCCTCCAAGATTAAGCAGGACAAACCATAGCTGTGACTATAGCCCGGTGTCATTTGAGTCAGCGCCAAGACTTGGGAAGTAGCCCTAATGCACTCTCTTCCTCGCAAATATTGAGCAACTGGCTCTCTAAACAACTGTATTTGGAACTAGACCCCCAAAACTGCTGGTCCTTCTCGGACTCCATTCCATATAGCACACATTTAATAATATAAGCCTTGATGCTAAGCAGGAAAGACATCTCAGTGTAATTCTACTTCCGCTTGTAATTCCCCAGTAATTAAAAGCAAAGCACCATGATATAAATATCTTGTGGTCCATTATTTATTTTTACTAAAATAACAAATTTTAAGGAAAAGTTTGAGTGTTAAGAAAACCAAAAAACTTTCAGATCAAATTATCTTTCCTTTTAAAATAAAATAACATGGAAACAACAATGCCGACAGAACATCAGTTATATTAAGGCAAGTGGCTTCTTCTTTACCAAAATGCCAATTAAAGTTGCCTTATTACTATAGGCCCATTCTTGCTCTGAAAATTAGTTAAGACAACAGCTTTATTATAAAGTAATAAAAGATGAATCAGTGTGTGGTCTTGTTGAAACATAAGGCTGTACTAAGATGAAGCTGAATATTAAATATTTCTTCTCTACCATTATATAGGATGGCAGTATGGATTTTTTTTAACCTCTAACATTAATATTTTAACCTCTTACATTGATAAAAGTAAACTTAGATCTCCATTAGAAATGAGAAAGAGACTAAAGGGAGGCAAATGAATCTATATAATTCTAGATGATATTGATGCACTTTATCTAAACCAGAATATTCTCTTTTTCTCAGCACTTGTCATACTTGTCATGTGGTTTCCTTTCTAATTTTTATTCTTTCCTTCCCAAACTATATTCCTATCTGATCTTGGTGGCATACTTTCAATTATGGACTATGTAAGAAGATGCTCACAAAGCTGATTCATGCACATCTCCATGGCGATGTCAAATTAATTTTAAATATCTTATTAAAATGACAATTGACCTAGATCTCCAGTCTGAATTCTAAGATGCTTCCTTCTGTGAAAATAACTGAGACTGAAAAATGAAAAAATGAAAACCAATGGAAATAGGTAAGATTTTGAGCCAGAGATATGTATTCTTTAAAATGACTAATTGGAGTTCCCATTGTGCCTCTGTGGTAACAAACCCGACTAATATCCATGAGGATGCAGGTTTCATCCCTAGCCTCACTCAGTGGGTTAAGGATCCCATATTGCTATGGGCTGTGGTGTAGGATGGCAGCTGCAGCTCCGATTCAACCCCTAGCCTGGGAACTTCCATATGCCGTGCATGCAGCCCCCAAAGCAAATAAATAAATAAATAAATAAAAGGACTAATAAATTTTATATATATATATATATATGTGTCATATATGCATCTCTCAAATTTTTCTTGAAAGTTCTTCCAGACACAGATGGGGAGATGGGGATGCTGAAGTTACTAAATGAGAAGTCAATGTAATATCTCACACCTCAACCGAAACTTGTTTTGAGAAGAGCAAAATTATTTCCTGTGAAGAAAAAAGAATTTTAAGCATGTCTCTTTGACCAAAGTGCTGGGGGGATGAAAATATTCAAACAATGATATTAAGCAGTTCCACTCACTTTTAATCTCTCACTTCAGCCCAAGTCCTTCCAAAAATCTTGACCTTCCTCTCAAAACAAAAGATCCAAGAAGGCTGATGCTAGGAGCTAACAAAATTAAACATGCCTGCGTGCTGTTAGTGGCTTAGTCATCTTCACTTAAATCTTGCTACTGAGATGACAATTTTCTCCACATGCTGTCCACTTTCACTTCCCAATCCCAGGAATTGTTCCAAAAACCCTACAGAGCCATGGGGAGTCTTCATTTGTTTATTGCTGCTTTGAATCTTTTCTTGCCAAAGGATACATATGGCACGAGGATACAAAAGGCCACTGAGGTAATGCCTCTTAGCTTACATCCTAATTAAGATGACTCATTAGTGAATTTGACAACAACATTGTTCATTACCTGCTTGGGTAAATCAAACAGTCCATTCAGTGGCAATATTCCTGTATTATAATTCACCAATTCTTCATTTTTTTCAGATAATGAGCTAATTTCTGAGAGATATATAATTTCAAAGAAAAACAGGACATGAAAACACAAAAACTTACTTTTTATGAGGTACTGGGTTAGTTCACTAGGCATTTTTCAGATATTAGAGAAGCTACGTATTTTTAAGTATCTTTCTGCTCAAAGTATATTTAGATGTTTCAAAAGGTGAAAAAACCTCTAAGAACTAAATTTTGGGGGTAGGCAGGTAGGGAACTTGGAAGCTACAAGATTCAGTTAATTAGTAAAATCTAGTATAACATGTTAAAAAAAAAAAAAAAGGCTTTCACACAAATAGTGAGTGTCAACGATCACCAGGTTGGAGGCAGACTTGCACAGACGGGGAGAAAAGGATCCACCATGTTTTTCTCTCCATCTTTTCTGTTTTTACCTGCAAGAGGAAAGATCAAGGCTGAAGGGCAAGTGTGGATGCCCATTTCGGAGCAGGAAGCCATGTACTTTGGGAATTTGCCACGTGTCCTCAGTAGGTAAGTAGCAATAGTGAACAAAGAAAACATCCTCTCCTAGACTCTGTAGATGGCGGTCCAAAAGGGAGAAGGCTTACATGACACGCATTATCCCCATCAAACCAGTTCCCCTCAGAAACTGCGACTGACTTTCTAAAGAATGAGAGTTGTAACTAGATCCCCTCCTTCCCTCTAAAATACCCCTATACTCCTAGACCTGTTGTAATTCACTCCCTATAGTACAAGTTTTCCTACTCAAACATATGCTTATGCCTTCAAGGCTGCCAAGTAAGGAAAAGAAAAAAATCCTGAGGATGACTTTAAGCAACTGAATCAACAGTTGGGGCTGGAAGTTATGGGAACCTGTGTCTTAAGTAATATTGTATTCATTGTTTATGTCTATATAGACATTAATAACAAAGTGGACAGAAGTAAAAGAAAATGTGTATAAAAAGTCATCACGGGCAACCCGTGAACTGTACCTTATTGTCTTTCATAAACATGGACTTTGAGGCTTATAGTGATTAACTGACTGGCCTAAGACCACAGGTTATCCAGCAGGTGAAGTGCATTTCTAATCCATGTTTACGTAATGCCAAAAACCATACCTTTTCCATTGTGCCAGGCAGAACTTTAATGACTACTTGCATATACTAATATAACTAGAATATAGAAAGGTATATAATTAACAAAATGAGCTTCCACCTACGTTCCCTAACCATAGCTAGGGATAGTTGAATAGAATTGGACCATTTTATAACCACTAGTGTCCCCCTGGTGATAGTTATTTAGATAGGAGAAATGGTATCTAAGAAAACTTGCTGGGAAAGCTGCTGCTTATTGCAAATGTAGCCCTATGGCGACAAAGGCCACGGAATGCATTTGCTACTTCAAACATAAGCGTTTTTCAAGCCTTTTGAAGAAAACAAATTGCTAAATTTAGGTATTTTTTTTCTCCCTTTTAAATGAAGTTTTGGTAGTTTTTTCAGGAGGCAGCTGTGAACAGTCACATGTGGAGCCTTCCCTAAACTGTTCCCCATTAGAGTGTCATTTCTCGAGTTACTAATAGCAGCTTCCAGCCTTCGCAGAAACATATGAAATAGTGGTTCTCTAAGTTGCTTACACCACAGATATCAGACATACCTGATGTGTATGAACAGTCCCTTGCCTCTGGGGAAATGCTCAAGAATGTTCAGGGAGCTCAAGCACCAGCTGTTGAGAGCCACTAAGACTGTAGCGAGCTGGTACTCAGAAGTGTATTCCTTCATGTGACGGAGCCCAGACTATTCAGTGACACACACCAGGGACCACTACAGTCTGGTGAGTCACAAGTTCTTTGCCACTAATAATACTGAAAATTCATAAGTTGTAATTGTTTTTGTAAAAATGAAGTGGATTCAAAAATTATCCTTTTAATATGTTATTCACTTTCATCCCAATGCACTTTCAGATAAAGGGGTAGGTGTTCCAGCAGTGCCCAGGGAAATATACATAGATCACAATCAACTTCCTTATCTTGTCCAGTATTCAGAGTGACTATTACTAACACAGGACAATTAGAAGTTAAAATGATGGGTTTTTTTTTTTTTGAAAATAAAAGACCTTTTGGATTTATTCCAGAATCTGCTTTCACCAAGTTATTGGGCACTTAAACATTGTAGCAGAAAAGTGCTGTGGCAGAGAAAAGATTGAGAGCTTCCTGACGTGCTGATCTAATGGGATGTCCTGAGCCTTAAGTCAAACTTAGATAAAGCATGGGTTGCTGGGACAGGGTAATTCTGTCACACAAGCATAGCATCCACGCTTCTTTCTTTGAGGAGGAAGTAGGGAGGATACAGATCATGAAATAGCAGCATTTACAAGATACCAATGGAGATTCCACCATTGGTTGTATTACCCTTTTAACATTTCTCCCTTTCTTGTGGAGTAAGTCTCAATTAATCCCAGTGATGATGGCAGTTTGAGAAGCTCTGGAAAGCAATTCAAAAGGACTAAAACCTCTTCTCTGCAACTTCTTAAAATAAGTTTAGAGGGTAAAAGCTTTCTCTGAGTTTCCTACATTTTCATTTGCTTGGGAGTAAAAAATTCTGTGAACCAATCAAATTCCCAGGGCCTGGGCTGGTGAGGTTGGCCGGTGGGAAGGAGATGGTGATGGCGGAAAGCCAGTCTGCAAAAGGCTCTAGGAAGAAATAATTGTACATTCCTCAGACTTGAACGGCAGACTGCACAAAAATCAAACACAAGCAAAAATATTTTACTTAAAAGGAATTTTACACCATTGAGCCTTCTGTTGGTCGTTTTTTCAAAAATGAAGCTAAGGAATTTTCTCTTTAAAAAAAAAAATGAACCAAAAAGAGAAGATATGAAATTCTAATTTCAAATAACTTGAAAGTTTACTCTCTCAATTCGCTTTGGATAATCAACACCTCAGAGTGTTTGGGTGGACAATATAAATAATTTGATGAAACAAATTCATATACCAACGGTGAAACAGATGTACAATAAAAATTACATGATCTGATTTTTAAATTTGGGGATGTAAAACATTAAAGAAAGGGAAGAGAAGTAAATTATGTATTATTTGGAGCACTGATAACTGGCCAAGTTGTGGCTTGATCATGTGAACTCTGAGGAATATTTTCATTTTCTTTGCGTTCTGTTTTAAATTTCTTCTGCCTATCAATGTGATTACCAGTTCTTGCACTAATTTTGTTAAGATGATGTGATAAAATTTACATAAAAGTCCTAAAGACATATACATTCTAATCTAAAACATTTAAACATTTTGAATGAACTAGTTTTAAAGCCAAAGAACACATCTATGATTTATTTACTGGTTTTGCTACTGTAATTATAATCGTTATGATGTTGACTAGCTGAAAAAATATTTTAAATTACTATAGTTTTCCCTTGTTATTAGACCAGCCATAAATATACTATGGTCAAAAATAAAACTGCAAAATCTGCATCAGTAACTTTCTATGGAATAAACATTTCTTACCATAAAAGAAAGAAGACCTACATTTTAATTTTTCCACTTTGATTATTTTATCCCATCAGATATATCTGAATTAATGTTTGATTATATTATAACAATGAGCTGGGTATTATATCTGAAGTCAAATTGCCTATATTCAAATCTTGCCCTTTTTCTTATTAGCTGTATGACCTTATTAGCTGTATGACCTTCTTCTTATTAGCTGTACAGCCTCTTTGAACTTAGCCTCTTTGGAACTCAATTTCTTCGTGTATAAAATGGGGATAATAATAGTATTCATTTCTTATAATAGTACCTGGTAAATATAAGCCTTAATAAGTATTAAATATCCTTATATAATAAAAATATGATATTCAGTATGTGTATTATTACAATATCATAATTATAATGTTATTATAATATTATTTTTATTATAAGTATATATTATATTAATGTCATATATTATATATTAAATTATATAGTTACATATCTATATTTTTTATGTTCATAGTATATACCTTTTCACAGCATGACTGGAGTTGCCAACATAATATTTTGCAAACATAAATTTATTTTTTAAAATATGAGTTAATTGCCATTTATTCATGCCCATTATAGATATCACTGATTATCTGTATGGCTCTTGTAATTTGACATAATTGTTAGCCTAATTTGGCTTTATTTTCTGATAAATACACACTGATGTTTAAAGCCCAAGATAGAGCAATGAAATAGGTGTCTAAAAGCATGCCAGGCTGTAAAGTTCTGTAAAGCTTTTCTGTTTTTCCTCCTGGAATCAAAGAGAGGAAAAGCAAATTCACTGATTATCTTTTAAGGGAGCCATGGATACAGTCCAACTGTGTAGTAAAGAATAAATTCCAGCTTTCTGAAATCTGAACAGCTTGATTATGACAAAAAAGAACGCAGGAACAATTAATTGAAGAAGAGAAGTCCCACAAGGAAACTCCTCTCATAGTAGTACAGTGAAGAAAAAGAAGAGTAATCTAAATTTACAGCAGAGTATGCTTTATGGTTTCATCTACCAGTTTATAACCCTCACACCATTATGTTTTAATTTTTTTTTTTGTCTTTTTGCCATTTCTTGGGCCGCTCTCACGGCATGTGGAGGTTCCCAGGCTAGGGGTCTAATTGAAGCTGTAGCCGCTGGCCTACACAAGAGCCACAGCAACGCAGGATCCGAGCCGAGTCTGCAACCTACACCACAGCTCATGTCAACGCCAGATCCTTAACCCACTGAGCAAGGCCAAGGATCAAACCCGCAACCTCATGGTTCCTAGTCAGATTCGTTAACCACTGCGCCATGATGGGAACGCCACGTTTTAATTTTTGAACTTGTGAAATGAAATGTTAAACCAGGTCATTTTCAAGACCCAACCTAAGGTTTAAAATATTGTGACTCGTTCTGAACGAATTACATACTCCATTGATCTATTTAAACATTTCCTTGAACTTATGTCAATTTACATTGAACTGACACTGAGAACATAATTTTAAATTATTTGTGTTTAGTAGTAATCAAGAAAGTATTTCAGCTCATTGCTTTAGCTTTAGCTGCTGGCCCTTAGTGGCTTTTGAATTTGTTGATTCTCAATGAAAATGAGAAAGCTTAATTTCTGGGCAAGCTTCGCTATTAATAGATGTATTGCTGGGATTTCATGCCAAGTGGGGTCAGGATGCCTCAGAATGGTGCCTAGTCAGTCGTTGTTCCAGCCAGTGTGGGCAGTGAGGGCCATTTTCCTGTCTCAGTTCTGCAAGGACTGATGAGATGGAATCTTTAGTCTGTCTCTGTGGCAAACTTTCTTGGCCAAAGAAAGTGGAAAGCGGAGGCAATTATCCAAGTATCTGAGGTAAATGTGTGTTTTTCTGACCCAAATACTTGAAAAACTACCTCAACCATTCTCTTTGATTTGGTGATGATGATCTGGACACATCTTTCTGTCTGTATAAGTGTATCTCTTTCTGGACTTCTTCACATAAGTGTGTGTGTGTGTGTGTGTGTGTGTGTGTGTGTGAAGCAGGTAGGAGTGTTAAGGTATGTATACACTTATATGTCTATCTAACTTGGTGTTTATACTACACGAAACTTTTTAATCTGTTCTACCTAATTGTAGAGTGATTAAAATGATCAGTTTAAAAGTCCTTTTGAATCAATTTGGACATGCCATGCTTAAATAATAATTTTAAACATAAATCCACATTTAGTTATTTAATAATTTGACTAATAATTGTAAACATAAATCCACATTTATTTAATAATTTAACTATAATTTGAATACAGTGTGATTATTTTTGCCAGATACCGCAGAAATCCAAATCCTGACTTAGCACCAAGAGTTCTACTAACTTTTAACATGACACCAGACTCACTGTCCTTTTGTTTTCACAAATATCCAAGGTCCCTGAGTTAGCCATATAAATAAAATGCTAAATAATCCAAGAGGCAGTAATTTAACCTTTTTTAAAAAATTTCTTTGGTTTGGTTTTTCCCACAATGCTCTAAAAATTCAGCTACTATTTATTAGCATATGCTAGACAATGGGAGAGAGAGAAAGCAGAACAGACCTGCCATCAATAACACGCACAACTTAGTAGCAGCAATTCTAAAGCAGACTTGGTAATCTTTCAGGTACTCTTCCAAATTAACTATTGAAAGTTTTAGGGTATTAGAGTATAAAGTTTTAAAGCATTAGCTACAGAAGGTTGAGAAATTAACTCTAGATTTTTTTTTATTCGTACTGTCTAGAAGCAGCTCTGCATACCAGACTGTTCCAGACAGATGTGGAATATAAGGCAAGTCTCTTTCTCTCAAAATCCAAATTTTCTCATTCAAAGGAATGGGAATTTTCTAGATGATTCTAGGATTAATTCTATATTTAAAATTGTATATTCCAATTTTAACACAAATGCAGAAATTTCATATAGCTACTGTGAAGAAGTGAGAAGGAAAAAATATGTAATTAGTGCATGATTTTCCAATAATAGGATCATTGGGACTTTTCTATCTCAGACAAGGAAAATGTTTATTCCATATTTTTATTTTTTATTTTTTAAAAAAGGGTACTAATTAATGTGGGACAACATCTCCAAGTAAACGGTTCAAAATAACTTTACGCAGACAGTGAAGAGAATATTCTCTGGATATGAGCTCTGCTAACATAGAACATCTGGGAGTAATCAATACTCAAGAGCATTTTCTGTAGAAAAGACCACTAGGCAACCATTATGATTATTTAAAATACGGCAGTATTATTCAGACTAAAAAGTATATTGACAGCTTCCAGCAGGTTATTTATTTTGCTATATTACCTTAACTTAACCAACACAGGATTTAAAAGTGAGTTAGTCATCAACTAAAATGACCTCCTTAAGAAAGAATCTGGTAACCATGCCATTAAGCCAAGTAATAAAAAGTTCAGGGGATTACATCAAATAAAGATGACATCTAACATATCTGTTTCCATTCTGCAACCATATTTTGGCATGAGAAATAAAATACAAAGCTTCATACATACACACATGCACACACACAATATTCTCATCTAAATAAAAACCTACATAAAAGCAATGTAAATATAAGCATCTGATATAACAATATAAACAATACAAACTTGATTGAGGGATGCAACAACTTACACAGTTTTTGTATTATCCAGTTTAACTTCATTTACTATTTTTCCAAAACATTTTCAAATCTTACATAGTATAGGTTAGTGCTGAGAATCAGGCTAAAATTTTCAGGTAGATGAAAGTCATTTTTCTTTTGTTTGTTTTTAAATCTCAGTCTTGTATTAAGAAATGTTAACATGGTAAATAAGATATAAAAAGGGGGGGACAGATCTGAAAACTATAAGCATGCCTGCATTTTCTAATTTGGCAATTTTAGTGGCAAACATTATGTTCAGCCAGGTGTCAGGAAGGTCCTCCTAACACCATTAGCATTGCCAAGGATATTTATAATACAGCAGAAATGCCATGGAAAGTAGTAAAACATGGACGTCAAAGCCTAATTTCTTGCTTTTGTGGCCTAATTTTATGGTCCATTTTTGAATGTTGTCCAAAAGTGCACTCATGAAAGAGAATTTAGATTTGGCAAGCTACATAAATGTTTCCACAAGTGCTGTCAAATAAATCCTGAAAAAACCTTTCCTTCTAAATGACACTTTCTTTTTAGCTGAAAAGATTTAGGTCCTCCAGGAATATCTTTTGCTAAAGAACATTCATAAAGAGCTGCTGATGTACATCAAAACTTATTTGCTGAAGCAACCTGGAATACCTTTTTATGGGATCTATAAAGTACAACCTTTATTACAATAAAAACAACAAAAAGGAAATTTGTGGCAATCCTCTTATTATGGATTTTACATAAGAAGTTTAGAAACATTTGAAGTCTAATAGCTGGTTAATCTCAGAGCTATTCATTTAGAAACTTCCAAAAGGGGGCTTAAAATTGTGTATTTAAAATTAATCGTAGTAGGAAATGCAATGTAAAGCCAAGTTTGGAAACTGTGCGCAGAGATTACACAAAGACTATTCATGAATCTGCTGAGATAGCTGGTGTTGAGGAGGTAGAGGACATCTATGACTCTAGTTAAATTAAATATAATAATAAATATTTAACACTGAGGTAAGAGATGGCCACCTGAAACTCACCCCTCGTCTTAAGAAATAAAACATTACTTGTACAGATGTAGCCTTTTTTAGGCCCCCTACCTCCTTAACCACATCCTTCTCTCCTCCTATCTCTAACCCCAGAGATAACCACCCTCCTAGATTTCATGATTATCACTGTCATGCATTTGCTATAATTTACCATATAATATATGCACACACATATGCATATACATACATAAATACAGATATATGTCTGATATTTTGTATTACAACAAAAAACTTGAAGTGAGAACAACTATCATTCTTATCAGTTCTCAAACCCAGACCAAAGCATATTCTGAAGTATGGTTTGGCTGAGTTCACTTAGATTTGGATATATTTACTGTTTTCTTTTCTCTTTTTTTTCTTTTTAGGACTGCACCTGTGGCATATGGAAGTTCCCAGACAAGGGACTGAATCAAGGCTGCAGCTGAGGCCACAGCAACAGCAACACCAAATCCCAGCTGCATCTGTGATCTGTGCTGCAGCTTGCAGCAATGCCAGGTCCTTAACCCACTTAGCAAGGCCAGGGATGGAACCCTCATCCTCATGGATACTAGTTGGGATCTTAACCTGCTGAGTAGCAGCAAGAACTCCTGTTTTCTGTTTTTCCACCATGCTATTTGAAATCTCATAATTTTATTCTGAGATTATTTTCCTTCCTGAAATATTCCTTTAGACATAAGAGCATCTTGAAGAATAAACTCTGTTTCTGTTGGTCTAAATAGAACCTTATTTTTTCTCATTATGAAATAATAACTTGTCTGTATATATATATATATACTTCTTGGTGGGCAGTTATTTTTCTTCAGGCATACTCCATCATTATATTAGTTACATACTGTTGCATAACAAATCACCCCAGAACTCGGTAGCTTAAAAAATAATAAACAATTATTATCTCTTACAGTTTTTGTGGATTAAGAATTCTTGAGTAGCTTAGCTGAATAGTTCTTAATTGGGGTCCCATGAAAGTTATAATTAAATTGTTGGCCAAGGCTATTGCTGTCTGAAAGCTTATATGGAGGATCTATTCTCTAAATGACTTACTCAAATGACTGGGAAATTGGTGCTGGTTATCTATCAATAGGAAGCTTCATTTTCTCCTCATGTGAGTTTCTCTCTAAGACTGCTGAAACGTCCTCATGCTACAAAAAAAATGGCTTATATTTGACTACTGGGCCATTTTCTATAAATTGTTTTAGGTTTAGAGCAATTGCTATTGTCTTCCTTATTTCTCAGTGCTACCAAACATTGAACAGATAAGAGGGAGGGTGAGTTTTCTCTGGGTAAAAAGGGCCATGAAGTCAGATCCAATGTTATATCCTCGTTATTTTTTGTGCATTTAATTTCAGTTTTATATTTAGGAGCATTCACTGCTTCAATTCTAAACTCAATTTAAAACAGTGAAGAAAGGCCTAAACAAAATAATTTTTGTCTCTCATATAAATAAATTACTTTCATAAAATTTTACATGCATACCTACACTCACTCATTCGTGATTACAAATGAAAACATCCGCACATACACACAGAGGATCTGGAGAGCATAACAATTTTCACTATGTATTCATTTCCTTAAGAAAACACAGCCTAAAAGAAATCCACATTGTCCAAGTTGTGTCTGAATATTTCTACTTTTGTTCAAGTGTTCTGATAAGGAATAATAATTTATGCACCAAGCTAGTTTGGTTGCCAAACAATTTACTCAGTGATCACAAGAGGAAATTACTTTTCCCTCTAATCTGTTCACTGTCCTGTTCACAGCACTGAAATTCTCATAATTTTAGATACTTCAGTTCAGATCACTGATATCTAATGTGAATTAGCATTAGTTCACCTCAAATCTGGCAAGCTCTTACAGATATATATTGTCTAATATACAACATGTTTAATATATTTTGAGACGTATATTCTTGACCGCACAACATAAAATTTATTAATTTTTTATTAGCATGAAGTGAATAATCATTCCTTAGTTTCTCTGTTTAGAGAGTCTTGGTCTAGATGGGGGTAAAAAGAATAACAGATTACATTTCTTGGCCTTTTAGCCAAAAATGGCCTTCTGGTTCATTGCTGTTTGTGGAAATCTGGTGTCAATTATAAATTCTCAGAGCTCCCGTCGTAGCTCAGCAGAAACAAATCTGACTAACATCCATGAGGATGCAGGTTTGATCCCTGGCCTCACTCAGTGAGATATATAACAATTAAATATACACATAGACTATTGCTGGAAGTGGCCTTAATAGCTAGTGGTCTGACTAGAAAAAAGAATGAAGAGTCCTTCTTCCTGATAACTCTCACAGACAGCAGATGTCCCAGACAGCAAAATGGAAATACTGAACCTTGACATTTCTTTAATTTAGTATGTTGTAGCCTTGGACTTTAATTAATTTTCAATAATACTCATGTGTATTTAATGTCTAAGTTCATTTGGATAGAGAAACTGCAGATCCACTTCTATCAACCTACTGAAGAATATATTCAACTGGAATAAAAGGCTTTTCAATAGTTTCCCTATGTAACTGGGACTTCATATTACCACTGTTCTGTGAGGAAATGCAGGAGGTGTATGAGATTGAGTGAAACTTTATTGATCTGAATCAGAAGGGTATTAAGACAAAACATGAATATCACCTCATTTAGTAATTATCTGCGCAAAGATTGACTGAAAGTGCAATAAAAAATGGTCAATAAGTATTTCTAGCAAGTAAAGGGTGAAAAATAAAAATTTTAACATATCAATGAGACAGAGAAAAAGAATTATGAAATTCTGAAACAGAATTCTGCAGCTCACTAAATATTAATAAAAAAGTATATGTGAATTTCACAGCTTAGAGATATACAGATTACTATAAAACACATTAGAGAAATAGTAACTGCTATGTGTTTAAAAGAGAGGGCTTATATTTGAGAAAAGACTCATGAATTTGGCACTACTTGAACCACATCTCGAAGGACGGATGAGAGTTGGGCAACACAGAAAAAAACAAGACATGGAAGGAATGCTGAAAACCAAGGAACAGAGATAGAAATTATAGGGTATTTCTGGGACTAGCTGGACAATGGAATTAGTCAGGTGGAATGGTGAGAGATTAACATTAAGCAGGCTGAGGTCGTTGCACAGAACTTCTTGGGTGCTTAGCTAAAAGGAATGGTCTTCATTCCATAAGTAATGAATGAAGAGCCAGTGAATGATTTTAAATAAGGTGGGGCATGTCCCGAGCTGGCCTTATAGCTATACAGCAGAGACCAGTAGCAAAGGCTGGTATTTTCAATAAGCATGTATCCCAGCACATTCTCAGTTATTTATAACAACAAAAGCACTAGTCTGAAAATCAGCAACAATAGAAACATGACACGTGCATAAGTCATTTTTCACTCTTAAGATGATAGCAGTAAATACGTAACACTTGAGGTTATAATAATCAGCACCAGTACATTTTTCCATTATAAAAAGGAAACAATACTATATTCAACACATGAAAAGTATTAGCAGGAACTAAGAACTTCTGGTAAGCACTAAGTTTAAAAGCACAAACATTTAGTAGGAGGTATGCGGTATGAGTGTGTAGAAGATATGTAGTCAGTAAAACAAACAAAATCAGTTTTGTTTACTACTTGTCTGGCCTACATCAGTCCTAGGCATGGGGGAGGAGCTGGTCTCAAGAATTGAGACTCTAAATATCTAAGAGTTTGTACCAGGGTTACCAGGAGATTATACATACTTATGCAAGTCAAATAGCTTTGGTTTTGTAACTCTAAAATGTCGAAATTCTTACCTCGCACAACAAGGTCAGCTGAAGCAGAAGAATTGTCCACAATAGTCTGAGCGGTGCATGTGTACCTCCCGGCATGTTTCAGCTGGGCATTTCGGATGAGCAGCTCCCCATTGGAATCCAGCTGTCAGCAACAACAGCGGTCATTTGAGTCAGTGCATTTTTCACCAACTAAATGGTATTTAGGATATAAAGGGTACGTTTTCCCCAAACACAATGAACACCACTAAAAGGCATCTGTTTTAGATATGTTAACTATCTGTGTGTTCTTAGATTACTTATACCCTGGGCCTTGGAATCACAAATGAGAATTACAGTGAATCACGTAAGGTGCTTTTTAGCCCCAATATCTAACGTTCTATTATTTCTATAATCAGAGCATCTTTTGAGAGAAAACACAGGGTGAAACTATTTCATTGATATCTTTTCAAGAGAAATGTGAAGGTCTAAAAATCTTGATGCGAATAGCAACGAGGCTAAATAAATGCTTTAAGGCTAGGAAGAATTATGAATTTGGGTATGCAAAACCAATCTAAGTGACTAATTTCAAGACATGACACAGTTCAATTTAAAAAACACTAGAAGTATGAAGAAACTGTCCAAACAAACAATTCTACTAACATGTTCTCCTTTGGCCAAAGTATAAGCTCCATGTAGGCAAGGATCTTTGTCTTGTTCCCTGCTTTATTCTCAGTGCTTAGAATAGTGTTCAGCATTTATTTTTTGAAGGAGGCTTGAGGGAATTTTGCTTCTAATGATAAGGTATCATCTCAATGCAATTTCTAAAAATAGCTAATATTTATCAAATGCCTCCTCTGTACCAGGTCCTGGGCTATGCAAATAATTGTATATATATATAAATCATATATATATATATATATACTTCATTCCATTCTCTTCTGACAATATTCCAAAGATATAGATCTTACTTTGTTCATTTTATTAAAGACAAAAGTGAGTAACCAAGTAATTTAAGTAGGATTACTTGGTTTGTTTGGTAGAGGGAGCATAACACAGTCCATTATCTCCAAAATATTCTCTTAAGAAAAAAAAGTTGCAAAACTCAGTTTATAAATACACATTTGATTTTCCTGAGAATCAATAATATTGATTTACTGGATTTCCCTTGTGGTTCAGTAGGTTAAGGATCTGGTATTGTCACGGCTGTGGCTCTGGTTATAGTTGTGGTGTGGGTTTGATCCCTGGCCCTGGGAACTTCCCATGATTTGGGCATGGCCAAAAACAAACAAAAACCAAAAACAAAACCACAAAATGAAATTGGTTTACTATTGCAATCATGGATATCTAGATAAAGACTGAAAAATTAATGGTTACATTAATATTTCACATAATAGATGAAGGTATTATTTCCATTATATGACAGACTTCCAAATTTTAAAATTTTCATTATTTAATGGCTTATGCAGAATAAATGCTCTGCTTTACCATTGGTTCTGCCAGTGGGCCCTTTACATATTAAAGTCACTAATGGCCTTGGAAAGTATTTGGGTTACAGTCTTTGCTTGATTAATAAGATTAATTAAGAAAAATAGCTGGTTGTAATCTTAGAAGATTGATTCAGTTAGTTGTAATAGAAAATTACTATCTCCATATAAAGAACTAGTCAGTGGCCACACACCTTGTTCCTTGACATTAGCCAGTCTCAGTAAAAACAAAACTAGTGGTCATACAATTTTGTTAGTTGGGCTCTTCCTGTCCCTTGAGATCTAGATTGGCTAAAAATCCAGTTTACAAAATTTCTGCAAATCCCTAAAGTAGAGCAGTTCTTTCCTTCTGCTCCCTTGGTCAGTTATTTCTTCACTGTACCAAAGAGCCCCAGACCAGCCCTTTCTCTATTTTTCCATGAAACCTACTAACACAAAGAATTCCGTAGTTAAGTAGGTTTACTGAAGAGTTGAAGGTCATGGTATTGGCTGTATTCCACAAAGTGGGGCAAACCAACATTACCAATCATTATCTACAACATATTTCCATTCTTTAAAGTCCTACTGGAGGGTTCCCGCTGTGGTGAAGTGGGTTAAGAATCTGACTGCAGCAGCTTGAGTTGCTGCAGAGGTACTGGTTCAATCTCTGACCTGGCACAGTGGATTAAAAGATCAGGTGTTGGCCCAATTACCATGTAGGTCCCAGCTACGGCTCAGATTCAACTCCTGGCCCCATGGAACTTCCATATGCTGCCAGGGAAAAGAGAAAGAGAAAGAGAAAAGAGAAAGAGAAAGAGAAAGAGAAAGAGAGAGAGAGAGAGAGAGAGAGAGAGAGAGAGAGAGAGAGAGAGAGAGAGAGAGAGAGAAAGTAGTCCTGTTGGGTTTTTTCTTGTTCTTTGGATCCAACCCACACCATAGTAGCAACCTGAGCTGCTGCAGTGACAATGCCAGATCTTTAACCCACTGTGCCACCAGGGAACTCTGGTCATACCTTTACTCCCAGTTTGGTTTCTCAATCACCTTCACCTCTCCCAGTCCCTGCCATCTCATTGGCACTCACTCCCATTCCCATGTCTTACCTCTCTCTGCTCTTCTCTGCTTTCCCCTGGAAACAAAATTCTTTCCTCAGCGACTTAATTCTTGGATGGTTGCTTGGAGTCTGACAATATTTACTTCTCAAAACCTGACTTTCTGTTTTTAGCTTTGCCATTTCTTAACCTCTCACCCCTCAATCCATTTTAGCCTCGTTCCCACCTCTTCAATTGATTTTACTTGACGTCTAATAGCATTTGTTCTTCCTTCCCAAAACACTCAACTTTCTAATCAACTCTGACAGCACATTTTTCTAGATACTTTGAGAGAATTCTCAACCCCTCTTCTTCTTCATCTTCTTTATAATTCCATCATAAATTATTTAATTTATCCTTTCCTTTTCATCATGTCCTCCTCTACCCTCATCCAAGTTACCAGCATCTCTCACTGAAAACTCTATCTTCCTTGGTTTTGATCTCCACCCTGGTCCCATCTAGTCTTTTCTCCACTTGGCACATAAAGTGACCTTCTGAAAATGCAAATATGATCAAATAATACCTTTCTATTAAAAAAAAACTAAAACTTTTAAAAATGTTCCCCTTCCTGGAATAAAAGCCAAAACTATTATAATGGTAAACCTGGCTCCATGATCTAAATTCTGTCCAATATTCCAGCTCGCATAGTGCCACCATTTCACTTACACTCTGTTCTCCAGGAGAACATTCCCTTTTTAAGAACTTAAATGTATCTTGTTCCCTCCCATCTCTGGTGTTCAAGGCATTTCCTTTCCTGGAATTTGATCCCCTCATATCCTACCCTCTTACCACCTTCACCTAAGGAACATTTACCCTCCTCCACCAATATCAGTTCAAGTCATTTCCTTAAGCAAGTCTTTCCATGTTCTTTTGATATCTTTTCCCATAGCACATCTTATTTAATGTGATATTATGTATCTCAATTACAATGAAATATTTGTATAATTATATGGTTCAAGTTGGTTTCCCTGGGGAATATGAGTTTTATGTGAAGAGGAAATATGCCTGTTTTGTTGAGAACCGCATCCCTGCATTACATGTGTACAGCTGTATGTTCTGTATCCCTAGGACCAAAACAGTGCCAGAAGCATAACACTAAGTAAACATTGTTGGAATGAATTAGTGCACATGTTTATTAAGACTTCTGGCATCTGTTCTTAAGATAATACATGTTTACTTCTTTTCAGCTACAAGCAGAGTTAGGTTAGCAAGTTCACAGAGCCCATCACAATCTCAGCACTGTGTAAGCAGATAATGAGACTTATTTTGGTGTCGGGATGAAGAACACACTCTTGCTACCTCCTTACCCACTTCGTGTGCCCTAGCCGCTGTAAATATGTACAGTTTACCAGATGTTCTCTTTCCTGCAGATTTTGTACAGATCACTTTCAATGCCTCGATTCTTCCTCCTCCCACTTATATCACTTGACAAACTTCAAGTTCTTGTTCAGATGTGCCCTTTTTCTCTGGAATCCAAAGTCTTGTTAGGGGTTGCCCTTTGAATATATTTATTGTAATTATTACCTATTGTTTAGTTGTTCATTTCTTCTACTAGACTGTAATTCTTGTTATTCTTTGAGGAATAGGTCTTATTTATTGTTAGATACAAATTACATCTTCTGATATCTGATATGCAAGGCGAATTCAACAACAAATATTGCATAAGTGAATTAAAATACTTATTCCCTAAAATGTTTTTATTAAATTATTTTAGTAATTTCATATGATTTTTTCAGGTCAGGTAAGATAATTGTAAGATAAAATAGATGAATTGAGAAGAATTATTACCATCCATATACATGAGGTCAACTATCCCTACTAATAACATATTTTAAAGTGTTTATGGAGTTCCTGTCATGGCTCAGCAGAAACGAATCTGACTAGCATCCATGAGGATGCAGGTTCGATCCCTGGCCTCATTCTATGGGTTAAGGATCTGGCATTGCTATGGCTGTGGAGTAGGCCAGTGGCTACAGCTCCTATTTGACCCCCATCCTGGGAACCCCCATATCCTGTGGGTGTGGCCCTAAAAAGACAATAAATACATAAAAATTTGTAAACTAATTTCATAAAGAAATATAAAAAATATTAAGAATAATGTATAAATCTATAGAGAAGAGAATACAGTTACCATATAAGAAAATGGAAACTTCTCAGTTTTTCATCCACCCATATATGTTGTAAAGAATTAGGCCTTTATAGGAATTTCTGTTGTGGCTCAGTGGGTTTAAGAACCTGACTACAGGTTCTCTGTGAGGTTGCAGGTTTGATCCCTGGACTTGTTCAGTGGGTTAAGAAATCAGCATTGTTGCAAGCTGTCACAGATGTGGCTCAGATCCAGTGTTGCTGTGGCTGTGGTGTAGGCCAGCAGCTGCACCTCCAATTTGACCCCTAGCTTGGGAACTTCAGATGCTGGTGTGGCCTTTAATAATAATAATAATAATAATAATAATAATAATAATAATAATCAGGCCTTTATAAATTCAAAATTTATAATCCAAATCACAAATTTACAAAGAGAAGTCTGCCCTTTCCCTCAGCTTCTGGAAAGTAATCTATAGTGGCTTTCTTTGCTTGGGAAGCTTGGGCCATATTTAATAGCTCTAGTCCTATGATTTAGATGACAGTTAGTCACACCTGTATAGTTTTAGAGAAGGGGCTGGATGTGCCAGAAAGACAAACATTGTGACTTAAGGTAGGGACTTTGGGTCATTGGTATCAGTCACCCTAGAGATTGAGATTAAACACCCAGTGAATCAAATCGATCATTAAACAATCAATCAATCAATCATGTCTACATGATTAAGCCCCAATGAAATCTCCAGACATCAAAGCTTGGAAAGCTTCCCTAGTTGGCAATACTCTGTGCATACAGCCGCATACCAAAACTGATTAAATATTGCATCTTAACTCCATGGGGAGAGGACAATGGAAGCTCAATATTTGGTTCTTCTCCTAGACTCTGCCCTATGTATGTCTTCTCTTGGATGATTTTAATTTGTATGTATTTGGGTAATAAATTGTAACCACAAGTAAAATGGCTTTTAGGGAATTCTGTGAGTTCTTTCCAGTGTATAGAAACTGAGGGTGGTTTTGGCAAACCCTGGAACTTGTAGTTGTTTTCAGAAGGGAAGATGGTCTTGGGGACTGACCTAACTTGGTAGTTGGCTAATCCCATATATGATACTAAATAGAATTCATCTAAGAGAGGAGGTAAAGAAATATTATTGTATTATTTATTACTCTAGTGTTAAAATATCTGAAGCAAGTAAAATATCTGTATATATATGGGGAGTAATTAATAATAGAGTTTTTCTTGAGTCAGGATAGAGGCTAACTGGCACATATTTCTGAGAAAATTCCCAGTGAGAAAAAAATGGAATAATTTAACATAACTAAAGTAAAATAAAATAATTTAAGCACTATATATTTATAAAACAGACTGCTTTAATATGCTTTGACATCTTTAATAGCTCTGAAATTTGATACTAAATATTCATTAATGGAAAGATATTAAGTAAAACATTTTAAAACTACTATGACACAAGATAATAGCTATATTTGGGAAAGAATAATATTTGTATAAAAATAAAAAGCAATTAGCTCTATTAAGTGATTTTATTATATGAACTCACTGCTTTGGCTGTTTCATGTGTCTAGATGAAAGGTAATCCTGTTGCTAAACTCCCAGTATTTCAAAGAGCCATGCGATTACATTAGAATTTTAAAAATCAAACACTTTAGAAATTGAGAAAATATTCATGATGTTGATGTCAGAGAGTGTTTTGCCTATGTTCTCTTCTAGGAGTTTGATGGTGTCCTGTCGTATATTTAAGTCTTTCAGCCATTTGGAGTTTATTTTTGTGCATGGTGTGAGGGTGTGTTCTAGTTTCATTGCTTTGCATGCAGCTGTCCAGGTTTCCCAGCAATGCCTGCTGAATAGACTTTCTTTTTCCCATTTTATGTTCTTGCCTCCCTTGTCAAAGATTAATTGACCATAGGTGTCAGGGTTTATGTCTGGGTTCTCTATTCTGTTCCATTGGTCTGTCTGTCTGTTTTGATACCAGTACCATGCTGTTTTGATGACTGTGGCTTTGTAGTATTTCTTGAAGTCTGGGAGAGTTATGCCTCCTGCTTGGTTTTTGTGTCTCAGGATTGCTTTGGTGATTCTGGGTCTTTTGTTGTCCCATATAAATGTTTGGATTGTTTGTTCTAGTTCTGTGAAAAATGTCATGGGTAATTTGATAGAGATTGCATTGAGTCTGTAGATTCCTTTGGGTAGTATGGACATTTTTACAATATTGATTTTTCCAATCCACGAACATGGAATATTGTTCCATTTCTTTACATCTCCTTTGATTTCTTTGATTAAAGTTTTATAGTTCTCAGCATATAAATCCTTTACCTCCTTGGTCAGGTGTATTCCAAGGTATTTGATTTTGTGGGGTGCAATTTTAAACGGTATTGTATTTTTGTATTCAACATCATGAATATTTTCTCAGGTCAGTCTCCCAAAGCAATCGAAATAAAAGCAAAAATAAACCCATGGGACCTCATCAAACTGAAAAACTTTTGCACAGCAAAGGAAACCAAAAAGAAAACAAAAAGACAACTTACAGAATGGGAGAAAATAGTGTCCAATGATGCAATGGGCTTAATCTCTAGAATATATAAGTAACTTATACAACCCAACAGCAAAAAAGCCAATCAATCAATGGAAAAATGGGCAAAAGACCTGAATAGACTGTTCTCCAAGGAAGATATACAGATGGCCAGCAAACACATGAAAAAATACTCAACATCGCTGATTATAAAAGAAATGCAAATCAAAACTACCATGAGATACCACCTCACACCAGTCAGAATGGCCATCATTAATAAATCCACAAATAACAAGTGCTGGAGGGGGTGTGGAGAAAAGGGAACCCTCCTGCACTGTTGGTGGGAATGTAAGCTGGTACAGCCACTATGGAGAACAGTTTGGAGATACCTTAGAAATCTATGCATAGAACTTCCATATGACCCCGCAATCCCACTCTTGGGCATATATCTGGACAAAACTCGACTTAAAAGAGACACATGCACCAGCATGTTCATTGCAGCACTATTCACAATAGCCAGGACATGGAAACAACCCAAATGTCCATCGACAGATGATTGGATTCGGAAGATGTGGTATATATACACAATGGAATACTACTCAGCCATAAAAAAGAATGACATAATGCCATTTAGAGCAACATGGATGGAACTAGAGACTCTCATACTGAGTGAAATGAGCCAGAAAGACAAAGACAAATACCATATGATATCACTTATAACTGGAATCTAATATCCAGCACAAATGAACATCTCCTCAGAAAAGAAAATCATGGACTTGGAGAAGAGACTTGTGGCTGCCTGATGGGAGGGGGAGGGGGAGGGAGGGATCGGGAGCTGGGGCTTATCAGACACAACTTAGAATAGATTTACAAGGAGATCCTGCTGAGTAGCATTGAGAACTATGTCTAGATACTCATATTGCAACAGAACAAAGGGTGGGGAAAAAAATGTATACATGTAAGGATAACTTGATCCCCTTGCTGTACAGTGGGAAAAAAAATAAATTAATAAAAAACTTAAAAAAAATAAATTGAAAAAATTTTAACCCAAACTTATACTAAAATAGAAAATGAGGGCAGAAAAATAATATAAAAGTAAATAATTTGTGTCACTGTAATTACCCTTTGTCAAATATTTGAATGCTATAATCTTTTTAAAATGAAATTGCTATTATTTCCCCCAAAATCTCAGTTTGAACCATATTGCTATTTACATATTCACTTATTTTAAGAGGAATAATGTGGTTATGTTATATACTTTTCACATGTAATAAAACACAAACTATTTTATGTCTTAAAATATCACATTAAATTTATACTTATTGAATTTTCAGAGTAAACGTCTTAAAAACTTTTAATTAAACAATTCTAAAAGTTTAGTGCTGAACTCATTTTAAAAATCAGCCTTGTTTTAAACATTAAGATTTAGGTGGTAATGACAGGTCTACTTGCATAAAGCAATAATAAGCAACTTTAATATTTATTCTCATTTGGTCTATATTTGGTATAGGTGTGGCACTGAAATGCCTCAAAAGGAAAGCTATATATATGTGTGTGTGTGTATATATATATATATATATGTATGTATGTATATATATATATACACATATATATACTATATCATTTTCAATAGCGTTGTGTATGTATAAAGGGTTTCCTGAAGTTTTTATAAATGGTACTAGCACTTCCCATACCTCAGGAGAAGTTGAGGTTCTCAGTGTTCTACAGAATGCTTACAAAGCAAGTAAAGATCATGGATCTCAGCACATTCTAGCCACAAATTAGATACGAATGCTCTTTATGTTTTCCCTTAAAACCACAGCTTGGCTGAATTACAAAATGCTTCCCTTCATGAGGAGAGCTGAATCACATACTGGAAATTGTGATAGCACAGCTCAGGGATGTTCCAAAGTGTATATGTGGTTTACCACTTAGAAATTTCCCAAGTTTAAATCAAAAGACTTCCAAAATATAAATGCCCATTCCTACCCACTCCTCCATGCACTAATTCTGAAAAAATCATTCCTGCAGTATAAATGAATCAGAATCACTAAGTTGTATTAACAAATTCAGTTAATCATAGTGAACAAAGAAATATGCTATGTGGTATATTCAGGGTCTAGATAAAGCTTAGAGCTCATAATGGCTCTACAAAAAATCTCTTTTGTTCTGTTGAAGTTCAAAATGAAGAGATAAATATAGAAGGCTGGAGAAAAGCATGGCTTTTAAAGAGACTATTCTAGAAACATAAGCAAAAATTATTCAATATGTATGATACATGCCATATCCATGAAAAATAACAATTTTTCTTGTCTTTTTTTTTTTCTTTTGGCTTGTTAGGTTAAAGAAGGAGTAACAATAGCAAATGCATCAGATACAACTTCAAACTTTAACACCATAACCAACACAGCAGGAAATATCTGTAAGGTTTTCTAAGTGCCAAGGACTATTATAAATACTGTACATATGCAAAGTCATAACAACAACCTTAAACAACAACCCTGGGAGAGAGGTACTATTCTCAACTGTATCTTATAGATGCGGACATAATACTACTTCAACTACAACTACTGCTACTACTTCTGTTAACAGGACACTACTACTGCTGCTCCTAATGCTACTACTATGAAAACTGAGACTACAGCTTCTACTATTGCTACTGCCATTACTGTTCCTACTATAAACTCCTACTAAAACCTGATCTAACTTATTGCATCCCTTTTTGATGCCTGGCAGTGTTTTAGCTACTATACATATATTTTTGTATTTAATTTTTATAATGCTCAGGGAGATATGTTTAATATTTCCATTTTACAAATAAGGAATTTGAGATTTTAAATTAAGCTATTGGTAGAAGATGCAATAGTTAGCCTAGCATCACCAAGTTAAGCTATTGCCAAAGTAAAGCTTTATGGACCGAACAATTGAATTTAGGTTCACAGTTTGGTAGGTAAAAATGGATACTTTCTCAGAGCAAAAAAATACATGTTAGTATTTTTCCTAGTTATTTATTAATTTTTAACCTATTTAAGTGTTCAAAGATAAGAGAAGAGAAAGAATAGCACAAGTCACCCAACCAGATTTGATAATTGTAAAATTCTCACCATATTTGCTTTGTCTAATTATCTAGTTAGCTATTTTTGTCCTTTCTTTCCTTTATCTACTCTCTGTGCATTTTTGAATCCTTAAAAAAACAAATTACTGATGTCATTATAATTAATTCCTCAATCATTAAACTGAATCCCAAAAAAGGTCAATCTTTTAAATAAAGAGAAAACTATTTTCACATATAACATAATTAACATTAATTTCCTAATCCAATCTAATATTCATTAGTGTTAAGTAATACAACAGTATTGAGTCTTCCTGAATGTAAAAATTTTTAAAAAGATATGACTTACAAAATCTTGTGAAAATGAATATTATCATTACAAATATATTAGAGAGGTAGTTTAGGATAATTACTAGGGGGTCACCCAATACTTATGGGATCAATAGAAATGTTGAATACCTGCATTTGGCTGTTTTGATGGCTGAAGAGTCCAATTTCGCTCCGTTGGAGCATTTTAAATTAAAAGACACAAGGAAGGAAATTTTCTTTTAGGTCTCTGCTAAGTATTTTTTTTTTTTGTCTTTTGTCCTTTTAGGGCCGCATCCACAGCATATGGAGATTCCCAGGCTAGGGGTTTAATCGGAGCTGTAGCTGCCGGCCTAGGCCAGAGCCACAGCTAAGCATTTTAAATGATGGACAAAACCATCAAAGTTTTGGATTTAGAACTCATATTTTAGAGATGAAAGAAAACTTGGATATTGTTTAATTCATATGGTTTTTAAATTGGTTTCTATTAGCCTTAAAGTTCTGAACATCTTCACGGATCACTTGGTAGAAAGAAGGGATCAGAAATGGACGTGTTTGGGGATCAGACGAAGGGAGAGACCCTGCGGCTAGGGTTTTGGGCTCTGTAGTTTCCTACACAGGCTCACACACATGCACACCATTTCTTCAGTCAGAGCACTTCATCTTCAGCTTTGATATTTATTGGGGTTCTAATTTAAATTTTCCTGGCAAAAAGAACTCTGCTGCTAAAAATTTTGTGTTGCTGTTTTTCAGAACTTCTGCTGTGGCCCAACTTCCTTATGGGCAGATGAGAGGCCCAAGATTTAGAGTAAATGTTTTTCCCAAAGTCATATAACTTGTCAAGTGCTACACCAGAACAAATTTCCAGATCTTTAGATAATGTTCTGTTTTTAAAAACTAACTTTTAAAAAAATTAGTTTGTTTTTTGGGGAATATGAAAGCTAATGACAAAATAGTACATTTTTAGTGTGATACAATAAATAAAACATCAAAGTCTACAGTGTAATATCCTAAAATAAAACTCCTAAGACACCAAAATTTACATGTTTCTTTCCCCTTCTTTTTATTTTAAATCCATACTGTATTTTGCAAGCATAAAAGAGCCATAATAAGTACTGTGGTGATGCTCAAGTTTGCAAGTTCTATGTAAAACAGATGAGTGTTTAATGTTGAACGAATTTTTGGAAATTTCTCCAAGCCAAAATATCTCTGAATAACAAAGTATTGCTGCTATATGTGATTTATTCCATTTATTTAGCTTTGACAAATGCTTCTTAAAGACTAGACTATGGGATGCTCTGCTAGAGGGTAACTTTAGCTGGCATCATCTCTGCTGTGGAACTGTCATGATCCAGAAGGAGCCAGCCCAAGTATAAATACATCCAGTGAGCATAGGTACCTACTTCCGTGTTTACTGGTAGAAAATGGAAAATAAAATACAACAGTTAGGTTTAAGTAAAGATTTATTAGGATAGCGAAAGGGAGTTCCAGATACTCAGACAGAATGAGGTATCATAGAAGGCTCTATCTCTGTTAGAGATAATTATTGAGAGCAGAGCAAAGATTTGGCCACAAGTAGCATGCCTTTGCGACTTTCGTGATGGTCACAGAACTATGTTGGGGACATCTTACATATTTCCTTCTCTCTCCCACCACTCATCAAAATTTAAGTCTTAAACTCACAAAACACATGAAATCTACCCTCTGCTACTGATATTATTTTGCAAAATGTTTTCTCCATCCTCTTCTATTTTCTTATTTTGTCTTCAGCCCTCTCATCTGCTCAAAATAATATAAGGGCTCTTTGTTTCCAACATATGTGTAAAATATTTCAGTTCCTTTATTCTCAAGTCTTTTTTAGGAAGACTCCCTTAAGAACAGTATTTCTCATTATGACCCTATGGACAATTTGGACCAAATAACTATCTTTTGTGGAGGACTACCCTCAGCATTAAGATATATTTAACAGCATGTATGCCTGACAGATGATCAAAATACACCACTTCCTTGCAGTGTGACAACCAAAATGTCTCCAACCAAAGGTCCCTGGGGAGAAAAATTGCTTCTGGTTTAGAACCACTGTTTTAGAGCTTATGCCACCTCACTGTGCTTGCTTGGTTTCTTGCCTCAATTACGACCTAACCTTCCTTTTCTTCTCTAACCTTTTGCTCCATAACCCTTGCCAATCTTCCCTTCTTGTTCAACAATGACAGAGAACCAATAAAACTGGGAGAAAAAATGATGTCTGTTTTATTATTGTTTCTTTCTCTCTGTCTTTGTCTCTCTCTCTCTCTCTCTCTCTTTTTTTTTTTTTTTGGCATGTGCAGAAGCAAAATATCTGTCCAAATTCATAACATCTTCTAGTATGGAGTATATATGTTTCAAATTTAAACACATTTTTGTGACATGTTCAAGTAGAATTAATATTTTCTCTTAGCCTAGGGAAAGAAATCTGTCCTCTTTTGTTTTCAATGCTGTCTACACAGTCAGAACAAATGCATGCCTACATACCTGCAGACACACATAAAACATATTACTAAAGGAGATCATTAAGAACTGCCTAGAACTTTATAGTTAGACTACCTGAAACTCTGTAGACTTGATTTACAATGTAAGGTAAAGGTTGCTAATCGTGTAGGGAGAATAAGGTGATTTGGAAAGTTTTGAGTGAACACAAGATTATAGAATAAGTTATAAGCTGACTAGTACCATTTTACAGTGTTTCAAATAATGGGAGGGAGATTATTTAAATAAACACAGACATGAGTAGTAACACATGGATTAACAACTGAAGTGGTGAAGACCCAGGGTCTACAATCAGACCACGTTGGTTTCAAATCCTCTCTCTGCCACTTGCAAGTTACATGACCTTGGACAACTTAGCCTTTCAAATGCTGGTTCCTTCACTCTTAAATCGAGAAAACCACAATAAAATGTGCTCCCTAAAGGATTTCTATGAAGATCAACTGAGAAATACATGAAAAGCATTTAACCCAGTGCTGACCAAACATCAAGCATTCAATAATATGTTGACCATTAATAACTCTCCATGGCCCTCATCAAGGAAATAGCTAAAATCTTTTATCCTAGATGAACTACCCAGTACAGCAAGCAGTGCAAAAAATAAATCATGAAAAATGAGATCTGTAACCAGAAAAAAATTATCTGGCAAAAGGTTCTGCCATTCTCGATGGAGGATGATTGCTCTATTATAAAGGGTATTAGTAATAACTACTTACAATCTGCCAGACCTTGTGCCAAGCACTATATAGCATTCTCTCCTTGAAACATGACAAAAATACTATGAAGTAACCAGTACTGCAAAGCCAATGAAGTAACTGGTAAGTGAATTACTAATAAAATTTTACAGAGGGTGAAATCTGAAGCTCAGAGAGGTTTAATCGCTGACTCAGAGTCACAGAATAAGAAATGAAAAATGGAGCCCAGAGATCTGGTTGTGGCAAAGCCCCTGAACAATTCAAGTGGTATTTATGAATTCAAAACAGGTATGCAGAATCTTGCTGAATTACAATTTTAACATTTATTTGTAATCACAAAAAAGCTGTTACAGTGGCAATAACCATAAGAAAGTTTAAGAAACTCACATGGTTAACTAAGATAATGGTTCTGACAGGGAGAACTGTCAAATAGTTGAAGGAAAATGATGCAAACTGGATGTCCAAAGTTAGGAAGCTCTTGAAAAAGAAAATGTCTACAGATTAGGTATCATGTGGCAAAGGCATGATGTATTACACATACATATTTTTTAAAATTATATATGTATTTATTTAAATATTTATTTATTTATTTTTAGGGCCACTCCTACAGCACATGGAAATTCCCAGGCTAGGGGTCAAATTGGAGTTGCAGCTACCAGCCTACACCATAGCAACATGGGATCCAAGCTGCATCTGCGACCTATACCACAGATTATGGCAATGCTGGATCCCCAACCCACTGAGCGAGGCCAGGACATTGAACCTGCATCCTCGTACATACTAATAGGTTCATAACCCTCTGAGCCACAGTAGGAATTCCCACAAATACCTATTTTTTTGGTAGATAGTCTCAAGTCCTTTCTAGAACAAAAGGGATTATACATTAAATTGGAAGTAAAATTACTTTGCTTTTGTATATTTTAAGGGAGTAAGTAGCTATTGAATTAGAAAATCAAATTATAAACCATTTTTTAGTTGTACTTGAAAAATTTATGTATTTGCCATGTAATACCACAGAATGAAAGAAGAAATTGCCACAGAATGACAGAAGGCCAGAGATAAACTGCTCACAAGCTTATTATATCAAAGCTCTAAATTTATTCAATTTTTAATTCTTATATATATAAAATATCAGTGCATAAATTCAAGTTCAAATGAAACATTTCCTGACCCTGATTAATAACATATTTAACACTAAGTGAATATTTATTAAGTGAAAGAATAAATAATATAACAGGTAAATTAGTATTTAATTTAATATTTTTCTATAATCAGCATTGTTTGCTTAGATCTTTAAAATTAATAGCTACATTTTAAAATTAATTAATAATAAAGCGAGATCATAAACATAATAGAAATATATTTAAATATTTAAATTTTACAGATCACTATAAATTCCTAAAAGAAATACATATCTTCAAAAATGTAGTTACTTTTTTCCTGATAATATGAATATAATTGGAAAAAGTTTTAAATCATAAATTTTAGATATAAGAAAACATATTTAATTTCATAAAGCTTTGAGTCTCAAATAGGCCATGCTGTGAAATTTGAAACCTTATGCAAGGTTGCCACATGGTGGCCAAGATCAAGAACAGCAAGTTCAAATCAAAGCATGCTTGATTATTAAATATTAATATGTTATTGGAAGCAAATTGGAAAATATAAGCTTAGTTTCTTAAACTTAAATGTTTAAATCTTGTTGTCTATATTCTTCATGAATTAAAGCTTCAGATGTTAACTTTTAGTAATTTAAATTATTAAAATACAATAATAATATCAGTTTTGTTAACTGTGACAGCTATCAAAATATTCATATCTGAATTTTAAACTCATAGTGTAGCTCTTTTATTTTGGATCAGTGCCTGTGTTTGTCTTATTTAGCATTTTTTGTTTGTTTTTTTCTTTTTTTGTCTGCATGCACAGCATGTAGAAGTTCCCAGGTCAGGGATAGAACCCTCACCACAGCAGTAGCTGGAGCCATAGCAGTGACAATGTTGAATACTTCACCGCTAAGCCACCAGAGAACCCCTTATTCAGTGTTCTATTCACCCTAGTGCCCATCACTATTCCTCCTAGGAACTACATTTTTAAACAAATAAGTGATATTCAATAATAGAAATCTTGTCAGAATTAAATAAAATATCAAACCATGATTTAAAAAAACGAAAAATCATATAGTATAATTTGAATAATGAACGAAAGCAGTCAGCAGTGTTCCTTTTTTTGCATTTGCTGTCCCCAGTCCCTACTATACCTGTTATGTTTTCATTCACTGGGCTTTAGGTTGGAAGAGTCCTTCCTTCTAAGAGTGGTCTATTAGTGACCCAAGAAATAATTACTACCCATTAAGACTGTCTTCCAAAAGATAAATCAAAGACATATAGGGTTCTACTCAAATTTTTGTGGTACCTTTAGCAGCGAGGTCTGACTTTGAAGTTTGCTTTAAAAGAAGGAAGATGCAAGGGAAAGCTTTATTGGTCTTTCTTATATTCAAAAGACAGAATTAAGTTCAATGCATTTTAAAAGAAATTTCTTATCTGGGTTTTCTAAATTTTTAGAGAATTATCTTGACTCGTCCATCTGCCAAGTACTAGAAATGTGCACTTGATATTTCTACTTATTTAAGTTGTATGTTTAGCCAGTGAGTATGTTTCGGCCACAGATCATTTTTATGCTCCTCATGTGGTGGAATGAAGCTGAAACTGGGGAGGTGAAGCCAGAGCATGGGCCTGCAGCTGGGTTCTGCCCTGGCTTCACTGAAGAACAGCAACATGAACCTCTGTGGTTATTGTCCACCAAAAGGAGAAGTACAGTAAGTGATGACCAAAGTCTTTTACATTATTACGATCCAATTTCACATTTATTTCTTCATTAATATTTCAGTTATTTCTTTATTTTTCTCTTCAACCCATGCTATCTATGTCTTTCTCCATCTTCCTCTCCTCCCACGCTCCTTCCTTCTCTTCCTCCCTCCTTCCCTCCCTCCAACCTTCCTTTCTTCCTTCTTTCCTTTCTTAATTCCTTTTTTTTTGGGAATATTTATTGACATTAATCAACACAGTGTAACTACTTTAAAGAAAACAAAGAGGCGCCACAAGATGAAGTGTCCGCTTAATTTAGGGCAATTTATATTCCTAAATCTATTATTATAACCTTCACTACCACTATAAGTAACTACTTGTATAAACTAGGCTTATTGCATTTTAGAAACTATTCTATATACAACTCCAAGGAACTAAGCAGTTTGAAAGTCTACTTTTTAAAAATAAGATCTGTTTAGCTCACTTTTTTTCCTTAAAATGAGTAAAAACTGAATGGTATTTGCTTTTCTCACAAAACAGAATAAAATTTGAACAAATTCTTAAAGACACTGGGATCAAATTTACTAATATTGGGCATTCTTATGTTTAAGAACTTCAAAATAGACATAGCCGTACAAGAGAAAATATCATATGGTATAATGTTAAAATAGTTCTCTCCAAATCCCCATTTGTTATTTTTTAAAGTGTAAGTGTAGTGTAGAAATGAAAACACACTGTCAGTTCATTGTAGATGTACAGTTATAACTAGCTCTGTTATATTAAAAAGAAAGAAACTGGTATTACAGCTAACAAACAAAAGGCATAAACATTGATAGTGTATTGATAGTTGTTTTATAAATCTATCTAATAAAATATTTAGTAATAAATGTTTCCATCCTATTAAAATCAGTATTAACCTCACTGAAAGCATGCTTTTTGGCTTTTTAAAGTGGAAAGTTCTAGAAGATATTTTTTTAAAGAGTTAGACAGTTTGAAAGCATACTATTATTATAGGTACATATCAATCTTCAGATTTCATAATAGCACTTGAAAAATCTTAACTATTCTGAGTTAATATAGACTTTTAGTAATAATTGACTTCTAAAATTAAAATTAAAATTTTCTTAATTAAGCATATGTTCCAAATAGGTCTTTAGGCTCCTAAATGATTGCCTTTCTAAGAACAGACTGACAGGATCAGTGATCAATTTGCCCTTTAAAGTACACTGTAATTTAGGCAGCTCTATCAACACCCCAAGCGTATTGTATTCCTATGCAAGTTGTTAGTCCTCCATTGCTTCCCAGTTTTTTTCTTCTCCTTTTTTTATTTTTCTACAAGAACATCACTAGGCTTCGTTTTAGGACTTGCATTATGTATGCTTTCCTATTCTTAAAATACATCCATTTAAGCCTTTTAAAAATCACATGGATTCTCCACACCCTCCCACATACATATTTTGTCTATTTCTTACCCTCAAAGAATAAAATAAATGCTGTAGAGTCACCACTATAACAAAGGATACGTTCTATGCTCTTATCTCACTTGAAATGAATGTGAAGGCACTTAGAACTTATGCGGAGTACACATTAATATAAAATTTTACTGTAATCAAGAATAAATGGACCTAAAGCTCAAATGAATATTTATTAACATTGCTACCAAAATCCTCAGGGCTAGCCAGTTTTAGAAAGGTTCAGAAATATTACAACTAACATAAGGTGACCCAGGAAAAAACTTTTGTCTGTTTTTCAGTCTCATGTATATGATTATAGTAATAGAAGTTGCAATGCAGACACATGGGGGTCACAGGAATGAGAAATGACAAATAAAACACCTACCATAAAATTCCGCTGGTAGTGAATGTTCTCTTTGTTGAAGTCGATCACATAGCCATTGAAGGACCAAACAAACGTGAGATCCAGGGCAGGGTCAAAGGAAGCAGCACACTGCATGGTGGCATTTTCTCCAACAGTGATATCAGCATTAATGGGGGCCAATATAATTCGTGTGGGATCTATTCATGTTTAAATAAAAGAGTAAAACACAGTTCCAAAAATACAAGACACCATATTATCTGGTCATTAAAAAAATAAAAATCAAAACAGTTTGAAATCTCTGTGAAATGGAATAAGTTGTTTTCAAATTTAAATTCCCAGGGACAATTTCATGGAGCAAAAGATTTGCCCAGGCTCTTGAAATGGAAAAATCTATAGGAGGATTGTCTTATAAGCTTAGTGTGAGTCACATGTCTTATAGTACATTAGAAATTAAGCATTGTGAAGCACTGTCAAACTTTTAAAAAGGCAAAATTAATCAAATGGTTTCTCACCTGTGATAACAAGAGTCCCAGTGCTATTAGCCTTCCCTTTATTATTTTCTACAAAGCATGTATAGGTACCCCCGTCATTCCTTGTAATATTATTGATTTCCAAACTGCCATCTTCCCAGATGAGTATTCTATTGAAATGAAAGAAATACATACTTCATAAAATTAATTGAATGAAAGATATCATTTCTACATCTCAGATTAAAAACACTAACACCTCTGCATCATTAACATTTTATATAAATTACTTGGTAGAGAAGTTTTTAAGAGGAAACGTTTCAGCCATTGTTTAGAGTGTTCTTTCCTAGCATTGACAAGTTGTTTTGGAAAACCACCTTCATCTTTTTCTTGGACTATTGCGGTAATCTCTAACTGCTACCCTAAATAGTCTCCTTCCCCACATGTCAGCCAAACACGGAGATATCCGTCACATAGGTAATACCATGTCACTCTTTGGCTCACTGATGTCACTCTACAGCTCAGAACCCTCCAGTGATATTCCATCCCGTGCACAGTAAGAGCCATAGTCCTTGATTTGCACTTTTAGGTCCTGGACAATTTAACACTTTGTTTTCTAAGGTACCTCCATACTGTTCTCCTGGGCATATATCTGGACAAAACTTTTCTTAAAAAAGACACATGCACCCGCATGTTCATTGCAGCTCTATTCACAACAGCCAGGACATGGAAACAACCCAAATGTCCACTGATAGATGATTGGATTAGGAAGATGTGGTATATATACACAATGGAATACTACTTGGCCATAAAAAAAACACAAAATAATGCCATTTGCAGCAACATGGATGGAACGAGAGATTCTCATCCTGAGTGAAATAAGTCAGAAAGAGAAAGGCAAATACCATATGATATCATTTATATCTGGAATCTAATATATGGCACAAAGGAAACTTTCCAAAGAAAAGAAAATCATGGACCTGGAGAATAGACTTGTGGTTGCCAAGGGGGAAGGGGAGGGTGTGGGAGGGACTGGGAGCTTGGGGTAAATAGATGCAGAATGTTGCCTTTGGGATGGATTAGCAAGGGGATCCTGCTGTGTAGCAGTGGGAACTCTGTCTAGTCACTTATGATGGAACAGGTAATGTGAGAAAAAAGAATGTATAAATGTTTGTGTAACTGGGTCACCATGGTGTACTGTAGGAAAAAAAAATGTATTAGGGAAATAAAAAAAAATTAAAAATAAATAAAATCATTGTGTTCTAGCCAAGGCCACACCTTCCACAAGCTGCTCCTAGCCCATGACTGAGCCCAGGAGGAATTTTAAGGCAGGCATACTCCAGATGGACATCAGAATCTTCCAACGGGCATTTTTAGCTGGAGCGTTCTCCAGTGGGCTTTCCATACTCTCTTAGGTCTACACTGCAGTCCATTTCCACCCAGCCTTTCTTCCTTCTCTCACTCCTTCATCTGGACTCAGACCTGAATCTTAGATGGCTCTCCAAACCCCACCCCGAGTCTTCCGTTTTCCCTTCTAGGCATTGCCATTAACAAATTTCTTGCATAAGTAATCCTGCATTGGCATCTGCTTCTCCTAAAATTCATATTAACTCAGTCTTGACATTAATGGGCCTCATTTTTTTTCTCCCTAAGCCAGTGTAAGTCCTTAGCCAAATTTCCACCCCACACCTATTTAATGATCTTGCAAGTAAAGCATAAAAATTATCATCAATTTGCAATGGAAGCAACAATAGCAACAACTAATCTTTCTAGCATCCACAGTATATTGTTAGTTTTTTCACATATACTAGCTCTCAACTGATCTTTAAAATCCTTAAAAGACATATGATCTTGACCATTCATCTCACCTACACTTTTGGGTACTTCCTCCATGACATTAAAATTAATTTCAATAAGAGTATTTGGGGAACTTAATTTTTCTGTAATAATGGTCCATATTCTCAAGTCAATATAGATTAAACTCTCAGAATCTTACACTTATTCTCAGGTATAATATAGACAAATAGTCAAACAAGTCAGGAACCATCTGGTTTTTATAAATTAGTCACTTATGTTGTCAAAATTATTCCAGTATAACCTCCATCTTATTTGTTCATGGTTAAAGTAATCAACTCTGAAGTAGAAAAGAATCCTGGATAGAGTCTCACATAAATGGCTCAGATAAAGTTCATTTTAGAACTGACAGCAATCTATTGGATATAAATGAAAAACTACAAAGAAATTCTGCTGGAGAATGCATATCATTCCAGCCTTAAATAAAATCCTACAATGGAGATCTTAATTGCAACTTATCAAGATTTTTATCTCCTCTCTACTGATTGCAAATACTGCTTTAGCCAGTTTACAAGCCAATAACCAGGCACGGAGATAACTTAGTAATATGAAACCATTTTTTGGTAATTATATTAATTACCTAAGATAGTTATTCAGTTACTCCTTGAATATTATTTTTCAACATAAATTTTTCTCTAAAAGTAATTTATTAGTTTAACTTTTCTTTACATATACTATTTTATAACATAGAAAACTTAATTTTACATGAATACTATATCTATAAAAAAGAGATACTTAATCTGAGATATTAGCATTAACATAGTGAGCAAAAATTAGATTTACAGACTTTTTCAATAAGAAGCCATACAATTTGACTCAAAAACTTTAATACTATTAAGACAGGACTAAAATAGCAGCATTTTAGGAGCTAGACCTCTCTTTTCTTTTTTTGAATACATGTTGATATTCCAGAAAAACAAGTCCATGAAGCATAGCTCTAAGAAACCCTTGGTAGCAGAAGTCTATAACATTATTTCTCATCTGAATCAGAGCAAAAAAAATTCATTAAGGAGAGAGCGCTGAGGGTGGGGCCAATAGGAAATGTGGTGCCACAGGCTGGCACAGTGGTGAATACATGCAAATGGAACGGCCTTCTGATCATGGTCTGCATCGCTCAGTGACGGTCTGCTAAAGTTTCAACCTCATACTGCCAGATTGACCTTCCTTTAACATTGAGTCTTCATTTTGTGAAAGTCTCAAAAACTCTTAGTCGAACATATTCACTATAAAGTTCATGTGTTCAGAGAAGCAATTGCTGTCCCTGCAATCTCCCTCCCCCACTCCATCTCTGTTTGAAACACAGTGATTATCTTAGGAAGAGAAGGGTGTTGTCACGTGTTCATTCCTTATCAACATGGCACAAGTTCAAGTTTCGGTTTGGAGATTACTGATATCTGATCAGAAGGTGACTTGAACCATCCAGGCTAAATTTAGTACATCAAAAGAGAGATGATAATACCTATCTTACATTCTTTTTTGGATTATCGTAAAGAAGATTTATCTTTCATACTTTTACCAGAATATTTTTTAAAGGCAAAAACTACTTTTATCCTCCCTTATTTGCACCTTCAGACAGATTTCCATTACTCTTAGATGAAGCCCAAGTGCCTTAGCACAAAAAATATTGTTATTGATGACCTTACTTACTATGTGTCATAGCTTAAAACTCTTCTCCATTTTCCTCTCAGGAGAGTTTTATTTTGGTTTTTGTTTTTGTTTTTTCTTTTTAGGGCTGCACCTGCAGCTTATTTAAGTTCCCAGGCTAGAGGCTGAATCGGAGCTGCAGCTGCTGGCCTACACCACAGCCACAGCAATGCAAGGTCCAAGCCACATCTGTGACCTACACCATAGCTCACGGCAACACTGGATCCTTAACCCACTGACCAAGTTCAGGGATCAAATCCACATCCTCGCAGATTCTAGTCAGGTTCATTACTGCTGAGCCATGACAGGAACTCCCTCAGGAGCGTCATTTTGATTGCAGTTCTTACATTCCTTATCACCCTCTGCTCTCTGCCTTAGGACCTTTGCACATGCTGTACACATTGCCTGAAACATTTCCTGAGCCCCGATTCTATTCTCCCCATACTTTCCTATTCAACATAGCCATGACTTCTTGTAGGAAACTAATAGAAACCACTCAGTATAGTTTTTATTAATAATCTATGCAAATCATACACTTTATGTTTTTATCCCAAAGCCACCATAACATTGATAGATGGTTAGGAAGATCAGAAGTTCCTGTTTACTTCAGAAGATGGGAAGAGGTGATTTGTACCTTGAAATCTGAAATTTCCCTACTGAAATATTTCATAACTAACTGCATAAAATTAAATCAAATATTAATGGCTATGGGGTAAAAAAAAAAGTTAGAGAGATCCTATTATTTCCCATTGCTAAATATTTTTGTGGTCTTGGGCAATTTATCACAAACCTCTGAGCGTCAATTTTTTAAAATTCCTTATAAATTGTAGAAGTCTAAACACTGAACTCTGATTATAATAGATACTGACAGTGATAGGTGAGTATATCTGTTCACCTTAGAATTGTGATATCTTCTGCAGAGAAAAATTAGAAGAAGATCGCATACCATGAATATGAAAACAAATTCTCTACAAAGTAAACTTTCCAAAATACTGAACTGCAATTGTATTTCTAGTTTCTGGACTGACCTGCTGCTATTGATAAGCCGCTCTGTGCCTTTACTCCATAAAAATTTGGGCTTAGGTGCAGCCTTAGGTTTGCATTCAATTATAACTCTTCCTCCTTTAGCAGCCAGGATCTTTTTCTTCATAGGATTCATTTCAAAAGTTGGAGCCAAAGCTAAATGGAAATAAATTATTATTTTTTCTTTTTTGCTAAAAAAATGAAAATTTCTTCTGTACTATAGCATCTTATACTGCTTTTTGATTAATAATCAATAGAAAAGATTAATCTCACCAAATAGTAATTTCTTAAGTTATGACCAAAAGATGTTCCATACCTCATACTATTACTTTTAAAATTTTATTTAATAACTTTATTGAGGTATATTTTACTTATAATAAAATTCACTCATTTTAAATATACAATTCTTGATGATAACTGAGTAATTATTATAAATTTTAGTTGCAACCAAATGCACTATACATATTCACCTTGAAGATAACATCTAATTCAATTGTCTTGTCTCAACTGCACAAGGGAAATTAAGTGAAAGGCTGGAGAAAATTGAGCACCATTATTGAAACTGACACGCATTCATAATTGGTACCCTTAACCACACTTTGAATGAACTGTCCCCAGCTTACAAATGAGAGAACTGTTATTAAGATTATAGAATTTGCCAAAAGTATAACATGCAGTAAGTTATCAGGTGTGATTCATATTTGAATCCAGTTCCATCTGATTTGCAAGCACACACTTTCTAGTAAGTAATATGACTCCTCCTTCATTATACAAACATTTATTGAGCGCCGACAATGTGCAGACACTATGGAATGCCTTAATAAACAGAGAGCCCCTTGCCTTCAGGACCAAGCTACAAACAACTATAGGAATGATGTTTTCAATTAATTGAGGGGTAAGTGATGAGCCTGTAGACATCCTTACCTCAATGTACAGAACAATAATTATGAAAACAGGCTCTAGAGTCTCATAAAAGGTTCCTGCCTTGATGATATGCTCTAACTTTTAGTATCCCCACATCTAGCTCATTTCTCAATCTGCCATTTTGCAGACTCCAGTAGGATTCCATCTTTCCATTTCTACATACTCCAATCATTTGTAACTATCATTTCTGGAGCCTTTTCTAGTCCTAAGTATACCTGTCTAGGTCTTGACTCTTCATCATCTAGTCTCATGATCCTCAGATATTGTCCATGCATCAGGGTCATCTGAGGATCTTGAGAAAATGCTGATTCAGTTGGTCTGGGGTGGCCTGATATTCAGCTCTTCTAACAAGCTCTGAGGAACACACTTTTATAGAAAGGATTTAGGTTATCCCCCCCTTTTTTTTAGTCTGAGTTTTTGTAATTGGCAATAAATAATAACCAACCAACCTATGTTACACACCTAACAGTGTGTATTTTGTATAGGTTCACTAAATATCATGGGTGATACACTGTTTATAAACTGAGAGAGAAATTTTAATAGCATTATATTTTTAAAGTCTAAATTTATCTTTTGTTCTTTATTGAGCCTATTACAAACTAGTATCTGGGGCAGAGTAAGTACTCATTAATCATTTGGTAGATGAATAAATGAGTTAACTAGATAACTTAGGAAAGAAGAGAGAGAAACACTATTCTTAAAGATAATAAACAAAAACAGATTGAGACAAATATAAAGATGCCCAGGAACTGATTTCAGTCTGAAAATCCTCAAAACAGTTTCCTAATTACTACATTAGTAGACACTAAATGATGGAAAGATTTTAGGCTTAAAGACAGAGAGGTCTTTCAGTCTGAGCTGTTGAATTATGAGAATTATTTTCATATTCTCTCGTAATATATAACGATTGACAAAAAATTTTAACAGAAAACAAAAAAATTTACATTTGAGAAAGAATTGAAACTTACATATTCTCTGAGTCAAAATGATTTTATTGTACTTCATAACAAGGTGATATGGTATGAAGCCTAAGACTAAACATTTGCTTGATTTCCAAAGAAACTAGATTAAATATATTAGCAAAGAGTTTTGACTTTAGGGGGGAGAAATGGAATATCATCCCTGGCATTATAGTAAGATCAGGAAAAGTTAAAATGAAGAAAGCCTTGGAGTTCCCATTGTGGCTCAGGGGTAATGAATTCAACTAGTAGACATGAGGACACGGGTTTAATCACTGGCCTTGTTCAGTGGGTCAAGGATCCAGTGTTGCCATGAGCTGTGTGTAGGTCACAGATGTGGCTCTGATCCTGCATTGCTGCAGCTGTGGTGTATGCCGGCAGCTACAGCTCCAATTTGACCCCTAGCCTGGCAACTCCCATATGCTGCAGGTGTGGCCCTAAAGACAAAGAAAAAAAAAATCCTCAACTCTCTTTTTGAAGGTAATTATTTAATACTTATAATTATCTCACTGCCTTTATTGTTCTTCTATAGTCAGTCAATTTGTAGTGTTACCAATGTGTTAAGGAATATCCCTTTTGGTGTAGCAAGAATAAAATAGGTTGCATGGAGACATCGCGCTATCTTTCCAGTAAACATCTCTCGCAGAGAAAGCCTGCCTACCTGGATTCATTACTTACAATATGACTAAACCTGGTGATAGTGACCTCAAATGACATGAAAAGGACATGATATAATAAGACTTTAATTAAAGCAGTTGTAATGAAAATAATAATGTAAAAAGTCTCAGAGAGGTTTATCAGGTAAAAACGAGAAATTTAATAGATGTAATATGGGAAAGGATGTCGTGGATTGAGTCATTCTTTAGAACAGCAAATACTTCAGGAAGAGAAAACGTGGTTGTGAGTGAGAAATAATGAATTCAGTTTCAGTCAAGCTAAGTTTTAGATATCTGTGAAGTTACCTAGATGCCCAGTTCTACTGAAAACTTTTATAATAAGCTTGAAGCTGAGGATACAATTCTGGGCCGCAGATAAAAATCAAGAGAGAGTTAATGGGAGAAGATGAAGATATCAAGGGTTTTTATAAAAAATTAAAAATAACAATAGTCCAGGAATAATAATATAGACTATGTGAAAGAATGAGGAAGAAAAGAGAATGCAAGTAGAGGAATGGAATTCTGGCAGAGTGCAAGATTTCCAACTGAGCAGTGGGGCGGGGGGGTGAAAGCAAGAAAATGAATGCAATCAAGAAGAAATAATCTGAGAAGCATCAGAGCATGGAGCCATCAAAGACAAAGAATTAAAGAGCAAAACATGATTGGAAGGGGAGGCGACTGGAGAGATACGCCCATGCACGCATAGCACAAAGGAACATGTGCACATGTACACACACACATCCACTTGCACACACCCTCATACACACATGAAAGAAGATATCCATTAAGAGATAATGGGACTATTTTTGGAAATAGGACAGATTCATCGTTCTCTGAATAAAGAGTATCAGAGGGACGTGTAGTAAAGATCCAGATGGTTTTAAATAAGAGATGAGAAGATGAAATATTTTATTTCAATGGTTTTCAATTTTCATGAAGAAGTAAAAAAGTAACAAGAAAGGAGGAGTTGGGTTGGGGCAAGGGATTTGAGGAATGCCCTGAAAGTTTTCAGTACCAGCATTTAGTGTAGGGAATGAGACCCAGAGGCTGCTAAAGCTAGCAAATGCTTAAGACTCATCTGAGGCTGCTCACGTGCGATAAGGAAGCGTCAAGCCGCACTGTGCGACGGTCCCGGCAGTGGTTAGCTGTCCACACGTAGGAGAGAACCAGATTTGTAAAAATTGGCATGTGTAAAGTTTGCTTTACCATTAAAAAAAAAGTTTTTTATACCTTTATACTCCATGTTGCCTCAAATTTAAAATTTACCATTCTTTAATAAATTAAAAAAATATTCTCTTTAAAACCACATTTTAGAACATTTTAACTTCCAATTCAAGAAACTTTTAATCCAAGAAAGTCATGAGAAATCAAATATAATCTATAGATACCCGAGGATCATTTTAATGTGGTGCTTTATTGCTGACTATTAACAGAAACCAGAAATGATACTGACCCAAGATCTTCAATTCCGCATTTGCATAAATAGCTCCGTGTGTGTTTTCAGCTATGCACTGGTACATGCCAGCATTTTCAAAAGTCACGTCATACAGTCTCAGTTCCCCTCTATGATACTGGAAAGAACACAAAGTAAAACACATTTCCATGATAAACTTTAATAGAAACACTTTCGTGTAGGTTTGGGCTTGGCTGTCTTTCATTTATTTAGTTGCATTATTTTTGCCCCCACTCTTAATTAAGCTGAGTGAAGAGGGATTTTCATGGCATGGGGAAATAAAACCCACTTACCATGCCCAGTGGCTCTGGTTCTATTCATCCTACAGAGCAGAGAGTCCACCTTTTCCCCTCTTGGCCCAGCTGGGAGATTACAGTGGGAAGGTAGAGAAGGACCCCACTGCTGCTACTTGTCCCCAGGGCTAAAGGTAGGACCTTCGCTGCTCTTACCTCTGTTTCTGTGGGGGTCAGGGAAACAGTGGCAAGAAAAAGAGGATAATATCAGGTAGTGGAGATGGATGCATAGGAAGAGGGGGAAAGTGGAACAAAGGAAACAATGAGGAGAGAGAGAGAAGGTAGACATAAGATTATAGAAAATTGTTTAAGCTGAAAACAGATACTTTATGTTCACTTTTTTTTTTTTAAGGAAACTTTCCTATTTTAGGGCCTAGATGCCCTTACTCTACTGACATTCTTGCTAACTTTATCCCAAGTCACCCAGAAATGTTTCCTGAACATGGGCTTAAGGACCACAAAGCACTTGAACACACTCACCGAATATCCATTCTTCAGCCATCGGATTGTAGGGATGGGCTTCCCTGTGGCCACACAAGGCCAGTAGAGATCACTGCCTATATCCACCTCTGTGTCATTGATGTGTTCTACCCACTCAGGAAATGCTAAAAAATAGAGAACATCGTTGGTGTCAGATGCAAGCCCCCACATTCATCATCATCTCAAGAGGACAAATACTACACTTAGTTGACCTTCTTCTGGAGAACATATCAGCTATTCTGCGTGTCCCAAGATCAAGGGTAGAGCCATTGAAATTGTATTTCTACAGGTCTGCAAGTAAACTCTATCTGACATTATTACAGCATGTGGTAACTGTAATTCAATTCAGAACTGTTTTTCTATTTGTGAACCATGTTTTATTGGAAAGTTAATTCATGAATAGCATGAAAATAATTGATCTTTTTCTTATAACATAAATCTTTCAAAATGATATTTAAGGTTTTAAAGAATTATGTTTTAATTTATTATGACACTGTCTCTTTTTTTTTTTCTAGATAAAGAGGCAATTTTTTTCCACTCCTACAGGTATATATTGTCTTCCTTTTGTTGGAACCTTCAAGTAGAGGCCACTCTAATAGCTCACTGTGGGACTGGAAAAATGACTTGATCACTTAAATACCATGTCAATATTAAAAAGTGCATATAGCAGCATTGATTGTGGAAATTCATGCTTGAGTGAAATTGATCTTAGCCTCATCATTTGATCTGATCTACTGATAGCTAAACAAAAATACTAGGAAAATGAAAAAATGCTAGGAATTCCCCCTACCAGGTATTTCTAGATAAGAAGCAAATGAACAGTTGTCAACTATTTGAGTATTTAAATTAATTAATCCAAATAAATGTGTGTAAATAGAGTAATATAAAATAAAGAAAGAGGAGGAAAGAATCCTGAGTGGAGGGTAATATTTTATTTAAATTTCTTTGAAAATAAATTTTATAGTATTCCAGTATGACAAAAGTAACATAAATATCTTGTAGAAAGGATTTAATGTGTACAAATAAAGAGCACACTATACATTTTTATGACCTCCCTAAACCAATCAAAATATGTATATAGTTTAATACATTTAAGCACATGTATATATATTTATAGTACATATAATCTGACTTAGAATTTTTACTTATTACATTTTTTCTGTTAATACATGTAGATAATTTTTAAAATTGAATATTGGTGAGTATGTTAATATTAATGATAACATAATCTTGGTACACAATCTTGGTAAAGCATAAAACAGGAATATCAGCACCTCTTCTACCTTGATCTTACACAGGTGACACAGAGATGTCACATTAACAAATATAATGAAAAGAATAAATAATTGAATCAGCTTAAAACAGTCCATATATGGACTTAAACAGTACATGGTTTAATTACGTAAACTTCTGGTTGTTTAATGAGACCAAAAGTTAAAACTTAGAATGCCTCATTAGTAAAGAAGAAAAAACGGTTCTCTTAAATGGCCTCCTATAAATATCTGCCCTGTCACCTTGATTCTTCTAAGTAATTAAGATCGTAAACAGTTCAGAAATCCAATTCAAAACTTGGAGTATAGGTTTCTTAATCAAACCTATAGATCTGTTGAATAAAAACAGATCCAGAATCTCTAGAAAAGTGGTAGATAGTGCACCTTAAATTTAAGGAGACCAACCAAAATTTCCACCCCTCAGGAGGCCACCTATGTATACTTGATATATTATATATTAAGTGAATATTGTTGGGGTGTTGAATATACTAGTCTGGAGTTCAAGGTCAATGTCTGGGTCAGCGTTTTCAGGATTTAAGGTATATTTAGAGTTTCCTCCTGGCTCAGCAGGTTAAGGATCTGGCATTGTCCCTGCTGCGGCTCTGGTTATAGCTGTGGCGCAGGTTCCATCCCTGACCTGGGAACTACTGCATGATGCAGGCGTAGTCAAAACAAAACAAAACTCTGGTTTCTCTTCAGATCACATAAATCGTTCACTTTTTTAAAACACTTTATTTAAAGCCATGATCATGAACGGGATCATAAAGTGAGTGATTGAAACAGAGAAGAAGTTCAGAGACCAAACCCAATTCAAAGACCAAACCCAGGTCGCTCCCATGGTTAGAAGAGGCTGAAGTGAGGAGGAAGCAGCAAAGGGGAGTGAAGATGGTTTACAAGAACATTTACAGAGTGTGGGTTCTAGACGCCAAGTATGGAAAGTGAACTGTGGAGGAAGGAGGAATCAACTGAGGCAACGATGTTCAACCAGGTAAAAGACGACTGAGAATCGACCATAAACTTTAGTGATATGCAAGTCATTCAAGATAGTGAAAAGAAAACCTTTAGTGGTGAAGCAGGGATGAAAATTAAAACAGAGTGCACTTAAGTGATAAGAAAAAATGGAGAAATATATATTTTTAATTATAGATAAACCTGATAAGATTTTTATTACTTTGGGGGGAAATTGGTAAAAGAGAAATGGGGGCAGTAGCCAGAGGTCAAGAGAGGATTTTAAGGGAGGAAGAAACAAAAGCTGCTATATGCTGATAGGAATGACCCAGTGAAAAGAAAAAAGAAATTTCTTATGCTTCAGGAAGGGGGAACTAGTGAAGGAATATTCCTAAATAACTAAGAGGGGTAGAACACAGTATACAGTGGAGGTGTTGACCTCAGAGAGCAGCTGAATATAGAGTGAAAAGAGATATTGGTGGAGATGTAGTGTTAGGTAATGTGAAGTGGGAGCTTGTGAAAATTCTAATTTACTTACTACCATTTCTCTGTGGAACAGGAGGTCAAGCTTTGAGGAAGGCTGAAGGAGGAGGTGTTGTGGGTTTGAAGGAAATCATGAAGGTATGAAATGGTCATCTACGAGAGACAGAGAGTAAGAGGACCTGCAGAAATAAAATCTGGTCGCCAGGCAATATTAGAGGCCATTTAAAGTTGATGACTATTAATTTAAAATGGGCTAACCAGCCTGATAGTATTCATTGCAACTCACCTTCTAGTTCCTTGTTCTGGCACTAAGGCAAAGAGCTAGATTTTTCCAGGATTGGCCTTTGCCATGGTAGTAAGACAAGGTGGAAAGTGGCAAAGTGATCTGAGAAGGTGTTCAGGGGAATGATAGATAATAATTGACCACGGATTTAGGAAAGAGATGGGCAGGATTAGGGGAAATGAGAGAAAGTTAAAACAGAGTAAAGTTAACTGATTATCGTTGCTGGTAGGTTCAACAGATTGTAGGAATCTGGATGTTGAAGCTTGAAAAGTGGTGATCAGAGAGTGAAATGCTGAAACTTACCTTAAAGGGACTGCACTTTTGTTAACAATAAGGTCTGAAGCACAGCCTTGGGAGTGGCTTGCTGAGGTAGGTTGTAGGACAAGATCTTTCGAGAAGAGTTCAGAGGAACCTAGGGGCCAAACTATCAGAAAAATTATTGTGATCGACATGATTTTATATCACCAAGAATGAAGTCTGGAGAAGAGCTGTAGTTAGTGACAGCTGCTAATAGTGAAAACCTTAGTTTGATGAGGAGAGACTGACCTGACATAAGATTGAAAACTGGATGATTAAAAGAAAGGAAAGATAGTCTATCAATCGCAATGAAGACCAAGTGATTATAGATCATACCTGAGGATGAGGGCTGTGAAAGAAAAATCAGCCACTGCTTGACAGGTCTACAGGGCAAACTCTTTAAGGGAAAGCCAAGTTTCAGAGTAAGAGAATAAAGAGAATGTTCAAAGCAGAAGTTGAGAATATAAGGGATTCTGATGACAATGGACTATTTTTCTAGCAAGCATAGTATGAGGATTTCAGAAGCTGGGAATAAGGAGATAGAGACTAAGTGGGATGAATGCAGAGTCGTGGGGGTATTAAAGTACAGGCCCTCAGGAGGCTCTGGGGTCTAAGGGCTTCTTAAGGAAAATGATGACAATTTTTCTTTCTCTTTCCCTCTTTTTTTTTTTCTTTTTGGACTGTAGCTGCCAGCCTATGTCACCAGAACAGCAGCGCAGGATCCAAGCCACATCTACCACCTACCCCACAGCTTGCAGCAATGCCAGATCCTTAACCCACTGAGTGAGGCCAGGGATCGAATCCACATCCTCATGGACACTATGTCAGATTCCTAACTCATCGACAACAGGAACTCCCTTAAGGCAAAGGAAATGCTCAGGGTGAAGACAAAGTGACTGTAATCATAGTGGACTTCATGATATGGTCGTGTTGAGGCTGCATACACGTGCTAGGTCATCGGATGCCAAGTCTGGGGGATGGGAGTGGGAGTTGGTCTTGATCTGGCCACAGTACCTTTTCAGCATTCTGGTATCCCAGTACAGCTGAGGCATCATCTCCAGTTTTTTCTGTCACCCGTCTTTTTGATGAGGCTAAGGTACCTCTTTGCCATGTGCTTTATCAATATAATTTGTAATTTTCTGTATTGCACTCTCATAATTTTCTTTATAATTTTATACATGGGGGTTAACATATATTTGACTCTGTACACTTGTATAAATTTGAGGGTTTTGTATGTGGGATGGCTATAGTATGAATTTCTCAAGGACAGAATATTTCCATTATCTGACTTTTCCTGCTCCTAGCCTAATGTCTGCCTCAATATACATTCAGTGTATATGTGCCCTGTCAATGAATAATCTTGTTGAAGCCTTAGATATTTATTCAAATGTGACCTGTGAATTTCACATTGTTGAAAAAGATAAGGATGATTTCAGCACGAAAAATTTTAAGCACTGACGGAGAAACAACATTCTCTCCTCCAAATATAAGCTTATTTTAACATATGATAGTCAAACATATGTGCCAAAAAATATTGCATCCAAGAAAAATTTTGGAAAAGTAAGTGTGACTCCTGAATCAGTAACATCAGCATCTCCCAGGAATTTGTTAGAAATACAAATTCTTGAGCCCCCCACAGACCTTCTAATTCAGAAACTCTGAGGATGGGAACCAGCGATTTGTGTTTTCAATAAGCCCTCCACGTGAGTGTAAAACATGCTAAAGTTTGTGAATCACTGGCTTAAGCTAAGTCAAAATGAACAGGTTCTTCTACAAATAAAAAAAGAGAATGTGAAGAAAGGCAGTAAGCTATATCAATTATATTTTCTGAAAATTATCCAGAACACTACTATTGATTCATTGGTGTTCCTATGATACCAGTGGCATGAATTCATGACTTCTAGACTCATATTGTGATTTAGTAGACAATTTTAAACTATTCATCATTTTATACTAGGTTTTTTAAAGTATGAAAATGGGTGCTTTAAAAAAGATATTGATTAGGAGTTCCTGCTGTGGTGTGATGGGATTGGTGGTATCTTGGGAGCAGGGGCGTGGGTTTGATCCTTAGTCCAGCACAGTAGGTTGAGGATCCAGCAACTGCGACTCAGATCTGATTCTGATTCCTGGTCCAGGAACTCCATATGACATGGGGTGGCGAAAAAATATATATATTAAATGCATGGAGGATTAAAACAATATATCTACCTTGAACATAAATTCTTGCCTGGTGTTTATCCTTTCCTCTAATGTTCTCAGCCTCGCATTCATATGTGCCCTCATCTTCTAGCTGAATATTGAAGATCTTGAGGACAGCTCCAGAGGTGCTGATCTCAGCCGTGCTTGGCATTGGTTCCAGGACCTTCCGCCACCGGATATCAGGAACAGGACTTTAAATAGGAGGTAACAAGAGCTACTAGCACAGCACTTAAAAGGCAATTGATCTATATATATAACTAAACATTTACAACATTTCTTTCCTAAAACAATATAAAATTTAATGCAGTTCTATATACATTAAGGAAAACTGTGCGTCTACTTACTTGCCAAGTGCAAAACACTCTAAAGTCACATTTTGGCCCATCAATGCATATATGTCCTTGAATTGAACTACAATATCAGCAGGATATGGTTTTGTTGTTCCTAATTACAAAAGGAAAACAAAATAAAACAAAAATATCAGCAGTAAGCAGAGTAGTGTTTCGCAACATTGCGATTTGTACAGAATTAGAATTGCTTCAAAATAGACGTCTGGAAATTATCTAATCACATCACAGTGTATTGATTTGTTTGTTTCTGCATGGTATTCATACAATATAAATTTTATTAAGCACTTTCAATCATATTGACTCATTCTGACAACTGTGTAACCGATGTGATCCAACTCACTGGACAACTCGGTTAAAGAACAAATGTGTTAAACATCACTGGACAATTCAGTTCTTTAGGGAGCATCAAATATGTGTTAAACATTGTTCCAGGTACTATATGGGAATCAAGAAAAAAGAGAAGAAAAGAAATGAGAGATAAGAGAAGAGAGAGGAAAAGAAAGAGGCGAGGCAAGGAAAGAGAAGTAAGGAAGAAAGTATTGTCCTAGAGATGAAAACAAAGAAACAATTTGAAAAGAGAGGAGAGAAGAAAAGAAAAATCTTTATTTAAGCATGTCTGTGCTCATCAATGACAACACTTTAGCCTATCTGTACTGAAATATGTATTATTCCCTCAACCTTATAATGGAAGAAATTCACCCAGGAAGGCTAAGTACACTGTTTAAGACCACAACATATGTGTGTACTTTACACTGTATAACATTAGAGAGACCAACAGATACACAAGTAGTTGAGATGTAAGTCAAAATAAAAATAAATGCCCAGTAAGGATGGTAGCCAAGGATATTTGTTGTAAGTATGTAGGGACCAAGGGAATTTCAGGCAAAGAGGGCATATGAAACAGATCAGTTCAGGTTAAAGAAATAGCATATTATAATACAATATCAGAAGTGTGTGGGAATTATTAAAGACCTAAGAATTAAAATGATATTGACATTTATGTAGTGGGGAAGATGCGCTTGAACTTGCAATCTAGGAGGCTTGAAACCATGATACTAAATATTTTGAGACTAATTTCCTCAGTGGGTAACTACCAATAGGCTTTAATAAGAGAAACAGCATGAATCTTACCTTTGGTTTCTTGTTGGCATTTTAAAGGATGGAACGGGGAGAGGAAAAATACAAAAGAGATCTAAGGGAGGGTGCTTTGTAAATTCAGAAAAATAGGTGAAGTTATGATCTAGGGCATGGTCACAGTGAGAGCAGAAAGGAGGAAGAGATCCAAGCTGCCTTTTAGAAGCAGAATCAACAGGAATGCCCCTTGTATCAATGCTTACTCAAGGTAAAAAGCCAGCAGAATCACCTGGGATGCTCACTGAAGTTATAGACCCCTGGATCACATCCTAGGTCTGCTGAGTCACTATCTCTGGGTTCCACATTTTCCTCAAACTTCTCAAGTGCTTATCTACTAAATGAGGACCCTTGGAATCGCTGTCCTGAGGATGACAGTAGAGAGGAGCTGATGATGAAAAATCCTGCCCTGACTTACTGATAAATGAAGTATATGACAATGTTGCTAAATGAGATCAAGAACACCAGAAGAGGATGTTTAGAGAGGCACTAACAGATGTGTTTGTCATAGTTCAAACTGAAAGCCTTGAGAACCTTCTGTGTGGCAAGCCCAGGATGTAGATAGAGTTAAAGACCTAGCCCAGGAAAAAATTTTGGAGATGTGAATTTAGAATTATCCACATAGGATTATTATTGAAAAAGTTGTAAATGAATAAGAATACTTAGAAAAAGATTAGAAATGAATATTAGGAGAAAGATCTGATAGAGGATACTGCATAGAATTTGTTGACCAGGCAAGGAGGCAATGAAAAGAGGCAGAAGGAGTCAGAAAAATTAGGAAAAAAGATAGAGTTCAAAAGAAACAGATGAGATCAACAGTGTCAAAGTTTGCACAGGATCAAGCCTGAAAATATCCTTTGTATTCAGCAAATAAGAAGTCATTTTGATTATTCACGATTGTTTTCATTGACTACAAAAGAATACATGAAAGGCATGTAGGAAGATTTTAAGATTCAGAAAAGAAAGGAAAAAGTGATATATCACATGCCGAAAGGAATCAAATAGGATGGAGCCAGAGCAACTGGAGGGATTAGCCTGACCAGCAGGAAAAACACTTCTCCCAAATGAGACAGAAAGTAAGAGGTAAATCGAAGTACTAAATTTTGGGGGGACCATAGGGAAGAAAATTAGGGAAGTTTCTACATGATGGTTTCCTTTCACTCTCTGAAGTAATGGTAAGAATCTCTCTTAAGACTTGGGAGGGATGAGAGAGCCAGAAAATCGGAAGATATTTATTGAATACTAACCATGTGGTGGCCATCTTGAAAAGACTAATGAAAATAGAATTTTTGTGATATATTGGAATTTACTCCATTATCATATGAAGCTTAGGGGTAGAGACAGAAACCAAACCTAAATCTGCCAAAAAACAGAACCAGTATTTCCTTGGAAGCGTGAACTCAGTAGCAGCAAGATTGCGATAAACTAATGTGAAGTAAGAAAATATACTGTGATCTGATTTTCTCAGGAAGTGGTGCATTAAAAAAATGGAAGGTAGTTTAATTGGAGTCTTGGAAAAGCCCAGTCAAGAATGGGCTTTAAAGGAACTATTGCTTCACATAAATAGTTCCTTTAAAATACCAAAATAATCCAACTGCCTTTTTCACCCTAATTCTGTAATCAATATAGTTTGGTTTTATTTAATCATTTGTTATCTTTCATGAATTTACTAGTAGGTGAAATTAGTCATGAAACAAAAAGATGCTGGTGAAATCAACAAACTAGTATTTGGCTAATGATTCAGTTCCCTATGCATTCCCTGAACTAGAGGCAACCAGTCCAAAGTCAGCTGTCTCAGGGAAATTTTATGATATCAGTTTTCACTATGGGGAAAGCTAAGGAAAGACCAAGATTTTCAAAGTTTGTATTCTCTATTTGCCTTGCCAGAGTCTCCCCAAGGAACCCAAGGCATATGGAAGTTCCCAGGCCAGGGATCCAACCCTCGTCACAGCCGTAACCAGAGCCACAGCAGTGACAATGCCGGATCCCTAACCCGCTGAGCTACCAGGGAATGCCCCACTAGATATTTCTTTTCACTATTATTAGTATGCTATAAGCAGACAAACTTGCAAAATACAGAGTGTAATAGATAAAATACTTACGTTCAGGTAATGGAATGAGTGGGATAAATTTGCTGAACACACTCTTCGTAATAGAAGGACTGGATACAAAGCAGGAATAATTGCCTTTGTCTGATGCCTCAACATTTGCAATGTAGAGATTACCATTTGTCTGAGACACAAATCTTCGTTTATCCATTGTGATAAATACAGGAAATTCATTTAGAAGCCAGCGGTAGCTAAGATCATCTAGAAGAAAATATTGTGTACTAAATATTAAGCTCTTCTCAAAAGTAAAGATTTTATTTTCAAGTAATAGGCTAAACATAATCTAATCTAGGCTTTTGAAGAGCAAATGTTGGATGTAAGCCAAGATAAATAGTGCCAATTTTCTAAAAGCTACTACTATAGTTTGATTGATTGTAAGCATAGTGCTAAACAATTTTATCTACTTCTCTCAATTATTTTATGGGTTTATCATACTTTTAATTTTTGTTTCATTGATGGGATAAATAAAACTCAGAGATGTTAAGTAAATAATTTAGAATTTCATGACTGTTAAGTGGAATTGGGATTCTGAATCCAGGTCTGATAATTCTAAAATTCATAATCCACTTTCTCTACTGCAATCTATAAATGAAATCAAGATTACTAACCGTACTATCACTTTATATCCTTTTACTTTTTGTACTCCTATTTTACTTTTTTTCACTTTTTACTTTTTGTCTTTTTAGGCCCACACCCAAATGCATGTACTCGTTGATCCAAAAGAATATTTACAGTATATTTACTTTAATAGACTGTAAACCTTTTGAAGTAATTTTCCCTGTTCTCATATAAAAAGAAAGTGGTATTTTTGTAATGATTTCTGGCCACAAGTAAAAAAGTTAAAAAAGTCAAAAAGAGTGAAGTATAGATTTCTTATGGAAAAAGGATTTTCTCAACCATACAATGATTTCAAGTCACCATGAAATCATGAAGTTGCCTTCAGAATGGTCAGTGTACTCCATAGTTATATGAATATAGAATTATATATATTTAATTAAGTTGCTTAATTAAATTATCTGCATTTTAATTCTAGACTTTGGTCAGGTTATTTTAATCACTCTACTTCATAATTTCTCTAAATTTTAAGAAAATTTTCTATGTACCCCTCATAAGAAAAGAGGAATGGGATAAACTAGGTCAGAGAAGTTATTGTGGTATGAATATGTCTTAGACTACACAGCAATTGGTCTGTTCTTTTGAGGCCCAATATAGATTATCCAGTTTACTTATTTAACATACACTAAGTACCTTCTATGTGCCACTAAACAAGACAGATTTGGTCTTTGCTGTTGTGGTATTGTAAGATTTAAAATACATTTATTTAATGAATTTTGCACACTGATAAGTCATCCATTTCAGCAAAATCATAATTGCCATATATTAGAAGGTATTGTTTGTCATGAAAACAAAAGTAGGAATTGTCATTGCCATTTTTAAACAGGTGCGCAGAGGTTTAGCTGGGTTGACTTGCCCAAGATCATACAGCAACAGGGAGGCAGAACTGATCTCCTGACCTCCTTCTCCATACCAGAACTACCAAAATTGCCCCATTATTGGTGTTGCAGCTGCTCTGCTCTGCTCAAACTTAAGAATGAGACCTAATTCTGGCAATCAAGAGCTTAAACTCTGACCCAATTCTCACAGGAACTCAATGGATTATTTTTTTAATCTATCTTCCCCTGCCTCATGTGGATGGTAAAATTAACCATTTCTGAAGAAGCCAACACTTGTTTTCCTCATAGCACTGTTGTCTTGCTTATAATAGATTATTAAAAACTTATTTTTCAGGAAGATTTCGGTGCTGGCACCTGCTTCAAAAATGTTGCTTTTATTGATAGATGTCTGAGATTTCTCCCCTTTGCCGCAAGAAAGTCTGGACAATATGAAAGAGAGGATTTCTTTTGGCAACCAGAGGACATTTGGCTAGTTTCACTGTATTACTCTGAAATCCATCATGTATACAACCTTGCTAAATAATGTATATTTCTCTTTGAAATACATACAAGGAACTGAAGTATTTCCTGGATAGGTAATTTTCAAATTTTTTTTAAACTCAGTGAATATTTTTATATTTATAGTTGTATAACCATCATCACAACCCAATTTTACAACATTTTCAACCCAAACCCCCAGCCCACCCCTTCCCCTGCAACCAGTATCCTTTGGTAACTGTAAGTATTTTAAAATCTGTGAGTCACTTTCTGTTCTGCAAATAAGTTCATTGCATCCTTTTTTTTAAGATTCCACATATAAGTGTTAGCATATTATGTTTGTGTATCATTGTCTATTTTCACTTAGCATGAAAATTTCTAGGTCCACCAATGTTGCTACAAATGCCATTATTTCATTCAGTTTTTATGGGTAAGTAATATTCCATTGTGTATATGTATGACGTCTTCTTTATCCACTCTTCTGTCAATGGACATTTAGTTTGCTTCCATGACCTGGCTGTTGTATATAGTGCTGCAATGAACATTGGGGTACATGTATCTTTTCAAGTCATGGTTTCTCTGGATAGATACCCAGGAGTGGATTTGCTGCATCAAATTATAATTCTAGTTTATTTTTTTTGAGGAATCTCCATACTGTGTTCCATAATGGTTGTGGCAATTTATATTCTCACAATAGCATAAGAAGTTTCTCTTTTCTCCACACCCTCTCCAGCATTTATTGTTTATAGAATTTTTGATGATGGCCATTCGGGCTGGTTTAAGGAGGTAACTCATCATAGTTTTGATTTGCGTTTCTCTAATAATTAGTGATGTTGAGCATCTTTTCATGTGGGTTTTTTTTTTTTTTTTTTGGCCATCTGTATGTCTTTGGAGAATTTTCTGTTTAGATCTTCTGCTCATTTTTTAATGGGATTGGTTGTTTTTTTCATATTGGGTTGCAGGAGGTGTTTATATATGTTCAGTATTAATCTCTTGTCAGTCACATCATTTGCAAATATTTTCTCCCATTCTGTAGGTTGTCTTTTTGTTTTGTTTAGGATTTATTTTGCTCTGCAAAACTTTTAAGTTTAATTAGGTCCTATTGGCTTATTTTTGTTTTTATTGTCATTACTCTAGGAAGTGGATCTGAGAAGATATTGCTGTGGTTTATGTCAGGGAATGTTCGGCCTGTTTTCTTCTAAGAGTTTTATAGTATACAGTCTTATATTTAGGTCTTTGATCCATTTTGAGTTTATTTTTGTGTATGGCATTAGGGAGTATTCTAATTTCATTCTTTTACATGTAGCTGTCCAGTTTTCCCAGCACCACTTATTGAAGGGGCTGTCTTTTCTACATTGTATATTCTTGCCTCCTTTGTCATAGATTAGTTGACCATAGTTGTGTGGGTTTAACTCTGGGATTTGTATCCTGTTCCACTGATCTATATTTCTGTTTCTGTGCCAGCACCATACTGTTTTGATAACTGTAGCTTTGCAGTATATTCTGAAGTCAGAGTGATTCCTTGAGCTCCATTTTTCTTTCTCAGGATGGCTTTGGCTATTTTGGGTCTTTTGTGCTTCCAATCTTTAAAATATTTTGTTCTAGTTATGTGAAAAATGCCACTGGTAATTTGATAGGGATTGCATTGAATCTGTAGCTTGCCATTGGTAATACAGTCATTTTGACAATATTGATTCTTCCAATCCAAGAGCATAGCATATCTTTCTACCTGTTTGTGTCATCTTTGATTACTTTCATCAGTGTCCTAGAGTTTTCAGAGTACAGGTCTTTTGTCCCTTTAGGAAGGTTTATTCCTAGGTATTTTATTCATTTTGATGAAATGGTAAATGAGATTGTTTCCCTAATTTCTCTTTCTGGTCTTTCATTGTTATTATGTAAAAATGCAGTTGCTATCTGTCTATACATTTTGTGTCCTGCAACTTTACCAAATTCATTGATGAGTTCTAACAGTTTTCTGGTAGCATCTTTAGGATTTTCTAGGTATAGTATCATGTCATCTGCAAACAGTGATGGTTTTACTTCTTCCTTTCCAATTCGGATTTCTTTAATTTCTTTTTCTTCTCTGCAATGGCTAGGACTTCCAAAACTATGTTTGATTGTAGTGGCAAGAGCAGACATCATTATCTTGTTCCTGATCTTAGTGGGGATTCTTTCAGCTTTTCATCATTTAGAATGATGTTAGCTATGGGTCTGTCATATTTGGCCTTTATTATGTTGAAGTAGGTTCCTTCTATGCCCACTTTCTGGAGGGTTTTTTTTTTTTTAATAAGAAATGGGTGTTGGATTTTGTCAAAGGCTTTTTCTGAATCTATTGAGAGGAACATATGGTTTTTATTCTTCAGTTTGTTAATGTGGTGTATCACACAGATTGATTTGTGGATACTGAAAAATCCTTGCATCCCTGAGATAAATCTCATTTGCTCTTGGTGTACAATCCTTTTAATGTATTGCTGGATTCTGTTTGCTAGTATTTTGTTGAGGCTTTTTGGAAAGATGTTCATCAGTGATATTGGCCCATAATTTTCTTTTTTTGGTTTCCCACCTTTTCTATATGTATGCCTTTACTGGTAAGCCTTGTCATTTGTAATATTTTTGTTTCTAGTTGTGGCCTTTTCTTTTCCACCTAGAGAAGTTCCTTTAGTATTTGTGGTAAAGCTGGTTTAGTGGTGCTGAATTCTCTTAGCTTTTGCTTGTCTGTAAACCTTTTGATTTCTCCTTCAAATCTGAATGAGAGCCTTGCTGGGTAGAGTAATCATGGTTGGAGTTTTTCTCCTTTCATTACTTCAAGTATATCATGTCACTCCCTTCTGGCCTGCAGAGTTTCTACTGAAAAATCTGCTGCTAACCTTATCGGGGTTCCTTTGTATGTTATTTGTTTATTTTCTCCCTAGCTGCTTTCAATATTTTCTCTTTGTCTTTCATTTTAGTTATGATTCTTTCTCTTTTTGCTGTGAGAAATGTGGTATTAATATTTTGTTTGAAGAGAATATTTGATAAATAAAACATCTGAAAATTAGTGAAGATATATTTAGTGTTCATCTTTTAATTAACATTTTGGTGGATTTTATTTAAGCCATATCAAACTGTTGAAAACATGTACTCAAAAGTTAAACCTTATAATAGATTACACTTACTTCAGCATCTTCCTAAACTGGATGATTATTCTTGAGGATTGGTACTCCTAAAGATATTCATAATTTATTATGTCTTAATTCCTTTCTCGTGTTTAATTACAGTTCACAGTATATTGTAGATGTTAAATTTTTAATAAAATGGTTGATTACACATATCATTTCTTTGTACTGTTCTATTTTAGGAATAATTTGTGGAAAATCTATTATATTTTCTCCTGTATAATAAGAACTTTAATAGGGACATAACCCAACATATTCTTTATGAATTGAAATTATTATAGATCTCTGTAATTAGGGCCCAATGATTAAAAAAATCAAGAAAGTAGGCATCTATCAGCCCTAGCAAGTGATGCAGTATAAGGTTATGCAAATACTGAGTCTTATTTAGTTATAAATGTTCCATTGGTGTTGAGAAAATGAAAACTTGCCCATTACATTTCCTAAATGCTTATAATCACAGAAGAGCCAAATTTACCTGGGAAGTGGTATGGAGGGTCACAGAGCAGCACCATTCCTTTCCCTTCTTTCACTCTGACCTCAGGACGTTCCTCTGGTGGGAAAGGATCAAGATCTAATCATGAGAGCAAGAAGGAAAAACATTCACTCTCTGGTCAATAGAAAGTGAGCAATTCTTTAAAGCCTATTTCTCTGCTCCCAACTCACTACTAGAAATGATACTCCTCCTTGGTTGGTTTGGTGAATCCTATCCAAGTCAATTCCCTTTTTCCAATGCTGGGGTGTGCACACATTCCAGAAGAATACTGTGGTGACAAGCCTGCAGACACTGGCAGAAGCTGCAGAACTATTCTGACAACCCTGAAGATTGTCAGAAATTTCTGAAACTTTGCTTAGACTTAGGAAGAATCTCAGCAAGGGTATCTGGAAATACAATGGGCTCAGCAAGGGTATTCTGACAACCCTGAAGATTGTCAGAAATTTCTGAAACTTTGCTTAGACTTAGGAAGAATCTCAGCAAGGGTATCTGGAAATACAATGGGCTCAGACCAACCCAGGGATATACCAGAGGATGTCTGAGGGAGGACTCCGATGGGGAAAAAGAATGAGGATCCTAGATGAGGAATGTGAAGGTCACCAATCTCTTGTTCCTTTTCAGGTTCTGAGTTTTCCTAGGTCCTTATTTCCTTCACTCTCTTCTGTGTGCTTGGAACTCACACTTTGCTTGGTTTCTTGGGACTCTACTATTTGATTCTTCCTCATTTGTTTTACTGGTTCTCATTCTGCTTCAACCTTGCCTCATCTCAGATTACAAAAGCTAGTTTTATTTTTCTCAATATATTTATATCTTTTAAAAGTCATTGTTTTAATAATTACCTCTTCCAGGGAATGCTTCAAATCTACTTTCCTAGTCCAGATGCTACTTGAAGGCCATGTCTGTCCTCAAAACTTAGTTGCCATCTATCTCACCATGGATAATAATGTCACCATAACCTCTGCATGGGAAGCAACCACTTAAATGCTTTTTCCCTTCCTTGAAATTGGTTTTACTTGCTCCCATCCCCTTTTAAAAAGAGCAGAATGTTTCTTCCCCTTGACTAGACTTCCTTAAGCAAATATTTAGGGTCAAGTTTACTTCAATGCAATGAAATCTGGCATGTATTTCTTCTTATTTACATGCCTACTGTCACCACACCAATTTAATCTGACTGCACTCCCTAAACCTATCTCGCTCCCTCTTGGTAATCGCTACCTCTTGGGTCCACTTAAAATGTCATTTTCATCCTAAAATTAATTTTGCAAAATATTTATGAAATCACTTACTAGAGAATATCTAGCCCAACTCCTCTCCCAACACTCAATTTTCTTTCTGAATAACCTATAACTTTTACTTTAGTACAGTGTTCCTCAAAATATTTTCATTATTATTGTCCACAAAAGGGGAATTGTATTTAATTAAAATGCAAAATAAATTATGAAATTAATCAATTAAAATTTAATTTATTCCAAATAATAAATATTAAAGACTAAAGAATAAGAATTTGTCAGATACGGTTGAGCTTTGGAGAACTACGGACCATTATACCATAATATCTATGATGATTTCTCCCCCAAAGAAACAATTTTCACCACCTTGGGGGTGATGTCATCCTTAATGAGAATGCATGGCTTAGCATTTCCATTGACGGTAGTTTTTAGAAAGTTATTGAAGATTCTTGTGAACACCGCCTTAGTTTATTTTCCAATGTTATCTTTCACTACTTGAAGTGCATTTAAAGTACCCGTCATGACTCTGCTCTCCTGAAAATTTTTGTATCGACACAGTTAAGGGCCACTAATTTGTAAGACCCACTTCATCCATGGAGTCCTTCTCTCACTTTCTTTTCTTCTTGATTTCTTTCCTTGCTAAACTCTGATGATAACATTTAAGTTTTTACTTCACCTAAATGCACTTGCCCTTTTTAAAGTTACAATTACTTACATCCAAAGCTGAGGGTTGCTTCAGTGCTTCTGACCATCCCGTAGTTATTTGATGCTAAACAGTAATATATTCCAGCATCTTTTTGTTTGTCAGGATTGTTAATAACAAGGTTTCCTCCTACCATGCTATACCGGTCACTTGTCAGATCAATATCCCCGTTATTCATTCTCCATCTATGAAAAAAAGAAATAAATGTTATATTAAAGGCCAAGAGGACTGCAAACAGTGCACTTGGGCTAATGTCATTCTAAAATAATATAGGTACAGCTCCATGTGATTAAGTAGCTGACTCAGAGTGGTATTTTTTCGCATCCTATAATTCTGTGCCTCTGGGCTCATTATTTATAATTTTTAGGCACAGAAAAGTAAATGTTCAAGTGCATGAAAAATTTCCCTTTTTTTCATAAGGCATAAATATCTCTAAGGATAAATATCATGTTGAATTTTGCTATATAAACTGGTTTCTTAGCAGATATACATGGGTTATAAATAATAACCAGCTATGCATTAGTTAGATTCATGCATATACAGATATGTTGTGTAAAATATCAAAATCACTAGTCTAACAGAAATAAAATGTCAATATCTGATTCTAAATATCAAAGTAATTTTTCAATAACAAACAAATTGAAATCAGAGGTCTATTCAGTGTCATATTCTGACCACTAGAGGTCGATCACCCTATTTGAAAATGGTAAAAGTCAACTGGGTATTGGTTTCTGAGCCACAAATACACTATCGAAGGTATATTCTATGACGATTGTGCTGTGAATAAACTGACTAGAAATAGGAATCTAACTTTCTTGGTGCAACGATAAGACTTCATATACAAAATAGTTTTCAATTAAGCCTTCCACCTGATAATTTTATAATCATTCTGTATTAGGGTTAAGGTTCCATGTCTTCCACGATGTTACAAGACAAGAGCCATGGTCAAATGTAGGCTGTGGCCGCATCATTCATTGCCTGGCTGCAAAATTCTGATTAGGGTCAGAATCTTTCCAAAAAGGCCAATGATTTTAGAATATTTTTTAAATAAGTCAAATTACCGGAACATTTTTTGTTTTAATTTTCACAGTGTAGGAGGCGATTCAAAAGCAAACATAGAAAACCGTGCTTTGCATTTTTAAAACCAATCCAATGAATAAACACTCCCTCTCACCCCAGTTGATGGCAATATTGTTCCTTCCTAAACCATCCAATGTCAAGGACTTTAGGACTTGTCAAGGTTTCCTTCTTGGGCAGTTCCAATCATTATGAACTAGTTTTCCTCCTCTATTATATTTCCTCCATTTTTGTTTATTACTTTAACTTTTTCCCAGTGGGTCTGATTCTACCCTTGATGTAATATAAGGATTAAGCTTTGCTGTATAGGGTAAGTCTCTGGTCTATTTTATTTATTTTTAGTAACATTCAGTATTGTTGTAATCCCTTTCATATGGCTTAAGAGGCAATTTTTATTGGAGTTGTTATCTGAAGGAACAAGGCCAGATAATGAAAGCCTCAAGGCTGATAAGAGAAAAGTAAAGTTCTCTGTTGTTTCATGGTGTTGGCATGAATAACAGATTATCACAGCACATGCCATAAATACAAAAGTTCGTGTGAGTGACAAATTGCATGCTTATCAAGGTTAGTAGGGCTTGCCCTGGATACTAAGTACCTTTTTAAAACTTCAAGTGTTCTTCTCTCAGACAAGCTGCACCACAAGCTGAAATGTTTTTTCTTATTCTGCAGTCAAATGCAGACCACCTTCAAAACAGAATGAAACACCTACTTCTCCCCTTTAGCCTCTCTACATTAATGTGTAGATTATCAGGCCATGCTTGCCCTGAGGATTTAGGTGCTTATGCAACCTGTGGGAGAGAGTTGAAGAGCTTTGCTTCTGATTTAGATTTTTTAAAATTTTGGTGAAGAAGACTAGGTGGGATGGGAGGGGGGACGACAGGGAGGTGCTAATCAACATGTATAGAATTTTCGTGTTTCAAAGCTTTGTCCTTACTGTCTCTGCTGGGTGTGGTAGTGGAGGCGTAAGGAGAAGCATACACTCATAGAACACTCTCTGAGAACAACCTCTTCCATTTTTTTCTTTTTTTCTCTTCCATTGGAGCCTGGAGGCTGATTTGCTAAGATTCCATGTATGAACGTCACGGACAGAGTGTCACAGAATAACCCTCACTGAAATAGCTTTTGAAATGCTAGCAACCTTCTAGATATATTCTGAAAAAAACTATATGTTTCTGGGAAAGCTGTAAAACATATGCGTCTATTGAGGACTCAGCTTCCTCTCCCATAAAATCGTTTCTTTGTAATAGAACTCCTCTAGAGCTCCCATTAGTTACACTATGCCATGTCCATGACAATGTACATAAACTCCCATTACATACAGCTTAAGAGTAGAAGTAAATCTAGCCCATCAAGTATTTTCAGAACAAATGAGTCATTTATAGTTTATAAAATATCTACTTATATTCCACTCCCATGCATGAAATTAAACAATAATTTTTAAAATGGTGATTTTGCATATGAATTTATATTTTATTTTAAGAAAAAAATGTCTAATTATGGTCAAAAGCAAGAGAAAAATGAGTTCAAATAGCATTAAATGGGGTAAGGGATATTGTCTATGATAATGATTTTTTAATAAAAATAGAAAATTACTTTTCTAGCCATGAAAAGAAAAATCTACTACTAAAATCAACTTAGTTGAATGACAACTTTCAATTAACTCAGGTGACATTAACATACTACAGCCCCAATTTACCCATCAATCACTTTCTTTGTCTTCATGGAACCAAAATCTATTGGCATTTGGTTAATTTTTTAAATTGTAGTGTTTGCATCGGACTAGAAACTGTTAGTATACTTTTTTGAACACTGAAGCTGGAAAATTATCAATTAAAAAATTATTTTTGATAGCATAAATAAGTACCCCAGAAAAACACAAAGAGATACATTTATATAGATTGTCCAATAGAGATATTTAAAGAATTTGCTCTGTCCAAAATATAGATTTGAGACTGTTAAAAAAAAATGATAGCTTCCTACAGCTTTCTATGTAGGAAGCTCTTTAAATGTAGTTAGTAGAGAAATATTTCCCATCATCTGTAGGCATGAGTTATCTAGGCCAATACATACAAAAACAGTTTATCTTCAGATGTGTATATTTACATTGTGTATGTGTTTTCATATAACCTTTTTCATCTTTAATACCTTGATCTTCAGTAGCCAATTTTTAAGTGGATAATTGCAAATGGCACTGGCATTGTCAGTGCAGAAAATAGGAAGCAGTTTATTTCCATATATTTAAGAAAACTATTTAGCAGTAAATAACTTTTAAAAAATAACTCGTATGCCATAGAAAACTTTACGGCAGAGATACAGGGTCATAGATGCTGATATATAATCTTTAGTCCAACACTTGATTCTGAACAGAGCAGTGAGGTACATTACTTGTAAACTGGAAAAGGGCTGGCTCGAGCCCTACAGTTTAGCGAAACTTTTCCTTCTGGTGATTCCTCTGGATAAATGGTATTGATTGGTTGTTCTTCAAAAATTGGTCCAAATCCTTTGTCTTCCTCAGAAACTATAAGAAAAGTAAAATTATTTTACATTGTTCAATTTTATAATTCAAACAAAAATTGTGTACATTAAAAAAGTTTTTTGAAAAAAGATTAGAAACACAGAATCACCATTTTCATTCAAACCAAAGATACATGCCTCTATAATCCTGAGGAAAACGTTTACGTTCTTTATTCAAAATTATTTTTGCCCACCTCTCTTCATTTCTTCAAAAGCATCCTATGTTGCCCTGCTTAAGTATTTACAGCTTCTCAAACATGTTATGTTTTCAAGCCTCTAGGATTCTGCACATGTTTTCCTTTCTCTATAATCACCATCTCATTCTTGTCCCCATCCCAATTTGTACAATCCTTTATGACTTAGTCATTGAATTACTTCCTTTAGGAAGCCACCTCTCAAACACCTCCTAGCTTTAGTTGGTCTTTATTTGTGTTCTCATAACTCCCTAACAGGCTTATGACAAGATAATACACTTGTGGTGACTCCTGATGTAACTTTTTGTTTTACCAGATTGCAAATACTTGGGGACAGGTGACCATATCCATAATTTTCTGGCCATCATTCTCACAGATAGCTATCTAGCAGTCTGGAACACATTAGGTGCTTAACGATTTTTGAACAATAGAACTAATGAATTTTTTCTAGATGCTCTGGAGAAATCAGTCATTTTCCTGGATCAGCTCTTGTTTTGTTTTTGCTTCTGTTTTTTCTCTTTCTTTTTTCTTCCATGTGCATCTACGGTATATAGAAATTCCTGGCCTAAGGGTTGAATCAGAACTGCAGCTGCAGGCCTACTCCACAGCCACAGCAATGTGGGATCCGAGCAGCACCTGCAAACAGCAGCTTGCAGCAATGCTGGATCCTTCACCCACTGAGCAAGGCCAGGAATCAAACCCATATCCTCATATGTACCAGTCAGGTTCTTAACCCACTGTGCCACAACAGGAACTCCTGCTTTTGTTTCCAAACATGTGACTAGAACGGTATTTAGCAACATCCAGAACAGTCAATAAACTAATTACATGGGCATGGGGTCTGGCCAACTGGTTTGAAATCTACCTCAAAAATACCCGCATTGAGATGCAGCTGTTCCTACAGTGTCTCCTCCGAGGGGAGAAGGAGTGGCACATCACAGCAGGATAGGAATGGATCACTCACATGTCATCATTGTGGCAGGACTTACAGACTACAGCCAAGAGCCATATGCCACAAATGAATTAACACTGCTGTGGCACAGCAGGTTAAGGATTTGACATCGTCACTGCAGAGGCTTGGGTTCTGCTGTGGGGTGGGTTTGATCCCTGGCCCAGGAACTTCTGCATGTCATGGGTGTGGCCCAAACAAACAAAAATTTTGCCTTAGACATTAGACATTAGCTAATTTTTTTAATTAGTTAATTAGACATTAACTAATTTTTTTCAGTGCCTCTGGAAAAAATTAGTTAATGTCTCCAAGCCTCAAGATCACTCTTTATAAAGTGAGGATAATAAAAAAATCTAGTTCACTCAATTATTATAAAATTTATTGAGAGACAACTCATGTAAGACTTCTGTCTGACAGCAATCAATACCTACTGATTTTACCAACATTCTCATGAATTTGAATCTTCTCAAAATTTAATTTATAAATTTATGTATATCAACTCTTTGACTAATTCTAAAAGCTTCAAGGGCCAAGTTTTATTCATTCTTGTATCTCTGGTGCTATAACTGTTGGGTCAATACATATTTCTGTGTACACAGATGATTAATAAAAGCCTTAAGTTAGTCTCTCCCAGTATGAACGATTGATTTTTCTAAGCGGACCTGAAATATTTCAAAGGTACATGCCTTATTTTTAGGTGGAATTTGCTGAAATTGCCATTTTGGAATTTATAGGCCTGAGGTACGTTCCATAACCACAATCTATTTCAGACAGCAGACAAATTGCTGGGTCAGAATTGGAAAAGCCAGAGGAACTGATATTTAGCTCCAGCAATGCAGCTTTTTAGCTGTTATTTTTCACAGGTCATTTGCTCTACATGGTGTCTGCATTTATAATAAAAAAAAAGAAAGGAATATTCTAAGGACTCCACAGGCCTACTGCAGCCATAAATAAGATGATGGATATGAGCTGTTCACAGAAGCCCTCTGCTAATGATTCTGAAGTCTTGCTCAGAGCCGTGTCTATCTCCATATCCTTCTTGAGGTTGTAAAAGCTAGAAATGCATATAATGTTTTCTGCTTTGCTTCTAATAATTTCCCTGATGTTGCCCAATGCTCTCCAGCTTTTCAGGATGTAATAGCACACTGGGGAAGAATGAGGACGGAATCCCAAATCCCTGATGACTAGACCTTCACTTGGATGTAGGGTCTAGATTTGCTGTTCTCTGAAAGAAATGACACTGGGCTTATCGATGATAAAAATCATAGGCTATTTTTCTTCCCCCTTGGACAATCTCATAAGCTCTTCCTTGAGTCTCTCCCAATGGCACAGTTTTTTGGACTGGAGCAATTTAGTAACCCTGCTGCCCTGGAGATTCTGTTGTTTCTTCCCAATTCACACAAAAAATACTTAAAAAGACAAGCAGGGAAGAACAATTTTATTAAAATATTTTGATTCTCTTATTGAGGGAAGGATAACTTCTCTTATTTTATTCCCTGATGAATAATAAGTTGAGTATGAAACTTTTCAAACAAATTTTTAAAAATGTAAATAGACTAAAAATGTAGCATACTAAAAAGAAATACTGTCTAGGGGAATTTAAAGGTTGTGAATTTCTTCTAAGTACACTGTATTTATACACAGGGGTGATGATTATGGTATTACTGTCATTAATAATGGAAAAGATGATTAAATTTAAGGAGGAATTGATTTTGATGTAATCATGCATTTAATTTAAACAGAAGCTCACTGGATTAAATCTTGAGTTTCCATTTGTGTAACAAATAAGAATTTTAGATGGTCATTTAAAGTTTGATGAACTGGAATTCCCATTGTGGCTCAGCGGGTTATGAACCCAACTTGTATCCATAAGGATGGAGGTTCAATCCTTGGTCTTGCTCAGTGGGTTAAGGATCTGGCATTGCTGCAAGTTGCAGTGTAGGTCACATATGCAGCTCGGTTCTGGTGTTCCTGTGGCTGTGGCATACGCTGGCAACTGCAGCCCTGATTGGACCCTTAGCCAAGGAAGTTCCATATGCCAGAGGTGCGGCCCTAAAAAGAAAAAAAAAATACATAAACGAAAAATAAAGTTAGATGAACTAAGAGTCTTGATTGTCCTTAACACAATGACTTGATTCTGACTTTATATACGGTGAAGAGTTTTGAGGTATAATGCCAGAATCATGATCTATGAATGAAAAAAATTTGTTGCACTTTATTCAGATTGAAAAATTCTGTTCTGTGAAATGCACTATTAAAAGAGTTTCAAGGTTAGGGGTTTTTCTTTGGGTCTACTCTACCTCACATTGGAGAATTTTACAGAAAGCAAATTGGAAACATTTCTACCTCATGTAATGGGAGGTATAATAGTAATTGCACACTATTTCACAAAATTTGAACTCATCTCCATAGCTGCAAGGTTGTATTAGCTAAAGACTTTTTGAAATTGAATTTAGTTTCAAGTGTACAGCAAAGTGATTCAGTTACACATACATATATTCTTTTTCAGGTTCTTCTCCTTTGTAGGTTATTACAAAATATTGGGTATAGTTGCCTGTGCTATACAGTAGGCCCTTGTTGTTTACCTGTTTTATTACAGTAGTGTGTATATGTTAGTCCCAAACTCTTAATTTATTTGTCAAAGATTTTGTTAACATTATAGTATTTCCAGTTAGAAATAGTTACTCTTGGACTGTTTAGCAACTGCTTCTAGAGTGCCTTCCAAAAGTACTATTATAGGAATTGTAATAACACTGAATTCGCAATTCAATTTATAATTTTATTGGCTTCCTTGAAATAACTACTTTTACTATCCTGAAATAAAATTAGTTTTGTTCATTCTGAATTGCCTTGATTATTTAAAGTACTGTTTGGTACCTGCCTTGAAATACAACAAAAACAGCTACACATAAGTGTACATCTCTGTGGAGTTAGAGATTAGTTGGTAGTTTTGCATATTTTAATAAAATGCATGGTTTTAAATATTTCTCTTGATAGTGTAGCCTTTGATTTTAAAATATATGCCTTTGAGATGAAAATCGGTCAGCTTTTAGAAAAATGAAAATGTGTTTATAATTTCTTCATAATGGTCATATGCATCAATAAGTAAGCCTGATTTTTTTTCTAGAAAAGATATCAGCACTGGAAATTGCCATTGAAAATACTGGAAAGTCACATGTTGATCATTGTAAGACTGTATCTACTGGTAGACAATCTCTCAAAGGATATAGGTAAAGATAAAATACTTTGGGGGTAAATTGAGTTGAAGTTTATAGGCCAAACTAGATATTATCAGTGCCCCGTGATATTTTTTTCTTAATGAAAGTGCTTTTCACCAATTATATGCATATATTTCCTATTACTCCACTTCTACCTGCCCTTTACTGGAAGAGACAATGAAATAATGAAGAGACAATGAAATTTTTAAAGGATAAAAATATGAAGCTCATTTCCAACAAAGTATGGAATTCATTTTTCACTTTGAGAAAACATTACATTTAAGATGTTTCCCTTTGTCTATTTTCTAGATCAAAAAGCAGAATATGTCACACTTTTCATCACATTAGTTTTTCTAGTAAATATTTTTATAAATGTACATTTCTTTCTTTTCTAAGATTTTCAAGCTGGAGTGAACAGTGTATTCTATTAGATCTATTACCAATTACTCTGTTTTATTTTGCGAACATAGTTGGACACTGGAAAAATGAATTACTCAAAACAAGCTTTTGAATTGCCAGTCCTGGAATTGGTATGCTCAGTGTGAACTGAAAGTGAACTTCACAACCCTCTTGAAGGCCATCTGAGCTTATTGCTCTGTTAGCTCAACTGGGTCACTTAGATCAAGGAAAAGGAACTTCCAGGGGGAGTACAACACAGGGTTCAGCAAAGGATCCATTAATACAAGCATTATACTCTTCAACAACAAAAAATAAAGCCATCTATTGCTTTTTCTTCTAGGGCCATGGAAATAGTTAAATGACAAATTATCATGCTTTGGAAGTATTATGGGATTAAAGGGCACAAGAAACAAATGGGTGATATGTTAAAAAGAATTAAGATTATTTTTAAAATACATGCTCTTTTTCTTACTGGATAGATTTTTTTCTAAAAGGAGTGCATAATTACATGGATGATGTCCCAAGCTAATATAAGACAGCACTTTAAATCTTTCTTAGATTTGCTCCTAATGCAAATGTGTTTATTTTCTATTATATAGCGTAATCTACTGCAGAATTAAGTCTATTTCTTAAATTTGACCCATAAGATTAACAGAAAAAAAATTGTATATGAACATTTGCTGTCAAAGTCACAAACATGAGCAAGGGGCAAAGGCTGCTGCTGTTTTTCAATAGCATTCTCAGTTTCACAATTAATGTAATCAGTTAGTTGCAAGGGTTTTTTTTTTTTTTGCTTTTTAGGGCTGCACCTGCAGTGTACGGAGGTTCCCAGGCTAGGGGTCTAATCAGAGCTACAGCTGCCGGCCTATGCCACAGTTCACAGCAACGCCAGATCCTCAACCTACTGAGCAAGGCCAGGGATCGAACCCACAACCTCATGGTTCCTAGTCGGATTCGTTAACCACTGCGCCAAAATGGGAAATTCAGCCTATCACATTTCTTGATGGCAACCACCTCCCTGACCTACGATCCAACCCTGAAGCCTCTAGACACTGTTTTGCTTAACAATCTCAGCATTTTTTCACACCTACCTTAAGGCTGCCTGTGTATGCTGCCACAAGCCGAGGAATGTTGGGAGTATCAGAAGCTGAAAGTGGCAAAGAAGGAACTTTTTGCTACAGATTTCAGGGGAAACATGGCCAAGATGGCTCCTTGGTTTTAAACTTCTGGCCTCCAATAAATGTCTGTTCTAAGCCACACAGTGTGTGGCACTCTATTATAGATACAGAAGTCCCAGCAAACTAAAACATGTGCTACATTTACTATGTAAATAGTATAAATAGTTATCACTTAATCAAACTGTTTAACTTTAATGAACTAGCTTTTCTCAAATTTATTCGACAATGAAATCCTTTTAATCTAATTCCAACATCCTGCAAAACAAGTGTTCTCTGAAGTAATGACCTAGCATAGCCTGTATTTCCATACTTCTATGCTTTTATTTCCAGTCTCTAAGAAATAGATCCATTTCTAACATTTGAAGTACCTCAAGTTTCCCTTACCCATTTCCTCTATTGTTAAATAATCATTAATTCCTCTAAGTAATTATTTTGAAGAACTTATTATACTTTTCCTACAAATGTGGTATCTACTTTTATTATTCTCTATGATAGGTAAAGGTTCTTAAAGTCAAGGAACATATCTCAGTGATCTTTATATAGCCTACATCCTACATGTAGTTATTCCTAACTCACAAGGAAGAAACAAAAATAGCTTCGATGGGCTTCATGCTAAAACTTTCCTTTCTCTTAACCCCCACAGTCACCTTCAGGTGGAAATTCTGACCCACCTTGGCATGAATATTTTGCTTTGGCAGGCAAGTTGTAACACTGGTTGCTCACTGAGTCTTCCTAATTATTCATCTTCTGTCACTAGGCAGTGGCTTTTATCAGGTAGCAGTTTCACTACGTATACTGAGCACCTACTATGCAGGTCACTGGGCTGGAAGCTATTGTCACATTATTTTTTAAGCCCTTACAAGACCCTGTCATTTTTACATATTGGAAACTTGAGTTTCATAGAAGTTGAATTATTTGCACAGGATCACAGAAGCAGTGAATATCAGGTTAAATATGCAAATCCAGGCTGGTCTTACCTCTAGACTCTGTTTTTTTCCTGTCTACTCTACTGCCTCTATTTCTGGCAAGAACTGTTCTGAAGTGAAAGTAGAATCTAAATTAGCAGGACCACTGATTATATTCAATAAATAATTAACAATAAATTTTGCAGTGTCTTCGAACTTCTAATTAAAGTGAATCTTAAGGTTCCAAGTTCATTAACTTTAGCTCTCTCTCTTGCCGCAAAGCAAGAGGCTTTCAAAATAAGCTAGCTTTTTACAATATTTAAAATATTGCTTCAAAATTTAGTAGCATAGAACTGTTACAAAGCATTCAGGAAAATAATATAGGGTACAGAATATTTTCCATCTTCTGCAGTTTTCTAGTAGGGTATTTGTTTGTGGTGTATCCATTCATTTTGGCAATCCAGCAAGTTACCTGAACACCCCCAGATAAACCATCTTATAAAATTTCTAAGTACACTAACATTAACCACTTGCTTTAATTTTAAAGACTGAATAGCTTAAAGCAGGACAGAAATGTGATATATTTGATAAAAACTATTTTAAAAAATGTACTCTTTCATCAACTTACCTCCATGACCATACCTTCTGTGCCATGTAAACTCTAAAAAATAAAAAATAGAAGTTAATCACAAAGCAGCTCTTCAGGATATGGTTTCAAATACCACTCAAATAACTGAGATACTAGTTAATGAGATGAGATTACTGGCCCTTCACTATCAAGGTTGAAGTATCACCACAGCTTTGTAAATATGTATTTCTTGTCTTTGCAATTTTTAGTTGCAGTACTAAAATTTACAGTTGACAGAATTAGTACGGATTTTCAGTACTAATAAGATTACTTTTATTTTATTCATAAAAATAAGATAGCAATAATAACTCTACCACAACATTTTTCTTTATTATATTTGCATAGTATGCATACATATATACACATATTATTATATACTTGGGCATATGTTTGTAAAGTTTCTGTGGTTATATTAATATCATTAAAATTCTTAAGAACTGATAACATTATATTTTTTGATTCTGCAGTTAGTATAATAAAAATTACTCCCCAAAATAAAATAGCATTTTTTATTTCCTTAATAATACATAACAAAATACTACAGGATGCCCATCAAGTTCACCATTAAAGCAATCAATGAGGACTGAAATCCATCTATGTCTTGAACTTAATAGCAACTCAACAAGTACTGAGTTAAGGTAACTGAGACAAAGGCAACAGAAAATTGATTGTTAAAAAACATGTTGCTTCATGGAGTTCCCATTGTGGATCAGCAGTAATGAACCTGACTGGTATCCATGAGGATGTGGGTTTGATCCCTAGCCTTGCTCAGTGGGTTAAGGATACAGTGTTGCCCTGAGCTGTGGTGTAGGTGGCAGAAGTGGCTCAAGATCCAGCGTTGCTGTGGCTCTGGCATAGGCCGGCAGCTACAGCTCCGATTAGACCCCCAGCCTGGGAACCTCCATATGATGTGAGTGCAGCCCTAAAAAGACAAAACAAAACAAAACAAAATGAAATGCTGCTTCAGATAACTATGCTGCTTCTACAAGCAACCATGCTGTTTGCAGAAAATATTTCTGAATCTTTCACATATCTTTGAGAGATACAAATAGTTTAGCATTTGTACTAAAACTACAGCATTCTTAAAACTGCTTTGTTATTTTTAATGTCCCTAAATACAGTACAGATTATATTTGAATTATTTTCATGATTGACCAGACCACAATAAAAATTAAATTACATTAACTTACAAATATATAGATTAAGAAAAAAGGTAACAAAAGCTTGAAACACACTGTTTTCTAATTATTTTACTATGTATTACTTTTACTCATGCTACTAACATGAAGTCTATTATATCTATATAGTGAACATATTTATATTCTGAGCTGCTGCATACCTTTTCCACCACCATCATTACATGATTTCAAGGGGAGACTGACAATAGCAGGAAGATTTACTCTCCAGGAATTGGCAAATACTAAACAGCAGGAATTTTTTTTCCCCCCCTCACAGAGATCCAGATTTTAAACATTTACCAGCACATCATTAAATAAGACTAATTGACTAAACCTTGTGAAATTTGTATTGAAAATAAAAATGAAAAGAAAAAAGGGTCAATCTTAATGTGTATGAATTTACTTGTTTGAGCCAAGTGTTAAAAGCAAATATTAATTCTAACTTCAAACACCAGATTCAATGCAGAGAACAGCATATCGAGTCCACTGACATAATTTATGGAGATTATGCAAAGAAAGTTTCTTACCAGATAAACAGGTTGTAAAAGATATTATCACAAGGTGACTGACCAGCAACCACATTTTCATCTTGTGTTCAGTAGAGGTTAGGTTCAATTTTCAAAAACAGTTTTAGCTTTATAGCAGTTGGATAATATTAAACACCTGCAGAAAGGGAAGAGCCATGAAGAGAAGAGAGATGGGAGGGAAAGATGGGGGAGGCGAGGGAAGGGGAGAGGAGAAAAAAAAGGGAAAATGTTCATCATTTGGGGTCAACAATATTAACAATTCTGTTTTATTCTATATATCTTATTTGTAGAATAAGTTTTAGTTTATTTAAATACATTTGTAAACACTATGTTGTAATGAAAAGAGTAGGTTTGTATCAGGGTTTCATTTGCCTCCCAGTATTGACCTTGTTAAGAGACATAAGAAAGCCACTCAGTCGGTATGTTTTAGTTTTTAACTTTTTAATAACTGAGTATAATAATATCTTTTTTACAAATAGCACAGTTGTGAACATTTTAATGTAAATTATTTTAACTGAAGGTCAAATTACTTGAAGGGCTGGTACAAAGATTTAGTGAATGATATGTTTGTATAAGAGCTTTGTAAATGCATAGACGCTATTGCAGGTGTTATCTGTTAGCATTGCCTGTTGGTGGCTTGTGGAAAAATTTTGCAAGAAATGCTAATTTTAATGTTGAAATACATTAATTAATGATACATTAGTTCCCTTTCCCCTCCTTCACCTCTTTCAGTCATTCAACAAAAAGTATGTAATTGATCCTTATATGTCAGCAAGGGGCAATCTAGGTTTTCTATGTCCAAATCTTTAAAATTTAGAGAATTACCTTTAAAGACAAGAAGACAAAATTACTAATATAAACAAAGCTAAAAAACTTGCGGTAGTCTAAATAATGTATATATCTTGCCTCAACACATTTTGAAAAAACTTAGGACCAGATGAATACACTGGTGAAGTTTCAGGGCCTTGGAATAGCCTTATGTGAGTGAGTGGCCCCATGACTTAAGCTTCATCATCTTTGTGGCAGACCCCTCTGTGACCAAGCATACAGATAAAGGAATCAAAAAAGAAAGTTGTAGTCAGCGTGCCCTTAAGACATTCACAGATCAATAGGAATGCTTTTGTGTACACAAGTCAGTGCAATGAGACAGTTGTTTGGATACATATGTTATTTTTTATTTATTTTTTCAATTGAAGTATAGTTGATTTACCAATAGTATATTAGTTTCAGGTGTACAGGATAGCGATTCAGTATTTTTATGGATTATATACCATTAAAAGTTTTTAGAAGATAATGGCTATAATTCCCTATGCTACACAATTTATCCTTGTTGCATATCCATTTCATACTTAATAGTTTGTATCTCTTAATCCTAAACTTCCAATTTGTCCCTACCCCCTTCCTCTGCCCTTTGGTAACCAATAGTTTTCTATATCTGTTTCTGTTTTGCATATACATTTGTTTGTATTTGTAGTTAGAGTCTATGTATAAGTGATATGATATAGTATATAGCACTATATACTATAGTATTATATAGTATTGCTTACAAATTTTCAAATTTTTTTATTAAAGTATACTTGATTTACAATATTGCATCAATTTTTAGTTTACAGCAAAGTAACCCAGTCATGCATATATACATACATACTTTTTCTCATGTTATCTTTCATCTTGTTCTATCTACAGAACAGGAATAGGCTCACAGACATGGAGAACAGAGTTGTGGGTCCATATGCTTAATAGCTTAATAACTTGAAAACATGTTAATCATTTTAATTAAAGTATTGTCAAATACATCACAATGGGAATAATCTGATGATGGCAGGCAGGGCACTATGGTAGAGGTATAATAGATTTTCTCTTGTTCCAGGGTATTAGAAACAGACTTCTTCAAGTGGGACACAATAGGCCCTTCGATTTGAAATTTGAAAAGACTTTTAATCATATTTTCAAAGAAAATGTATGTAATACGATAGAAAAATCTCATGACATAGGGTTGGATGGAAAATATAAATTAAAATAGAGCGTAAAAGCAAGTTTGATGGGAAAATACTTAATATAACAATGTTTAATATAAGTATATTTAAATATTATATGAAAGAGCAAAAATAAAACTGTTCTGATTTCCTGCATCATGATGTCATGTAAAGATACTAATTAATTTTTTAATTGTGATGGATTTTAAGACCATAAATAGCCACTGCCCCCCCCCCCAAATTTGCCAGAATCCTAGCATTTGCAAAGACTGGTAAGAATATTTTGTGGTACTACAGGGATCAGGACAAACATATTTTTTCCTTTTTGATGGTTATTTTACAACAAAAAACTATTTATTTCTAGAAAAAAATTGAGTTGAATTCTTAGAGAAAACAGAGAAAATGGGTCAACTTAGGAATAGGAAATATTTGAAATGTTTTTGTAAGAAGAAAAATATTCAACAGATAATTTTAAAATGCCCAGCTTAATTTATGACCAATTTATTTCTCTTGGACATATATGTAAGAAGGTGAGAACTATGTATCTGTATACATTGTACTGTCTCAACTTTCAAATTTAATTTCTTTTACTAACAGAACTGATCAAGGAGAAAAAGAAACAGATAAATAAAAGTGAAGAATGAAGAAAAATTCCTTTAGGAGGCAGGAAAATCAATGAAATGATCTTTGGAAGGATTTTAGATTTTATTTTGATATCATTAATATTTAAATATAGACCTAAATTAAAATTATTGAAACCTGTACATATTGGTTATGTCTTCTAAAGTTTGTCTCAAAAAAAAAATACATTTGAGCATTTCCTTGGACTAGTGTTTTCTAATCCCTTTCACTGAATTATGCACGCTAATTAAGATGAGTTCTTCTAATCAGGTGGAAGGTAGCAAGGTAAATATAAACTAGGCCAAAACTGTTGTGTCAATCTAATAATTCTTTGTGTAATGATTAACTTAGACAATATATTTGCAAACAGTTTGTAAATTACAAAGCATGTGCCGCTTAATGTGGCTTTAATTACTGGATTTTAAATAGTTCTAGCTTATCAATTAGTAAAATGTAATGAATTTAAATTCTAAATAATTCTAAATAATGCCTCTAAATAATAAAATACTCAAGAGTGAAGGATGGCTGCTGCAGTTTTCATATTGAGTGGAGAGGATGCAGTACTGACCAGAGAGAAAAATAATCAGGTTAAAAATAAAGGACAATAACTGTGAGAGAATTCTTCAGATTATTAATTTTGCCCAATTATGTCAGACTTTTGTCTGTTTATCTCAATAATTTTTCAGGGATTCTGTGAAAGAAGGGGGACAGGAAAAGGAAGATTAGCTGTGTCCACACAGAGCAAGTGATTTCAGGAAACTGAAAGTAACATACAGAAGAATTTTCTAGGTCGAGAATATTATTTTACATTTCCTTCTTAGCTAACATCCACAGTACGTGGGAACATATGGTAAGGCAGAGTCAAAAGAGAGCAGGGGAAGTCAGCCAGACTTTGTCTGAAGTTTGGCTCAACCATTTTTTAGCTTGTAACTTGGGGCAAATTATTCAAGCTTTAACTCTAATTTTCTCCACGCATAAAATATGAAAAAAGTCCATTTCGTGGGACTATTGTTAAGTATTGCATATTATTGTGCATGTGCAATGTTTACTGTGAAATTATTCAGTAAATATTAACTATTATTCTAGTAGCTCTAGGTCCATTAGGCTACATGAGGCCACAACATGTCGCTTGTTATTATGCTTCTAATGCTTGGTGCATAGAAGTCGTTTGACATATACTTATCGAATAAATGAAGAAATGAGAGGACTATTCCATAATTGTATTCCAAAACACTTGCCACAAACAAATTAAAATTTAACTCTAGTTCCTGGAGTTTCCATTGTGGCTCAGTAGGTTAAGGACCTGATGTAATCTCTTTGAGGATGCAATTTGACCCTTGGCTCAGTAGGTTAAGGATCCCATAATTCCACAAGCTGCAGCACAGGCCTCAGTGCAGCTCCAAATTGAACTCTAGCTCAATTTGAACTTCTACATGTTACAGGTGCAGCCTTAAAAAGAAGAAATAAATAAATAATAACAGAGTTTAACTCCAGTTCCTTAAAAGAAGGATAGAATGCTGATCCTAGGTAATAAGGAGTATCTCTTTCTGGAGCTTTGATCTTGGTTAGGGATTTTTGCTGCTTACAAATACACTCTTAGAAGAAGATATTCTAAGTAGCAATATTTTAAAGCATTTTTAATAGACACTTTATTGAACATTTTTGGAAGTCTCTGTCTTCCGGTTTGAATATGCTCACTCTAATCAGAAAGGAAAGCTATTTATTATTTTGAGCCTCTCTGTGTCATATCACACTATCTTTCCTTTGCTCCCAAATACTGCCCATTTCTATGGGACAGTGAGTCATCATCCTTGCAGCATGTATTTTATTTTATTTAATGGGTTTCTTGCTGTTTGAGTATAAAAGCATCTTTCATGTCTCGTTCACACATTTGTTTTCTGCTGCTGATGTGTTCTATTGCATCACCAGTTATCCTATCGTTTGTGACACCCTGGTCCCATCCCCTCAGCAGTGCAGTAGAGGGGGCAGGCAGCATGGCTGAGCCCATGCTTGTTAGTGCAGAAGAAAAGGCTCTTCTTAACTCTCCCTTGAGGACATAGCACTCAGTAATCTACAGCCAGCTCCCAGCCCCCATGGGCCAGAAAGTGTTGCAGCAAATGAAGTGGCAGAAAACAAACTCTGACAAAGATGTGCACTTAGAGTAGATATTTTTCTTCTCAATAACCCTGGAACCCGAGGATGTAAGCCTGTCCCCAGGCTATGTTGTGCTGGCTAGTTCCCCAGTTTCTCCTACCCTCAGCCGAGGCCTTGCACTAGGTACCACGGATGCTTCACCCCACAATTCATCACAGCTCTCTAGGCATCTAGTGACTGATGCTTCCCTAAAATGGATTGGCACCATATTAACTTCCAAAGACTTCAACTTCTTTTCAGTGGCATCCTTTACTAAATCTCTTACTCATATATTCAAACAACAGCAGATATGTAATAAGGCAATGGGGTCCTATTGTAGAGCACAGGGAATTATGTCCAATCTCTTGGGTTAGAACATGATAGAAGATAGTATGAAGAAAAAAAGAATACGTGTGTGTGTGTGTGTGTGTGTGTGTGACTGGATCACTTTGCTGTACAGCAGAAATTGAAGGAACATTGTAAATCAACTATACTTTAATAAAAAATTAAAAATGTAAGAAAGCAACAATGGTGACATTCTCTATTCTCTTCCTTTGTTCTCCTTCTTTCTTTCCATGCTTGTCCTTCTGCAACCTCTCACTCTTTACTGTAGAAAATGCTATGGTTCTCCTTTGAGAAATACAGTCCTTATCTACAGATGCATTTTTCTGCTGTCATGGGATAGCCCATATAAATTATTCAAAAAGCTTCAACAATACATTAGCAAACATTTAGCCACTAACAATTATTCACAAAGTATTTAGCACTGCTATATAATGAAAAGTTGTAGCATTAAGACCAATAAATTTAATATTTTATTGAACTGATGCTTATACAAACATTCAGATTGAGAGAGAAAAAAATCTTTAAAATATCGATAAAATACTAATATATATTAGCAAATGGTCTCATCTCTATTTTAGAAAGGAAAAAAAACGGTTTTGGGGAGATATCGGGAATCTATCCTGAGTTATCTTGAACAAAGCTCAAGAAAGGCTATTAAAAAGAAGATGTACCCTATAATTTTACTTATGGCATTCATCACTCTGCTCTGGTTCTGAGGAGCAATTGCTATAAAGTTCTGTTTCCAGAAAATAGAGGAATCTTGCTGGTGTTGAGCACAGATTGTCTTAAGTGAAGAGACATCAATGTCTCTTACTCGACATTTTAAAACCAGGGCATCTTTTGGCCTCAATTAGACTCAATCTGAAATTCTCCCTCTGTTGCACAAATCACTTAATCTTCCTGAGGTGTCAATGATCCAATCTATACAATGGAAATCCAAGTTCATTCTTCAGAATTTTTTTTTGGAGGACGAAATTATGTATCCATATGGATGTGTATGTGTGTAAGTAAAAGCCTTTTGACATATATGCCTAAGAGAAGTCAAAACATTAAGGTGAACATTAAAGTGAAATTAACAAATAAAAGTAGATTTGAATTTTTAAAAATCTCAATCCTTTAGAAAAGGGATATTTGGTATCTACAAATTAAAATCCTTAGAGGATACTATATATACACTATACATTAAGCACTTTCATATCAATATTATTCTGTTCCCATTAATTTTCAGGTTATTAAAAATACTTTAAATACAGGAGACACAACTCCCTCTAGCTACATAATTACATAACTTAGATGGTCTTCTCCAGCCTCACACTGACCTCTCTAAACTCCATCATCAAATTATTATTGTCTCAGTTTTACAGTCTTTCTGCAAAGTCATTAACAGTGTTTTAGCAGATTACTGCTACAATTAAATATATTTAGTAAAGTTTTCTGAAGAATGTCCTCTTCTAAGCCAAGGGATGACAGTAAACATCCAAGGAAAACACTGTGTTTTCTGAAAATGAATATAAACAGAATTCTCTTTCTTTTCCAGAATAGAGTTATACACTGCTCAATGAACAGGTAGAGTATGATGGTTTTTAGATTGTGACTGCCTTACCTGATGAAACAGATTGCCATTTGATTATGTGTGAAGTGTATGTATAAAAAGGAACAATAATACATTTCAAAACATTTCAATAAATATAACATCATCAGATTGTGAAATATAATGACTTGGAAACTTCTGAGGGAAAACAATCTGAAGGCTGTTTGAAGCTATGGATATTAATTGAGTGCTGACAGCACCCCCTTCATTTTACAGAACAACCAAATGCTCATATTTTTAGATAACTGGATTTATGATTAAATTAATTGCTTATTTATTTCTAAAATATATAACACATGGAGGGAGACTTAAAAACAACGGAACTCTGTGATATTTATAGCACAGTATTTCTCACAACCTAGTTTAAGCCCATGATGTCATGCAAGATTACAACGGATGTAGCCATGCTGATTTGTTGGGGTAGTTTCAGGAAACTATTAATTTTATGTGGTAGGATAAACAGAAAGTCCTACAGACTTTCGGTCCCACATTTCAGGAATGTCTGTATGTGTGGTTAGATACAGCTTGAAATTTGAGAAAATGCAAAAAGGCCCTGCTGATTCTAAACTATCTCTTCAATGGAACTGCCATGGTGTCCATCCTACACAATTATTTTGCTTAAAATTTAAAAATTCAGATGCTAATGGAAAAATAGAAATAGTAATAAGCAAATCAGGCAATATGATTTCTTGATTATTTGTAATTCCAAAAATTATTGATTTAGTCAAGGAACAAAGGAGAGGCTGTTTTGTCAAACAAGATTTAAAACTCAAACACACATGTATGAGATTTCACTCAACCTCTTTCCTATCAGTGTATTAATAAGAATCTGTTTATGAGGAAGATCAAGATGACAGAGTAGGAGGATGCTGGGCTGACCACCTCCCACGAACACACCAAAAATACATCTACATGTGGAGCAACTCTTACTGAAAATAACCTGGAGATTGGCAGAAAGGCTCTTCTACAACCAAAGCTTTAAAGACGGATCCATGTGGAATCAGGTAGAAAGGGAAGAGAAGCAACTGAGTCAAGATACAAGCCCTTAGCAGGGGACAGAGAAAGTAGGGGGATATCACAGACTCAAGGATCCCCCCTGGGTATTGAGTCACATACGAGGCACCCTAGCCCTGGGGTCGGAGCCCAGTAACCAGTGGGAGCTACTAAAGGTCAGTGAGAAACTAAGGCCTTTGCTGTGAAGGGTGCATGCACATGCTGGCTTACTGCAAGGAACAACGCAGAGGCTGTAAATTGAAAATTGTGTGAGATTCTGACCAACTTCCTGTGACCACCCCAGAGTGCACCCCAGCCCCTACAAGGCATTGCCTCCAGCCCCTCTTGCACTAGTGTTGCTCTCCATTAGGAGTGAAGACTGCCATTGCCAAGGAGACTGTGCACACTTAAAATTAAACCAGCTCAGGAGTTCCCATGGGCTTAGCAAGTTAAGAACCCAACACAGTGTCCATGGGAATATGGGTTTTATCCCTGGCCTCACTCAGTGGGTTAAGGATCTGGTGTTGCTACAAACTGTGGCTTAGGTCATAGATGCAGCTTAGATCCAGTGTTGCTATGGCTATGAAGTAGGCCTGCAGTTCCAGCTCTGATTTGACCCCTAGCCCAGGAACTTCCACATCCTGTAGATGAGCCCCTAAAATGAAAAAAAAAAAAAATTAAACCAGCTCAGACATAAACCTCAGGGTATCTGAGGTATCTGCATTTTTAATCAAGCTTCCCAGGTAATTTGTAGGCATAACTAAAGTTCAAGAACTATTGTAGTAAATGTGTTAAGTGAACATTGGAATATTTCCACCACTCACAGAGAACATGCAGATGTGTTTGAACTCATTAGATGGCACCTTTAGCCAGTGCACTCAAAAAATCAGAAGATACGTAACATTTAATAACCTACCTCTTAAAATTATGTCTGTAGTACACTTTGTTATGGCTTTTAGTCTGGGTGAAAATTAAATATCCTCTCCATCTCCATCTGATTTACTTTATCATAATGAACAAGGTATTTTGAAATACTGCTTTGACAAATACCTAGGATGCTTCCTACTTTTTTTTTAAGTTTACTTTTTAATTTAATTTCATTATTTTTTGTATAATGATTTTTATTTTTTTCCATTATAGCTGGTTTACAATGTCCTGTAAATTTTCTACTGTACAGCATGGGGACCCAATTACACATACATGTATACATTCTTTTTGCTCACATTATCATACTCCATCATAAGTGACTAGACAGAGTTCCCAGTGCTACAGCTTCCTACTTTTAAATGAGACTCTCTTGTTGGGATATAATGACATGACCAAACGTTCTATTATCTTCCTTTGTTGCCTAACTGCAGTTCGAACTGATCTGAGATAGTTGGACTACTACAAAGACAGGTGCTCTGTAACACTTTTCCTGTGAATCATATCTAAAAAGGGTTTAATAAGTCTTTGACAGCAGAAAAAAATCCCCATTTCAGCAAGACAGAACTTTCAAACCTCTTTTCCTTTTGCTTTCCCACACACATACAAAAGGATGATACCTGTGGGAAAAAAAGGTGTCAGGTTGAAACACTTACCCAACTGATACTGAGAAGTTTAAAGACTTCCTGGGCTCTAATCTTCCTGTTGCATGGCTTTATTCCTCTGTAGAAATGGCCGTGTCTAATAATGAGGCTTCAGTTGCTGCTGCCATTCTGCTTTCTGAGGCTCTATTCTAAGCCCTTCTCCCTAATGGAGCTACAAAGGCCCATGAGGTGAGCGACTGCTCTTCACTATACAATATCCATGTGCATGACCTATATGTAAAAGTGCAGGCCTTTATTCTACTTCATCAATTCAAAGGTACACAGAATTTCATACTGTTTTCTGACAAGTGACCCACCCATGATTGCAGAATGAAGCTGATGATCTTGTAGTTCCTATTAGTTGTTATTTAGGTTAAGAGAGTAGGCATAGATCTCCTAACAGAGCGAGATGTAACCTCTGACATTCTATTTTAAATAACAGGGAAGAGTCACTGACTCTTGCCATTATATCAACACTTAAATGGATGACTGATTCCAACCCAGACAATTTAGAAACAGCATAAGAGAATCATTTTTAAAGGCACTTCAATTCAATTAAAACAATTCAGTAAGTATTTATCTTTGAAACACATAAGAGAATGTCATTGAACATTTGTGCAATTTAATCAGACACTGTTTTTCACTGCTTGCTACTCAAAGACCAAGAAAGGATGTCATTTTCTTTAAGAGGTATAAAATAAAATAATCATATAAAGGTAGCTGGATGGTGATTTATTTATTTATTTATTTATTTATTTATTTATTTATTTATTTATTTTTGTCTTCTTCGGGCTGCACTCATGGCATATGGAGGTTCCCAGTCTAGGGGTTGAATCAGAGCTGTAGCTGTGCCAGCCTACACCATGGCCACAGCAACATAGGATCCAGATCAGAGCCCCATCTGCGACCTACACCATGGCTCACAGAACCCCTGGATCCTTAACACACTGAGCAAGGCGAGGGATCAAACCCGCATCCTCATGCATACTTAGTCTGGTTCATCACCACTGAGCCTCGGCGGGAACTCCTTGATAGTGATTTTTAAATTATTCATTCATTTTTTCATAATATTTATGAAGGTACTAACAAATTGAAACTTTTCATAGCAGCAGAAGTTTTGCTAAATCACTGGGGGACTTTCTAGTTTAAACACTCCAATAAAAGATGATACTATTCCTTTTTCTATACCTTGTATTTTTTTAATGATTTTTTTCCATTATAGCTGGTTTATATCTCATATTAACCTGATAAAATATCTCATACATTGAAAATATTCATTTTTTATTGTGATTTCCCCCAACGCAGTTATTCTTCCCACTGTACAGCATGGGGACCTAGTTACACATATATGTGTACATAATTTTTTCTCCCATTGTCATGCTCCGTTGTAAGTATCTAGACATAGTTGTCAGTGCTACACAGGATCTCATTGTTAATCCATTCCAAAAGCAATAGTTTGCAGCTGTTAACCCCAAGCTCCCAAACCCTCCCACTCCCTCCCATTCCCTCCCCCTCCCCCCAGGCAACCACAAGTTGTTATAAGTCCATGATTTTCTTTTCTGTGGAAAGTTTCATATGCGCTGTATATTAGATACCAGATATGAATGCTTTGATATGGTATTTGTCTTTCTCTTTCTGACGTATTTCACCCAGTATGAGAATCTCTTCTTCCATCTCTGTTCTTTTTTTATGACTGAGTAGTATTCCATTGTGTATATATATTCCACATCTTCCTAATCCAATCGTCTGTTGATGGACATTTGGGTTGTTTCCACGTCTTGGCTATTGTGAATAGAGCTGCAATGAACATGCAAGTGCATGTGTTTTTTATAGGAAGGTTTTGTCTGGATGTATGCCCAAGAGTGGTATTGCTGAATCATATGGTAGTTCTACGTATACATTTCTAAGGTACCTCCATACTGCTCTCCATAGTGGCTGTACCAGCTTACATTCCCACCAACAGTGCAGGAGGGTTCCTTTTTCTCCACACCCCCTCTGGCACTTGTTATTTGTGGACTTATTAATGATGGCCATTCTGACTGGTATGAAGTGATACCTCATGGTAGTTTTGATTTGCATTTCTCTAATAATCAATGATGTTAACCTGAATAGACATTTCTCCAAGGGAGATACACAGATGGGCAACAAGCACATGAAAATACTCATTTCGACATCTGGTTTGATTTTTTGTTTTTTGTTTCACATGCTGTGCTCAGGGCACGTGAAAGTTCCCAGACCAGGGATTGAACCTGTGTCAGGGCAGCAACCCAAGATGCTGCAGTGACAATGCCAGAACCTTAATCTGCTGTACCACCATGGAACTCCAACATCTGTTGAATAAATTTATTGAACTATTACTAAAAGCAAAGCCCTGATCTATATTTGACTCTCAAATACAAGCAAGCCAGAGGAAGTATCAATAGTAAGAGCATAAAGTGGGAAAGTAAATATGAAATTCAGAGAACTTTGAGGCCTTTGATATGGCCAGAACCTACATTTATGGGAGAATTTAAGAAAGATAAGTGGGGAGAAAATTATTCTCAAATTATGGGACCTTAAATGTCATGTGTCGAATTTTTGGTTTCTTCCAGAGGCTGTGAATAAATTTCCATTGCTAATTTGTTTTGCAAGAAAATATCATCCTAATATTTAATCCTAAGTGCTTTGGTTGATGAAAATACCATTGTAATATTTAATCCTAAATGCTTTATTCTTCAGGCTCCTTTTCAGTACTCCATGACTGTAACAGATATTGCTGTCACTTCCTAACCCCTGAATCCTGATGCCCTCACAGCATCAAGTTTTCAGATTTATAGGGACAACATGGTGTTGGATTGTACAGAGAGCTTTATCTCTGCTTTTATTAATTAGTTAGTAAAACTAGAGTGGATATCCCTTCATTTATACTAAATTATAGAACAAAGATATAGATTATTTAAAAAAATGAAATTTAAAAGAAAGGGATCTTTAACTTCTGAAAATAATTTTAGTCTCTTTTAATGTAAGTAATCATTTCTTTGACCAAACCCATCTTATCAACCTTATCAATAGGTACTAACTGGGTACCTATCATGTGAAAGGCCCTATTGAGGCCTGAGTTGGAAACAGAGAGGCAAATTCCAAAATTCAGAAGCTTTGAGTATAATTAAGGCACAAGGATTAAAGCAATCTCAATGGATCTCCCTTTAATGCCTGCTACCAAGAGGAACTTCTGCCTATGCATTTATTATTTCAATGAACATGCATACAAATATCTGCAACTTAGTGAATAATATAAAATTAAATTTGATCTTTAGAAAATTTAACTTACACTCTCTGCCTCAAAATTTATCAGTGATACACCATCACTTCATAATGTACTCAATGAATATCTATTGAGTATCTACTGTATGTGCTACATATTAAACTGTTAGAGAAATAAAATGATTATAAGTTCTTAGCTTAGTAGTTAAGATTTCCACACTCTATCACCTCTCATTTTATAAGCCAGGCTGTATTCTAGACGCTTAACTATTAACTCAAGTAATCTTCACATGAACCAATAACGTAGTTACTACTATTAACCTCAGTTAATGGATGAGAAAACAAAAATTCTCCTATATTTCAAGGCCTAGATCAAGATTTATCTTTATAAGAAAAGCTGTCCTCTGACAATATTCTCCTATGAGATACTCCCCCTTGTCGAAAGTCTGGAGCAGTTGTTTGACGCACTCACTGATACCTTATTATTATGTTCTTGTCTTCCAAAAGCAAGGCCTCTTCCAAATGAATACAGATTCACTTGATAAGATAATTTAAGAGGTTGAGAAAAAAAAGTATTTCTGATAGGTCTTGATAGTTTTTGAAGATTGGTAGAGCAGAGTATCTGACTATGAAACTGTCCTGGGAAAATCTGTACATATGGTCACAGTATTTTAGATTTTTGGATCATCAGAAGAGATGGAAAGACAAGAGTCTGGACAAAGTCTTAACTGCATCATACAGCTAGTTTCTTTGGGGCAGGTTACTTCAGCATTTGTCAAAAGGGAATTATTATTATATGTAATTGTGAGAATTATTTGAAAAATGTATAGGAGACATCTGTGTTGATTTTTCATCATTCCGAACTAGGTTAGAAGTTAGGTAGAAGAACATACCTTAAAAATATCTTCATATTCTGATTGAGTCTTAAATACTTTATACAGAGGTGATTAATAAATATATGTGTATGCACTGCAACTGTGGTGTGTGCAATGCCACATGAGCTTTAAATGTCACAGAAGAAAGATGATAACTAAAAGAAAAAGCACCACAGTTGTGCATGGCTATGAAGCTGCCTTCTTTTAGAACTCTTAAAGCACAAGAATCACTGTTCAACAGCCAACCCTGACTTGAGGGTAATTCCATGCATTTCTTCAATTGGCAGGAACAACACAATGCCATTTCTCTTCCAAGATCTAATGACTTCTCTAATGCAGTGCAATTGCCAATACAATTTGCAATGTCAGTAGGTAAAATCAGTGGTTAACTCAGTAAAGGGAGAAACTATGATATATGCAACTTTATTTGTTTAAAAATATTTAAATGTATGTTGTGTACACTGGCCTAGATTCCAGAGATTTAACAGACCCAAAATACATGGTCCTTAGCTTCAAGAATGAACCTGTGAGAAATAAACACTGATTGGAAGGAGAAGGTGAGCAAAAGGAAGGGGTTCAAAGATGAGTCTTTATCTTCTGACTTGGCCATAGGAGTGGAAGATGCTGTTGTTTGGCAGAGGGGACGTAGGATTTTGGTGGAAAAGTGAGTTGACCAATAATTTACTTTTGAACATGTTAGCTTTGAGTTTCCCATTAGACATCCAAGTAGTGATACCAAGTGAGCATCTGAATATATGAGACCAGAATTTAGAGGCAAGATAGGGGTGGGGAATAGGTATCTGGAAGTGATCTGCCAGAGATGATATTTTTGAAGTTCAGTAATAGGTAGAACCTGCTAATCAATTTGTTTACTGCAATGCAGAAGTGAAAGGAAGATAAAACAGCAGAAATATAAACCTAAGATTAATATTTCACCAATCAAGGCCTGCTCACTGACTAAAAAATTAAAAGAAGCCAGGCACAGCTGTATATTGGCAGGAACCCTGCAGCTCTTTGTTGTACCTTTGCTAGAATTATTTACTTTCTTTTTGAGTTTAAAAGAAATATTTTGGGTTTTGTTTAAAGTTCTTGCTGATGGTTTTTTAAAATTTTAATAAAAAATACTTTCTTAGGTGTTTTGAAGATTTAAGGAATATCACTAGCGTAATTTCAATTTCTTTAAATAAAGATCTCAAGTTTTAGAATGCAGAAATGTCCTTTTACTTTTGTGGACTAATTTTGAATGCATAATGTAAGGCTTATTATGGCTACTCAAGGATTTTTATTCTTTTTTTTTTCTTTTGAGGGCCACATCTGCAGCATATGGAATTTCCTGGGGCTGGGGTCAAATCGGAGTTGCAGCTTCAAACTTGCACCACAGCCAGAGCAATGCCCAATTCCAGTTGCATCTGCAACCTACGCAACAGCTTGTGGCCACTATGGATCCTTAACCCACTGAGCAAGGTCAGGGATTGAACCTGCATTCTCATAGTTACTAGTTGGGTTTGTTACCACTGAGACATTACAGGAACTCCTGTTTTCGTTTTTGCTCCATTTGTTTTGGTGAATGTTTTGAATTTCTAGGAAAGGATATTTGTAATGACTAATGTGCTGCTGAACTGAACCTCTCAGCATTCCAGCAGAAATAAAATATACCATGAGTTGCCCTTTATATTTCTTTTAAAATACATCATATAATGAGATGTTGGCAAGTTGCCTCACAGACAGGCCAGCTAAAAAGTTACAAAATATTAGACTGCAAATTTATTGCCCTTGGAGAAGTGGACTACCATTTAAGAAATGATGAGCATACAATTATCAAATAAGCTATGTCAGACAAATTACCAACATTTCAAAGAAAAATATCTTAACAAAGTCTGATGTCATTCTTGACATATACACAGAAGGCTGGTTGATTATTATAGGTACTCATCCCCAGGGCTTCCTTAAAAATGCCAATAATAATGATTATTTAGTTATGGTTCTGTCACCTCCTGTCTGTGTGTTTTCTTCTTTGGGAAGGATGGCAGGTTTTCTTCTGCAATTAATATGTTTGTTTGAATAGAGGTCAATACTCAATATAGCCTTTCACAGGAAAAAATTCTTAGTTGGTATACAACATTTTGCTAAGAATGAGAAACACCCTGACTCATCTGGAACATACATATTATTTTATAAAGCTGAAAAACTCCACTGAGCACATTTTTCACAGTGTATATAATCACACTGATTTCCAACCTGAGATAATCTCTGCTACACAGTGGTTCTATTCTTTCTCCCACCTTCTGCTAATTACATCTAACCTATATACATCCTTGACCTTCAGACAGGCCTGATGCAAAGATACAACTTGTCAGTGATAGATCTTTCTTTAACCTTAATAGCCAGCTGGTTATTTGGCTAGTGCTAAGCTAAGAAGGAAGACAAACTCTTGAGATATGGCTGTGGTATGGAGGAGTTCCATTTATTCTTTCCTTGAACAAATATTTTAGCAAATTGTCATGCAAAGATGAAAAGATAGGGAAGAAGAGTCAACACTGTCAAGATGTCAGTTCTTCCCAACTTGATCTATAGATTCAAGACAATCCCAATCAAAATCCCAGCAAGTTATTTTACGTTATGTTGTGGATTGACAAACTAATTCTGAAGTTTATATGGAGAAGCAAAAGACCTATATTAGCCAACACGATATTGAAGGAGAAAAACAAAGTCAGACAACTAACACTATCCAACTTTAAGACCTACTATATAGCAATAGTAATCGAATAACTGTGGTAGTGGCTAAAAAAAAAAAAAAGAGAGATGAGTAGACCAGAATAGAGAGACCAGAAATAAATCAATATAAATATAGACAACTTTGACCAAGGACCTAATGCAGTGGAGCAAAGTGGAGCAATACAGTGGAACAAAGATAATCTTTTCAACAAACAACAGGGCATCCACATGCAAAAGAGACAAACTCTATACACTTCACAAAAATAAACTCAAAATAGATAACTGACGTAAATATAAAATACAAACTATGAAACTCATAGAAGCTACCATAATGCTTAATTAACAAGAAGTGCTTAATAAATATATTTTTAAAAATCTCTGCATGTGTAAATTAGTAAATGCCTTGAGAGTACTGTATTGAACTAAAAAATCATAATTAACTAATATTTGCACAATACCTGAAAGGACAAACTGAAGAGACTGAAAAGTAATGACATACCATTTGCCCTTTTCCTTTCTTTAATCACATTTAACTCTATTGCCATGTTCAACTGTCTTAGCAATTTTGTTTTAAACCACTCCTAACATCCACAATTTTTGTGTTTTCTACCTTATGTTTTAAAATTCAGTTAATGAGGGGCAGTGATTCTAATATAGGCCTAGTTCCTTCTCACCAAACTCTGAATGAATCTCTCTATACATTAAATAGATAGAAAGGAAGTGAATTTACTAAGTCAAGGTTGAATCCTTACAGAGAATAACCTGGGATGGAATTTCTCAATGCTTTCATTTGTATAGCTCCAGTCAAAATACTGTAAAGAAATTTCAAATCACTGGCCCCATGAAGTGAATATCTGCTGGCCCACTGGCATAATATTGTGGGGTGAACTGAGATAGGGTCAGGGAAGGGAGGCTTACTCTTTGTCCTCATTCAATCCCCTCTCATAAGTGTTTTTTCCTAGCTGCTAAATCCAGGAAAGTGATCTCTCCTCTGATGCCTCTCTCACAGGGTTGGGCCTTTTTTGTGAAGAGCCACTCAATCTGTGCACTTCTTAATCTGTTTATTAGAATGATAAAGTGCCCGTATAATCACTCTACCAAACCTTGGGAAAACCCTGCTCCTTCCCTATGAATCGGCCTATTTAATTTGAGAAAATGCTTTATATCTTTTCTGTTTCAGCAATAGAAATATGAAAAAAAGCATACATACCAGTCTATTTGTTTGCTTTTTATTTTTATTGTATTAGATATGTTTCTTTAAAATCCCAGAGTCTGGAATCATAAGTTATGATTGCAAATCACACCCCAATTGTGTTTCTTAGAAAACTTAAGCGACCAATCAGTGACTACAGATGAATTATGTTTTCATTAGTGTTTTTTAACACTCAAAATACTGGGTTTTTTTATTCATTTGTTTGTTTTTACATTTAAACTAATGTATCCATAAAGAGTCCTTTTCAGGTTATTTTTAGAGTCCTGTGTAGGTGATTTTACCATAGTTCTATGGAAAATTAGTAACTGATTTATAGAATGTGGATGACTTTTTAATATATATACATATACATTTTAGGAAACTAATAGCACTGTCACAGTTGCTTTCACATTTGAAAAGTCTATAATAGAGAATAAGAACATTTAATCTCCATGAAGTAACATTAATCAGGATATAAAAAGGCTACAACTTATTGCTATGAATTAGAATTAATGGTTCTTAACCTCTTATGGTCATAAAATTCTTTTGATCATCTAATGGAAGCTATGTAATATCTCCTCTAAATATTGTAAACCCACACACGACATTTGATAGATTGACACCATGTTAAAACCATGGGATTAGATATAAAGTACCTAAAGGATAAGGCCATGGCTATGTTGTCTGTTGGTTTATCCCAAGTGCTTTCCACAGTATCTGAAACATGGAAAACACCCATTGAAAGTGTATTCAATGAATTTAGCACTACTCTGAAAGCTTAGGCAAATGCAGTTCAAAATGAAGTAAAAATTAGCTTTCAACAATTAGAAAAGAGGAGGCAAAACTATTATTTGCATACAGCATGATTATATACTGAAATAGCAAAGAAAATGGATTTAAATGAAATACTAGAATTAAGAGAGTTCAACAAAGTGATTAAGCAGAAGACAAATATAAACTAAACAATGGTTTTCTTATGTACCAATAATAACGACTTAGAAATAAGAAAAATAAAGCCACTATTTACAATATTAACAAGCAGGAAATTGATTAAGTAGTAATGCTCTTAATAAAAAGTGCAAAAAATGAAAAGCTGTAAATATCTATTGATAAATCTGAGAATAACTGAAAAATTACAGAAATATATCATTTCCCCAATAAGAACATGCCATATTAACAAATTTTCCAAAATAGTGTACTTTCAATCAAAAACAAATAGGATCTCTCTGAGCTTGACATAATGTCTCAATTTTACTAGAGAATAAAAATGAGTGAAAAGGACATTTTGAAACAAATAATAGCTAATGCTACCATCACACTTACCACTGATCATTTAAATATATTTAATTCTCATTTAATCCTCACAGAAAATATCTGAGGTAAATGCTATAAATATCTCAATTTTATATGGAAAGAAAATAAAACAAAGATTTGAAGTAATTTACATAAGGTCACACAGTTAATTAGTTTGGATATGGAGATTCACACACAGGCAGTCTAGCTCTAGAATCCATGTGCTTATACATTGTGCTACATTGTTTGTCAAGGCTAATACAATGAGAAAAATCTCAGCAGATAGAAAATCATAATAAAGCACCATTAATAAAAGTGTGGTGCTCTTCTTATATGAACAGACTTAATAATAGGTAGCATTGTCTGAGTATTGACTAGGTACCAAGCACTCTAGATATATTATGTCACTTACCCATTACAATAACTCTGTGATATAGACTCTTTGTGTTTATTTTAGAGATGACACATAGATTAAGCAAATTGCCCCAAATGGTGGTGTTAGTAAGTAGAGAAACTGAGATTTGAACCTAGTTTTATCTTTTATACTGTCTATATTATCCATTTGTAATGAATAAATGCTAACAAATAAAGATTTGAAATGTGATTTAATAAAAGGCATTGAAGCAACTGATAGCTAGTTGGAAGAATCAGTAAATATTCTAATCTTGCTTCATACATCAACATAAACTCAAATGAACTAAATGTTGAAATAAAAAATCAAACCCATTTTAAAAATTATTAGAAAAAGGAAGAAAATATACCAATCCCTGAATAGAAGAAAATAAAAATATTTTTAAAATTGCATATATCAAAAGGTATGAACAAATTTAAAAGTCAAAATATAAACTGGCAAAAACTTCAAAAAATTATATGTACAACTATTAGGAGTTCATAGCAACATATGTGAAAAAATATTAAGGTTATACTGCATAAATGAATGAAGGGCATGTTTAGAAACATATTAAAAGACTTAATAGGAATGACTAATAAGTGAATCAAAAATGCAAATCTTTTATTTTATTTTTGTTGTTGTTGTTTTTTGTCTTTTTAGGGCCATACCCATGGCATGTGGAGGTTTCCAGGCTAGGGGTCTAATCAGAGCTACAGCTACTGTCCTACACCACAGCCACAGCAATGCCAGATCCGAGCTGCGTCTGTGACCTACACCACAGCTCATGGCAATGCCAGATCCTTAACCCCTGAGTAAGGCCAGGGATTGAACCCGCAACCTTATGGTTCCTAGTTGGATTCGTTTCTACTGCACCATGACGGGAACTCCAAAAATGCAAATCTTTTAAAATGCTATATGTATATGTATTTTATTTGATTTAATTTGAACAGCATTAAAAATAATAAAACTTAGGTGTTCCCATTGTGGCGCAGTGGAAATGAATCTGAATAGTATCCATAAAGATTCAGGTTCAATCCCTGGCCTCATTCAGGGTTTAGTAGCTGTAAATCACTTTGGTTAGAATGCAGGTTGAAAATATATTTGTGTTAAAATGATATGCAGTGAAAGTTCTGGAAAAAAACAGATTTTAATCACTAGCCAGGATATTTGCAATTGGTGCCACTGGCAAAACAAATAACCTACTCTTAAGCCAGTAAATAGTATCCTGATGGCTGGGCATCACTTAGGACAGAAAGCTCAACTATAGCAGCCTAAAGAAGAAAGGGGTTTCTCTGATACACAGGACTGAAACACTCATAGGTAAGCAGGACTTCAGGAATATCCTGGGAGTTACATAATAAGGAATTGGTTTTTAATCCTCTTGACACGGTTTTCATTCTCAAGCTCCATATGGCACTTTCCTTCAGTTTTAGGCTCACATCCTCTCAAGATTAAATCCAGTAAACAAAGAGCAAAATTTCCAACTCCTGAATAAAGTTACTATATTTTATGCTTGAAACTTCTAGCATCACAAATTCATCTCTAAGACAATCATAGTGGCTAAAAGGTTGGGATTATACAGATTTACCGTGGTGGATCACAAGTCTATCCTTGTGTGTATAAAATAATTCAATAATTCAGGATTATGAGTGAGTAGACATATAACCTATGTACTCTCCTCCACATCCACATAAATAAGAATTGAGAGAGAATTGTTTCCTGGAGGAAATTTCTTGAGAGTGAGGGAGAAAGAAAGAGATTGCAGTGTGGATAGTTAGGTCAAACTCAACCCAATTTTTTACTCCAGGGTGCTATTTAATTGCAGTAGATAGATGGAAGGGTGGATGAGAAGAAAGTAAGCCTGGAGACAGGAAAACCAAATACTATTGCTATAAATTTTATGACTCTGAGCTATATAAATTGGAATAAAAAGAGTAATATCAATGTGCAAAATTTGTCAAGAATGACTTGGTAGAACTTTTTAGTTTTTTAGCTAGCTGTGGATGGTGATGATGGTGGAGGTGGTGGTTGTGTGATGACGATAGTTAGCTTGTTGATCCATTAGCTATTCCAGTAATAGGTATTTTCATAGTTACACATGATTTAGAGTTCTACTATGACCCAGAGGTTCCTACACTTTTTCAAATTACAGCACCCTTCATATCTCAGTCATTTTTTGCATGGCACCACTACACTGAAATAAATATCTAAGAGATCTGCTTACAAGTACTTCAATCTGAGAAATAATTTGGTTGGCTTTCACCCTAGACCTTTAAAACATCCCAAGGGGTCCATATTTTGTGAACCATTGCTATAGCTATTGACAAACAAAACTGTTTCATTACTTCTAAGGACTAAACAGGAAGTCAAAATTAGATAGTACTTCAATATCTCAGATTGAAGTACTCGTAAGCAGATCTCTTAGATATTTATTTCAGTGTAGTGGTGCCATGCAAAAAATGACTGAGATATGAAGGGTGCTGTAATTTGAAAAAGTGTAGGAACCTCTGGGTCATAGTAGAACTCTAAATCATGTGTAACTATGAAAATACCTATTACTGGAATAGCTAATGGATCAACAAAATTAGATAGTTTCATAGCTTCTAGTTCAGTAACACAGTATATAAAAGACTATCATACACACTCATGCAGATCTTAAGTAGGCAACTGGTATATACCTCTTTGTTAATTTTTTTATAAATTTAAGTTCTGGTAAATGAAATCTGATTAGAAAATAAATCATGCATTTGTAATTGGAGAAGTAATTGACTTGCTTTCTATTTTTTTTTTACTTTTTTTACTCAATGAATTTTATTATATTTATAGTTGTACAATGATCATCACAACCAAAATTTTATAGCATTTCTATCCCAATCCTCCAGCACATCCCTCCACCCCCAAACTATCTCATTTGGAAACCAAAAGTTTTTCAAAGCCTGTGAGTCAGTATCTGTTCTGCAAAGAAGTTCATTGTGTCCTTTTTTTAGATTCCACATGTAAGTGAGAGCATATGATGTTGGTGTCTGGCTGACTGACTGACTTTACTTAGCATGATAATTTCTGGGACCATCCATGTTGATGCAAATGCCATTATTTCTTTCCTTTTAATGGCTAATATTCCATTGTGTATATGTACCAGATCTTTATCCACTCCTCTGTTGATGGACATTTAGGTTATTTCCATGTCTTGGCTATTGTATATAGTGCTGCAATGAACATTGGAGTATATGTTTCTTTCGAGCCACGGTTTTCTCTGGATAGATGCCTAGGAGTGGGATTGCTGGATCAAATGGTAATTCTATTTTGAGTTTTTTGAGGAATCTCCATACTGTTTTCCACAGTGGTTGCACCAAATTACATTCCCACTAACAGTGTAATAGGCTCCCTTTTCTCCACACCCTCTCCATTTACTGTTTGTAGACATTTTGGTGATGGCCATTTTGGCTGGTAAGGTGGTAACCTCAGAGTGGTTTTGATTTGCATTTCTCTAATAATTAGTGATGGTGAACATATTTTCATGTGTCTCTTGGCCATCTCTTAAAGCCTTTAAGTTTGATTAGGTCCCATTTGTTTATTTTTATTTTTATTGTCAATACTCTAAGAGGTGGATCTGATAAGATGTTGCTATCGTTTATGTCAGAGAGGGTTTGGCCTATGTTTTCCTCTAAGAGTTTTATAGCGTCTGGTCTTATATCTAGGTCTTTAATCCATTTGGAGTTTATTTTTGTGTATGGTGTTAGGGAGTGTTCTAATTTCATTCTTTTCCATGTGGCTGTCCAGTTTTCCCAGCACCACTTATTGAACAAGCTGTCCTTTCTCCATTGTATATTCTTTCCTCCTTTGTAATAGATTTGTTGACTGTAGGTGCATGGATTTAATTCTGGGCTTTCTATCCTGTTCCACAGATCTAAATTTCTGTCTTTGTGCCAATACCATATAGTTTTGATGACTGTAGCTTTGTAGCATAACCTTAAGTCAAGGATCCTGATTCCTTGAGCTCCATTTTTCTTTCTCAGGATAGCTTTGGCTATTCTGGGTCTTTTGTGCTTCCAAAGAAACTTTAAAATGTTTTGTTCTAGTTCTGTGAAAAATGTCCTTGATAATTTGATAGAGATTGCATTGAATCTGTAGATTACCTTGGGTAGTATAGTCATTTTGATAATACTGATTCTTCCAATCCAAGAACATGGCAGGTCTTTCCAACTGTTTGTGTCATCTTCGATTTCTTTCAGTAGCACCTTATAGTTTTCAGAGTACTTTTGTCTCTTTCAGTGTACAGGTCTTTTGTCTCTTTAGGTAGGTTTATTCATAAGTATTTTATTCTTTTTGATGTGATGCTAAATGGGATTGTTTTCCTAATTTCTCTTTCTGATTTTTTGTTGTTAGTGTATAAAAATGCAGTTGATTTCTCTGTATTAGTTTTGTATCCTGCAACTTTGCCAAATTCATTGATGAGTTCTAACAGTTTTCTGGTAGCATCTTTAGGATTTCTATGTATAGTATCATGTCATCAGCAAATAGTGATAGTTTTACTTCTTCCTTTCCAATTTGGATTCCTTTTATTTCTTTTTCTTCTCTGATTGCCATAGTTAGGACTTCTAAAACTATGTTGAATAGTAGTGGTGGGAGCAGGCATCCTTGTCTTGTTCCTGATCTCAGTGGGAATTCTGTCAGCTTTTCACTGTTGAGAATGATGTTAACTCTGGGTTTGTCCTAAATGGCCTTTATTATGTTGAGGTAGGTTCCCTCTATGCCCACTTTTTTTTTTGTCTTTTTGCTATTTCTTTGCATATGGAGGTTCCCAGGTTAGGGGTCAAATCAGAACTGTAGCCAATGGCCTACACCACAACCACAGCAACGTGGGATCTGAGCCGTGTCTGCGATCTACACCACAGCTCATGGCAATGCTGGATCCTTAACCCACTGAGCAAAGCCAGGGATCAAACCCACAACCTCATGGTTCCTAGTTGGATTCGTTAACCACTGAGCCATGACAGGAACTCCCTATGCCCACTTTCTGAAGGGTTTTTATCAGAAATGAGTGTTGGATTTTTGTCAAAGGCTTTTTCTAAATCTATTGAGAGGATCATATGGTTTTTATTCTTCAGTTTGTTAATGTGGTGTATCACACTGATTGATTTGTGGCTATTGAAGAATCCTTGTATCCCTGGGATAAATCCCACTTGGTCATGATGTACAATCCTTTTAATGTATTGTTGGATTTCATTTGCTAGTATTTTCTTGAGGATTTTTGCATCTATATTCATCAGTGAAATTGGCCTGTAATTTTCTTTTTTTGTGGTATCTTTGTCTGGTTTTGGTATCAGAGTGATGGTGGCCTCATAGAATGACTTTGGGAGTGTCCCTTCTTTTTCTGAAATTTTTTGGAATAGTTTCAGAAGGACAGGTATTAGCTCTTTTCTAAATGTTTGACAGAATTTACCTGTGAAGTCTTCTGGTCCTGGAATTTTGTTTGTTAGAAGTTTTTTAATCACAGAGTCAGTTTCAGTACTTGTGATTCATCCATTCATCTTTTCTATTTCATTTTGGTTTAATCTTGGAAGACTGTACTTTTCTAAGAATTTGTCCATTTTTTTCTATGTTGTCCATTTTATTGGCATATAGTTTCTTCTATAGTCTCCTGTGATCATTTGTATTTCTGTGATGTATGTTGTATCTTCTCCTTTTTCATTTCTAATTTCATTGATTTGAGTCCTCTCTCTTTTTTTTCTTGATAAGTCTGTCTAAGGGCTTATGAATTTTGTTGATCTTTTCAAAGAAACAGCTTTTAGTTTCATTGATCTTTTCTATGGTTTTCTTTGTTTCAAATTATGCAATTAGATTTCTCTGTGAAGAATCACTGTATCAAAATATCTGAACTATTTTAAAACCCTTAATGCATATTACAAGATTGTTTTCTCAAATGGTTTTCTTAGTAACTACTTTTTGTAGCTTTATAGGAAAATATGAATCATTGCATCCATATCAACATTGAATTTTATTTATTTATTTATTTATTTATTTATTTTTGCTTTTGAGGGCTGCATCTGCAGCATATGGAAATTCCCAGGCTAGGGGTCGAATCAGAGCTACAGCTGCCAGCCTGTACCACAGACACAACAAGGTGGGATCCGAGCTGCATCCAGCCACCACAGCTCATGGCAATGACTGACCGATTGAGTGAGGCCAGGGATCAAACCATAGGCCCTGAGCACTCAATGAATTTGCTTTACTTAGTAAGTGTATGCATATATTAGAGAAATTCTTCCCCACTTCCTCTTTATACTAACCTACCCATAAGAATGCAGCAAAAGAGAATACTTCTAAAAGACTTCCTAAATCCTAGAACTCACAGTGATCTTTCATCCTCTAAAATCTAGCTGATTTGAGATTTTTTGATACCCAACAAATAGTTGTTGAATGAAAGAATGTACTTTCAATATGCATCAGTTAAATAATTTTTCTTTATAGCTATTCTTTCTTACCTTTCTACTGTAAAATATCTACTTTATTTATGAATATCTATCACCCCAAGTAAATTTGCTCCAAAGGAGAATATTCTCTATTACACTACCTTGTGTTCCTTATAGCCATCAGCAACAAACTCCCCAGGACACAGGTATAATCACTTTTATAATCCATATTCAGCTTATTTGTTTATAATGCTATTTAGTTTCATGTAGTATACAATGGGCACTAAGAATTTCTTAGAGTTAACTTTTTTCATTTTATCTTGTTACAAAATTGTGAACGCCCAAGAGATGAACAAATGATGAAGGTAGAAGTCACACTTTAGGTAGATTTAATTGTAATGAAAAATTTATGTATCTCCATGACACTTTTATACTTTTATTACAAGAGACTGTATTTTCCTTCTACACATGGGAAATAAAGAACAAGACTGAGAGGATTTTCTTATTCTCATCTTCAGCCAGTTTCTCTCTATCCCTTCCTGCTTCCTGGAACATATGTCTTGTTATTTTGGGGTGGTAACGCTAATCATTTCCTCAATTCTAAACTTTGCACTTCTTTGCTGGTTTTTCCTCTTGTTCTTAATCTCAACCCTTGCATTCATTTTTCATAATGCATAGAGAAAGGGGAGAGGAGATGACTACTCTGGGAGCAGCATAAAATGCTTTAATTTATATCTCTTCTTGGGAATCCTATTTCTAGTATTTCTTCAAGAAGTAGAATCTTTGTTTTCTCAGAATTTTTTAATAAACTAAGGTATTTCAGGGAATAAATACCAGAGAAATGGAATTTTCTTTATTGGAGGAGGAATATAGGAAAATCTTTTAAAGAAATAATATCTAAAATACCAGTTAGGTGATTACTCTTCAAAGAGATACTAATGAATATTCTATAAGAAAAAGACAAAATGTGCTGTGTATACTATTTAATAATGACGTGATATATGTAACTAAGGTCATCATAGTACTTAAAAATCTCAACTTGGAAAACCACGACACTGAGTTAATTCCTGCACATGAGCCAACCCCAAGGCATAGTTTAGTTATAAACCAAGGCTGGGATTTCTCACTTTACCAAACTTCAGACTTCCTAGGCATGATGATTTGATTTTCATAATATTATTAATTTTATGTGGAATACAAAAAAATTAACTCAAGAAATCTTAGAGAATACTAAATAATGTGAAGAAATCTCATTAACAGAAAGTGAATTAAGCATTTCAGTCTCGTAAAGATTAAGATGATCTCTTCCTTTGAAAAGAAACACTTTAAAATATGTTTAGATTTCTCACTTTCATTCTTTCACAAAAAAGAAATTATAGAGCGAAAATCAATGTTATTAAAATCAATAAAATAAAAATTTTAAGATTTGTTGCAAGGTTGTTTGGTAGTATTTGCTAATCATTCGTGAGTCTATTTAGTTTAGCATATACCTTTTTTTTTTTGGTTGTTTCACCCACAGCATATGGAAGTTCCTAGGCCAGGGATCGAGTCTGAGTCACAGATGCAACCTACACTGCAGCTGTGGCAACACTGGATCCTTAACTCACTGCACCACAGTGGGAACTCTAGACATATCCCATTTTGAGTATTAACCTGGAATAGTTACTAAGTGTACAGTAACAATTGCAAGAAAACTCAAAGTATAAACTTTAAACTTTCAGGAAAACGCTGATTAAATATCTTTGAACTTCACTGAGTCCAAAGTAGGAGAATTAAATTTAAATGTTAGGCTAGCTATCACGACACATTGATGAAGGCTGTTGAAAGGGAAATAAGCCAAGTTGTTCTGATAAGAAGGTCACAAAACAAGAAAGTTCATATTCACAATTATTTTGTTGAAATTCAGTTCTTAGAGCAATTCAAAACCATGTATTAAACGTCAATAGAAAATGAAGTTACACTTGAACATTTAGGCTTTAAAATTATATATAAATAAGTACTTCATAATTATCTAGACTAAATTTTAGAGAAAAATAATGCACAGAGACAAACACATTGGGTTTATCAGTTCTTTTCAAATGTACTGAACTCATGAAAGTCACAAAGCTTCTACTAAAGTCTCATTAAAAGAGGAAAATAATGTTTCCTATGGGAAGACATACAGTCATCCTTCTGTTTTAAAGAAACAGAGAAATCTTTGGTTGCAGCAGGTGGGAAAAGAAAAGCTAATAACTAAATTATGTTCAGTTCATACATTTAGTAGAAAATGCTTTGGTATAGAGTAGGCATATTAAAATATTTAAATAAATATAATAATTTTTAAAATTTATGTGGTAATTTAATTATGTTTCCCTTACTAAATTATCATTCTGTATTTCTGTTGGCTTGAGCATCTTAAAAAACAAACAAACAAACAAACAAACAAACAAAACTTTGAGAATAAGGGTGGCCATATTGATCAATTAGTCAAATTTCTAGAAAGGAGTTATTACATATTTCTAGGATGTGGTTGTCATTCAATGCTAGAAAAATTTTCCATGAGATTCTATCAAGTTTAAATGCCATTTTATATCTGGTTTACCCTAAAAACATTTCTTTTTTCTTTGAAACATTCCTATTACTTTGGTTTCAAGTCAATGAACATGTTATTAGGAAAAAATATGCTTCTTCTAATTTGGTTCTAGGAAAGTAAACAAGTGCTTAAGCATTTAGATTTTTTTTTCTCCCACATGCTATATCTAGAAAACAAAGCCAGTAAAATGAATGTATAACACATTAATTTCCTAGTGAACTTGCAGTATGTTTCATAGATTAGAAGTCCTTAAACAATAAATTCTGTTTTTTTACTAACTAATGTTAGCAATATTTAACCTGTGGCTATTTCATGTTTTCCAAGATCTTAGAAATAACATTTACACAGAAAATTAAAAATAAAAGATTAGTTATAAAATAAATTCTTAGAGTAGAAAAAATTATGTTTACCTTATGATAGATACTGACTTTTACCTTTAAGTGTTGTCAAAGAAAAAGATTGGTGAGTTAACATAATTTTTTTAAGTCAAGAATAAATCAGGATGTCTGTTTCTACTACTATGCAACACCATATTTGTGTGTGGAACAATTTTTTTTATAAGATCAATTATACAAGTTAGCTATAGTCCGATAGACAAGCAGCAAAAAGTTAAAATGTAATAAAACATAATATTAACCTTAGCAACAAACTATTAGACACTTACGAAAATATTTTACAAAAGTACTGCAAAATCCTTCTGGAGAAAATTGCAATTTTTTCTAAAAGATTTTAGATAAGAACTAATTAAATGAAGAGATAGTGATAAATGTCCATGGTTAGGAAAACTCAATATATTAATTTCCATTTCCTCCCAAATTAACCTGTAAATTCAATATAATTCCAGTCCAAACACCACTACTGTTTAGCAGGGAATTTAACAAGATGATTTTAAATCTTATGTTGAGGATCTAACAGCTAAGAATAGTCAAAAAATTTTTGAAAAAAGAAATAGATGGGTTCCTTACTTCAGCAGATCTATGATTTATTGTAATGTTATAATAATTAACATAGCAACAGTGCCAGGGTGGAATAATAAGCCGATGGAACAAAATAGAAAGTCCAGAAACAGATTCACTATCCAAGGAGAATTGACAAATGATAAAAATATTCCTGCGACCAGCAGGGGGAGGAAAGATAATTTAATAACTGGGGCCTGGGACAGCTGATGATCCAGTTGAATGATTACTCTATCCTCACATTAATTCCAAGTTTGACAAAGAAAAACATTTGAAGCATAAAACTTCTAAAATTATAGAAATATATTTGTGATCACATAATGAGAAAGAATTTCTTTTAAAAAAATAAAAGCACAAATCACAATGAAAAGCTTTGGCTATGTTAAAAAAAAAACAAAAAACTTCTAGTCATCAAAGACACCATGAACAAAATAGAAAAACAAAAACAAGGGACATTTCAGAGGAACTTATTTGCAATTCATACAACTAATAAAAACTTCGTGTCCAGATTATGTTGAAAAAAGTCACACTGTAGTCAATAAAGAAAAATACAAAAGAAAAACAAATTATAAAACTGAGTGGAGACTTTCACTAGGAAACTTAGATAAAGCTGAAAAGTTGATAAATGTAAAGAGGATGCATAATCTCACTAGAAATTAGACTGATGCAAAATTAAACAGTAGTAAAATCCATTAAACTTCATTAATTTGCAAACATTTTAAGATTTTGAAACTACCAAGTGATGGTGAGGAAGGAACAACAGACTCATACAGAGGAACATAAATGGTCACTTTCATTTTGGAAGACAGTTTGCCAAATTCTAGTACAGTTGAAAATGCATATGCTTTATATCCTAGAAATGTCACTCCTAGGTATAAACCCTAGCACAGAGATGCACAAAATATAAGGAGATAAAAAATACATCAGGGCCATTTAGAAATTAAAAAACAAACCATGTAACTATTATATGACCCAGGAATTGTATTCCTGGGCATTTATCCCAGAAAAATGCAAATATATGTTCAAATAAAACTTATAAATGGATATTCATAGAAATTTTATATGCAATAGCCAAAAAGCTGGAAACAATCAAGATGTCCTTCAACAGGTAAATGGTTACAAAACTAACATCTGTATCATGGAAAACCACGAGCAATAAAGAACAAGCTATTTTGATACATGCAATATTCTGGATGAATTTTTCAGTTATGCTAAGTGAAAAAACTCAATTCCAAATGTCTATATACTGTATAATTCATTTACACAATATTCTTGAAATGACAAAGTTATAGAAGTAGGGAACAAAGTTGCCAGGGTTTAAGAAAGGAGTTGGTGAGAGGGAAATGGGTGTGGCTATAGATGGGCAACAGGAACAATCTTTGTGATGATGGAAATGCTTTGTATCTTGACTGTATTAAAGTCAATCCTGGTTGTGATACTGTACTAAAGTTTTTCAGACTGTTATCACTGGGAGAAACTGGATAAATAGTGCATGGGATTGCTCTGTATTACTTTTTACAATCGCATGTAAATTTACGATTACCTTAAAATATAAACTTAAAAATAAATTTTAAAATATTTATGTACAGATGCCAGCCTGAGATGTGGAGTCAACTGATCCAGAGAGAGGATTGGGCACGTGTCCTTTTTAATTAAGTGCCTAGATGACTGTAACATGCAGTCAGGACTGAGAACAGGTGTTAAAGCTGTTCTCTTGTTCGTGCCCAAAGAGACACGTGGGTAAAAGAACTGATTCATGAGCCCAATTGCCTCATTTGATTTCTAGCAACATCATGTACTAGCTGCATGATGTTGACTCAGTTTCCTTATATGTACATGGCATAAAATAATAATATATAAAAATTACTGTGGAACTAAATATTCACTATATCACTTAGAACAGTGCCTAAAACAAGAAGCACCAGATAAGTGTTTTATATTACTTTCACCATTTTATTGTTGCTGTAGCAGTTTATGAAAGAAAAAAATTTTGAAAATAAATCTAAATATACATCAAGAGAATGGATGAAGAAATTATTCTCATTCATAAAATAGAATATAGAAAGTGGTGAAATTAAAGGACCCAGAATCTTATATAACTATTCTGATGACTTTGGAAAGTGTAATACTTATCATGAAAAGCAAGGCTATAGAACAAATATAGTTGGCCTTAATCATTAAAATTTTTTTAAATGTTTCTATATATTGTTTCATAATTCATACACCTGTTGTAAATGAATACCAGCATCCATCGGAAGGATAAATATTTAAATTTTTTTAAAAAGCTACATCAGCAGAGGACAGAGGTAAATGTAATGAGGGATGAGTACATGTGTGTTTCAACTGTGTTTATAATGCTCTATCTTCAGTTTCATTATGAGTATTTCGATATTTATTATATTATCTTTGTAGCTTTTGTGTATCTGAAGTATTTCATAAGGAAAATAATGATAGAAAATATATTATTATTTACATGAGGCTCTTGTGCTAAGATCTTTAAATAAATTCACTTTATTCTCCCTAAAATTCAGTAAGGTATTCTTATTTACCCTAACGAGGACATATAATTAATTACTGGAAGCCACTCCCAGAGGAAAATATTCAAGGTTGAAAATGGATAGACTTGTGTTTCAGTTTTAGCTCTCTAGCCCTAGTTTTTCTATCTCTGTCTATAACAAGGCGATTGGGAAAATAAAAAGCAGTGGATTCAAAGGGAATGCCCAAAGGTTGACAGTTATTAGAAGGCATTTAGCTTGGGTTCCAAGAGGAACCATTGTAAGTTTTTAGTCAAGTAACAAAAACTGAGACACAGTTTGTTGAGGAGGGAGAAGAAAAGGAAAGTTGGAAGGTTTAAATTTACACTTTGTTTTTTTATAGATATCACCTTTAAAACTCATTTGCACATTTTTAAATTGTGTTGTGCTTTAAAAAAAAGATCTTCGACCCAATACCCTAACAGTCACAATGATAGCTAAATCTATTCATAAATTATACATGCCCTTTGGTATAAAACATTAAATTTTAACATGAAGGTTGGAAATAGAAAAGAAAAATTGCTAAGTTTTATATGTTCTGGTTTGAAAAACATTCTCAGAATCAGCCCAAAATGGAGAGATTGCATCATGTTTTAAAATACGTATATTATAATCAGAGGCTTAACCAAGGTAAGCTTTATCAAAGTTGCATTTAATAAAGAAGATTATAATGATTGGAGGTGTTACTGCAGTGGTAATCATTTTGCAATATACCCTGTATCAAATATTATGTGTGAAATATGTCACAATAAAGCTTACAACATGTTATTGTAAACTATATCTCAATAAAGCTGAAAAATATAAAGATGATTGTAGCTATTCTTTGAGCCATGAAAGAAGCTTATGTTTTATATATTTCATAATGTATCATACTGCAGTATGTATAATGAGGCAGACAATTAAACTGATAAAATGTTAGGAACATGTAATAGTGATAATTCTTCAAATTCCTGTGTAAAAAGCTTAAAGTAGTTATTATGTATTATAGTTCTTTTTAGAATTATTTTTTATTTAAGAACTTTGTTTCTTATACAATGTCTTTCTATTTTAATAATAAAATGCTTCACTCTCTGTAGGAATTTAGCAAAACTATTGTGATATTTTTATTTAGTTATTGACTATTAAAGTGACAGGACAAAGTGGATAGCAGTATGGAACTGCTATCAGCTGGACTTGGGTTTAAGTCCTGGACTGGACTCTTATAACTTTAGTTTTAGTCAATATGTCTTCCCTATCAGCCTAAGTTTAAGCATCTGTTAAAAACAGATAATAATAGTATTAGATTCATAAAGTTGCTGTGAGGATGCAATAAGACAATATATATAAAATGCTTAGTGCAGATAACATAAACGTACTATAAATAGTCCAAGCAGGATAAAAGCAACATTCCAATTATATTGTGGAAGTCTTTATTGGAAGTCTGCACCAATTTATTTCATTGTTCTTGATATTGATTTATGACATGATATATATAGCTATAAACCGCAGCACATTTTTAATTTAACAAATAATCATCATGATTTTTCTCTATCATGATAGAGTAAAAAACAGAACCAGACGAAAGCAGTAAAACCCCACTGCAACCCAGAAAGATCAAGATCTAGTTTTGACTATCTGATTAAATACCTATATGACATTTGTCACCTCATTTGGTATCTGTGGGTCGATTTTTTTCTTTTTTGCAAAATTGAGTTCCACTGGATGATTTCTGAGGTAACTTCAAGAAATGTGTCCAAGCGAATTAAAAATATTTTTTCATCACCCCATTTCTAAAATTATCCAACTACAATCAGTGGTGGACAAAGAACAAATATAAATCCTCATTGCAAGAAATGAAAGTACATTTCATCTACAGAATACCACTCACTAAACCAGATTTTTGTATGTCTGGTTTTTTTTGCTCTCCATGGATGGCAGGAAAAAAAACATATGAAATTTTTGTATAGTTGGTGGTGGTTGTTGTAACACAAAAATTTCATATTTTTTTCCTGCCATCCATAATGAAAAATAAATAAGGAGCATTCAAATTATTTCAGAATGATGCAAATTGGTCTAATTCTCTTCATTAAATTCAGTAATTTTGGCCAAACTGATTCTCTTCTCTTTTGGCAATGTTAAATGGAAATGCAACTTTAAAACTTTATGTAAGTCATTTTAACCACTCCTTCCCATTGGTGATCCCTTCAGAGAATGGAATTCTTATTCACTCAGTTGATCAGGCACAAAACCTAGAGATTATTAATTATCTATTTTCTTCTTGATATACAATCAATTAACAAGTCCTTTAGACTCTAGTTTCAAAATATCGCAAATGCAACCATTTTACCACTTATTCTCTGCTACCACTCTAATCCAGGATCCTCTACCCCAAAACTGGCCATCCTGTAGTCCACTGCCCATAAAATTACTAGTTTATAAAGGTAATTTGTATTTTTCCCCTCTCTATAGCCATTCAGTAAATGCTCATTGCAAACATGTTTCTTATAAAGCCCATAGAACTCATCTCCCCAAACACAAAATATAACATTTTCCCTTGTATTCTTATTCTCTAACTTGGCTTTATCCCTCTAACAGATCCAACTCCTTTTTATTTTTTTTTAAATCTTTTCATGGCCACATCTGCAGCATTCGGAAGTTTCAGGGCTAGGGATTGAATCAGTGCTGCAGCTGAGACCTACACCATAGCCATAGCAACACCTGATCTGAGTCACATCTGCAACCCATGCCATAGCTTGTCACAATGCTGGACCTTAACCCACTGAGTGAGGCCAGGGATCAAATCCACATCCTCAGAGAGACAATATTGGGTCCTTAACCCACTAAGGCACAAAAACTCCTCTAAATCCATTCTTAATTAGTCTTTGCACTAGTAATGCAATTGTTTTTCATGGTAATGGGTAGAAATACGAGTGGAGAAATATGAGTCAAGAGTATAAAATGTTATGAGATCCTTCTTTATCTGTTTATGGCCTAACAGGATCCTTATTTGACTATTTCTTCCTGATAAGAATTTCAGGTATGCCTCAGTGAAGAACTGCAACTAGTCACTCTCTTGCATCTTTAGCTCCTTTTTTTGCTCATTCTGTATAGCCCAACATGAGAATATGCTTAAGCACAAAACGTCACAGTATCATTAATCTTTCAACTCAGACCAACCTTTTAAGATCTGAACAAGTTCAGTGATGTTAAGCATTGTATGTGTATGTGTGTGTGTGTGATGTTAAGCAGTGTGTGTGTGTGTGTGTGTGTGTGTGTGTGTGAACATATGAGAGCATGCATAAGGGCATGTGGTCCTGCTTCCATGTGGTGTTCAGGCATGTAGTCTTCATAACCAGAGAGCAGGCTTCTTTAGATCAGGAACTGCGTCTCACAAGCCTGTGACATTCCTTTACCCACACATACCTTGCTATGGGTCCATTAGCATAAATACTCAATAATTGAGATAGCAATTAAAATTTGATTTATTAATTCCTTTCAAGAAATGATGCCCAGAATTTAGAAAGGTTAGATTTAGAAATAAATATCTATAATCTCTCTGGTGGACTGTGGACCAACAAGTGACTTACATCAAGAAATGGGGGTTGAAAGTAATGTTATGGCTGACCTTAGATCAAATAAATTAACTAATGTACATATCACAGTATTTCTTGTTCCAAGATTTGAAAAAGAAATCTCCAGTAAAATAGCATTTTAGACATGGTGTAATTATTTTTTGCTATAATAAAGGAATTCTCCCATGTGTAGGTCCTTCTTTCCACACTTGGTCATTTTATGTTAATTTATTTCTGCTTTATTCCCTGAATAATTACAATGAAATATGTACATTTAATTTGTGAAAAAATGCCTTCTAAGTATATATTTGTATTTGTTTTTCAAAATAATTTCATTTTCATTCCAATGTCTTATCTAAGGGACAAAATAATTGGTTCATTTGTATTTAGTTTGCAAACCATGAAAGCAAAATAAAATGAAAAACCACTGCAGGTTTTTCACTACACTTAGCATAATAATAAACATCACTTACTGAGAAACTATATATAAGATATTTTCTACGGTCTATAGTTCTTTCTGATTGATTGTTATATGTATATGCAAAAAGAATTCAGTGATGAATTTAATTTCACTATCTTGTTATTTAGATTTTTTCAATATTTGAATGTATATTTAAATGTACCAAGGTCAATCTTATAGAATATTACTTAAATTATTATCGTATTATTTTGTGTTTTATACATTATGTAAAATACCCATAAAATGTAGCATTTTATTACAGACTATTCAAAATTAATGTAAATTGTCTATATAGTATCATGTCACCTGCAAACGACCATTTTATTTTATTTCTTCTTTCCTAATTTGGATTCCTTTTTTTTTTTTTTTTTTTGCTTTTTAGGACCTCATCCACAGCATATGGAGGTTTCCAGGTTTCCAGGCTAGGGGTGAATTGGAGTTACATCCGCTAGCCTATGCTACAGCCACAGCAACGCAAGATCTGAGCTGCCTCTGTGACCTACACCACAGCTCACACAGCAAAGCCAGATCCTTAACCCTAACCCACTGAGCGAGGCCAGAGATTAAACCTGCAACCTCATGGTCACTAGTCAGATTCGTTTCTGTTGTGCCACAATGGGAACTCCTGGATTCCTTTCATTTCTTTTTCTTTTCTGATTGCTGTGGCAAGGACTTCCAATACAATGTTGAATAAAAGTGGTGAGAGTTGACATTCTTGTCTTGTTACTTATCTTAAAGGAAATGCTTTCAGCTTTTCACCTTTGAAAGTCATGTTATCTTTGGGTTTGTCATATACAGCCTTTAATATGTTGAGGTAGTTTCCCCTCTATGCTCACTTTCTGGAGGGTCTTTATCATAAATGTGTGTTGGATTTTGTCAAAAGCTTTTTCTGTATCTATTGAGATAATCATAGTTTTTATTCTTCAATTTGTTAATGTGGTGTATCACACTACTGAGTTGCAGATATTGAAAAATCTATCTCTCACTGTGATAAATCCCACTTGATTATGATGTATGATCTTTTCATTTTTCCTTTCTCTGCTGCACCCATGGCACATGGAAATACCTGGGCCAGGAATCAAATCAAAGCTGCATCTTGGCCCACACCACAGCTGTGGCAACGCCAGACCTTAACCCACTGCGCTGGGCCAGGGATTGAACAAGCAATTCCACAGAAACAAGCCAAATCATCAATCCACTGCACCACAGTGGGAATTCCTGGTGTGTGATCCTTTTAATGTGTAGTTGGATTTGATTAGCTAGCATTTTGTTGAGGATTTTTGCATCTATGTTCATCCATGATATTGGCTTGTAGTTTTCTTTTTTTCGTGGTCTTGGTTTGGTTTTGGCATGATGTTGATGGTGGCCTCAGAGAATAAGCTTGGGAATATTCCTTCCTCTGCAATTTTTGGGAATGGTTTCAAAAGATAGGTGTTAACTCATCTCTAAACATTTGATAGAATTCACTTGTGAAGCCATTCGGCCCTGGACTTTTCTTTTCTGGAAGGATTTAGAACAGTTTCAATTTCAGTATTTGTGATGGATCTGTTCATATTTTCTATTTCTTCCTTAGTCAGTCTTGGAAGATTGTACCTGTCTAAGAATTTTTCCATTTCTTCTAAGTTGTTCATTTCATTGGCATATAGTTGTTTGTAGTAGTCTCTTATGATCATTTGTATTTCCATGGTGACAGTTGTAACTTCTCCTTTTTCATTTCTAATTTTATTGATCTGAGCTTTGTTCCTGTTTTTCTTGAGTCTGGCTAAGGTCTTATAATTTTGTTGATCTTTTTTAAAAAAATCAGCTTTTGGCTTCATTGATCTTTTCTATTGTTTTCTTTGTCTATTTCATTTATTTCTCCTCTGATCTTTATGATTTCTTTCTTTCTCTTAACTTAGAGTTTTGTTTGTTTTTCTTTCTCTCGCTTTAGTTATAAGGTTAGGTTGTTTATTTGAGATATTTCTTGTTTCCTGAGGTAAGCTTGTATTGCTATAAAAATCTCTCTTAGAACTGCTTCTGCTGCATCCCATAGGTTTTGGATCATTCGATTTTCATTTTCATTTTTTTCTAGGTATTTTTTTTTATTTCTTCTTTGATTTCTTCAGTGATATGTCAGTTGTTTAGTAGCATATCACTTCATCTCCATATGTTTGTGTTTTTTGCAGTTTTTTTCTTATAGTTGATTTCCAATATTATAGTATTGTGGTTGGAAAAGATGCTTGATCTGATTTCAATTTTCTTATATTTATTGAGGCTGATTTGTGGCTCAAGATGTGATCGATCCTGGAGATACTAACAGAAAACTACCAGAGCTCAACAATGATTTTGGTAAAGTTGCAGGATACAATATTAATACACATAAATCTTTCACATTTCTATGCATTAGCAATGAAAGATCATAAAGAAATACTACAAAGCCACAGTCATCAAAACAGTGTGGTACTGGTATCAAAACAGACAGACAGACCAATGGAACAGAATAGAGAACCCAGACATAAACCCTGACACCTATGGTCAATTAATCTTTGATAAGGGAGGCAAGAACATCAAATGGGAAAAAAAAAAAAGTCTATTCAGCAAGCATTGCTGGGAAACCTGGACAGCTGCATGCAACGCAATGAAACTAGAACACACCCTCACACCATGCACAAAAATAAACTCCAAATGGCTGAAAGACTTAAATATACGACAGGACACCATCAAACTCCTAGAAGAAAACATAGGCAAAACACCCTCTGACATCAACCTCATGAATATTTTCTCAAGTCAGTCTCCCAAAGCAATAGAAATTAGAGCAAAAATAAACCCATGGGACCTCATCAAACTGAAAAGCTTTTGCACAGCAAAGGAAACCCAAAAGAAAACAAAAAGACCACTTACAGAATGGGAGAAAATAGTTTCAAATGATGCAACCGACAAGGGCTTAATCTCTAGAATATATAAACAACTTATACAACCCAGCAGCAAAAAAGCCAATCCATCAATGGAAAAATGGGCAAAAGACCTGAATAGACATTTCTCCAAAGAAGATATACAGATGGCCAGCAAACACATGAAAAAATGCTCAACATCGCTGGTTATAAGAGAAATGCAAATCAAAACTACCATGAGATATCACCTCACACCAGTCAGAATGGCCATCATTAATAAATCCACAAATAACAAGTGCTAGAGGGGGTGTGGAGAAAAGGGAACCCTCCTACACTGTTGGTGGGAATGGAAACTGGTACAGCCACTATGGAGAACAGTTTGGAGATACCTTAGAAATCTATACATAGAACTTCCATATGACCCCGCAATCCCACTCTTGGGCATCTATCCGGACAAAACTCGACTTCAAAGAGACACGTGCACCCGCATGTTCATTGCAGCACTATTCACAATAGCCAAGACGTGGAAACAACCCAAATGTCCATCGACAGAGGATTGGATTCGGAAGATGTGGTATATATACACAATGGATTACTACTCAGCCATAAAAAAGAATGACATAATGCCATTTGCAGCAACATGGATGGACCTAAAGAATCTCATCCTGAGTGAAATGAGCCAGAAAGACAAAGACAAATACCATATGATATCACTTATAACTGGAATCTAATATCCAGCACAAATGAACATCTCCTTAGAAAAGAAAATCATGGACTTGGAGAAGAGACTTGTGGCTGCCTGATGGGAGGGGGAGGGGGAGGGAGTGGGAGGGATCGGGAGCTTGGGCTTATCAGACACAACTTAGAATAGATTTACAAGGAGATCCTGCTGAGTAGCATTGAGAACTTTGTCTAGATACTCATGTTGCAACAGAAGAAAGGCTGGGGGAAAAATGTAATTGTAATGTATACATGTAAGGATAACCTGACCCCCTTGCTGTACAGTGGGAAAATAAAAAAAAATAAATAAAATATATATATAAAAAAAGAAAGATCATAAAGAGAAATTAAGGAAACAATACCATTCACCACTGGATCAAAAAGAATAAAATATCTAAAGAAAAAAATGATGCTACTACCCAAGGCAACCTACAGCTAGAACAAAAAGTTTTAAAATTTGTATGGAAACACAAAAGACCCCAAATTTCTAAAGCAATCCTAAGAAAGAAATGTGGAGCTGGTAGAATCAGTCTCCCTGACTTCAGGATATACAACAAATCTTTCGTCATCAAAACAGTATGATACTGGCACAAAAACAGAAATATAGATCATAGAACAGGATAGAAAGCTCAGAAATAAACCCATGTATCTATGGTCAACTAATCTATGACAAAGGAGGCAAGACTGTACAATGGAGAAAAGGCAGTCTCTTCAATAAAGAGTGCTGAAAAAACTGGACAGCTACATGTAAAAGAATAAAATTAGAACACTATGTAACACTATACACAAAAATAAAGTCAGTATGGATTAAAAACCTAAATATAAGACTGGATACTATAAAATTATTATAGGGAAAACATCAACAGTTGACCTAAACCACAGCAATATCTTTTCATATCCACCTCCTAGAGTAATGAAAATAAAAACAAATATACACAAATGGGACCTGATTAAACTTAAAAGCTTTGCAAGCAAAGGAAACCATAAACAACATGAAAAGACAATCAAAAAAGTATTTGCCAAGGAAGTGATTGATAAGGGATTAATTTCCAAAACATAGTAACAGCTCACAAAGCTCAAAATACAAAAAAAAAGGGACAACCCCACCAAAAATATGGGCAGAATATCTAAATAGACATTTCTCCAAAGAAGACATAAAGACAGCCAAAAACCCACATGAAAAGATGCTCAACATCACTAATTATTAGAGAAATGCAAATCAAAACCACAGTGAGGTATCACCTCACACTAGTCAGAATGGCCATCATTAAAAATTCTACAAATGGAGTTCCTGTCGTGGCTCAGCGGCTAGCGAACCCAACTAGCATCCATGAGAACATGGGTTCAATCCCTGGCCTTGCTCGGCAGGTTAAGGATCTGGTGTTGCCGTGAGCTGTGGTGTAGGTTGCAGATGCATCTCAGATCTTGTGCTGCTGTGGCTCTGGCATAGGCTGACGCTATAGCTCCGATTGGACTCCTAGGCTGGGAACCTCCACATGCCATGGATGTGGCCCTAAAAGACAGAAAGACCAAAAAAAAAAAAATTCTACAAATAAAAAATTCTGGATAGACTGTTGGTAAGAATGTAAATTGGCACAGCCACTATGGAAAACAATATGGAGCTCCCTTGGAAAACTAAAAATAGGACTATTACATGAGTCAGCAATCCCACCCCTGGGTATCTATCCAGAGGAAACCATAATTCAGAAACCAATGTTCACTGCAGCAGTTTTTTATAATAGATAAGACATGGAAGCAACCTAAATGTCCATTGACAGAGGAGTAGATAAAAAAGATGTGATACATATACAGAGTGGATTATTACTCAGCCTTAAAAAAGAACCAAATAATGCCATTTGTAGCAACATGTATGGACCTAGAGATTACCATACTAATTGAAGTAAGTCAGAGAGAGAAAGACAAATACTATATAATATCACTTATATGTGGGATCTAAAAAATCATACAAATGAACTTATTTATAAATAGAAACAGACTCACAGGCTTCAAAAGCAAACATTATGAAAAGGGACAGGTATGGGAGAGGGATGGATTGGGGTTTGGAATTAGCATATGCCACTTCCAAACTGTGCCATATGGAATGGATGGTCAACGGGGACCTGCTGTATAACACAGGGAACTCTACCTAATATTCTGTGGTAACCTACATGAGAAGAGAATCTGAAAAAGATGGATATATGTATATATATATATATATATATATATATATATATATATATATATAACTGAATCACTGTTGTACATCAGAAGTTATTATAATATTGTAAATCGACTATACTTCAATAATTTTTTAACGGGAAAAAACCAACAAAATTAATGTGAATTTATTCAGAAAGTTTTTTCCAATTTTCATACAAATATTGACCTTAATATTTTGGAAGGAAACTAAAATGAATAATGACATAGTAGTGTTAAAAATACCTAAATGGGAAGTTACTATCCTCAAAATCCAGAGCACAAGAAAAACTGTGAATTGGCTGGCATTTTACTTATTTGACACCTTTTTTTTTAAGCATTCCAGAATAGTCCTAGCAGCTAGGGAATCATGGGGCTACAGCTACTTGTAAAAGACAAAACAGTTGGTCTCCATTCATGTGGAATTTATAATCTCTGAGATGTACAGACAGGTAAATGGCAACAACCAACAACAGGTGTTCAGGCTGGGAAGGAAGGATATGCAACCGTGAGGATCAATGTCAGCATAAATTAAAAAAAAACAAAAACAGACAGGAGCATGTGCAAACACATCAAGAGGAACAAAGTGCCCAACTTTTAGGGAGGTAAAAGTAGTTCCAGGAGGTTGGAGCAGAATGCAGGGCTGGAAGAGCTTGGAAATGAGTGGAGAGATGCTACTGTAGAAGCCAGTGTTTGTTCTGAGCATCCTCATACTATACCTTTTGTAGCTTTTATATAAATTGTTATGGCTATTATACTTCAGGCAGACTAGGTATTTTATTTTAATTCTTAGTCATCTAGGCACCCCTTCAATCTGAACCTCTGTTCCCATCTCTCCAACTGCATAGTGGTTCCCAAGATACGGAATATGGCTATTATCTCAAGAAAGAAGAGAATGTAAAAAAAATCTCAATAAGTTGTGACTTTTGCTTAATGAAATTTTTAATTCCTCAAAGCAAGTAATTTTTCCAGTAGTTATAAATAAAATCAAAGCCATAAATTATGAGACCCAAAATGTTTGAAGTTAAGAAATAATCCAAAAATATTTCTATTCATACTAAAGCAAATATAAAATTACCACCAAAAACATCACCAAAAATTAATTATATTTAGTGAAAGAATAAATAAATAAATCTAGAAAGCCCACCTCTCTCCTCTTCTCTCTTTATCTAAAGGGACCAGCATAGACCCACCTATATTATTAAATATTTGACAAAGTAAAGAGCAAAATATAAACAAGAAGAAAATAAACTCTGAGCATGATGATTTTAAATACTAGGCCTGTACTAACTACTAGTCCTTTTAAAATAATCACATATTTCCATATACTCTAATCAAGGTGACTAGGGAAGTTCATTTAAGGTTTATAGAATAATTATAATTAATGTGCGGAGCTGCTGCTAAGTACATATAAGTGATTTATGACAGCACAATCAAGAACTTGATCCATTCAGGAGCAATTAAAATTTAACTTGATTTATTGTTTTAAAATCTGACAATGTCATGATTATTTTCAGTCCGGAAGGCTGTTATCCCTTCTCTATCCACTAAGACAAGACTGTAGTGTCACTTCCTTTGACTCAGAATTAAAACCTGAACTTCTCCAACTGCCCAAGCCAAAGTTAAACACTGCCTCTTCTTGTATTCCTCCATAATTTTGAATAATATGCATATTACATTACCTTCTGATTATTACATGTCTGTCTCCAACATGCTTTATCTTTGTTTTCTAAGTGTCTCCATTGTGCTAAGCATCTTGTATGTGCTCAATCAATATTCTTTTTTTTTTTTGCTTTTTAGAGCTGCACTTGCCACACATGGAAGTTCCTAGGCTAGGGATCCAATCATAGCTACAGCTACCGGCCTACACCACAGCTACAGCAACACAGGATCCAAGCCACTTCTGTGACCTACATCACAGCTCACAGCAATGCCGGATTTTAATCAACGGTTCTTTTTTTTTGTTTGCTTTTTAGGGCTGACACCGTGGCACATGGAGGTTCCCAGACTAGAGGCTGAATCCAAGCTGTAGCCACTGGCCTACACCACAGCCACAACAACTTCAGATCTGATCCACATCTGTGAACTACACCACAGCTCACAGCAATGCCGGATCTTTAACCCACTGAGCAAGGCCAGGGATCGAACCTGCGTATTCATGGATGCTAGTCAGATTCGTTCCCACTGAGCCACAACAGGAACTCTTGAATCCATATTCTTAATAAAAGTATTCATTATTGAGTGGATTAGAAAGTCAATACTGTGCTTGATAGTGCCAGGATATGCAAGAAAGCTTCATTAAAATAGAAGATTCATGTTGATTTTATGATGACAAAATGTTTTAATAATTGGCAGAGACTACAAGCACTATTCTTTTGCTCTTGTCTTGTGCATGTATAAGGTTATAGCCTTATGTCTGCTTCCAGCCAATAATGTGGACAGAAGTGGTGCAAGGCCCCTTTCTAAGACTGGCCCTTAAAATCCTCCAGGATCCCTTCCTCTAACACAGAGTCCTTGGAGGTCACATACTCCAAAATCCACCCACCTTGTGTTTGTGGATCAGAAGACTTAACAACTTTAAGATGTCAACATCCCCCGAAAATTTCTATGGATTGAATGCAATCCATTTCAAGATCCCACCTGGCTTTTTTGCAGAATTTGACAAGTCAATCCTAAAATTAATATGGAAATCAAAGGCCCCAGAGCAGTCAAAAGAACAGTAAAAAGAAACACAAAATTGGTGAATCAAGCTCCAAATTTCAGATTTACTACAAAGCAACAATAATCCAGAGAGTATAGTCTGGTATAACAACAGACACACAGATCAGCAGAATAGAATTCACAGTACAGGAATTCATCTTTATGTTGACTTGATTTTTAAGAAGAGTGTTATGATATTGTGATTTTGTGATATTGTGATTTGCTCGTTCAGATGGCCAAAATATATTTTTCATGTATATTTGGTCTTTGTCCACAGCTCTTGGCTCATAGCTCCCCAAATCCTGAAATTTCCATAGTGTTGAAAGTAATATAGGTATCTTCTGTTATATAAATGAGGTGACATTTGGAAAGCACCTAAGAATGGGGCTGCTTGCCACAGGAGCCAATGCTGTGATCAAAAGGTTGGAATCTGATGCTATCTCTAGGTTGATAGTGTCAGAATTGAGTTGAATTCTTCATATATATATATATATTTTTTTCCCCATTATAGCTGGTTTACAGTGTTCTGTCAATTTTCTACTGCACAGCATGGTGACCCAGTTACGCATACATGTATACATTCTTTTTTCTCACATTATCATGCTCCATCATAAGTGACTAGACATAGATGCCAGTGCTACACAGTAGGATTTCATTGAATACCCAGTTGGTGTCTGGGGAATTGCTTGTTTTACAAGAGCTACGTCAAATATTTTTAAATGGATAATAATAAGCAAGAAATTTCAATACCTTTCAGACTAGTGGATATACTTAGGAGTGAAACAACAGATTTATTTTAAAATATCAAAAATTATAATATACTGAAAATTATGTCTTTTGTAACTGTTTAAACTTATGGTGATCCTGTAAGTTAGTTCATAAGTATATGAGAGAATATTTAACTTTAAAAAATTCTTAGGTGGTGTTTAAGGAAAAAGGTTTGAAAACCATTAGTCTAAGTAATTCTTATTTCTCACTGAGATTATGGCAGTATCTTCTAGTACTCCTACTTGGCAGCCTTTCCCCACTCAAAAATGTTTTCAAAACTGCAGGTAGAGTTATCGTTCTCAATGCAAAAATTCAGTCAAGTCACTTCTTTACTTAATACAATGCAATAGCTTTTCATCGTCTTTCTTGTGTACCTTTCCAGTAACTGCTGCCACTGCTGCCTTTACCACCATCCTATGGAAAAGGAACTACAAGTCTTCCCAGATTCCTGCCTCTGGGCTCTTCCTCAGGTTCTTCTTTCTTCCTGATTCATCCCCACTCCCTTCCTCCACTTCCCCTGCTTCCACCACCTGCCCTTCTCCAAAGTAGCTCCTAATCATCAGTCTGGGCTTAGTTCCGAAATCAGTTGTTTCAGAAAATATTCCTTGGCCTCCCAATTCTGAGTCAGAAATCCCCTTAATGTGTTGTCATAGCACATAACTTCATATTTAGAAACAAATTATAATGGAGGTTGAGTGCTTTCATTTGTTCTTGCTTTAGCTCCTTGAATCTTCTTATTTTTAATGGTTAGATGTTTGCATGATGGTCTTTTTTGTTTTATTTCTTCAGCTGACTTCTGATCCAGGTTTATAGACATTTAAACTTAAGGTGGAGTTCCTGTTGTGGTTCAGAACCCAACTAGTATCCATGAGTACGTGGGTTCAATCCCTGGCCTGGCTCAGTGGGTTAAGGATTGGGCATTGCCCTGAACTGTGGTTTAAGTTGCAGACATGGCTCGGATCCTGCATTGCTGTAGTTGTGGCATTGGCTGGCAGCTGTAGCTCAATTTGACCCTGAGCCTGGGAACCTCCATATGCCACAGGTGCGGGCCTAAAAAGACAAAAAATAAATAAATAAATAAACTTAAGGTAATTCACATCTTCATAACATAAGACCAAATTTTTAAATCTAGAAATATAAGAATATGGTGAGAGTTCTCTGATGGCCTAGCTGGTTAGGCTCCTATGTTCTCACTGCTGTGGTTCTGGTTGCTGCTGTGTGGCATAGGCTCAATCCCTGGCCCAGAAACTTCTACATACTGCCTGTGTGTCAAAAAAGAAAAAAAGAAAAAAAATCCAAAAAACCAAAACAAAACAAGAGAGAACCTGAAATAAATGTTGCAACTCATTTAAAAGAAAGAAAGAAAGAAAGAAAGAAAGAAAGAAAGAAAGAAAGAAAGAAAGAAAGAAAGAAAGAAAGAAAGAAAGAAAGAAAGAAAGGAAGGAAGGAAGGAAGGAAGGAAGGAAGGAAGGAAGGAAGGAAGGAAGGAAGGAAGGAAGGAAGAGAGAGAAAGAAAGAAAGGAAGAAAGATGCTCTGAGGCTAACTTCTAACTATTCCCCCGTGCTCTGGCTTGGAAAAATCCTTATCTTTCATGATTCAAAATAAATTACTCTTCCACCAAGCTTCTTCCTACCTTCACATAAACTAGCTCTCACTCACTCTTCCCCCACAAAGAAATTTTCTATACTCCAAATTCTTTCCTAATGTTCGTAACTAGCTGACGATCTGTAGAAAAAAAATGTAGTCTATCTACTGTTTACCACTGAGGCTCCAAAACATAGTATCTCACACAGTGTGTTTGACAAATAGATGCTGAATGAATGAATGAAACCAGACCATGACAATCAGTACATGATTTATTTCTGTTTTGTTAATTGTTGAAAATAGTTTTGAGATCATAGTGTGCCTTGGATTCAGCTCTCAGTGGGTTTTCACGAACCTTAACCCTGAAGACCTAGCATCAGTTCCCTACTCGACACTTTAATTTGCCACCCAAAATGGAGATGTTTGAGTTTGAATGAATGTAATCCATTGGAATCCTATCTGCCTCAGATTTTCCCCTAACTCTTAAGATCAGTTGTTTGGACAGTTTAATTTTTTCAACACTGACTTCACTCTGCTCAAGTTCTGTTATCACTTCTAACAAAACAGAAAGAAAAGTTCTACAAGAAATTCTAAAACTCAGTTTTTCACATGTATTTTTCCCTATTAAGTTGAAGAAGTACCTGGGAGATATAAAATACAAAACAATGTTTATAATAACACAATAGAGAAAAGACACTCTGATAAATCAATTATTGAAAAACTTCAGTAAATGTTCAGTGAAATCACTGATATTAGATATTAGATCAAATTCTCTCAGAAAAGAAAACTAAACAATGAGAATTACCTTCCCAGGAGGAAACGAGGGACTTAAAAAAAAAACAAATTTAGAAAATTATGAAAATTAATAAAGGAAGATTTGATAATGGTTTGAGGGGATTGTAAGTACAGAAATAATAAAACAGTATTTAAATCTTTATACAAAGTTTTCATGCAAAAGTAGAGCATTTTTTTTTCAGAGAGAAGGGAATCAAAGACATTATATATTTTTCCCAAACATGGGGACATAAAATACTGCCTTCTCAGTTCTTTTACACTATTTGTTTTATCAATTTAATTTCAGATTCTGTAAAAATGTCATTGTGACATTAAACTTTCCAGCATTTTCATTTTAATAGCATTAAAATGGGGAAAATATGCCATTTAGTGTTGAAAAAAATATGGTTTAAAAAAAGGATGGTACATGTGATTCATAAAATATTACTAAACATTTTCAGGTAAACAAAATGAAATCTAAGATGTTCTGGTAAAAAGCTTAAAAGCCAAGCCACAATTGTACCAGATTCAGAAAGAACAGTGGTCCCAGATCAAACTGACCTATATATAAAATAATTATGGCAGCTTGGTCTCATGGCAGGTATGAAGCCAACTTCACTGAATCTGTCTCCTCTTCTATAAAATGGTAATAAAAATATATTTCACACCAATCTTAGGAGTATCTGAAGAATTATTATGGGAGGAAAAGATGTATATAACAGCTCAAAATAAAGCTCAATTTAACAAAAATGAGCATACAATTTTACAGCAAGAGTAACCCCAGAGAGCCTAAAAGATGAATGCTTGAAAGTCAGATGTTCCAGGGACTCCCAATATGTCGATGGAACTTTTTTTTTTATTTCACAGGAATATTTACTCCTTTGTTAAACGGGATTTAAAACATATACACATGTGTGCAAATGCACCCACACATCCACATAGCATGTATGTATATAATTTTTTTTTCAGTTAGGGCTTTCATCCCTAATGCACTGGAAAAGCAAGGAGCATAAGACAGAGAAAAGAATACGTGCAAACTAAAGGCAGAGTCATCCTAGTTCTGAGCCAATAAATACTACAAATTATTTATTGATATTCTGGGTGCATGGGAGCTCGGTCACTAACTTTCACTAAAAGCTTGATTCAAAGAGCCCCAATTTCCATCACTATTAAAAGTCTATTTTTTTAATTGAAGTCTAGTCGATGTACAAATATTACATTGTTTTCAGGTGTGCAATGTAGTCATTCAGTATTTTTACAGATTATATTCCATTAAAAGTTATTACAAAATGATTATGACTTCCTGTGCTGTACAATATATTCTTCTTGCTTATCTATTTTATACCTAATGGTTTTGCATCTCTCAATCCCATACCTTTATCTTCCTCCTCCCCCCTTCCTTCTCCCCACTGTTAACGACTAGTTTGTTTTTTATATCTGTGATTTTTTGTTTGCTGTATACATTCACTTGTTTTACTTTTTAGATTCCATATGTAAGTGATATCATATATAATTTGTCTTTCTCTTTCTGACTTATTTCACTAAGCATATTGTTCTCTAAGTTCACCCACATTTCTACAAATAGCAGAATTCCACCCTTTTTAAAGCTTAGTAATATTCCATTGCACATACACATGTGCGTGCGTGCACACACACACACACACACATATCTTCTTCATCTATCTGTTGATGGACAATTGGGTTGCTTCCATATCTTGGCTGTTGTAAATACTGCTGCTATGAACATTGGAATGTATGCATCATTTCGAATTAGTGTTTTTATTTTTTTCTGGGTATACACTCTGGGTATACACTCAGAAGTGAAATTTCTGGGTCATGTGGTAGTTCTGTTTTTAGTGTTTTGAAGAACAGTCTATGCAAAGTCTTTGCAAATGACTTTGTAGCAAATCAAAGATTCAGTGCATGGTAAATACAATCCCTAACAGAATTCCAGGAGGAATATTTTCATTTTAAATTCTAAAGTCTAAGGTGATCTAGCTGAATGATGTCTAGATAAATGATCTAAATGCCCTTGTTAAAGACAGTTCAATAGACATAATCATTAACAACAAGTCTGTGTTATCATCCTTATGTCAGAAAGGGGGTGTTTAAAAGGTCAAAATGAAAAATAATAAAAAGGGAGACTGGATAATTCTTAATTGGTTTTGATTTGATGCAGTAATAATGCAAAGATGAGTAAATACCTCATCTACAACTCCCATTAACAATTTAAAAAATACTTTCAAATAAACTGGTGTATATATGAACAAAATATAATCTCATAGACATCTGAAGAATACAAAAACTAATTTAGACACAGAACTTACTTGAGACAAGCTAATATTTTGATATCATCACTTGGGATAATTTTGATTATGTCAGCTGAAATAGGAACAATAATAGATTCAGACTGTGTGTGTGGATCTTATGAAAGCTTCTAAAATACAAAGCATAATCAAGGAATAGATTGGAGGCTTTAACAATTCCATTGTGCTTTATGACACATAAAAAAGCAGAGTTTCCAGTAACTATTCACTCCTTTTGTCACACTCCTTCTGGGTAGCCTTGTGGAACATTTTTGGGGGATGCATCTAATTTAACAGTTGAAAAGTACTGAATCAATTCAGACTCTCATTTCAGAAAGTCAAGAGAAAGAAAAAATAAATCTGGCCACGTTCTTAGAAACTTCATGCTGATAGTCTTTAAAAAATATGAACTGAAGTTAAATATGTTATGAGCTGATTTCATAATGAACAATACATCTATATTGTTTTAAAGGTATAGCCATAATAAGAATTTTCAGAAAAATGTGCAAATTTTCAGTTGCCTTTGTATAAAACAATTTAATTTAAATATAAAGAAACAAGCAGCACTTATAATGTTAAAGATGTGAGCATCAATGTACATACAATTTCAATATCATCCTCTAAAATGTTGATTGGTTGATTGATTCTTCATCAATCTACTATCTTCCCACTAAGATAGTATTCTATGTCTCACAGGGGAAAATAGAGAGAGACTCTTAATTTTAGTTTGTTTTGCTTTGGTTGTAAATGACATGGCTGAGAAATTGTTTGAAAATCTTTTTTTTTTTTTGCATATAGGAAAGAAAATTTATTTTAAATACACACATTTGTTTACAAGGCACTCATTGACTGTTTTCCACATTCAGATCCCGTGGTGAGTGTCTGGTGAAAACCTTTATTTTAAATACAAATCACTATCAGATATTAATAATTATAAAAGTATTTAAGAAATTGTTAGCATTCCATATTTCACAGAGAGTCAGTCTCCCTAGTAGAAATTCTTCAGGTGGTAGGGAGATAAATCAGAGACCCTAGCATAATGTCTAGTACTATTTAACCTCTGTTTACCCTCATAGGTCACAACCAAGCTTTTTTACTGGGATTTGTGAAACAAGAAGATAGATGGATAGACTAGACTGGAGCATATTTGTGAATTGGTTTTGCAGAAAATGATTCAAAAATTGACTATGATTTCCAATCTACAATACACTTGTTTTGGGGGGAAATCTTTTGCATTTCTCATGTTTTACTTTCCCTCAATATATATACACACACACACTATATGTAATAGATATTATATATGTTTTATCTAAAATAATCATATACGTAATATATATAACTCATTGCAAATATGTTATGTTAATATAAAATCACCTCTTTTAAACAAGAGTATAAGTTTTGTTGCGATAAATATTAAGCTCCCTTTTTGGTCTTTATGCCCTTTCTTTTAGAGGTATAAAAATTATTAAGAGTTCTATGAAAGCTCTATTTGAAGTCCCTAAGCAGTCTGAGAATCAGTGAGGCCAATATTACCAAGCCCCATTTTAAGATTAGTAACTTGAAGCTTAGAGAAATTAAGCCATTTGCCTAAAATGTCAAAGGGAATTAATCCAGGTTTTCTGGTTCTTAATCAGTGTAGTTTGATGATACCACTACATTGGCGTTTATTGATCCCTCTAACTGCAGAGGGATGTTTTATTTGGATCCCTTACTATCTATTGCTTAGTAACATGGATTATGTCATTCTATTATATTACAGTCCTACATTACATTTGATTATTTTGTCTGAGAAGGCAATTCATGGAGAAAGACGTGTTTTTCTCCTTTTCTCTACTGCCTTTTTTCTTTTTTCAGATGCTCGAGATTCTGCCTGTACTACAAAGTGATGACATATTATTCAGTACAGTATGATTTAAGTAGGAGTTTCATCTTTGAGAAGACTATACTGGCTGCCAGATAAGTGACACACATCCAGGAAAAACCCTGGAAAAATACAATTTATCAGAAAAGACTCTTTGAAATAGTCTTTCTTCATTTTATTATATGTGTATCTCTTTTAAAGAGAACTGTATGTGGTCAGATTAGGGTTTATCATAAATTCCAAACTAACATTTTAATCTCTTGACTCAATGGAAATGGGTGTAGTCTAGATGCTAACGCCCATAAATTATTCACATATTTATTTGTTAATTATATATGCACTAATGCTCCCAAAAATTTTGTTACATCTTGCATAGTCAATGAAGCTTTTAACACGTGATAGAAGAATGAGATCCCAGAGTGAGAAAGATCAAGTAACCTAGTCTAGGGCACATTACCTATTAATTGAATAGAAAATTTAGCTATAAGCTGCCTAGCTGACAATGCAAAGAAAATTTCTAACATTGAACACTAAGAAAAAGTTTGACTTTATAGAAATGTCATTGGGAAAAAATAATTTAAAGGGGAAATTTTAAAAGACTATATATATCTTTGTTCTCTTTTTAATTCTGGATCCAAACTGCAGCAGTGACAATTAATTCTATCTAGGCATGAAGCTTTCTTCTCCTACAGCAATATATGTGTAGAGAATAGAAATTTAGAAGTTCTGGAGGAACAACGCACTCCTTCAGGCTGTAACTCTAATGCTCCCTATTTAGGAATATACCTGTGGCATAAATAATAAGGTACCTGTTATTCACATTATTAATTCACTGTTTTTCAACTTCTAAGACCTTTGAAAACAATGAAATTCAAATAATTTTTAGCTCACATTTTTCAGTTGGCATAAATAGGTTGCACAATGTTTGAAGGTGACACAGATTGAAAGGAGGAGTAACTGTTAGGGAGTTTTTACTCAAAAATATGCATATAGAAAACAAAAAAGAAAGCTTTGGCTGATTTCATTAGAGATATAGAAACTTAAAAACTGCTTTATGTGATGATGATACATAGGAAGAAAGGAAGTGAATATGAAAGTCTGTATGAAACTTTATGTAACTTTAAGGAAGTCTGTCTGAAACTTTAGGGAAGCGTTTAAGTTATCAGTACTCTCTGCCCTAATCTTCACCATCTTTTTTTCAACTATTGATAGATTTGCTTTACTCTTTTTAATTCAATTATCAATTGTGTACATGACTTTACCGTTTTTCTAACTTCCACTGCAGTGCCATTGCTAAATATTTCTGTCACCTATAAAGTGGATCTTTTTCATTGGTTTGTTTGCTAAATTCATTTTAGATCAGGCTCTAAATTCATCAGTTTCCCCAATTAACTCAGTTTATGTATAATCATTTTTTACTGTCTGTGGAATATTTAATTTCCATTCTACTCATATGCATTTTGTATGTTTCTTTAAAATTCAAACTTATTCCATTCTTAACAAAATAATAAATTGGTGTCTATATTTCTTTGTAATTTGTCTCAGAAACTACGTATTGGTCCATAATGACTCAATGCTAAATAATTCTTAATAATTTTAAAATCACCTATATTTGTACCTATATGCAAAAAATATTATTTCCTACACAAAATTAAAATATTGGATTTCATTAACACATTTAAAAATGTTTATTGTTACTCCTGTGACGACATTTAAATAAAATGCGAAATAATTATCACAATGCCTAGCATAAAGTACCCACTGGTGTACCCATTTCTCTCTTTAAACTATGCTTAATTCTGTCAACAAAAACACAATGAAAAGCAATTTTGCTCTGAAAAAGGTAATAATATCTATGGTTAACCAGCAAATTTTTGTCCTTCACTCTATTTTACCAATTGTTAGGCAACATATTGTTTTTCTGCATTTAGTATTTATTGCATATCTACACTTTGCTGGGCTAATTTAATCCTAATCAATCTTCCATATGAGAAATGGAGATTCACACCAACTCCATTTCAATTTTAGCACATTTACTTCTCTTTCTCCCTAAGTTAGAAGCTACTGAAAATTCTATTTTTAGTAATATAACCAAAGCATTTATTTTTAGCACATCAATTGACACACGACTAGCTCTTTTAAAGAAGAATTAAGTTTATATTGATACTGAGCATATCTCAATGAGTGCCCATTTTCTAATCAATGCCTATGAATGATTTCTCCCAACATTACAGTTCTGTGGTTAAGAGCTAGGAATTCTATGTTTTAAATCACAGAGAAATAATTTTATTTCATATAAATTTTCTTTCTTTAAGACTAGTCCTTGAGATAATTTACAAAAGCAAAAGTAATACCTTAAAAAATATTCTTCCTTAAACTAAAAAATTAATTACATGAAGATTACATCTGAATCAATAATTCTACAAGCATGGGAAAAATTACTGCAATTTTTTATTTTATTATTGAATTTTTAACCATGCATGTTTTAAAATATTTCTTTCTATACGTAGAATGTAGATATGTCTAAATAGAAGGTCTTTAAATTATAATGCTCAATCACTAGAAACTCAGTTTCCACATGCAAAAACTGAGCATTAGTCACAATTTTTATGTGACCCCTTCCAATTCTAAAATTTCATTTTATTCTTGATAAGGGACTAGACGAAGCCTAAATAATCTTACTCTTGGGTTGCCAAAAATATTTTCATCATTACTACATAAATCATCTATTTACATTCAATTTATATAAAAGGAGGGCTTCACCTAAAGGCATTAACATTTCCATAAATGAGGGCTCTATTCTACTGCTATAAAAAACAGAGAAAATAATTAGATTTGTTCTTTTTTTTTGCATTTAGTAACTTCAAAATAATCACTGTGCCAAAGAATTTTTCCCCACAAAAATGATTAAAATATGATTCTGATTACAAAACACCAATATTTGGCATTTATGCTCTTCTGCAAAGGTCTCATCTGAATATATCTATGTAAACATTTGGCCATCTTTTCTCTCTTCTAGCTGAGTATCCTGGCACAAATAACCACTTCTCTCAATATCTTTATTATTATTTCTGCTTAGTTCTACTCCCCTCAAAAATTTTCTATGTACTTAGCACCTCAGGTTCCAAAGAAACAATGCACAATTTCAAGCCATCTTTATCAACATGATACAAATCTAGACTCAACCAGACGTTCATTTTGGCTTGGATCTCTGCTTCTTTTGTAGGTCACTTATTTCTAAATATACTGTTTTATATAATTTGTCATATAGCAGTGAATAGGTCACAACATGGAATATATTCACTGGTACTTTAATTACTTTCTTAATATTTCTACTGCTTTGCTGTAGCCCATTTCACTATTACTATAATGATTTCATTATATGAGTCAAGAAGACCTTATTATCAAATTGTCACTAATGTGAAAAATATTTACCAACTGTTTACAATATATTTGGCAAGCTGCTAAGTGCTGGGGATATGGACATAAGCTAAACAATTGTTCTCATGGAGTCTGGAAATATGTTGAAAATTATATAAAGTAATTCAAAATATTTTTATTATTTTCATCCCTGCTATTGACATAACTTCTGCGTAAGACATGAGTTCTCTTTTATTAAAATATTAAATATGAGTTCTTGTCGTGGCTCAGCAGAAATGATTCTGACTAGGAACCATGATGTTGCGGGTTCGATCCCTGGTCTCACTCAGTGGGTTAAGGACCTGGCGTTACCGCTGGTGTAGGTCGCAGACCTGGCTCAGATCTGGCATTGCTATGGCTCTGGTGTAGGCTGGCGGCAACAGCTCTGATTAGACCCCTAACCTGAGAACCTCCATATACCAGGGGTTTGGCCCTCAAAAGACAAAAATAAATAAATAAATAAATAAATAAATAAATAAATAAATAAAATATCCACATTATTTTTGATGGACAGAATATATTTCAAGTTTTAAATCACTATATGTTTTTACATTAATTTTATAATCAATAAAGTAAAGAAAAAAAACCAATATGTTCATTCCAATCACTCAAACTTGCCATTTTTCAACTATCCATGTAAAACTGTAATAGAATGTACTTACTGAGTTGGGGAGATTGGGGACAAGGAGCTGCAATATTGAAAGATATCTAAATCTTGGTAACCAGGCATATTCCCTAAGGCATATAGTGAAATTGATCTTTTTTTACTTTCATTCTTTTTTTAAAATTTATTTTTATTTTATTTTTATTAGAGTATAGTTGATTTATAGTGTTGTGCTAATTTCTGCTATACAACATAGTGATCCAGTCACACATTCTTTTTCGCATACTTCAATCATGTTCTATCCCAAGAGATTGGATAGAATTCCCTGTGCTGTACAGTAGGACCTTATTTCTTATCCATTCTAAATGTAATAGTTTACATCTACCAACCCCCAATTTCCCATCCATCCCACTTGCTCCCACCTCACCTTTGGCAACCACAAGTCTTCCTCTATAACCATGGGTTTATTTCTGTTTTGTAGACAGGTTCATTTGTGCTATATTTTATATTCAATATATAAGTGATATCAGATGGTATTTGTCTTTCTCTTTCTGACTTACTTCACTTAGTATGAGAATCTCTAGTTGCATCTATGTTAATGCAAATGCTATTATTTCATTTTTTGTGGCTGAACAGTATTCCATTGTACACATGTACTACATCTTCTTAATCTGTTCATCTGTTGATGGACATTTAGGTTGTTTCCACATCCTGGCTATTGTGAATAATGCTGCAATAAACATAAGATGCATGTATCTTTTTGAATTAAAGTTTTGTCTGAATACATGCCCAGGCGTGGGATTGCTGGGTCATATGGTAGTTCTATATACAGTTTTCTGAGGAACCTCCATACTGTTTTCCATAATGGTTGTACCAATTTACGTTCCCACCAACAGTGAAGGAGGGTTCCTTTTCTCCATACTTTCTCCACCATGTGTTATTTGTAAACTGGTTAATGATGGCCATTCTGACAGGTGTAAGTTGGTAGCTCATTGTAGTTTTGATTTGTATTTCTCTAATAGTGATGTTGAGCATTCTTCATGTGCATATTGGACATCTGTATGTTTTCTTTAGAGAAATGTCTATTTAAATCTTTTGCCCATTTTTCAATTGGGTTATTGGCTCTTTTTCTGTTGAGCGGTATGAATTGATTGTATATTTTGGATATTAGGCCCTTGTCAGACACATCATTTACAGAGATTTTCTCCCACACTGTGGGTTGTCTTTTTATTTTTTTTAATGGTTTCTAAAGCTGATCTTCATTGAGACTGAAAAACCACATTCATAGAGAAGTTGACACTTTTGATACAACATTCAGATCTCCAGGTACAACAGGTGTACTTTAAGTCCAGCCACACTTCAACTCATTCTTCCCAATATTTGCTTGTATAGCCTTCAGTTACATGATACCATATCCTTCTCAAAAATCTCACCCCTTGCTTAAGCTAGAGATAGACTTTTGTTTTTGGAAAAAAAATCTACTATTATAGGATTCATCTTGCATTTGATATGTATAATTAACATTACCAAATGTTCTCCCCAAAGTCTATTCATTTGATAGTGACTTAATAGTATTTTAAAATTAATAAAATGTGGTGACATTAATTCATGTGAACATTCATTCAACATACATTTATTGAGTATCTACTATGTTCATGGCACTGTGCTAGACACTGGGAATGTAGGTGCCCTTTCTATTCTTAAGTCACATACAGAAAATCTCTCTGGTTAATATAATTTTTTTTATTCTGTATGAGTTAAGAAGGAGAAAAAGGTTCTAAAAGCATCTCTCCCAAGGAAAGAAGTTTAAAATTATTCATCATTAATTCATATTTTAGAGGAACTAATAATGAACTAATTAATAAAAAAACACTATTCATCGGTACATCTATTAGACATCTTGTAAAATTTGTATATTTCTCAAGTGGCATTTTGTTCCTCATCCACTAGTCAAATTTTCCATACTTGAGCAAAGTGACCATTTTTAAACTTAGATTATGTTTATGGATAATTTAGTTTTCAAGTTAAATCTGGCTTTCTTCTAGTAAGTCATAATAAAAATTACTTAAAATTTTGCACTGCCTTCATTATGTCTGTTTTAGTTAAAATGAAAGAAAGATGAACAAACTTATTAACATAGGACTCTGAAATGACATTGATTATATATGAATACTTACATATATTTGAAGATTCCCATAGAGTGCCAAAAAATTTAGTACAATTATGGTGATATTGAAGATAAACTTTAATCTCTTAATGCTAAACCTAGAGATTTAGTAACAGTATAACAATCTCTTGGTTTTCCCATCTTTAAAGGGAGGATATCATAGTCTTCCAGAGAGGATTAAATGAGAATATGCATTCAAGCATGATTTCAGCACAAAACCCATAGTTTGTTTCTTCTGTCCTTTCAAGTTGTGTTTATTAACTGTCTACCTCTTTTTAGTGTGAACCTCTGAAGTTGATAGTCAATACCATTCATTTCATAACTACAATGAATAAACTATTATACAAATATTTTTAAACTATTCTAAGTATGCTTTGATTGCCTTATCCAGAAAGATACACTTGATGCCCTCCCCTAATTTTGGCTAAAGCCAAATTCATATGCACTTATCATACCTGCTTTTACATTTACAAGTGTGATCTTTTTCCAGTAAGCTTTCTGCTGCCTTTTCTCTTTTTCTAATAGACTGAATCATCCGTAGCAACAGGAGATATACTTCCCTTTGCATAGTCATTGCCCACAGAAGGGGCTTAATAAATATTTGCTGATTTAATAAATTCATGCACTCCCTGATTTCAACAGATTCATAATTATGTATGGTGACATACATATTTATTACATATGAAAGTAACATCATTTCATCAATTAGATTGTACCATAGTATCTGGTATATATAAATCTATTTATTCCATCTGAATATAAACTTGTTGATGCAAAGGTCACACTTTATTCATCCTTGATCACTGAAGTCTGGAAGAGTGGCTAGCATACATGCAAGGTTTGCCAAATATGATTGCTCAGTTCAAGAGCATTAAACACATAAAGTGGGCATGTAGAACTTGGGAAGATGCTGTTACTAGCCTTGTGCAGAAAAGTTTAATTCAAGTGATTAAAGTGGCAACTAAATGCATCACTTAGAAAGAATAGTCTTATAGCCCAGATAAATGATCCTTGTTTCTGTGTGGGATTAACTGGAATATGGATATTTTAGAAATGATCATACTGACAATAAACATAAAAGTTTTAGGAACAGTGGACATAAGGGTTTTGGCTAGTAAAATAGATAGCAATAAATTGGCTTGAGAAATATGGTTGATGTATCAGAAAAATATGTTTAGAGGTTAGATTGGAGAACAAAAGCAAAGAGTGGCATAAATTCTAAGTTTGTATATGTAGTGAATGAAAGTGTCTCTTCTTCTTAGAACCCATGTATCTGAAGGGCAATCAAAATAGCCATAAAGCCAAGATTCTCGTGCAAATGTTATTGTATATGGCACTTTTATATTCATTTATAATGACAATTATATTTTTTAAAGTACTTACCTATGTTACATAATTTTACTAAGTGTTTGTAAGCATGAATTCTTGTCTAAGAGAGACTTAAGGGCAGACAAGTCTGAAGAAAAAAAAAAAAAAGACCAAATTGCTGTGATCATCTTCTTTATGTTCATTGACACATATCACTTTTTTTTTGTCTTTTTGTCTTTTCTAGGGCTGCACCCATGGATATGGAGGTTCCCAGGCTAGGGGTCTAATCGGAGCTGTAGCCGCCAGTCTACGCCACAGCCACAGCAACAGCAATGCCAGATCCGAGCCACGTCTGCGACCTACACCGCAGCTCACAGCAACACCAGATCTTTAACCCACTGAGCAAGGCCAGGGATCGAACCTGCAACCTCATGGTTCCTAGTCGGATTCGTTAACCACTGAGCCACGACAGGAATTCCTGACTATCACTTTTAACAACAATGACAACATAAGGAATTTTTTCTAAAAATGAAATTATATTCATGTTTTCTATGGTCTGCCAAATTATTTTTTTGGGAGGAGTTAAAGTTCTTATTATCTACTTGTGTTACCTCTCAGTATTATTTTCCAGCCAAATCCTATATACCAATCAGGCTAGGACCAGAACTCAGATGATAGGAAACATAAAACTAGGAAATAATAAATAAATTTTATGCTTATGATAATTTCTCAGAGTAAATTTCCTCAGTAGAAAGCATATCTGAATTTTCTACTAAAGGTTTCTCTCTGTAGAAGATCATTGTCTGTCATGACCTCAAAGCATTTTTAAAAATTATAATAACAAATTGCAAATTATAAAAAAAGTCTTACAAGAAGAAATCCAATTTTTCCCTTTCCCCCAGCCAATTTTTCCCTTTCCTAGGCATAAGGAAAGGTAACAATTGTAGTTGCTTTCCATTATGCTTATCTATTTATTCTGGAACTTGGATGTCCTCATACTGACAAATTTAGTTTATTACTAGTCCAGCTAATCCACCTCTTGGCTGCCTACTCACTTAGTTCTTCAATAGATTTCTCCTGTTTGTCACCCAGCTTCTCTTGTTGCCAACTAATATATCATCTTCCATCTGTTTGAATTCCTCTGTTCTTTCTGGCACAGCTCCGCCTCCAGATTCCCTCACAGCCACCTACCTTGCTGCCTTTCCATCTGCTAGTATGACTAGTGTCTTTTCTAACCTGTTCCTGATCTAAATCATCTCCAATTTTCTACTTGAATTTCTTTATCAAAAGTTTATCTCATCAAGAACTATTGTGATTGCAATGATTCCTTATAATCATACAAAGGGGGAGTTAAAAACATGCATTTAATGCTTTAATTCTTCTATCCTTTAAGATCATTTACTGTTCTTGGTTTCTTTCAATGATAATGGTTTGAAGGAATAGAAGGCACTGTCCTTTGGTATACATCCTTCAGCAGGGCTCAATTCTTAGTCTTGAGGTTAAGTGCCTTTGTCATTGTTCCAAAGTTTTGCATTCACTGATAACCAGCAACCTTTTCTTGAACACCTCATTCTCAAGACAGCTCAATTTTTTAGGCTTAATGTAGCAGAAATAGTTTTTGTTTAGGATGTATGTTATAGTTGCCTACTGGATATAAAAGACTTTATATAAGCAAAACAAGCATTTGATAATTACAATTTCAGGCTTTGATATTTAAGGAGCATGAGGTGGCATTTTCTCTTGACATTGATTTATTTGCTTGATGAGGTAGATGCTTATTTTCCTGTAGCAGATATAACATATTACAAGTTAAAGAGGACGCAGGAAAATGTTTAGAACTTTAGACCTATATACCTTGTCATGAGACTGAAAACTAACTGCCCACTCACATTTCTGGAGAGCATACCCTCCCTCTATGCACCACAATTTAGAATATGATTAAGCTTATGTTTACAAGAGGTTCACTTAGAAATTACCCTTCAATTCAAAATAATATTGCAGTTTAATGAAAAGGTAATGCTATATCTATTTATGCTAATTAATGTTAAAGAAGATGTTTGTTTTAATATATTTTATTATTATTTAGGTATGGTAAAGCCAACAGATCTGGTGAAGGTTATCGTTGAAAACACAGCTTGTTATATGCACAGATCCTGAGAAGAGGCACATATCTGGGGACATACAGGGAATCATGGGGTTGGGCCTGGTGAGGAGGCAGAGCCTTATTATAGTTTTCTCAGAAAGGAGGCAAGATAAAAATAGATTTAGGATTGGCCAGTTTGAATTATTTTAGGGGGCTCTGGGGCATTGGTATGGATCCTGTTTGTCTGGTACTTGTCCCTGGGGTGATTAGAGAAGGAAGAAAGTGGCTTGTGAGAACTCTGATAAAGAAGGTGGTTGAAGGCAGGGCTTTGGATTGGTTGGTTTGCGTTTGAAATGGCACTCTCTCTAGGGACAGAAGGCAAAGCATTAGAATACAAAAAGTAGAAGACATAATTAATACACTATTTAATTCGGGATTAACAATCATTAATAAAATGCTGAAAATTCATCTGATTTGAGGGTTGGAAATGTCTTTAGGGATAAATGTTTCCAGTGTGATTAAGTACTGTCTATGAGTGTCCAATGACTACAAGACATGTCTAAACATACTCCTCTGGTAGTTAAGGCTTTAATAACCTGTCTTCATCTTGTTTATTCTCAACTACACTTATCTAATTCCTCTATTTCTGTCTTGACACTAGAATATATAGTATTAATTTTTGCTTCCATCTCTTTATGCATATTGGTCTGGGCTCTATTTAAAAATTTTGAGCCTGGTTCCTCATTTCTCTTACACTAAAACTTTCAACCTAGGAATTCCCATTGTAGCTCAGCAGTAACGAACCCGACTAGTATCCATGAGGATACAGGTTTGATCCCTGGCCTCATTTGGGGGTTAAGGATCTGGCATTGACGTGAATTATGGTATAGATTGCAGATATGGCTTGGATCCTCCTTTGCTGTGGCTGTGGTGTAGGGTGGTAGCTGCAGCTCCGATTGGACCCCTAGCCTGGGAACTTCCATATGCCTCAGGTGCAGCCCTAAAAAAATAAATAAATAAAATAAAACTTTTAATCAAACATTTTAGCTGATGCTATGATGTAAAATTTCCCTGCATCTGAATTATCTGTTCTATCGAAGGCATAGCCCTTTATCTTTTTTTGCATCTAGAAAAAGCATGAAAGAAGATCCTTAATTAATGCTTCTTCATTGCACTGAATTGTCTTACAAGATTAAAATGATTAGGAAACAATAAATAAATGGGGTAAAAATGTATACTTATATTCAGAGAGAATAGATTGGTGAAACATGCATAAAGCTATAATAAAATGACACAGCCATCAGAGTCCACTCCTAAGAGCACATATGAAAAGGCAATATTTCATAAACTAATTTTTTAGTGAAAATAGTTTAAGGAGGGACTAATTTTATCATTTTCTCACATGGGAGAGAAAAGATTAAATCTCTTGCTATCACTCTTTATGATAATTCATACTCAAAAAAGTTTTCCATGTATTTTACAAAGCTTGTAACTCATAAGGACTGTTTAGTAAAGAATCCTATAGAGGATTACCTTGTGATATAAATATAAGCTCAGATTCAATCAATTTGTACATGTGTTTTAGGTTTAGAAAATGGGCAAACAATAATGTGGAAAAATGCATATTTATATTCAGAGAGAATAACTTGTTTACTTTTTTACTCTAATCTTCCATAAATAATTCATAACTTTCTACAAACTTAGTTTATTTTTAGATTTATTATAATGTATGTGCTAACATCCCTTAATAATACAAGTATATTTATTCCATATAAGAAAATTGACTGCTAGTTTACCATTTTAAAATATTCTTCTCAACTATTTCTTGTTCTACTAAATCACCTCTAAAATTTATTTTAATCTAAATTATAAAACCTTATATTAGTGAATCAAAATATTTCAGATATCTTATAAATTGATTTTTAGAGGCATTAAAAATATGTCAAATATGAATTAAGTACATTTTTCTTTCAAAAATTTTACATTTAATGTTTCACTACTATATGGACTTCTCATTCATTTTCCTTCTTTCCTTTTTGTTATATCCTTTTTATATTTTCAGTTTCCTTTCCAACCGAATTGAATAGGATCATACTTTGCCACAATAATCATTATCTAAACTCATTTTGGTGTTTCACCTCTTATGTTATTGTTGATATTCAAATATTCTCCTTAACCTTTTATTACTCTCTCCCAATTGATAACCTACAAAAATTAATTGCAGCGAATGTGGGAATTGGAATTGAGCACATCTCTTTATAGATTCCCCTCACACAATCTGGAAAATATTCTTTATCTGTCCATCAGATATGTTCAATGAGATTGATTAATGGCCTGGTTTGAGACTAGAACAATGACTGAGAGGCTTAGATAAGTACAAGTGCAGTGCTACATGGATCCCTTTGTTTAAACAAGCTCCCCATGTTGCCCCATTAATTTTACTGGTGTGATCTTGTCATCCAGCATGGGGCTTTTTCTTCGACTGTCACCTCAGCCAGATCCAACAAGTAGCCCTGTCATTACACTCATTATTCAGAATTCAGTCTGTCAGTAGGCAATAAACCCCTTTGAGTTTCTGCTCCCTCTATCCTTTCTATTTTCTTTTAGATTCCATTTTACTAGCTGTGAAGGGGCCACCTCAGCCAGGAAGAACTTAAGTAGAACTGAACACCATGACTCAGCATCAGGATACCTCTAAAATGTAGAGGCAGTTAATTCTTCATCCTTTCTTCCTCTCCCTAAGGAAAAACTCCCCTCCACGTGTGAGTGTGCTCATGTACCTATACTAGATCAGCCTGGAAGCTTGAAAAACATTCTATGGTGCCACATGCACAGAGCCACACTGCCACCAGACCGCTGACAGGAAAGCCAAGCAATAGGGTAACACCACCACAGCAGAATTGAAATGCTGTGAAATGCTTGCAAAGTATTTTTCCTATGCTATGACTATCATTGTTTTATAGTTCCTTTTTTAGTTTTTAATAAATGGTCCCCATTTTACAAAAAACATTTGACTTTACCTATTACTGGTTCTTGATAAATTATTAGCAAACACATTTTTAAAAACTTAACATCAATTAACATACAATATAATGATATTATATTATCTAATATTACATACATGTTATATATATTGTGTTTTATAAAATATATATAATGTATGTATCTATGTACATATATGCATATGTATATATATACACCTACATATTAATATTATAAGTGTACTGTTGAAAAAATCCTTAAAAATTTTTGCTATATCTAGAGTTTACTAAATCTTCGTTAATGCTATTTTCCCACCTGAAATAAAGGTGTAGGAATGCATATCATGATGCACATTATTTGCATATTTATTCATGATGTGCCATGATATTTAAGAAAATAACTTTAATTCACAAAGACTGGCAAATATAATGTTATATAAAACTGTATTTTTCAGTTTTTCAGAGTTTTTGTAAATTGTATTTGGATTTAATATAGCAGTTTCTACAATTGTATAAGCTTAATTTTTAAAAGACCAAAGAAAGAAATAAAACTTTTTTATAGGGGGTGGTGAGAGGTGTAGATTTCAAAATATGCTACCTATGCATTCTTTTTGGAGTAAGGCATTCTGGGCAGGAGAGGGTAAAAAAAAAAAAAAAATCACTACAGGTAGAAGTCCAACTGTTTTTTTTCTGAAAACAAGATCTTCCTTCAAGGACAAGCTAGTCCAAATTATTTTAATTCCATCTGTTCCATTTGTATGCAACACAGTATTTGAGTTTGAGTACCTCAGTGCTTTCCTCTGCTTCTGGGAAAAGGATTGAGCATTTTTTCTGCTTACCAACATTTTTTTTACCATAATTTGAAATGTTGACATTAAGGAAATAATACAGAACCAAAGGAATACCCTGATCTTGCTAAAACTTCTTCACGGGAGGTAATTTTTTTTTTTTTTTTTTTTGATTCTGCTCACTCTCAGTGCTGCCCCTCCCCAATTTGCAGGTTTCTGTCTATCCAAGACACACATATCTGAGCTCTGGTACCTTCTCGAAAAGCTTTTGCGTGCAAAATAAAACACCCTTCGGCACAATAGTGCCCCAAATATAAAATAAAGTCAGCTTTCGATTAGCATAACAATTGAGAACCGTGACACTGCATCGCAATACTGAGGTGTGAGTCAATCCTAGGAATACCGCATCACCCTTATTCTAACTCAGCACATTCTCGCTCGCAATGATCTAATCTAGAGAAAAGCCTCAGACTTACCTCCTATGTTGAATTATCTGTCGTTCTGTGTATAGTATTTATTGCAAACTGTCCATGTGAATGAATGCAGCGGCAGTTACACCACAGCACGCCTCTCTCCTGCAGCAGAAAGCAAGTTAAAAGGACTTCAAGCTGTGACCTCAGAGGAAGGCACAGCCGCTCCCATCCTTCAGCCAACCTTCTGGGGAGAGCAGGTTAGATGACAGTAAAGCTGGCTCTCTACATAGCAATACTTTCAAATAAACCATTCTGTGCTGGGAGCTCGGGGATTTACATCCAAATTCAGCTGGCTAGAGTCAATGCTGCTTCTATGCCTGAAAATATCAAGCATTTCACTGCAGTCACTTAATGCAAGAAACTATCTGAGGCGACTTCACAAACCCTGTCATTCTGTTCCTAGACTAAAGAATGAGCACCGCATGCATAATTCATGCATTAAAATCTTCAATGCACTTCCTGTAGCCGCTGTTCTCTCCAGTAATGGGCTATTGATCACCTCATCGCTAAGACAATTGGAGCGCCGTGATTGGTTTATTTCCACAAATAAAATTACAACCTAAATCATAGGCAGAATCCTCCAACCCTGCAGCATCCACTCGGGTAAAACCCTCACATAGAGGAGATGGCATTTGCATATTGCAGACTGTTTAAACTGGACTTTTCCACGGAAACGCTCTAGCATCTGTTGCCTTTTATTCAAAGGATGTATTTCTGCGGGTTTGGGGTGAATATTTTAAATTATAAGTGAGATATATAGAGTTGATTCTTTTTTCTACCATTTCTGGAAAGTCAGCAGGGCTAAACTGAAAATTAAGAAAAAATAAAACTGAAAGGATGATGTACTGCTATAAATCATAGGAGATTTTTATATGGGCTCATTTGAATAACATTTCTTAGAAGACTTTAATCTAAAAATAATTACTTTTTATTTCAATAATATAGAAGAGGTTTCTTTTTTTTAATGGTCGTAGTATATTGCTAACTACTTTGGGTCATAGTACCTGGACTCTGGGTGTGTCAGTAGTTCTGAGAGCCCTTTCTCTCAGAAGTTAAGCTAAGAACATGCCATGATTTCTACTAGTCTACTAGTCAAAAAAGCAAGCTTGAAATCAAATTGTATATATATTATGCTAATATTCATTAAAGGAAAACACAGGTAGCTTTTTAAAATATCAGAAGTATTTGAAAAAAATTACCAAAATGGGAGATCCATGTAAAATAGCAAGCGCTATTTTCCAAAGTATCCTCATTGTAAAAACTAATTAAATTATATTCACCAACAAGGCCTGAATATAATGTTATTAAAATCATTTAGGAGTCTAATGCCATGTCTTTTCGAAGCCTCTTTAAATATATATCCATACATATATATAAATTATATTTTATATTTTATTAAACAGGTACCACACAGACACACACATACAAATATCAGATTTCTATATTACCGCGCCTGACCATTGATTGGTAAGACCAGAGTGAAACCTTCAAGTTCATGGCTCAGAACTACAGTAGAGAATGACTTTCAGAGTAAAACCAAGGATTCCTATCTAACAATTACACTGCAGAGAGCAATTCATCATTGAAGGTGGCAAGATCATGGTTGTTTTCAGTCAATAAACCGGTAACAATTGCTATTAGTCTGTGAAGGTGATAGAGCCCTGATGGCAATAGAGATGGAGATAAGGGATGTTTGAGGAGATGGCACTTCCTTCCGAGTGCATTCAAGAGCATAATCCCTGCTAGACCATAGAGTAAACAGGCGCGCCTAGCTGATAAAGATTATGCTAAAATATTCTAATGGTAGTCTGAGAAATTAACTGTTCAAGTAGTGCGTATATTACATACTCCATATTCCACAGTGTTCTATTCTATACAAGCCAGATTCTATTTGTACATTTATATATATTACTTCTAACATAATGCAATTCAAGTAAACTATAATATTTTATAATATTTATCTGAATGTTATTCCTTATACAGAAAATCCAGAGAACTCAGACACTTAAAAAATTCTATAAATTAAGAGTTACGGATTACTATCCTGCCAAGAGTTTTATTCATTAATCATTTATTGAAATCTGAATGAAAATAACATCTCATTTAAAAACAGAAAATGCAAAACTATGAAATTTAAGTTATCATGTATAAGGATGTAGAGTACAATCATTTAGGAGATATAAATTGCTGACTAAACCAAAATAATTACAGTAATGTAAGCTTTAGACATTTAAATTCTCTGAAATGACAAGATTCAGTAGTGCATAATTAGGTGGTTAGGGAGAACATTTGCTTACTCTTTCTCTCCTGCGGTGAGTGAAAGCAAAATCAGTATCTTTTCTCACATACAAATATCCAAGACCCAAGTCTAAAATGACGACGGCAACTTTTCATCTACTTGGTGAATTTTCAGATTCAATTGTTTTAAAAGTGAGGAGATCTCTCTCTCAGACACACACACACACCCTCATCAACCTAGAATTGTCCAAGATTAGAAATCAGCAAAGGGAAGAGTATGGCCTGAGAAAAGCTACGGAGATACCGAGTTCCTAAGAAATCAGAGTGGGACAGCAAGTAAACCTTGAAAGGAAACATCTGAGAAAAAGAAATCAATTGTGCTCCCAGATAAGATAAAGCCCAGACTGTAATAAGAACCAATTTCCACTTTCCAGAAGTCTGGCTATGCCTGAGAAATACACTTAACCAATCTTTTCAAATAGATGGAAAACAGAAATGGCTCTTTTAGATGAATTTGATCTCTCTGCAGATCAAGAGTCTTCCAATATTTTGAATTTATAATGCATATAAAATATGGAGTGAACTCTGTAATGTACAATAGGGTCAATAAAGTGAATCAAAATTTGTGAATAAATCAAAACATAGTCTACTAAATTTGCAGTATCTATTAAGATGTATACCTAGCCTGCCTAACTATTGAAATTTGGAAAAATACACAATTTATATACCTTATAAGAATATGTAATTCAATGTATCATGAGAAATAGGAAAATAATTTGGCCTGCCAAAGTTTCTACATTCCTGAGTTCAAGAGACGTAGGAGCACACTGCATTTATTCTCTGAGATTTAAGACACTCTTTCCCCTTTGCTCATTCTGTCCTACCTATAACATAGTTATCTCCTAATCATAACACATTATTTAATCAAAAAATATTTATTATGTACCTTCTACATGAAAGGAATTGTGCCACATGCTATATATAGTGGCTGCCTCTAAGGTATTCATCCTTTAGTGAGGAAAAGTAAATACATAGAGTCAGAGTGATGAATATAATCACCCTGATACATGTTAAGATATGCAAATGAGATAATTACTAAAGCACGCTATGCCTGTATGTTAAGTAACTGTTAGATAAGTGTTATATATGAGGCATAGCAGCAGAAGAAATACTGGCATCACCAACTGCTCATGGGGCATTAGGGAATGATTCATGGAGGGGGTGATATTTAAAGAAACTGTGTGGCAAATGGAACTAACATGGGCCTTAATGTTTGACAAGTTTGAAATTAAATCCAAGTTTCCTTGAATTTGTTACCAAACCAAATTTGAGTGATTACTGTGCACAGTAAAGCCAATCTACTGATACCAGTTTGTGGTGAAGGAGAGTACAGTGTTTATTTTAAGGAACCAAACAATAAGTCTGGGGCAGCTATTGCTCAAAGAACCAGAACTCTCAGACGAGCTTCAGGGAGTATTTTTAAAGTCAAGGTGATGGAGGGGAGTCCTGAAGTATGTGATCAGCTTGTGCACAATTCTCTGGTAGGTTGATGGTGAGGAAACAGGGCAGTATCATAGGGGTTAACATTATCAATCCTCAGGCTCCTGTGGATCTGAGGTCTGTGTGCTCATGGTCATTGAGTGGTTAACTTCTTCCATTTGGCAGACATTGTAGCATCTGTAAAATAAACTCAGGAAATGTGTATCAGACACTAGGTACTTCAGGAAAGAACTAAAGATTGTGTGACTGCCATATGGCTGATTTACTGTTTAAATTGTTACCAGTTCTCCTAACCCACCTGCTACTTTCGTCGCTACATATTCATATCCTTTCAATCATTAATTCCTAAGCCAGGATTTTGTGATCTAGGTGAGGCCTGGAAGAAAACAGCTTTCCTAAAAAAGAGAAGGAGGCAGAGGACATGGGGAGAGGGATCTGTCATGGAAAGGTGTCATAGGGTTCTGCTTGGTTACAAATTCATACAAGCTTGGATGTGCTACCTATATTCCATGAGCATGAGTTTTATCATGTAGAAATCAAGTTAAATATCAATCTCTTTATCTTCTTGGAAGAATTAAATAAATGGCTTAGGGTATATAATTAAAAATATAGTTTTTTGGAGTTCCCGTTGTGGCACAGTGGTTAACGAATCCAACTAGGAACCATGAGGTTGTGGTTTCGATCCCTGCCCTTGCTCAGTGGGTTAAGGATCTGGCGTTGCCGTGAGCTGTGGTGTAGGTCAAAGATGCGGCTCGGATCCCACATTGCTGTGGCTCTGGCATAGGCCAGTGGCTACAGCTCAGATTAGACCCCTGGCCTGGGAACCTCCATATGCCGCAGGAAAAAGGCAAAAAGACAGATATATATATAGTTTTTATAGTCATCCAAATAAGAGTTTAAATCCTGCTTTGATTTCCCCATCTCTAAAATGGAATTTTATTGATATCACAGAGTTATTAGAAAATTCAAATATTGAAATAACTTTAAGTCACTTAATGTAGTTTCTGATACAGTAAGGACTTTAGAAACACTAACTTATTTTCTCTCAAAGTTTAGTCTTAAAAAGCTTTGAAGGGAAAGTTATTTTTATTAAAGAGAAGAGGGAGACATTTGTGGAGACAGGCCATCACTTGATACGCTGGAGAAACTGAAGTATCTATATTATGAGAATTTTGGAAACAATAGGTGATAAGGTAAATTATATGAAATCTGATTAATATAGGGCTCTTTTTTAAAACTGTTAAAATCCTGATTATACACAATATTTTTAACGTTATTAAAGAGTTTGAAGCTATTCCACAGAGAATGAGGTATTTAAAGATTTCATCAAGAGTTATATGACCAGATTTTTTGGCTGGAGGATAGATTTGATAGATTCCAGATTAACGCAATGTTTTTAATAGAATACCATTGTAGTCTACCAAAAGTGATGAGGGGGTACATAAGGCAGAGTAAGGGGTATGAAAATAAGGAAAATATTCTACTAGAGTAATTTAAATATTAGAGCAGTAGGACAAAGTAGGATTAAGAGACAGGGAGAAATTATGGAAGACTTTTAGGACTTGAGTAATTCAGTATCCTTCTCTTTTCACCCCTACCCAATGAAAAAGAAGAATTGTTGATATTGTGAGAAGATAATGAGATCATAATATTAAATAAAACAAAGGAGAAATAAGCTGGAAAGCAAGATGAAGAATTGCTAAAGAAATGGATACTTGTAGAACTTCTAGTAGACACTTAGACGGCCATTCTGTAGAGCTCACTAAATAGGTTTGGCAGTGGCGAAACTGTTTAAGCTATGGAAGTTGAGGACACAGCTCAGGGTTGAAAGTGTATAATGAAAAGAGGTAGAGGATGAAACCCTGAGATGTAGATAAGAAAATGTACATAGAAGACTTATATTATCTTAATATCATCATTAAGTTGACTACAAAAAGGAAAAACTGCTAGTATATATTAAACATATACTATAAGGCTAGAACACACTTAGTATTTTAACAAACTGATTTCATTTGCTTATGGCAAACCTCTTATGAGATAAGCAGTATTTACCTCCACTTTTTAATCAAAGTTTCTGCTCAAAGAGAGTAAAGAATTCGGCCAAGTCCCAGTAGGCACATGAAAAGATACTCAACATCACTAATTATTAGAGAAATGCAAATCAAAACTACAATGAGGTATCACCTCACACTAGCCAGAATGGCTGTAGTTAATAAGTATACAAATCAAAAATGCTGGAGAGGGTGTGGGGGAAGGGGAACCCTCCTATACTTAGTGGGAATGTTGGTGATAATGCTAACGTATGATCCATCAACCCACTTCTGGGCATATATTTGGACAACACCATAATTCAAAAAGACACATGCACACCTATGTCCACAGCAGCACTATTCACAATAGCAGAGATATGGAAACAGCTTAAATGTCCATTGACAGATGAATGGATTAAGAACGTGTAGTACATATATGTACTGAAATACTACACAGCCATAAAGGAAAAAAACAAAATAAGACCATTTGCAGCAACATGAATCCAACTAGAAATTCTCATACTAAGTGAAGTAAGTCAGAAAGAGGACAAATAGCATGTGGTATCATCTACATGTGGAATCTAAAATATGGCACAAATAAACCTAGGAAAAACAGACTTACAGACATAGAGAACAGACCTATGGTTGCCGAGGGGGAGGAGGAGGGGGTGGGATGGACTGGGAGTTTGGGGTTAGTAGATGAAAACTATTACATTTAGAATGAATAAGCAACAAGGTCCCACTGCATAGTATAGGCAACTATGTCCAATCTCCTGGGATAGACCATGATGAAAAATAGTATTTTTAAAAAAAGAGTGTAGATATTTGTATTACTGAGTCACTGCTGTACAGCATTGTAAATCAACTATGCTCTAATTTAAAAAAGAAAAATTGGGGAGCTAGCGATGGTAAATAGCATAGGTGAATAAAAAAAAAAATTGGCCAAGTCACATGACCAATGAACAGGTGAGCCTGAAGTCATATATTTTCCAATTTCACAATCTACACTCCTTCAACAATATCAAGTTGTTGAACCACTTCCAAGGACCACAGTCCTAATGGAATGCATTCTCTCTAACTCTGCTTTTCTACATCCCAGAAGACCAACAAACGGTCAGTTTTGTATTAAAAGTATAAAAAGAAATATGTCTAGTAATCACTATTTGTTTTTAAAGTAAGAAAAAATTAAAATATGGAAAAAAATTATTTACAATTGTTGTAAATACATAATATTTTGTAACTACATACGTCTATTTCCAAATGGACATTATGTCATTGTGTCTGAATTAATTTATAAAGAAGATATTATTATTATTCTCTATAGATAAGAAAACAAGCTGAAATAGTTTTAAGTAACTTTCTTAGGGGTACATAGATATAAATAAGAAGAATTTAAGTTCCATATGATCAAAGCCCATGTTTATCACACTATAATATCCTTTAACACTATTTTTAAACATTCACCAAGAAAGAAACAAAATAGAGCTAAAACTATCAACATAGAGGGAGCTGGCAAGCTTAATGCGGAGGAAAAAAGTGCCGAACACACACATCATTGTTCCAAGTATATAAAATTTAAAAGCAAGCAAGATGGTATGATGATCTATTTTGCCTACAACTATATGTAAATAAGACATGAAAATCAAGGTCTGAGAAGTGTATAAATACCAAATTCTGGATTATAATTACTTCTGGGGAGACGGAGAAGGCTATTAATGGGGAGCAGGACCAAGAGGATTTCATTTGCATAAACTGTTATTCATCAAGCTAGCAGGGGGCACACATCTTTCAGTTAAATAAAGAAGAAAGTAGCTATAGGGAACAGGAATCTTAATATGCTCAAAATTTGAGAAACTTGTCCATTGCCCATGAAACATTAAGCATTCCTACTTCCATTAATATCCCCAACATCTTCTCAGTGTTTCAGTTAGCTTACAGAGCTTAGTATACTCAAATGATTTCCAAGGTCTCATATAAATGAACAACAGTAGTTCAGTCTCCATGGAAAATGAAGCTACTAAGACTTCTCTTAATGGTTATAGGTATAATCGAAAAATATAAAATCTTTTAAGTCTATGGAAGTATAACAACTCTCAAATAATTACAATAATTCCTATTTAATTATATTGACTTTTCATATTTTAAGAGAGGCAGGTTTGCTTTTTACAGGACTAGATGCTCTTGGAGGAAAGCATATTTAACTTCAAGTGAGAGATTCCAACAACCAGTCCTACACCATGAGATTTCTTAAACAGTTCTGGGTACATGCCAGTATGTATCTGCAGATGCACATTAGAAAAGAATCTTAAAATTTTCATCCTACTTCTTTTATCTGGTAACGTATTTAAAGATTCACAAAACGATTCAGTCTAAATACATTTCTAGTCTTGAGACAATTTAGACTTACTTCATTATGTCTCAATTTCTTTTACTCAATAAAAAACTGCACACTCTCAGGTCTCTTAAGATTGTTGAGCTATTGAAAAGAATGATTTGACCCATAAGTAACTCCTTAAGAAGGTTTATTACAAAAATATGGTTTATTGTATGAAGTGATGAATGAATAAATACCAAAACCAAAATAAATGATATATTCACTATAACATTTGATTAACAGATTAAAAACACAGACTCTTTTTATGGACTTTATCAAGTTTTAGCCTCATTATTGCTCAAAAGTACTTAATTAAAAACTTCTAAATAGATATATATTTTAAATGATCAGATCATGATTCTAATGCACAAGTACATATTGTGTAGATATGCGGATATGCATACGTATACAAATATTTTACAACTTTAATACAAGTGTATGCTATATTTCACATTATTAACATACAACTTGCTGAATTTTTGCAAACTAGCACAGCTATGTCACCCACACTCAGATCAAAAAACAGTACATTACCAGGAGCCCAGAGGCCCTGTGTTCTCCCTTCCATCCTTCACCACATGCAAAGATAGCTACCGTCCCGTGGGCTAACATCCTAAATTAGTGTCGCCTGGTTTTTCACACAACCAATTTAAAACCAAATTATACTTCTGTAGAATTCTCCAGATAGAAAACCATTTTAGAAATAAGTTTGGATAAACTTTTTTATGTACACTTTCCATTCTTTGACCCTAGTTCAATGCAAAATGTAACTGTTATACTTTCATTTAATATGGCATAAGATATAAGTTATTTTTATATGAATATTTTGGAAATATTTTTTTCTATCCAAAACTGGGTCTCACAGCAGGATATTAATGTTTTGGTAAGTTCTTTTGTAAAATATTTGTTTTCATGGAATTATTGCATAAGGCAATCAACTTTGCTTCTTCATAAGGAGTTTTATCTTTAAACTTGCGACTGTAATTTCCTGGAAAAGATTGTATCATAGATATTTGTCCTATGAAGTTAAAGAGGCACTTATAAAGAAAATACAACCAATATTTTGGTTGTAGGGAGTGGGTGTGGGGATCTTCTGAACAAAGTGATACTTCACTGAAATATACAAGTTTAAATTAAAAAATAATTGATCTAAAATAGGGATTAATTTATAAGAATAACTTAAGATCTAGAATGACTTCTTGGTGCAGAATTGTCAGATGAAAAACTCTTGGCTAGTATAAGACCCAGTAATAATTACATTTGAAAAAATAATACAAATGAATGATACAAAGAAAAATAGGTATATGGAAAGAAAAACAGATACGTGGAAGGAAAAACAAGTATATGGGAAAAAACTGAGTTGGGGTGCAAAGGTGTAAATGCAGAGAACACGTCTTTCTTCCAATTCAGTAAACATTGACTTGAACATTTTTTTCAAAAATATTCATTGACATGGGAAATAACCATTGATATGGGCTACGGGTTAAAATCTAACTTGGTGTCAAGAATCTAATGAGCTTTGTCTTCAATGGTTAGAATGAATGGTCTCTTGGAACCATATAAGCTTGTTAGAGACTATTTTAATTTTGGGGATTTTGCAAGGCAATTGTTACACACAGTCATCATTAATAATTAATGTTATAAACTTTATCTTATCTCCCTGGATAAACTGACAGATGATGTATGATGAATTTAAACTTATATCTCCAGCCAAAATTTATTTTCTAAATTCCAGGCCCATTGGCCCACATTTGTATTTGATGTTTATACTTGTGTATCTCAGGCAAATTCATAGATGAACTTAATTTTCTTTCTCTAAATTTGATTTTCCTTTTTCTCCTCTGTGTAGGAAATGATACCATCATCCCTCATCTACTCATTCCAGTAACTGAGATATCATCTTTTCTACTTAAATGATTATCTATTTTCTGAAAAACTCAAGTTTCGTCTCTAGGCAAGATATTGTTTCTGCAATACAAACACATCAACTTCATAATTCAGCTTGGTTATATCTCACTCTGAGATAAATGAATTCTTAATACTCCCCCCAAATCTAATCTTCTCCAGTCCTTCCTTATGGTGGTAAAATGACACCACTCTATCCCATCCACTTATGTCTAAAGCCTTTGGCTTCAAACCACTTTTCTACCTCATAATTATATGCTGTATCCATCTGCTTTTTTCTCTCTTCATTGTCAATAATAAAGTTCAAACTATCATCATCTCTTTCTTAGGCTATTGAAACAGTCTTATAGGTGAGCTCCCTATATCCACTCTGCTGCTGACTAATCCATATGAAATACAAAATGAGATCATCTAAAAGAGTCTTTTAAAAAATGCCAATGTCATCATATTGTTTACCGGCATAAAAGTGTTCAATGTTTTTGTGCTCTTTCCCCTTTACTTCATTATACTCTAGCCACTCTGGCCAACTCCCTGCTTCCTCCTACTTTAAAACTTTATTCTTCCTCTGTCAGGATTATTTTTTTTCCCAAACATTGGCTTAACTGACTCATTTTTTAGGCTGGATATTCTACTTTACCAATTTGAAAACTAGGATAGTTCCTTCTGCCACTGATTCTTGCAATGCTCAGTAACATTCCTTTATAGCTGACAAAAATGAGAATTAAAAATACGCTATTGCAATTATTTAGGTAATGTCTAACTCTTCCACTATAACATAAGATTCACTACAGCAAAGCCCATATTTGTTTCATTTGCCTTTCACTTATCACAGGTATGTTGTGTAGCACTGTGATTGCCACATAGGATACCAAATATTTGCTGAATGATTGGATACATGCATCAATACACAATGCATGTTTGTATTAAAGGATCTGACTCTTTAAGTTTGAATTATGCTCTACGATAGACTTGAACAGATAGACTAAGCTGCCTGCCTTTGAACAAATGATTCATTTATTTTTGATCTTTGGCTAAGGTATATTAAGCTTCTTTCTAAAAATCTGCCCTACTTGTTTATGTCCCAGGAATTTGTCTCCCTAGATTGTCAAACCTGTACTGGTCAGTAGACTTTGACCTATTGTTATTCACATGGGACATTCTGCTCTGGCTTTGTGTCCAAACTCATTTATTCTTAATTAGAGAAGTTTTGTTATATCCACAACTTTAGCTATGCTCTGACCTACCTGAATTCTCTGTTGTCCAAAACAGAACACCAATTAACTGCTATTAATTCTAATAACTTTAGCTGTTGTTTTAACTTTTCTTTCTCCAGGAAGACTTTCCTCAGCCCTGTGAGAATTTTCTTAGCTGACTGCTAAATTTTTAGTATTTTAAGGCTGATATATTCAAATTTGGTGTAGAGGTAACTGCCAGAGATGTTGAAAAACCCTTGATGGCTTTATTTAACTTCTGGTTTGTTAGAGTGTGATCTATTTCTGTACTCTCACTGGTTAAGCAGTCTCTTTCCTTCTTAATTAAAAGTGTGAAAATCTCAGTTGCTAAAGATGCTTATCAATATTTTTTTCAATTTAATAGGTTCACAAGTATTGCTTAACAGCAGATAATGTTTTCTGTTTTTTTTTTTTTTAAGAAAAAGAGTAGTTTTTCTCCTGACTTGTTTTGTTTATTTTTTTTTTTCAAATATACTTTTCTTGCGTTCCCTATGAGTTGTAAAGAGAGAGGCACTGGATCTAATAGTTGAGAGCACAAGCTTTCATTTCTTACACCCTGGGGATTTAGTATCATGTTTTATACTTACTTGTTTGTAGATAGCCAAATTACTTAAGCTCCTTAAATCTCAATATCTTTATTTATTAAATGAAAATACTAAAAACAAGTATAATGCCTCCATCATAGGAATACTGTGAGATTTGATTAAATGACAGAACATTGAAAGAACTTACCTCATACAGTGCTTCAACACAGGGTTAAATGTTAGTTTCTTTTACTGATTAAACTCACTGCAAACTACTGCCATGTTTTATGCTGCTGTATAATGGGCATATAGGCACAAAGCACTCAGAAAATAGGTGTATGAAAAATGCTTGGAGTTCCCATTGTGGCACAGTGGAAATGAATCCAACTAGGAACCATGAGGTTGTGGGTTCGATCCCTGGCCTCTCTCAGTGGGTTAAGGATCTGGCGTTGCCGGGAGTTGTAGTGTAGTTCACAGACGCGGCTCGGATCTGGCATTGCTGTGACTGTGGTGTAGGCAGGCAGCTGTAGCTCCGATTTGACCCCTAGCCTGGGAACCTCCATATGCCACAGGTGTGACCCTAAAAAGAAAAAAAAATGCTTATTGATTGATAAATTCAACTAGATTTTATTTTTGAGCCTTTGTTTTATCAAGGTTTAATGACTCAGAATATATTATTTCAGAAATATGCTATCATTCAGATTTGAGAGAGTGATAAAAGATTTCCACACAGGAGTTCCCGTCGTGGCGCAGTGGTTAACGAACCCGACTAGGAACCATGAGGTTGCGGGTTCGGTCCCTGCCCATGCTCAGTGGGTTAACGATCCGGCGTTGCCGTGAGCTGTGGTGTAGGTTGCAGACGCGGCTCGGATCCCGCGTTGCTGTGGCTCTGGCGTAGGCCGGTGGCTACAGCTCCGATTCAACCCCTAGCCTGGGAACCTCCATATGCCGCGGGAGCGGCCCAAGAAATAGCAACAACAAAAAAAGACAAAAGACAAAAAAAACAAAAGATTTCCACACAAAACAAAAGCTAAAAGCATATAGTACTACTAAATGGACCTTACAAGAAATGTTGAGGAGACTTCTCTAAGTGAAAAGGCAAGGCTACAACTAGAAATATAAAAATTATGAAAGGAAAAATCTCATTGGTAGGACAAATATACAGTAAAGGTAGCAAATAAACTTTTTATAAAGCTGAGAGTATGGTTAAATGACAAAAGTAATAAAATCATCTACATCCACAATGAGAAAAGGGATACACAAAACTAAAAGACATGAAATATGACGTCAAAAACATTAAATATGTGGCACAGTGGAAATGCAAGGCCATTAGATGCATTTGAAATTTAGGGGTCATCAATTTAAAATAATCATGTATATACAGATTAGAATATATATCCAAACCTAAAAATCTATAGTAGATATGCAAAAAAAAAAAGGAGAAAGAAATCCAAATGTAACACTAAAGTAATCATTAGATCACAGGGAAACAGAAAAAGAAAGGGAAAAAAGAACTATAAAAAATAATCCCATATAGCAAAGATGACCAAAAACATTTATCAGATAAATTAAGTAAACACCTTAAATAAATAAATTCTAAAACACGTACTTTCAGATTTATATACTATTTTCTTTGATATTTTCATCAGACTATGGGCCTTATATTCAACCTACTTACTTTCCTATGACAGAGAAATATGTGAGGACTGAATAATACATCTTATCATGACCTCTTCAAGAGTGAAACACAGTATTAATCACATTGATTAATGTATTTTTAAAGAAAATCCCTTGAATTCATTTTTCTCACATAGTCATAAATTAATTTTTCCCCACTGGTTCATTATATCAGTCAATATGCTTTGTGATATAGATATACCAAGTGGATGACTTGCTCAGCTTTGTGTAATATCTGTGGCCATACTTTAATTAAAATTAAGTGGCACATAAAAGGATAACCCTATTTGTACTGTAAAACAAACCCTATTAAGTGGCACAGAAAAGGACAACCCTTTTTGTACTGTATATTCTGTCAGTATATTATAAAATAAAAAAATGAATGAACACTGATTCATTAGGAAAATAATATGTTTAATTAAGACAACAAACAAGTGTTACCATGGTCATGGAGATTTCATGCCACTGTCAGTGAATCTAAATACCTGCTAGCAATTGAATATCTTGGATAAGTTCTGTGATAAAGAAATATCTCTGTATTTTCTTAAAATATAATCCCTAAACAATTAACAAATGGTATTAAGTATATATTCATCAACAATTACATTACATGTAAATGGACTGAATGGTCAAATCAAAGACAAAGTGGCTGAATGGATAAACAAAACCAAGATTCATAAAAATGCTGCCTATAAGAAACTCACTTGAGATCTACAGATAAACACAAATTGAAAATGAGAGAATGGAAAAAGGAATTCCAGGCAAAGGAAAACAAAAATAAGACAGAGTAGCAATACCCATATCAGACAAAGCAGACTTTAAAATGAAGACTATACTAAGAGGCAAAGAAGGATATTACATAATGTTCAAGGGATTGATACAAAGAGATGTAACAATGCAAATATATATGCACCCAACATAGAAGCACCTAAATACATAAAGCAAATGTGAAAAATCATAAAGAAAGAAATTGACAGTAATACAAAAGTAATCAGGTACTTTAAGGCCCCACTTCCATCAATAGACAGATCATTCAGAAAGAAAACCAATAAGGAAACAGTGATCTTAAGCGACGTGTTAGGTATACGGCCTTAATTGATACATAAAGAACATTCATATTATACATGAACATTTTTAAGAGAGTAAATCCTAAGAGTTCTCATCATAAGGAAAAACTAATTTTTTTCTTTTATTTTGTATCTATTTATAAAAGATAATGGATCTTCACTAAACATTACAGTAATCATTTCATCAAGTATTTAATTCAAATCATTATGCTGTATGCCTTAAACCTATACAGTGCTGTATATCAACTATATCTCTTTAAAACTGGAAGTAAAAAAGGAAAAGAAAAAAACCATCTCCCGCTAGGAAAGCCATTTGTAGAAATACAAGGGTTACTTTAAAATAACATGAACATCTTTTTATATATTTATTTATTTTTGTCTTTTTTTTTGTCTTTGTAGGGCTGCACCTGCGGCATATGGAGGTTCTCAGGCTAGGGGTCAACTTGGAGCTGTAGCCTCTGGCCTACACCACAGCCACAGAAACACGGGATCCGAGCCAAGTCTTCGACCTACACCACAGCTCAGGGCAACGCTGGATCCTTAACTCACTGAGCGAGGCAAGGCACCGAACCTGCATCCTCATGGATGGTAGTCAGGTTTGTTAACCACTGAGCCATGATGGGAACTCCAAACATCTTTTTAAAGTGCTGATTCTTATTTAAATTATCACTCGCTCGATGCTAAGAAGAAAAAAAAATCAGGGTTTTAAAGTAATTTAAGTATCGAACATAACAGGAACCTATTCTGGGATGGTGAAATATCTAATCTTAGTTCAAATTCCAATTAAATGACTTTATTATGTATATGTTATTAACTACTCAATGATAGATTTTTATTGTGCATAAAAATATCAATTGTATATGACATCAAATAATAGATTTGATTATAGGTAATAGATTTTATTACACATACACTCTCAAATAATGACTTACAGATATTGAAATTTGTGTGAGGCATTTTCCTAAGTATTTTACATGATTTGTCAAGTCTAGTGACCCCATCACCAACCTTCCAATGCTTTGTTTTCACTCAGTGATGCTCTAATAACCTGAGACTTATACAGTAATTTAATATACTGATACTCATTTATAAACACATAGAAGGCTAAAAAAATAAGTTAAATGACAATTGGGTTTACACTCATATTGCCTTCAGCTTCCAACTCAAAAGTAGTGTAGATAGAATATACAGGTTTTGATAACCTGGACCTCTGTATTGTGCAGCCCTAGGCAACATCATCTGGGATCACTTCCCCTCTGTCTAAAGAATTTCTTTGCCATTGAATTTGATGGCAATGAATTTGCTTAGTTTTCTTTATCTGAAAATGTTTAGCTTGTATTTTGGAGAGACATTTTGTTAGGTATGGAATTCTAGATTGACATTTTTTCCCTTTTCTCTTTGTACTCCAAAGATGCTATTCTTTAAAAACGTAGGTTCTATGTAGGAGATTAGATAGATGTTATAAATGACCTTGAAGTTTCTGGCTTGAAAAAAAATCAGTGTATGTGGACACATAAACTGAGACTGACTAAGAAAATAACAATAAATGCAAGAAAATAAAGAATTCTAAAATTGGTCAATCTTACTTCATTCTTTTGAATCCCTTGGCTCTCTTTCTCACATTTACTGAGTGCATCTTAATTGAAATATCTCTTCAAATGGTTTTGAGTACATTCATATCCTTTGCCTCTTGCTTCTCTAACCATTTCTTCTCAGTTTCCTTTGACAGTGGAACATTTTTATTATCCTCCTTTAAAGACTAAAAGATAAGAAATCTCTCTCTTCTAATTTAATTTTCTCTTCCTAGGCATTTTCATCCACTCTAAGAACCTGACTACCATGTACAATGAATCCCAATTTATATCTTCAGGCAAAGTGTCTTTCCCATGCTCCAGATCCATGAACTGCTGTAATACTTTATATTACACTTGTGTAACAGACATCTCAAGCTCGAGCAGTTCACAATTGAACTTTTGGCTTTTCTCTGAAATTTAGTTCCACCAATCTTCCCTATCCTAGTTAATGGTATAAATCTTTACTCATCTGCTTGTACCAGAAATTAGATTTGATGTTTTATATTTTTTTCTTCCTCTGTAGCCACTAGTCCAATGATTTGTACTTGGTAGGTATATATTGAATCTATCTACTTCTTTCCTTGCTGCCATTAACATAATCCAAGTCACCATCGTACCTTGACTAAACTATTACAATAACCTCCTAAAAGTTTTTCCTGTGTAATTTGTATCAAATATCCTATCATATCACCTAGAAGGATATATATTTTAATGCAGATATCATATTATTTATGGGCTTAAAATTTCCCTGTATTTTCATACTACAGTTAGGGTGGTATTCAATTCTTCGATAAGGCATAGCAGGTCTGAATCATCAGGAATCTTGTCTTGTACATTCTTCCTTCATTCCCTACATTCCAATCACCTTGGATAGCCTCTCTCTTGGCCTAGAATGCGTTTTACCTGGACCTTGTCTTAATCAACTTCATCTCATCTTTGAGCTTATAGCTTAAAATTTATTTCCTCTGGGAAACATTCCTGACCACACTCCTACCCTTCCACTTTGTAGTCTAGGTACCCTGCAGTCAAGTGTCCTGTGATTCATTCTTACAATACCTCTACTTCTTGGGGGGAACATTTATGGTAATCATAATTAAATACTTAATCGTATAACTGACTCTCATGATGGCAGAGATTATACCTGTCTTTTTTTTTTTTTCTTCTTCATCTTCTTTTCTTCTTTTTAGGGCCACACCTACATAATATGCAAATACCCAGACTAGGAGCTGAGTCAGAGCTGGAGCTGCAACTTACACCACAGCCACAGCAATGCCAGATCCTTAACCCACTGGGCTAGGCCAGTGATCAAACCTGCATCCTCATGGACATTGTGTCAGGATCTTATCCCACTGAGCCACAACAGGAACTCCATCACTTGACTTTTTTAAATCTCTGTTATTTATCATTGTATTTGGCACATAGAGGGTGCCATTTTTTTAAAAGTCATAGATATATGACTTTTAAAAAGTTGTGATCATATTATCTATTAACAATATCTAATTCTTTAGGATGGAGAATCGGCAACTCTAATGGGGGTTGGCCTAATAAATCTGGGCTGCCTGCTTCGACTTTCATCCTTTGGCTATGGATTCTTACAGCTTTAATTTCTCTCCAAAATAGTCGTTCTTTCATTCCAGGATTTTTGCTCCCTTGGTTTACAACATCTGCACTAATTTTTAACTCTGCTTTGATCCCTCATGCATATCGCCCTGACAGCTTTCATTAAACTATGTATCCTGTTCTGACTTTGTGTCCAAACTCATTTTTAGTTAAGTGGGAGGATTTCATTTTCTCCATGATCCTACTTAAGTTCTGTCCCTCCTGAATTTATTTTTGTCTCAGATTCTCATCTTGTATCATAGCTTAAGACAGAACATTCATTAACCATTATTAATTTTAGTAAGTTTCAGCTTTTTTTTTTCTTTTTTTTATTCTGCTTTCCTGAAGAAGCTCAGTTCAGCATCAAAAGACTCTTCTTGTTGGTCCTTGTTGCTGTAGTGCCATGCTTCTTGAACTGTACATGATGTGGATCACCCGGTAAACTCTTTAAAAATACAAATTCCCATGCCTCACTCTGAGAAATTTTGATATATAAAATCTGGGGCAAAGCCCCCAAATTTGCATTTCTAGCCAACTCCTGGATCATGCTGATGTTAATAGTCTTGGAATCATACTTTGAGGAGGCACTATTTTAATAGTTTAAAACTAGTTTGTTAAAGTCTGGTGGACAGTGACTATCTGAGGTTGTTAAAACACCACGATTGCTTTAATTTTTCTTAGATCTGGTAATATGATCTAAGCTGCTTCCTTACTGTCACTATTGAAGCCATTAGACTCCTTCAATCACCCATAAAGTCTTCTATGCTTAAAGATTCTTTTTATAACAATCTAAGCTGCTTCCTTACTGTCACTATTGAAGCCATTAGACTCCTTCAATCACCCATAAAGTCTTCTATGCTTAAAGATTCTTTTTATAACAAACATGACTGTTTATGTTTTCTTTTATGAATATTTAAAAATATAGTTGTATTCTTCCACCTGTCATTGATTATAATCAATTTGCTTTACATTGGGAGATGTGCATTTCAGTGGTTGAATACACAATGTTTCAAGTGCTGTAGTGCGGGGTTTTGTCCTGGGTCTCCCATATATTAGCTATAAATTCAGTTTATTCAGGAATTCATGTCATGGCTCAGAGGTTAACAAACCTGACTAACATCCATGAGGATGCAGGTTCAATCTCTGGCCTTGCTCAGTGGGTTAAGGATCCAGCATTGCCATGAAATGTGGTGAAGGTCGCAGATAGCCTGGATCCCATGTTGCTGTGGCTCCGGCGCTGGCTGGCGGCTATAGGTCCGATTAGACCTGGAACCTCCACATGCCAAGGGTGTGGCCCTAAAAAGACGAAAATACAAAACAAACAAACAAACAAACAAAAAACCCCCTCAGTTTATTCATATTTAAAATTAGAAAGATAATAATAGCCCCTTTAATAGTATCTATCTCATAGGAATGTAGCATTGGCTGGTTGAATTAAAGAATTTGGAAAATATGGCATTTTCCTACCAACAGGAGTGCAAAAAATTACTAAAGTTGGCACTTTGTTTTATGCTTCTTTTTCCTCAGTAGAATTCAGCATAAACCAGACATAAATCAATGTTCAATAAAAAGTTCTCTCTTGGTGTTTAAATATCTCCATGATCCGACTGACTCCATTTCTCCCTTCTAATTTCTCCCTCCAAAATGTGAGTCTCCTTTTTCAAGTTCCACCCTTTCGTAGAGCCTTCTCTAACTATTCATCTCCATGGGAAACACTTTCCCTTTTTGGTTTCATGATCATTGTGACTTTCCCGCTTTCCTCTGTTTTATAATCCTCTGTACATGCAATAATTTTTCTCTATTTATTTCAAGCGCCTTGATTGTGGAGGCTGTGCTTTCATTTTATGTCTGTCCCCCACAGAGACTCTTCATCATGGCACTCCAAAGACAGTAAGTGATCTCATAGCAAAAAGTTTTGAATAATGGCTTTTACAACAGTGATGTAAAACTTAACGCATTTCACTTGAAGGAACATTAAAAAGTGTAACCCAATGGCAAACAGTCCATGCCTTGTCTTAATAATGACATAGTTTACTAAAAATATAATATTTTTTAAAAGACATTTAATATTTTGGTAATACAGCTTGTGGATAAAATACAAGGTGGACATCATTTTAATGACAATATTATGGAGTGGCGTTTTATTGAAATTATATTTTTCTCACTGCTCATTCAAAAAAAAAAAGAGCAGTTCGTTTTCAAATTCAAGGGGCAGGGTAAAAAACAGCAGGAACTCAGGCAATCCAGCAATCCATCTCTCTTGAGAGGAATAAAACACTCTTCCACTCTGTACTGGCTGGCACAGCTCTTCACCAACAATCCCCCATTTAGATATAAAAACAAACTGGCCTTTGTGTTTTGTTTATGCTGTCACTAGGGCATGATTCTCAAAGCACTTCAGCGACACAAAAATAATGTTGCGGTCTCTTACAGGAATAGCTAAAAAATATTCACTAAAAGTGCTACTCAAAGAGCACATTTATCTCTGTTGGTTTCCGCATTGTGTGACAACAAAGATATTAAACAAAATTCCTTACTTTGTCAAGATCTTGAATATTTTCTCATTTTATATAATTCCAGGTAAAATCCTGAATCGTGGAATATTTACCACGTATGTATGGGAGAAGCGATATCAATTTACTGATATGAGAGTCCTCCTTACCTCTCCCCTTCCCAGTATTTAAATTTCTAACCTAATAGGGAGAAATGTGAACAGCCAGATGCAACAATGTTATGAATGGACTGATATAAAAACATAAGTACCACATTCAGAGGACGCAGAAAGGATAGATTGGGATAGTTTCCCTGCGGAGGTAGAGAAGAAGAAGGTCAGGAAAGCTTTCATTCACCTTATCCAGATGGATAAGGTGGCAGACCGAGGAATTATTCCCGGCAGAGGGAGCCACATAAAAGAACCACTAAAGAATGACACCGCTTGTTTCATCCGTTTAAAGAATGGTAGAGAATGATGCATAATTCAAAGTGGAAGAGAGAGAAGGCATTATTTCCTATTTCTTGAATATCAAAATTTGATATCCAAGTCCAATATGCTTCATGATCTGGTTTTGTGTCTTCTACACAACTTGAATTTACTCACAAAGAAGGTAGGTACTGAACAAATATTTACATAATGTATATGCAAATAATTAACTTTTCCTGAGTATCCATATGTAACAAATTTTGCCAAGGTTTATGGAGAATAAAAACAAACAAGTATAACTACAAAATAAACACAAAAGCAAAAGTGGCCAAGGTCTCATAGTTAACTAAGAAATACGACAATTAATTGTAAATCAAAAAAGAAAGAAATGTAGAAGTGTTTGAAAGTTAAGAATATGTATTGTTTTCATCTCTGCACCGACTCTGTTCATTCCTATACTAATGTTTTGGGTTTCTAATATTTTCCCTTCCCTGCCCTCCTGAAGACTTTAATTTCTTTCTTTTACACATCCTGATTACACCTATCTCAAAGAGAGGAGAGGGAAGAGAAATGATAATGATTAAAAGTCTTGTTTTTGCCAAGCATTCTAAGTACTTTATTTAAAACATCTTATTTCGGAGTTCCCATCGTAGCTCTGTGGTTAATGACTCCGACTAGGAACCACGAGATTGTGTGTTCGATCCCTGGCCTTAGCTCAGTGGGTTAAGGATCCGGCATTGCCGTGAGCTGTGGTGTGGGTCACAGACGCGGCTCGGATCCCACGTTGCTGTGGCTCTAGCTCTGGTGTAGGCTGGCAGCTACAGTTCTGATTAGATCCCTAGCCTGGGAACCTCCATATGCCGAGGGAGTGGCCTTAGAAAAGGCAAAAATAAAATAAATAAATAAATAAATAAATAAAATATCTTATTTCATCTTCATGAGGAAAATAGAAATTGCCTCCTTGTTTCACTTCTATAAGAACAGCCACATACGATTCAAAGAAGTTAAGTAATATTCCCAAGAAAACATAAACTGAGTGGAGGAGCTAAGAGATTAGCCCAGCCCCATCACTTTTCTCCCCAAAATTCAGCTCCTTTGTTAGTGTTTTTCAGGGATCTTTCTCTTAAGATAACAACTTCTACTGTCCTTTCCTTTCTCTGAATTCCTATCATCAGCCCCTCACACTCTAGCATTTAACTTTTTTCTAATATTTCTTTAGGGTAATTTCATGCCTTCACACAGATTATGAGCTCTTTGGTGGGTAGAACCACATTTTATGTTTGTTTGAATCATCCATTAAACTCCAAACAGTGCTGATGACATAGCAAGTGCCCTGAAATATCTGGGGACGGATTAGGCTGCATTTTGAGGAGTTTTATCCCTCATTTCACTTCAATATAACTCTCTTCTCCCCAGGATGAATCATCAACTGTTGCCAGTACTCAGAGGGGAGTTATAAATGGGTATTTTCTGATACGTAGTGTATTTTCAGAGTCAATTTTTGTAGATCCTAACAAAGAGTATCTGTATTACCCTGTAGTTTTACTACGAATGCTCTGTGAACCTACACAAGCTACCTCCTTTCCATATATTTTGTGAAGGTTAAATTGATTATGTATATAAATGAATGTTTAAACTCTAGAGTAATGAAATATAGGCATATGATTACAATATTTAAGGAAATAATCTACTTATATTTCTTAGTTCCTACTAAATTCATCTCTGAGCCAATATGATGATTGAATTGACGTCCCTGTTTCAAAAGAAAAAAAAAATCAATGCCCATAAATATTTTAATTGGCTTGCTAGGGAAAATTGCCCAACTTAGGTCACAAAGCACATTAATAAGTGGAACATTGGAAATTTCATACCATAGTAGAGAATCTGGGATGTACTGAGGGGTAAGAGAGATGAGCACTAATGCTGCCTGACCTTATTGCTAGAACAAGGTGATAAACCAGGAGGTAACACGATGACATGGTTTAAGCAAAATAAAAGATAAACCGATGCCATTTTTTAAATGACACCTTTTCATTTTTTAAAATGTAAAAAGGAACCAGTCAGCACATACATATCATGTGCATCAAGGTGTGTAAAAATTCAAAATTTGTCAAATCCAGCACTTAAAAATGGTAGAATATTATCAGTTCTACTAGCAATAAGTAATAAAAATTATTGGAACAAAATAAAGAATTCGAGGTAAATGCTCCTTCCAAACCTCTGCCATAGACTGGTGGAAAGCTGCTGTTAGAAGCTGTGTCTGCAGGGAAAACGCAGGGTCCCTGTGGCAACAACCCTCAGCTGACTGAGAATAAAGGTCCAGCCTTTAATTTGCTGCAAAGGAGCCTTCTTTAAGTTTGAATCAGGGTCATGGTTCCTTGGGAAAGAGGCAGAACTGATTTGCTAGGATTTTTTAACATAAAAGAAATTTAACAAGCAGCTTCAGAGAGAGAGTTGGAGAGAAGAGTTTATGGAGAAGTAGGAGATTTGCCCTGCTTCCACTCCTTTGTTAGGTGGTGGTAGGGGTAGCAGAGGTGGACAGAAAACCCTCCCTTAAGATTTGTAAGTGACTTTGAATGTGGGATGCTGGCTCTCCTTCCTGCTTGCAGGTTACTGAGCAGCTGAATACCAGATACTTCCAGAGCTGTCAGGGCCTGGGAACTGGATGGCTGGAGATGGCCAAGAGGCACAGACAGGAAGAAGAGAACAAAGCTCACCTACCATTGTTTCCTGTAGGATGCTGCAATGCACAGAGAGAACAGTGAGTTTCCTGTTGGACTAGGTAGTCAAAGACCACAGTGAAGAGCTCTAATCTAGGGATCAGTCTTTTAAGATGTATCCTACTGGAATGAAGAGATAGTATCACGGAGGTGGGACCAGCTCTCTGAGATAAGAAGGGGATATGGCTTCCTATCCATAAGGCTGCCCATCTCAGGAAGCTGAGGGGAGGAGGGGGGACTCACTGACTCCTAAACATCATCTGTTTGTCCCTTAGAGGTAGCAAAAGGCATCAGCTGGATATGACAAACGCTAATGACCAACCAGATGCAGGCCTTAGCAGCAAGAACCATGCATATTGTACAAGTCTTTGATATACTAAAATTGCAGCTAGAAAAAAATCTCAGAAGCATGATGAGAAAAATGCCACCTTTTCCCTGATTCATGAATACAATGTAACCTGACACTAGCTGGTGTGCTCTGTTGGTGCATATATTTGTGGTCCTTCTAAAAAGTACCAATATTCATTCCATGTGAATTGTTGTCAGAAGTCAGACACCTAGTTTCACTTGTAAAAGAAAAAAATGTATATTTATTTTTGAAATATTTTATCTTGTTGGTTTGAGCTCAGTGTGATAACTGTTGCAATAACTTTGAATACTGATGCTGTTCTCCAAAGTATTAGCTGCTGCATTAGAAAATGGCAAGTTGTTATATTTTACTTTAATTTTCCTGTGTTTGCACTGAATTGTGTGAAATATGATTTAAGCTGCCACTTTCATTGTATAAACCTGAAACTACAGCTCTGATATCAAACCAAACTAGTAAAGCACAGATGGAAAAAATAGAAATGTGGTCAAAGGCGGTAAATAATAAATAAAATCCTAACACATCAAATGAATTAAAAGAATGCAAAACAGAAGCAGACTCACAGACATAGAGAACAGACTTGTGGTTGCCAAGGGGGAGGGAGGAGGGACTGAGACTAACTGAGAGTTTGAGGTTAACAGACGTAAACTACTACATTTAGAATGGATTAGCAAAGAGGTCCCGCTGTATAGACAACTCTAGCTGGTCTCTTGAGATAGATCATGATGAAAGATAATATAAGAAAAGAAATGTATGTACATGTATTACTGGCTCATTTTGATGTATAGCATAAATGTGCAAAACAGTGTAAATCAACCATACTTTAATTTAAAAAAAAAGAAAAAAAAATACTCTTTTGGGTGGAAGGACAGGCTGATATTAAGATATTAATTGATATTAATTATTATAACACTGTAGTGAAGACAGATTTAATGTGGACTTTGGAGAGGGGAGAACAATTAAGCTGAGTGAGAGAGGGGCGTGCAGCCACTAGACTCACTCAATAGATGAAGTGAGTGCTATTAACACCAGCTCAGGGCAGCACTCAAGTGTGAAATAACAGATCTGCACAAGTCATGGGTCTATGGAGGTATTTCAAAATCAGATGGATCAAGGAATGTTGAAGTAGCAAATAGTAAGGTGTAAATCTAAAATGTAAGAATCTTACCAATGTTCTTAGCATATTTTCTGAGAAAATATACATGAATATGAGAATGTAACAAGGATGCTACAAATAAAATTAGTTTTAAGTGAAATATTAGGAAAAAACCTATGTAACCATGAGAGATGGCCAAATTATATAAGGTATAATATTATAAGATGGTTTTGAAAAATTTGTGACATGAAAAGCTTCAAAATTACACAATATAAGATGAAGTAAAAGATAGAATATTAAAACTTAGGTACATGACTTCAAAGTATCTCAAGTTGTTAACAAAAGCTTACATATGAGGTATGAGATTGAGTTATTTCTTATTCTCAATTTTTCAAAATGTGTGCATTTTAAAATTAAAGGGCTCCATAATTATTTCCTCTGTTATAATCATCTTTTTATTGTTAGTCCTTTGTGCCATAGGAGGAACACTGAATGGCTTGGTTATACTCTTATAGGTATCAGTAGAGCTGGAATTCGAATTTAAATTCCTTTAGGTTCTTTTCACTGCAACACATACAGAAATATTCTCGCCTCATCATTTCTGAGAAAGAAAGTCGCCCATCATTTCAAATGTTCGTGAAAATTTCTAAGCAATTTAAATGTTATTGACTGATAAGTGACTCAGTAATTAACATGCAAATATATATATTAGAATTTCATATTCTTTCCATGCCAAGCTACTGCTCAGAATGATAATTTAGCATTAGTATGATAGCAGAAAGTCATAGAAGGAAATTTAAAAGCAGATTATATTATCTACATATGGAAAAATAAACTTCAAAGTAATCACTGAATCAATATTACATAGCAGTTAATATTTTTCTATAAGGCATTATGCTGAGTAATCTGTTGAGGCTTAAACATATACAAGACATATATTGCCTAAGTGAGGTTACATAATCTCACTTAGGGAGTATATGTGAAAAATAAATGTAACCGTAAAGACTTAAATTAAAAATTAAGAACATAAGACAGAGTTACTTTTTTTACCATATATCCTGTTATGCCTTTTAATGTAGTACCATGTATGTATTACTTATTCAACATTTACATGACATATTTAAATAATATTAAAGGGCAATTGTAGCAACAACAACAAAAAAAGAATATAAGACAAAGGAGAAAATTAAAATGTATCATCTACTATATAATAGGCACTGATAGGCACTTGCTATGTGTCATCTCATTAGTTCTTGGAACAGTAGGATGTACAAAGCATCTGATAAGGCAGGACCAAGAAGAAGAGAAGGCGCTTCTCTAATGAACTTAATGTCATCTAGGAAGAAGTTCTTTTTAGAGTCATTTTGTTTGTCCTTAGTAACTTAACTGATTCCCTGGGGGAAAGATAATAATAGGACCTTTTACGACCTGCTAAATTTTGGTCCACTTCCCATAAGAGTGGGTCACTGAGTAAATTTTCCAAGAGGTTATTTGGGATTAGGGAAGTCTCCTTTTGTGATTTAACATTACTGAAATCTCTTTAAAGGATTTCTGCTTCTGATTCTGTTGTTGGTAGGAAAGAATATCAGAAGCTTCAGCACCATGGGTTTAGAGATTCCTGAGGAAAGGCTGAGGCTGGCAGCCTTTCTTGTCCTGGCCACTGTAGGACAGTGGACGTTGTAGGAACAGTAGCTGAGCTTCTAAATGACAGAATCGTTTAAGCCCACAGTGTGCAGGAATCTGTTCAGATAGGACATTCCTATCCCTATGCAAAATCATCAGTTCAAAATGTGCAAGGGATCCAGGTTTTCATAGCAGCTCCATGTGTGCTGATAGAAAGCAATGGACGGACTTCCTGGTTTTCCCTCTGCCTGGGATTTGGAAGCAGTTAAGACTATGTAAGATGGAATGATCCTCTGGGAATCTTTAGCAATGGGAGTGAGGATGGAGAGGACCTCAAGAGGGAGGCATTGGACTTCTTGCTAATATGGGCATGCCAAGTTCCGAGTTATGTAAAAAAATAAAAGAGACGTGGTGGCATTTGAGTTCCAGTTGTTTCTAATTTTTTTATCATGAGAAAAAGGCTCAGAAAAGATACACAGCTTGCCTAGGGAGTCACAACTAGTAACACGCGAAGCTAGAATTCAAACCAATTCTATTTGACACTAATCTTCTATCCTCTATAGACAAATGCCACATTATATATTTTCCAGATGAAATTATACATCTAGCAAGACTTAGCAACTTATTATTCATTAATAATTAGTAAAATGTTTTCTTAAACTCCGGATGAATGCCATTATGCAATTCTGGGAGAAAAATAAAGCTCATGTTTGCTTTATGAAAAGTTCACAGTCATTTTATTTTATTCCTCATTGAGTCTCAGGCACCAAATTCCCTGTGCCTTCCTGGATTTTCTCTTATTGAATCAACAAAATTATTGTTTTAATGAAATGAAAATAAAAAGTCATGAGATTTTCTTACATTAGCCATGCTTGAAAAATAAAACAATGGCTTTTAATATCTATTCAATAATTCATTCTAATATAATTGATGAGGAGCTCAATTTATTAAACATCTAAAATAATTTAATTGTGCAACAGAAATAACAATAGGGAGAGTCTGCCAAAATCTACTATAATAAATAGTCTTTAATGGCACTGAAGGATACACTAGGGCAACAATGCTTTTTCCATTATTCCCGAAAGTGCCAAGTACAAAAATGAGCATATATTTGGTGCTAAACAAATTACTTTTGATTGATGACAGCTGCCAAGTCCTGGGCAAACTGTAGCATTTAAGAGAGTACATGGAATTGCCAAAAATCATACAAGAAAAAAGTTATACAGATATTAAAGTTTTTAAGCGACAAAGGAGAGAAGTTACCTCGTAAATACAATGGTGTGACTTTACGCTTACAACTTCTAATTCAGGAAATATTATAAGTAGATAACTTGACAGGGATAGATTTTTTTTTAAATAAAATGCCTAGTCTAGGCATTTGTTTTTTCAATGCCTAGACTAGAATCTGCATAGTGAACATTACAGGGAGCTGCTCATGAATATTTGTTGAATAAACTATTACTTAAATATGCTGTACTTTTATTTATGCTCATATTTGTTGGATATTAGAAATATTATCCTGTATTTAAAAGTTGAGTGAAAAATACAAATAAAGGCTTCACAACAAATAACTGGAGATAGACTTGAGTAGCATGAGGTCGGGGCTGTTCACAGAGAAATGGAATTTTCTGAGAGATCTCTTATCCTGGTAACTCTGGCTTCCACATTAGCTACTTAGAAGTTGTCCACTAGCCCGAACTGCCTTTCACTCAGCAGTGCTATCTCTTCCAGCTCTTCTTTAAACAGCATTGATATTCTGCAGTTTCCTTTTTATGTGTTTACTTGTAAACTTTCCTGTAATTTATCTTTTCTCAAGTTCCTTAGGCATCCAAGAGCTGAAAAATTCTCCACAGTTACTTCCTCAAATTTTCTCCTCTTCCTTGTTTCTATATTCTGATTTTAGAGCACCACTTACACATTTTACATTTTTCCATTCTGTTTCATCACTGGCTCCATAGTCCATCTTCACTGCCATAATTTGCACTTTTTTTTTTCCTTTCTGTGATGTTTGTTTGATAATAATTTCTTTGGATCCCAAAGTTAGCTGGGTCAATTCTACTGAACTACTCTTTAAGTTTATAATTTCAATCATAATATGTTTCATTTCTATTATTCTTTTTCAAAACAACTTTTATTTTCATAGTCTCTGGTTCATTGCTCATATTTTCTGTTTTGTTTTTTCAAATATATTTTTAGTAGTTGGAATAACGCCCATTCTCCCCCTCCCAGGATGCCCATAATCTAATCCTCAGAACCTGCAAATATGTTATATTGCATGGCGAAAGGGGATTTGCAGACATGAGCAAGGTAGTGGCCTTGACATGGTAAGGTTATCTTGGATTATCTAGATGGTCCCAATCCAATCATATGCTCGCTCTCTTTTTTTTTTTCTTGTCTTTTTTGCTATTTCTTGGGCCGCTCCAGTGGCATATGGAGGTTCCCAGGCTAGGGGTTGAATCGGAGCTGCAGCCACGGGCCTACGCCAGAGCCACAGCAACGCTGGATCCGAGCCGCGTCTGCAACCTACACCACAGCTCACGGCAACACCGGATGTTAACCCACTGAGCAAGGGCAGGGATCGAACCCGCAACCTCATGGTTCCTAGTCAGATTCATTAACCACTGCGCCACGGCGGGAACTCCTCATATGCTCTCTTAAAAGCAGAAAAGGAAGGAAGACAATAGGTCAGAGAGATAAAATGTGAAAAGAACTTAGCCAGAGAGATAAAATGTGTAAAGGACTTAGCCCACTGTTGCTGGCTGTGAAAAAAATAAGGAAGGGACCACAAACCAGGAAATGTAGCAGCCTCTGGAAACTGGAACAACTTTTAGCTTATAGTCAGCAAGAAAAGAGGGGCCCCAGTCCTACAACCACAGGGAATTCAACTCAGTCAGTAATTTGAGCAGAAAAGTGACTCTGCCCTAGAGCCTCTGGAAAGTAACATGGTCTGTCATCCTTAACTTTAGTCCAATGAGAGCTGTACTAGGCTTCTGTTCTACAGAACTATAAAATAACAAATTCACATTGTTTTAAACCACAAGTTTGTGATTTGTTAGCAGCAATAAAAAATTAATATGGATTTTAGTACTAGAATTGAAATGTTTCTGTAACAAATATCTAAAAATTTGGAATTAATTTTGGTATCATGTAGAGGGTATAGGCTAGAAAAATTTTATGAAGCATGAAAGAAAAAGCCTAGATTTCTTTGAATAGACAGAAGAAATATGAAAAGCCTTGGAGAAACTGAGCAGCATTACAGAGAAATTCAAAATTGCCTCAGGAAAAATATAAATGATCATGAACAAGCTATAAATAGAAATATGAATTTTAAGGATGCTGCTTGTGAGGGCTTAGAAGGATATGAGAATACCTTATTGGAAATCAAGGAAAAGGGATTTTTGTTATACGGACATCTTGGCAGGATTGTGTCATGCAGTTATGTGGAAAGTGGAGCTTGTAAGAGATGAACTTGGATATTTAGCTGAGGAGATTTCCAAATAAAGTGTTGAGTGTGCAGACTGATTTCTTTCTCCTTAGAGTAAAAAGCAAGAGGAGAGGGATAGACTGATAGAGGAACTGCTATGCTCAGCTTACCTACATGGCAAAATGTTAAAATTAAGATATTTAATTTTAATTTTAAGAAATTACTTTTCTAAACTCTTTCAGAAAGATCAAAACATCAGAATAATCAGTAACAAGAAAGACTAGAAAAATAAAGGAAGTGATTATAAATGCCATCAGTCATCTCAGCAGAAGCCAAAAGTAGAAAAGAGATTTTTTTTTTTTTTTTTGTCTTTTTGCCATTTCTTGGGCCGCTCCCGCGGCATAAGGAGGTTCCCAGGCTAGGGGTCTAATCAGAGCTGTAGCCACCGGCCTACGCCAGAGCCACAGCAACACCAGATCCAAGCCGTGTCTGCAACCTACACCACAGCTCATGGCAATGCCAGATCCTTGACCCACTGAGCAAGGGCAGGGATCGAAACCACAACCTCATGGTTCCTAGTCGGATTCTTTAACCACTGAGCCACGATGGGAACTCAAGAAAAGAGATTTTCTTGGAAAGATCTGTGCGTGAGTCTCTTACCTAATGGACTGAATCCTTGTGACATCCGTGGAAAACCCACAGGGAGATAAGATGTGAGGTCTCAACCTGCCATTGTTGGCTTTGAAATTTTTAAAAAAAGGACCCAATGCTAAGGCATGTGGCAGCATCTGAAAACTGGGAGGAACCCTCAACTTAGAGCCAACAACAAAACAAAGAGCTCAGTCCTACAACCACAATAGCCCAAATGCACAAGAAACTCATTTGATTTTCCCCTAGAGCCTCCAGAATGAATTCTATCTCGCCTATACATTGATTTTAATCTAGTGACACTTGTACTACCTGTGTTGTTTTATGACACTAAGTGTGTGGTCATTTGTTAGGGCAGCAATAGAAAAGTCATTTTACTTTTGATTTTAGAATTTTAAACATACTTCTTTTCCAAATCTGATCATTCCAATACAGCAGGTCTTTGTAAGTCTTTATTTTCTGTCATGTTTTTCTTCAGCCTTCTTTCAGGTATATTTTATTCTTATACCTTTGTACTTTTAAAACTGGTAACTAGTTAGTTTAGATATTTTTCTTGGAAACAGTGAAATTGGATTCACACTGCAAATTATTTATTTTGCTTTTACTCACTAACTGTGACTCAGGTACAACTCTAAATTATTGGATGGAGTTTGCTGGGTCACAAGGGTAAATTCTACCACCAAACATCAGTGAAAACTGCCCAACTGTTCTGAGTTCTAAAGGTAGATCTGTGTCCCTCTGCCCAGTGCATGTTTCTTTGATGCACCTTCTTGGTGGTAGGTTTATTTTTTATAGACCCTTATTCTTAGTGTGTTGTCCTTAAGGATCCTGGTTCTCCTAAAAGAGACACTTCTGACAGAATCCAACTAATATTAGCCCTTTGCTTCATCTTCTGTCCCAGCTTTGCCCTTACCTGACCCTTGAGTTGAGTTGAGTTTCTGTTTTCACTTTGATTTTATCCTCTCTGTATTCTTAGCTTTCTTAGATTTTTTTTTTACCATCTCAGAAAAGAATTTTAAAAGACATATTTTATCATCATATTTTTTTAGAGTTTTTCATTTAACAGCTGCCAGAAAAGAAACACTCCATAATTTTTAACCCTACTCAAATTTATTTTTTAAAAAAGTAATGCATTTTGTTGCCAGTACAAGGGATTTATTAACTTAAGAAATACTGTTACCAAAGTGACATTTTCCCCACTCGACTCCTTAATACATTTAACAAGTCCAATTCCTAATAGAACTAATGCCAAGGAAAATAAGTAGTAGACCACAGACAATATGTTTCACATTTTAAACCCCTACTTTCTAAATATATACATATATATATTTGTTTAATTTTTTTGTCTTTTGTCTTTTTTAGGGCTGAAACTGCAGCATATGGAGGTTCCCAGGCTAGGGGTCTAATTGGAGCTGTAGCCCCTGGCCTACGCCACAGCCACAGCAATGTGGGATCCGAGCTGCATCTGCAACCTACACCACAGCTCATGGCAACGCTGGATCCTTAACCCACTGAGGGAGGCCAGGGATTGAACCCACAACCTCATGGTTCCTAGTTGGATTTGTCTGCTGTGCCACAACGGGAACTCCCTAAAAATATATTGATAGCACTATATAAAGACTCTCTTTCAGACTTCGAATGTAAGAAAAAAATAGTCTGAGAATCAAATTCTGTGGAATTCAAATTCTTTGTACTCATTTTATGTTATCAGTAGTGTACTGTTTTTACATTAAAAAAAAAACTAAGCTCAAATCTATATTTAGAAAGTATATTTACTCCTGGTTTATAAAGATACATTTCCTTGATCATATTTACTAGCAGTCTTGATCCACTCAAAAGGAATCCAAGCCTGTCCTTCCATAGCAAGAGATTACATTATGCTGTAATCATTTGTCTACGTATTTTTTTTAAAAAAATAGACTGAATGCATCTTGAAAAGAGAAACCCTGTCTACTAAAAGCATTGTAGTAGGCCAGAATTCAGCACTGAATTTAGGTATTGAATACATATTTGATGAATTTAATCTATGAGTAAGTATGTTTAGTAAAATATAAGTTTATAATTCTGCATATATATATATAACCTTTTAACTAAGATTAAGAAAAATTGTTTTAGTATATAGTATTGTGGGAGTCCCCATTGTGGCTCAGCAGGTTACAAACCCGACTAGTATCCATGAGGATGGGTGTTCAATCCCTGGCCTTGGTCAGTGGGTTAAGGCTCCAGCATTGCCCTGAGCTGTGGTACATATAGGCTGTAGACAGGGCTCAGATCACAGCATTGCTGCAGTTGTGGCACAGGCTGGCAGCTGCAGCTCTAAGTCAATCCCTAGCCTAAGAACTTCCATATGCCACGTGGTGCGGCTGTAAAAAGCAAAAAACAAACAAGCAAACAAATTTCAAAACAGTATTGCAGGCCAGCATTAGTGAAAGACATCACTCCAAATGATGAAACTTGTACACTATGCAGCATTCCCCTTCTTTCTTTCTCTTCCTTTTTACCACCTCATTCACACATTTCATTGCACAGTGCATGAATGAGGATTTAGATTTTGAAATAAAAGTAATTTTATTTTACCTGAAGCATTGTTTAAAAGATAATCATTCCCAATGGAAGAAAATACTTACATGCTTAAAGCATTTAAATAAAAGGTTTCCAGAGCTGATTTTTAAGTAATTTGCATTACTTACTTTAAAAAAACTTTACATTACCAAACAAACAAATCCCAAACAAAAGTTTTGAGAATTTGGAGTCATGTATAGAAGGAGTACAAGTTTCATCTTCTCATATATATTTTCCAAATTTATACAGCTATATTTTATTTTTAAAATGTTCGACTAAAAATGATATTTAAATATCAGCCCCATGTGCTTCTATTTTTATACTAATCTTTCCATAGTAATCACTCCTTCTAAAGTAATAAATACATTTAATGGAATTAGGACACCATCTTCACATTTTTATTTATTTAACTTCCTATGTCCTTTAAGATATGTGAAGGGGGCCCCCTTTGATATTTCAGATGCAAAATAGAGAAAGCAAACTCATTCTGTTCTCCAAAAAAAAGTTTATATTCCCTTTCTGTAAGTTTTGAAATTTTTCCCTTTTTGCTGTGAGAATAAACTTAAAACCCTCTCTGCTCTTTCTTTATTCCTTTTATCTAATCTGTCATAAAGAACTGTCATATCTATTTGCTTTTGTTATAGGCTTCAAGTCCCCTTCAAGGAGATTAAACCCAAAGCCTCTGGCCCTGTCTCATTCCCCCACCTTGAACAACCTGGTAAGGAAGGAATACTGCCCATTCCCCACCCCGCCTCTGTATAACCTGTTCCCATGCAAATAAGGTATCCTGACCAAGACCAATCAGATCAAATTGGGTCTCCACTTAGGTCTGCCTTGTGGGATAAGAAGACTACTGCAGAGTGAGTTGGGCCCTCTTTAACCTGCGTGAATGTGAGTCTTCTTTCTCTCTCTCTGAAAATGTACTTTTGATTTAATAAATTTGTAAAATGTCTGCCATTCCAATGCTTTAATATGGCGAGACAGGGACAGAGAGAACTGCGATTCCATCACTTTCATGCCTTCTAGCAGTAACATGCCTCTCTATTTCCATGGCCCCTATTAGAATAGGACATCATTTCTTGCCTTGACAAGAATAGATAATGTTCAAAGATCCCTTCTAATTCTGGTATTTTATTGTCTTTTTTTTTTTTTTTTTTTGGCTGCACCCACAGCATGTGGACCCTCTCAGGCCAGGGATCAAATCTGAGCCATAGCTGTAACCTATGCCACAGCTGCAGCAACACCAGATCCTTAACCTACTGCTTAAAAAAAACTTTACATTAACCTACTGCACTGGGGTGGGGGTTGAACACATTGTGGATTCTTATACTCATTTCCAATAGTAATAATACAATCTAATAGTTTTCAGTGAGAGGACATCGGAGATGAAGCTGGAACAATAACTTAGTATTAGCCATTAAAATATGTCCATAATCTTTACCTGTTCTGGCTACTTTTATTTTATTTTCCTCAAATGCTCTTCATTCCAACCATTCACCCTAGCACATATCTATAGCATATCTCACATTTTCTTCAGTATTCACATCACAACGCATTCCCTTCTCAGAAAATTCTCAGAAAATTCTCAAACTTCGGTTAACTCTTATCTTTTCCAGGTAGCTTACACAGTGATAGGAAACCCAAACTTAAGTGTTAGTTAGGCCTCAGCTGGTTACCAGCTATACAATTTTAACCAGCTTCAGGTTTCTCAATGTAAAAAGAGATTAACAATAGTAACAAGGATATTATTTTTGCTTCATGAAATTGTAAGGATTGTACGCAATAAAGTATATAACGTGTTTAGTAGACTGCCTGTGTTATAAAGTAAATAGTATTATTATTGCTATTATACTATTATTGATTCCATTCCATGACATGTCTCATTACTCCATCCCTTATTTGATAACTCATTCCAACCTCTCTTAACTCAGCAATATTGTGCACTACACTATTCAGTATTAATTGTCCTTTAATTGCTTTATGTATTACACAGAGATTTACTTGTATGGGTATTTTCCAAGAGGGCACTGAGAGAAGAACATTTAATAGGGAGTCATCAAACAAGTTACCATATGCTTTGATATTTTTTAAATTGAGAAATTTACAAAAAGATAAAACACAGCAAATAATCATTGAGTGTTTATAATGAATTGGAAATTTTCTCAATTCTTAGTAACTATAAACGTTTGAATATTCTATTACATACAATTTTGCCATATATTTTTATTCTTTAAAACTAAAATACACACATATAAACACACATACCCCAAGTAAACAGCTTACCTTAAGACTTCTGAATGTAGCTTCAGAAACCATCCAAAGCAGATATCTACAAATTGATAATTATGAAATTTCAGTCAGTTAGCTTGAAGATAAAGATGCTTTTATTTTTAGCAATGCTCTTTAATATTTTCTACAAAAATTAATAGCATTTTCTTCCTCTAGAAGTTTTTATTTGTTGCCTGACTACTAACAATTTGGACTATTCATAAAATATGTTTTAAAAATTAGTAAACACTTTTAAGCTGAAAGAATTTCACTTTTACATTGTTTGCAAAACCTATTGATGGGTTATATCCCAAGTACCATTTTATTTAGCAGTATTGAATTGCATTAAAATTGACATTTTTAATAAAACTATCATGAGGATACAGCTGAATTTGGCCCATTTTATGATACCAAACACTAGGGAGCATCTGTCTATATCACATAACCATACATATACCATATGTATATGTGTCTATATGTATATCCCCTATGTGTGCATACATATTGATTGATAGATAAAATGGTAATACACACACACACAAATACACACACATACATAAATTTAAGGGAAAAACACAGGTAGACCTAAATCATTTGACAGAGGAAACCAAGCATTTGAGTGCAATCAAATGGATCAAATGCAATATAGCCTAAGTGTTAGGATAAACTGCTATCTGGTGATATTAACAATAACAGCAACAAAAGTTACATTTTGAGTTTTGTCCTTTATGGAACACTTTTTCACATTTTCATTCAGGTCTTCAGTAACCCGCATGATCACAAACAAGTGTGCTCCTTCCCCAATACTATTAAGGTAAGCTTGATTTGAATGAATACAGAGTTAGTTACATAGGAAGCTTGTTCCCTCAAATTCACATTCTGAGAAATGTAAGAAAAACCTACAGATTTCAAAACCAATCTTACAGATACCATAGATGAAACCATTGTGGGCAGGGAAGAATTGAGAGGGTGGAAATAACACATAGACACTACTGTATAAAATAGATGAATGACAACAACCTGCTACATAGCACAGGAAAATCTACTCAATAGTTTGTAATAACATATATGGGGAAAAAAACAATGGATATCTTTATATGTATGACTGATTCCCTTTGCTGTACACCTGAAACCAATACAACACTGTAAATCTGGAGTTCCCACCATGGATCAGCAGAAATGAATCTGACTAGCATCCATGAGGATAGAGGTTTGATCCCTGGCCTCACTCAGTGGGTTAAGGATCCTGCATTGCCATGAAATGTGCTGTAAGTTGCAGACTCAGCTTGAATCTGGCGTTGTTGTGGCTGTGGTGTAGGCCAGCAGCTATAGCTCTGTTTTGACCCCTAGCCTGGGAACCTCCATATGCCTTGGGTATGTCCCTAAAAAAAAAGACCAAAAAAAAAAAAAAAACAAAAAAACCATTGTAAACCAACTATAATCCAATAAAGTAAAATAAAATACATACTATGTCATTTTACCTCATTAATACAAAATCTTTCTTTTCATATGGCTGAAGCTCTTCCTTTTGATCTGATCTCAATCACCTCTTCCTCAGAATGATGCATATACTAATCAACTAATGATTTAATACCTAGCTATAGGTATATTAAATGTTATGAAGAAGACTCATACAGTACCTTGAATGTAATGGGGATCCTGATTTAGTCAGGAGGGATTAGGGGAGACATCCATGAGGAATACAATTTAAACTGAGAGTTATCAGGCAAAGATAGAACAGGAACAGGAGATAGGGGCTATTTTTGAAGGACAAGCAGGTGCAAAGTGCTGAGGCAAGAAGGAATGCAGCACCTTGGAGGAAGGAAGGTCATAAGGCTAAAACACAGAGCTGAGAATAGGCCTTTGCCAACAGCCATCAAGAAAATGGGGACTTTGGTCCTACACTCATAAGAAATTAAATTCTGCCAACACCAGTGAGCTTGGAAGAAGACCTCAAGCCCTTCAGAAGAGCCCTCAGCCCTACAGCTGAATTACAGCCTGTTGAGACCCTGAGCAGAAAACCCAGCTGAACTCCACCCAGACTTCTCTTCTACGAAACTTTGGAATACAAAATGAGCGTTGTTTTAAGCCACAAAATTGTGGTGATTTGTTATACAGCTGTAGAAAATTAATGCCCATGATTAAACCTAGGGAGCCAGTTAACACAGCCTGTATTGTTAAAGACTTAACTGTATTGAATAAGGTAGCAGATTTGGGAACGTGAGACGAGAGGCTGATGAAAACAAGCCCAGGAGAATGCAGACTTTTAAAGAATGAACAGAGGAAAATGAACCAGCAGTGAAACTGAGGAGAAACAAAGAAATGCAGGAAAATCCAAGAGAGTATGGCATTACAGAACACAAGAGGAAGAAGGATCTGTACAAGGGGGTTGGGGTTGGGTGGGGGTTGCTGACTGGTCAAGACAGTGGAGGCTGCAGAGAGCAAGTCAGATAAGGATGGAAGCATGTTCTCTGGATTCAGTAAGATAAAGGAAGCTGTTATAGGCTTTCCTCTGAGTGGAGTTGGCATTTAGAACCCCCTTTTTTGATTAAGAGGGAAAGCCATGTGCTGGGCTGGAGAGAAAATTTTTTCCAGACATACTTTGACTACTCAATATTTTCATACAGGAGAATTATAGACCTCTTCCTCAAGAATTGGACACACTTTGTTTTTTACAGCAGATTTAAAAAGTAAATCATTTGAAATATTGTTTTGTCACAAAATATAACTTCCAGGATTAACAATTTCTTAAGTAACAAGGCAAAATAACATTTGATTCGTACTCTAAAGAAAATTTAATCTCTCAAGATGAATAATAGTAGAAGGAAGAGAAGAGTGGAGAGCACGATTTCCAAATATCAGTTACTTTGATCATTTAATGTTGCTACTCTAAGGGAAAACTGTGCTTTTTCCCCCTAAGAGAATATGAAATCAGATGCAGAAACCAAAATATGTGCAGACAATAAATAAATCAATAAGTATCCACTTTGTAATAGAGTACAATTGAGAAGACACAGAGATAATTACATTTATAGTCTTTTATGCTGCTTTATTCTCCTAATGATGTTGCTTTTGGGTACTCTTGTTCCAGAACTTCACTTTGGTGACTCATTTTATGGAAAGCACAAATAACAATGGCCAATTCTCCCCTTATCCCACGTAAGATAGTAAAATAACAAAATTCATACTGCCCTTAAGTTGTTCCTAATACAGGGGGGGAAGATTTGTCTCCAACGGAACCCTTAGGAAAGGAGAGGAAAGTTTACCCCAGGATCTCTGACATACACTCTGCATAGGAGCGGAACCATATTCAATGGTCCAACCTGAATTGAGTTTTAAATTTTCAGTTTTGAATGATCAAGACAGATACCCAATGAGATAGAAACCCAAATGTGAGAATGCAGTGTTAGCGTGTCTTCTGGTAGCTTACACAAAACCTCTCCACATCTGAATTTGTCCTTTGTCTCATCTGAGACCTTTTGTCCCAGACATGGTTGTGGGTTCATCTGTTTCTGGCACTTTACCCATCTATTCAAAGACAGCCTAAGAGACCTAATCCAGTCATTGCTTATATCCCAAGATTATCATCCCTTTTACAGGTCACTTCATTTCAAGATCTTGAGTTTGTTTTGCATCCAATTTATTTTCAGATATTTGACTTCCCCTTTCAGCTGCTTATGGATGAGATAGATCTCTGCTAATAGAAGCAACCTTGCTAGTAAGCATGTGATTGCTGTCTAGTGTAAGACAAAGCCCGATTCATAAATGAGTCATCCATTTTCATAAAAAAAGAGACGTCTATCATCCTTGAATAAGATTCTTTAAAAAAGAAAGTGTAGACCTTCAGTGTGATCAGACATTCCAGGAAACACATCACATCTTCTTGCTCAATGAGCCCTGAACCTCTAACCAAAACAAAAGTCTTGACTAGAGTACCTTGACTTTTCCTTAAAGTCCTTCTATGTTTTAATTTGTGGAATTTTGAGATGAACCTTAAAGTGAGTCTTGACTTTTTTTTCAAAAAAGACACTCTATAAAAATATGAAAAAAGGACAAAATGAGAAAAAAAATTCAAATTTTATTTTATACATTGGATATCCTAGAGTCATACCAGAGTTTTCCATAGTATTGACAATGAAATAAATTCTTGGTTAAATGTTTCAGATCTTTCATCTCAAACATTATAAATCCCTAATGGCTTTAAACTTCAAAGCTCAATCATTCAAATGATTCTTTTCCCTTTTTCCAGCTGGGATGTGCACCCCAGTATATCTATCATCTTTCTTGTATGACTTTCTTACACAGAGATAGGAAGCTTCTAACAGTCATCTTGTCCAATCCTAACTTCTTATATTTTCCCAAACTATAGTTTTGTCTTAGGCTGTACTCATTGTGTATAAGTACTCTCCATTGATTTCCAATTACTTGAAGTTCTGGTATCGTTGAATAAACTGATTGTTTTGGTGAGCAGTACCACCACAGAGTGCAGAACATCTCTTTCATATCCCTGTATTGATGAGCTATTGTTCCCAAAGTAGGTAGCTTTTAAGCTTTGTAGGACCACAGTCTAGAATACAATTCAAAATATGGACTACACTATGGTCCAAAGCCTTTTCAGGAGAAATATACATGGTCCAAAAGATTTTAGGAATTCAGACTAAATTCTACCCTCAAACACCTTATATTTGCTCCAAGAACTACAGCGACTTTAAGGGAGATCTATATCTCTAGCTAAGATGAGTCCTCATAACAATGGCAGAAGCGGGAACCAGAACTAAATTGCTTTGAACTATGTTTGTCTATGAAAATATTTCATCATCCAGCCAATGTGCATCCTGTTTTACTTTGTACTTATATTTTGATGTCAATGGGAATCCTACTTTCGTGATCAACTTCTTCGTTTAAAAAGATATTTCATTTCTGCTACCAACTTTGAGGATTTTCTGTATTGGATCCTAAAGTAACTGCCTCACAGTTAGAAATAGGAAAACAACTTTCATGACTTAACTCTAAAATACCTTACAAAGAATGCCTTAAGTGACAGCAAACTTCTTGGATGATGTACTTTTAATTAAGGTCCAGTCCCTGGCCGTTGATGTTTAGGACATTGGAAAGCTTGCTAAAATCAGTCTCGGAGTTCCCAATGTAGTTCAGTGGTTAAGGAATCTGACTAGCACCCATGAGGATGTGGGTTTGATCCCTGGACTCACTCAGTGGGTTAAGGATCCAGCATTGCTGTGAACTATGGTGTAGGTCGCAAAAGTGGCTCAGATCCTGTGTTGCTATGGCTGTGGCTGTGGCCAATGGGTACAGCTGCGGCCAATGGCTACAGCTGCAATTGGACCCCTAGCCTCTGAACCTCCATATGCCAAGAGTGTGGCCCTAAAAAGGCTAAAAAAAAAAAAAATCAGTCTCTGAAGGCTTGCTCTATATTTCCTTTCTCCACAACTAATTATACTTTTAGATGTTTCTACACATCCAAATGACACCAAATAAGTAGCTTCTAAATTATAAATTTCCTTGTAGAATTCTTTTAAATGGCAGGTGAAAAAAGGTAAGGAGTGTTAAATTCTTACTCATTTTTAAAAATGAAAAGTAACACAGAGAAGGAACTGTTAAATAATTCAAAACAAACAGATGGGGAACTGAGTACTAAGTAGACTTTTTGCAGGATACGTTGAATCAATCTGACATATTTTACTTAATGAACTTAATCTTTATAATAAAAATAATAGCTGCTTTTGAGAAACTATTATTTATTAAGCTTTTAACATATCTTATTAGTTTTTTAAATCTTGTGAAATAGAAATTGTATTTCCATGTGAAGGTATAGTTTCAACTATTTGCTTTAATCAATAAAATAGGTACTCAAGAATTACCTGAATGTCAATCAAAAATAGTTTCTAACAGGGAAGTAATCCTATTACTATGTCATCAAATACATGGCTCTTTTGACTATTAAATGGACATTTCCCCACTACCACTGTTTAATGTTAAAAGAAAGGAAAAGATAAGTTGTTGAAAAGCTTATATTTTCTAGGTAGTGACAATAAAAATCCCGTGAAAAGAAACATGCTGTACTACCTTAGGGATTTTTTGTTTGTATTTCTTGTTTGTATTTTTTCATTTTTGAAAAAAATCTAAGGAACTGTACATGTTTAAAACAGCATACTCAAACAAGCCTTCTATTGTTGATCCATAAAAGATATTTTGGAAGGAAAAATAAGACTCACTATACTCCAGGTTAATAAAGTCTTTGTTTTTTCACATTAATATAATCTTTAATACAATCTTTGTGTGTAAAATTGAGCAAAAAGGAAGTTCAGCAAATTAATATTTTTAAAGTGATCAAAAAGGCAGGGATCAGCAAATTTTTAGGCAAAGAGCATTTAGTAAACATTCTATGCCTAGTGGACCAACAGGTGTCTATGACAACTACTCAACTCTACCATAGTGATGGGCAAGTGATCCCACTGCCTGGGACCTACGTTAGCCCAAGGAAGTCTTGTGGAAGATAGACACTGTTCTAGGATCTCAGGGACCCTGCGGGGCAGACCCTACCCTCACTCTTTCCTTGTCTAGATTTGCAGACCCTGCACATGGTCTTTACTGTGCTGGGAAAGGGGTGTTTTCATGTAAGCTTAACCTGTTTCATGGTCTATAAGCTGTAACTCTAGAAAATATATACATATATATGTGTGGCTCTGTCCCAATAAAACTTTATTTATAAAAACAATACATGTGCTAGATAAGACTCATGCCCTATAGTTTGCTGACCCTGAAATAAGAGAATAATAAGATATAATCATAACATGGAAATGACGAAGCCAAGACACTTTTTTGTAATGTGTTAATGCCTTCTCATCATTTTGTCCAAATAACTAGTAGAAACATTCAAGTATAAACATTAGGTTCTGGGGCTACATCTTTAGTTCCTGGAAAAATAAGATAACTGCTCCTCTAATTCTTTTAAATGTCCTCAAATGAAATTCAAGACAAAAATTTTAATGATTCATAGTGAACTGAACTGTTAAAACCAACAGTATTTTCATATCTTCTTTCATGTAAAGAATTCTACAATCTGGCATCTTATGATGATTTGTAATACTGGAGCAGTAAACTGAGAACATCTGCAGGTAAACTTGAAGTTACTAGTTATACACGTATTTTTTTTTCCTTATTTACCCTTGCTAAAAACTCTCTAAAAGAGATAGTAGTATTAGTCACATTTTATAAGCTAGGAATCTTAAGTTTAAAGTGTAGTACAAGTGTTGCATAGCTGTAGGACCAGGATTTGAATAATGCAAATGCACCCAAAAATGTGTCAGTGAGACTCAGAGATCTCAAGAATGTCCCCTACTTTAGAGAGTTCCAGGAAGAAAAGAACTGTGCAGAAATCACTCCATCTGGAAATCCAAGAGTAACTAGTTGAATCCTGCAAAGTCAGTCTCAATCCAATTGTAAAGCAAGGGACCAGAACAGGGTAGGGAATAAAGATGTTGAAATAAAATGTGTAGACCATTGTTTTTAAACCGAAAACTTAAGAGGAGGCAGAAAAGGAGAAAAGTTAAAGATTTGTTTTGCTTTGTTCCATGTTTGTTTTTATGAAAGGAAGCTGATTGGACATTTTTCAAGTAAAAATGTATCTGAAGGAAAGCACCAATTTAAGATAAAAAAAACTGGAGATGAATAAATGACATTACTATATTTCACAGAAGACTCAGGGACCCCAAGTCACAAATCAGTAGAGGCTGCAAGTGATATCTTGTCTTGGCCCTGTCTTTTTTAAAAAGCAGCTTTATTTAGGTATAATTTGCATACTGTAAAATTTACCCATATTAAGTGCCCAATTTAAGAATTCTAGTATAATTATAAGGGCTTGCTCTTATCTTAAGTATCCAATATTTGACATAGCCATAAGAACTCTCGGTCTTATTTGTCTTAAAATATTATAGAACCTCACAACTTAATCATAATAGAAATATAAAACAAAAGAATAACAGAGAAATGTCCGTGCTACAAAGCCCAACGACATTACAGATCATCATGCAGAATAAGGCAAATGCCCTAAATATTTGTATTTGTAGCTTTCACAATAGATAAGCTATGCTGTATGACCTAAACTTTTGTTTTACACCATTAATATCTATCCAGATCTATAAATGACTAAAATAATTATACAGTAAGGTACTACTTACAGTACATTTTTGCCTTATATTGATCTCTAAGATTTGTTTTTGCTTGCTGGTTTTCTTTCAGCCATACTTCCCAGGGCAATTTTGTATCATTTCAAGTTGTCATTGTGATAATTCTTTGTGAACTGAGGTTGTTGATTCCGACAAATAACAAAACATCACGTAACTCTCTTCTCTGTAGTCTTTTGTGAAAGTCATGGATGTAGATATTTGCATACTTCTATTTCTAAATAATGATTTCTAGACTTACAACTCATTGCTTTACCTGGAATTGGGAAGAAAGGCTCTTAAAATGAGGTTAAAAAGTAAACAGTACAAAAATGAAGATGCTCCATGCTTTATTCATAATATACTGACATATGTTATTCCTCATCAGGATATCAGATTTAGAGAGTTTTTTTTTTTTCTTCAGGTTTTAGAACTTTTTATTTGATAATTTAAAAGATTGTACATTCCAATAGTTAAAATAATTGGAAAAACAACAAAAATCACTCCAATTAAACTGCATTTTACAGCCTGCAGAACACCTTGAACCAGCTTGATTTTTATTTTGTACTCAAAAATGTTATGGAGAAAAGTATCCTATAGCTAAAGCTCAACTACCCAAGCTTCTAGATAGTTATATTTCTTATCTAAAAATTTAAGATCTACACAAGGAAACCTGACTAAAGAAACATGCATTATATTAAAAACAACATGTAATTGAACTTTTTAATATAAAGTAGCTCTTCTTCGACCACAGTATGTAGTTATTAAAACAGATCTTGCCTCCACCTCTTTTTTTTTTTTGTCTTTTTGCCATTTCTTGGGCTGCTCCCGTGACATATGGAGATTCCCACGCTAGGGGTCTAATCTGAGCTGTAGCCACTGGCCTACACCACAGCCACAGCAATGTGGGATCCGAGCCGAGCTGTGTCTGCAACCTATACCACATCTGCAACCTACACCCCAGCTCATGGCAACACCAGATCCTTAACCCACTGAGCAAGGCTAGGGATCAAACCTGCAACTTCATGGTTCCTAGTCAGATTCGTTAACCACTGAGCCACGACAGGAACTCCTAAAAACACTCCTTAAGACTTACTTTGCTCTAATTTCTTTCTCAAAGACTTTAGTAATTTTGACTTAAAAAAAGGAAACCTGAACAGAAGTTTAAAAAAGTTTAAAAGTAGGAGAATATAAATATAATTTAAATATGATTTTATCAAAATGAAAGAAAATTCAACAATATATTGAGATGAGTTAAATGTGTGATTTCTATAAGTCATTTGACTGAGTGGGAAGGGGTGAAGTACTTTTTTGAAGTATAGACTTTATACCTTGAGTTTATTTGTTGGCTTAAAATTTTCACAAAAGTGGACAATCCATAGGGTTTTTTTCCTTCATATGAGAAGACTATTACCAACTTAAATGCATTTTCTATAATCATTATTCAACTATGCTTTGTCTTGTGAGATCCAAAATCTTCCTCCCACGGATGGCAGAGATACTGATAGATCCTTTTCTTCACTTAATCATCCAAAAATGAATTCTAGTTTTTGAAATTCTCCTGATACTATAATCATGACTGCCTTCTTAGAGTACCACTCCAATCACACTAAGCACACTCTTTAAAAAAAAAAAAAAATTATTGCAGTATAATTGACTTACAATGTTGTGTTAGTTTCAGGTGTACAGCAAAGCACACTACTTTAGAATCTTCCAGGCAACACTTTCAAATGTGATACTCCTTCTTTCAACAAGCCTCACTTTCCTAACCTAATTTTGAAAGAAAATCTCCATGTCTAATTAGTTTGTCTTCAACTCACTTCACTGATCAACTCAGCCCTATTACATCAGTCAAGAGATTATCTTACTTTCAATCCCCTTGCTTTGCAATTCCATGTTTTTGCTCATGATAATTCTCTTTACTTCCTGCAAACCAGTCTCAACCACTATTTCAAATTACATTCATATAGGTTGGGAAAGTCATGGTTTCTTTTTAAAAAACAAACAAAAATCTGGAAGTCTGAATTGATAATGTTAAATGAGTCAATGAGAGAAATAAAAAAGGAATGCACAATAAAATTTCATCAGTAACCAAAGAATTACAAATTTATGTTGAAGATAAAAATCGCTAACAAAAGTTTATTGAGCTCATTCTATTTGCCAGACACTTCTGAGTATTGCAAATAGAGTACTCACCAATGAGAACAAGTCAAACACACCTTTGTTCTCATTGGGCTTAAATTTTAGATCAGGGAGAAGTGCTAAGTGTGCTGATAAAAATAAGTGCTATGAAGATTGTATTTGATCAGACCATATCTGGAGTCCTGTGTTCTATACTAAACATATGCTTCTAATAATTATATGTAAAATATAAATCATACAAACTAATGTTTGCTGATACATTGGTTTGATGTCTTTTAGCTTTTGTGAAAAATTTACTTCTTTAGCTTTTTTTTTTTTGTCTTTTCTAGGGCTGCACCCACAGCACATGGAGGTTCCCAGGTCTAATCAGAGCTATAGCCACAGCGTATGCCAGAGCCACAGCAATGCGGGATCTGAGCCATGTCTGTGACCTACACCACAGCTCATGGCAATGCTGGATCCTTAACCCACTGAGCAAGGCCAGGGATGCAACCCGCAACCTCATGGTTCCTAGTCGTATTCATTAACCACTGACCCATGAGGGGAACTCTAAGAATTTACTTCTTTAGAACAGAGGTTAAGTCTAACACCTGCCACAAAGTACTTAGAATAGCAACATGAACAAAGCAGCAGGCAGAAAACACTTGAAAGAAAGAAAAGAAAGAAAGAAAGAAAGAAAGAAAGAAAGAAAGAAAGAAAGAAAGAAAGAAAGAAAGAAAGAAAGAAAGAAAGAAAGAAAGAAAGAAAGAAAGAAAGAAAGAAAGAAAAGAAAGAAAAAGAAGAAAGAAAGAAAGAATCTTGAGCACCAGCATGAAGCTAACACCCTTTGTTTTATATTCATTTGTGTTTTGGATTGGGTTTTTGAAGTTTCTGTAGTTCCCCACTGTTTGCAACAGCACAAATTTCACATACAAAAGTTAGTAAAATATTACACTATGGAGAATAAAATCTCTTCCTAGGTTTATACACCTATTCTTATTTTTTTAAATAAATATAGCTTTTGAGGGTTCAAAAAGATGGAAAAACACCTGAATTCTCACTGCTGCGGTAGATGAATATGAAAGTAAAAGTTAACCATATTGCCATTTTCTTAAGAGGAAAGGGCAAAGCCCAGTCAGTACAGAAAAGGAATAGGCTTTATAAGCTTACACAGAATGTTTATCTGCAGTTTGTTTCATATAGCAAGTCTGGAATTCAGATTTCTTTGATTCAGGTATTAATTTTCATGTAGTTAAACATTTATTGAAGGTTCTATTTAATACAATTATTAATATCAGAGTCAAGAGATACGGTGGCTACATTGTAATAACCTTTATAAGTTGTGAGATATCAATCATAGTAATGTATTTATGCACATTTGCCTATAAAAGGCCAGCTATTGAAAGCTTGTGCAAATACATATATATACATATAGATGGATAAATAGATATAGATACAGATATGCAATAGATATAGCATTTGTTTTGTTACATATTTATAATATCACTCCTGGAGTTTTATACATATATATTATACTCATTTAGAATATAATCATATGATTCATTTTGGCATTTTCAAGTTTTTATAAGTTATAGAATGAATTTGGGTAAACTGTGTAATTCAAAATTCCATAACAAAAGTACTTTTTTTCCTTTTACAGTTGGACCTGAGGCGAGTGGAAGTTGCCAGTTTAGGGGTCAAACTGGAGCTGCAGCTGCAGGCCTACACCACAGCCACAGCAACACCAGTTTGCAGCAATGCCATATCCTTAACCCACTGAATGAGGTCATTGATCAAATCCGAATCCTCACGGACACTATGTCAGGTTCCTAACCCACTGAGCTACAATGAGAACTCCAGAGTACTTTTAAAACCTTATGTTATGTCTTAGGTGGAGGAAAAACAAGATATTCCGGCCTGTTTTGAAGAGGAGGAAGATGAGGAAAGTGAAAAAATAATAGAATGAAGGAAGGATTATGGTGAAGTTGTATCTATCGACTTTTAGAAAAAAGTGACTCACAACGATGTTTCTTCTCTTTCCTGACCATAACTCTGAATAACACAGTAATCTAAAAACAACAACAACAAAAAAACCACAGTTAGTGCTTTGATCCTGGCCCCTTACCCACAGTTAAGTCACTTCACATAATAGGCATCGCTTTGGGAGGAAATTGGGGAAATGGAATATAATAATATAAACCAGTAGCCCTGCATCATCATCCAACATCCAGCTTCTGAAAAGAGGAGCTTGAACGCCTGGCTTCTGTTTGAATCACATCACTCTCCTCAACCCTGTCTCACTTCCCCAACTCACTGAATCCAAGAGTCTCACTTTCCACCCACTCCTTAACACTGAAGATGGCTCTCTCCTCCTTCCCTACCCTGAAATTTCTCTCAAAGTCAGTGGCCTAACTACAAGAAATTCAGAAGATACATACTTTTTTAGTTCTGATCTTTTTCGACCTTGATGCAGCTCTATCACCCTTGGTTTCTCATTCAGCAGTACCACCTTCTCCTTATTTTGTTCTGACTCCCTAAAATCACTCCTTGTTTTTTTCTTTGTGTGTGTATATGTGTGTGTGAGCTCCTTTTTTTTTTTTTTTTTTGTATTCTCCTTTAGTGTAGACTTTTTTCAGACTTTCCCTTTATTTCCTTCCTATGAATATTTCCTTTGGGCAATTTTATTGCCTTCCATGGTTTTAATAGCCAAATCTAGGCTGGTAAAACCCATATCGCAACGTTGCTAGGTCAGGTCTCTTTTTTGAGATCATCTTTCCTTGGATAGTCCAGAGATATCAAATTTAACTCTTTACAACTGAACTCATTATCATGCCATTGCCCATCCCCCAAGTTAATCTTCTTTTTAGGTTTCCTGGTTTAGTTGTTGGCTCCACCTATCATCCTTTTGTGCAAGTCAGAAACCTGGAGCACTCCATCCCAGCCCCTCCCTCACTCTCACACTATATACTTCCGCTAGCCAAGGTATGGTGATTCATCCATTCAAACACCTCTCACATCTATCTTCTTCTCTTTATTCTCATTTAAACAATCCTAATCATTCCCCCGGCAGTTCTCATCTATGTTTCTGCAGTAACCTGGCTGTTTACAATCGCTCCCAGAGCACATCTATTATCCTTATTGAGCCAGAGTGACCTCCCTAAAATGTTATCCCAGTCATTGAATTTTCGTGTTCAAAACCTTTGAACGGTCCCCCAATCATTTTCATTTATTCACTAAACTCTTGTTTCACTTACAAGTATTTTACTGAGGGCCAGGGCTACAGTGACCACAAGGTATTACCCAGCAAGACACTGTTTCTTTCCTACAGCAAAATATTGGTTCTTCTATTAAACCCACAATCCAGATTTGCAGTATCAGATTTCTTCATTGATCATGATGATTGATTTGTCTTTTTTGAATCTTAGTAAAGTTATTCAGATACTCATCCCATAAACGTTACTGATATCTATTCCCCTGCTTTGTTTCTGCTTCACCTCTCAATCTCTTCCAGATTGAACCTGGAACTATTTTCTCTAAGTATATTTGAATAGTTTAAATATATCAGTTTGACTGTATTCTCCAGTGACCCTACCAGAGCTTCCCAAATTGCATGTTCAATAAGACTTTCCTCTCAAAAATATCTTTTGCAGTTATATCTGCTATATGTTGGCCTGTTCCCTGAAGTGTTGACTTCTCTCCATCATAAAGTGATGCAACAGAGTGTTATGATTATAGAGAAATGAACCGTGATTGTTTCAATCAAGAGAAAAACATATTCACATGCTTTTTGTACAATGTACATAAAATGTATCTTTAAGATTCAGTTATATATAACATCTATATATTATTATTTTATAGAAAAATCATAAATATGGGGAAAACATTAGAGATGAAGCCAAAGCTAATTTTGTAATTTTTGGCTATCCAGGTTTCTTCTCAAGTAAACTTATTTTAACTATAAAAATATAAGCATGCTTTCCTGAGAAATTCAAGGCATCAGCAGCCCTTGCAACTTTTCTAATCCTCCGACATCTGCCATGTGACTCAATTCAAATTGCTATTTGTGTATATCTCATATGTCTTTATTTAGAATGCAATCTAGTGGGGAGGTGGGAGGGAGTGGGATAGACAGGCAGTTCAGGGATTTTGGATACAAACTGTCATATTTAGAGTAGATGGGAAATGGGGACTTACTGTATAGCACAAGGAACTGTGTGTGATTGGGTCACTTTGCTGTACAATAGAAACTGAAGAAACATTGTAAATCAGCTATATTTTAATTAAAAGAACAAAGTAAGCAATCTACTTTTTTTTTTGTCTTTTTAGGGCCACACCCGCGGCTTATGGAAATTCCCAGAATAGGGGTCGAATCAGAGCTACAGTTGCTGGCCTAGCCATAGCCCCAGCAATGCAGGATCAGAGCCGCATCTGCGACCTAACACCAGAGCTCACAGCAATGCCAGATCCTTAGCGGACTGAGTGAGGCCAGGGATCGAATCTGCGTCCTCATGGATACTAGTCAGATTTGTTTCTAAGCCACGATGGGAACTCCCACAATCTACTTCTTTAGCATTACTGCAGAAGTGTTGAGACCAGTGGAATGCATACAACATGGTCTAAAATGAAGGATAAAGACCTCAAAGGAAGAAGAATATGTGTATTGATTTGCCAAAGGAATTTCATTGCTTTTTCTCCCACCGCTACTCTAAGCTTTTCTGTGTGCTGTTGAGGCCACTTCCAAAGGGAAAGAAAAACATCCTCCCACCACCTCCACTCTCACATCTTTCCTGGCATAGATAGCCGTTGGGGTGGAAGGAGGAGATAAGGAACTAAAAATCTTCATAAAATGACTGATATTATTAAATAATTGCTATTATTTAAATAATTGCTATTATTAAATAATAACATATTCTACATTTTATTTTCAATCCTCTCCATTAGAACTCCCCCACCTACCCTAAGCCAATTTTAATTCTTCCATCAGCCTTTCTCCTCCCGGTAGTACTCTAGGCAACCTTAACCCCAGTAGCCCATCCTGCTCACTAAAGCTGCAGGCCATCTGCTCATCAAAACAGCAATGCAAATCTTTCTCATTTATTACAATCATATTAATTGATCCCAAATTGAGGACTCTCTCTTTCTGCAGCAACAGAGATTAATCTTAAATTTCCTAGTTCTGACCTATCTAAATGGAACATATTTGCTTAAATAGTTTTCCAACTCTAGCAGAATTTGTATAAGAACATCATAAAAGAAATAACACTAGAAGTTGACTTTAGTTGAAAATTAAGCTGTTCAGTTAACTATACTAAAGCCACTGTAGAAAATGTGCACATTGACAATTCAAGGAAAGACTCCTGGGAGTCAGGCTGGTCAAGAGGAAAAGTTCTGGTAGTGTCCACAGAAGTGGTTTTAGCCCTGTGTCTAATATGTTCTAATTGTGATTCTTTTTTGTTTGTTTGTTTGTTTGCTGTTTTCGTTGAGTCCCAGGCTTTATTTAAGAACAAAGTGATGAGTGATGTGGGGATTAAAATCAAGACCATCACTGAACTTCACTTTCCCTCCATCTAGTTCTCCTACACTCCCTGTCCCTCCAAACCCTTTGTGTTCCCAATTCCTTTCTTAGTGAATGAAGAACTCAATTCCAAAGCCCTGATACAAACCCCAGGTTTCTCTCCCTGGCTCACCCCTTCCTCACCCCTCAACTCCTGGGAAGGGCAGGCACCTCCGTTTGAATGCATGAGAGCCCAGAGTGACGACAGACTCCGAGGGAAAGGCCTCGCCCTCAGGGAAAGGGACCGAGAAGTGCAGCGTGGTGAAGTGAGGGCCCCCATATACCACAATGGGGCCCTGACACCAGAGGAGAGGAAAGGATACTGGTTCCTCTGGGAAAGGAGATGCAACAGCCTCAAAAATCCTCCCCTTGTGAATAGTCACTGCTTGATCATCATTTGCCCTTCTGGCGACGGCTACAGAACTACACTCGGACCACATCCTTCTCTAGCCTGAGGTGCTGGGCGATGCGGCTGACCTACTGCAGGGTGGGCTGCAGGCACTGCAAGAACATGCTCTCCGGGTTGCCTCTCATTCGGTTCTCGATACTCGTCCGCTTTCTCTTCCGGGGCTGCACGAGGGTCTCTGCCTTGTACATCTCCTGCAGATTCTCATTGTTGGCAGCTTCCTCTACCCACTTCAGCAGCAGGGGCTGCAGCTTACATGTGTTCCTGAAACTGAGCTTCAAAGCCTCAAAACTGCAGATGGTCATTTGGCTGAACACCTTCCCAAAGAGAACAGGGAGAGCCCCACATCGGCCTGGGTGTATCCCAGGGTGATCCTCTTCTGCTTTAGAAGCTTGGCAAATTGTTCAAGGTCTTTCTGAAGCGTTTTGATGTCCTGGGACTTCTCAGGATTCGGCTCTAGTTTCTCCTTGTCCAGCTGTGCGGTGCCAGCGGGGGCGGCATAGGGCTCCAGGGAGGCCCCCTCGGAGTTGCTCCCCACCCCGACTCCTGCCTGGCCCTAGGGCTGAGGGGTCTCCAGGCTGCCTTGGGGCACCAGCCCCTCTCTGACCTGAGGTGCACAGTAGGCCATCCCTCCGCAGAAGTCCTAGGGCGGGGAGGCATGAGAGAAGCCTCCACACCTCTGCGTCCAGCAGCCCCCCCGCCAGATCCCTGACCCACCAGGAGGCCCTTGGAAGCACAGCCAGGTCGGAGGATCAACCCAGCCTGGCTCTGGCCTTTCTGACCCATCGCCTCCACCGCCTGGGGGAGCGAAAGGGCAAAGTCGGAAGCCAGGTGTCCCACGATGGTGAAGGAAGGCACCCCCAAGCCAGGGGCCCGGTAAAATCAGAGCTCTCCAAGGGGACTGTTTGGCCTGTGATTCTGAGTAAGTTAACACGCTTTCACAGGCACCTTTTTGTTAGCTATAGTACACTGAGATTCATTTCTAATGTGACTTCCTGTTAGAGTAACATGAGCCTAGGGGGTTCATGAGACCCTACTGGATTTCTCTTCCAGGTTTCCCTTAGAATAGGCTTCTCCTGTATAACACAGAATATTCTATAGACATGAAAATGCATTGAGACTTCTCACTTGATAAGAAGCAGCAAGATTCAGAGTTCCCGTCGTGGCTCAGTGGTTAGGAACTAGGAACCATGAGGTTGTGGGTTCCATCCCTGGCCTTGCTCAGTGGGTTAAGGATCCGGCTTTGCCGTGAGCTGTGGTGTAGGTTGCAGATGCAGCTCGGATCCCTGCATTGCTGTGTCTGTGGCATAGGCCAGTGGCTATAGCTCCAATTAGACCCCTAGCCTGGGAACCTCCATATGCCACAGGAGCAGCCCTAGAAATGGCAAAAGACAAAAAAAAAAAAAAAAGAGAGAGAGAGAGAGAGAAGAGATTCAACTCATGGGATTGGAAAACAATTAATTAAAATTGAAACCCTAATAAGGAAGTTTCCATATCATTAGTTTCATAATGCACCTGCCTCTGCTTATTTCACTGTCACTAGTAAAATTTAATTGCTTCATATTTCATATTTATTATTTTGCACATAACATGTGCTTTAGATTATGCAATATATCTCACATAATAGAAATCCTTTATACACATACTTTAGAAATTCTCATGATTATATTTTTAGTAATTATGTTGTCTCTTAAGCTTTCTGTATCTTTTATGGCAGCATCTAGCTTCTAAAATTCGAATTTGAACCTTGAATGCAAATTGGTACACACTACAGAGACATTTTTTAAAAATTATGTTCATTGCTTCAATAACCAAGGTTCTGAATATACACAGATATACAGTTAATAAATCTAATGGCAATATTTCCTTTGAATTTTGGGATAGAAACTTTCTGATTTTATTTTTGTATAGTTTTTGCATATAAATTTAATTCTTCTAGCACTACTTTTATTTCCAGTTCCAAATAATTTCACACCTAAATGGCTTCTTAATTACTTCCTCTGAAAATTTTCTGGGAAAAAAAAAACAAAAACAAAAAAACAAAACAGGCCAGAGAGCTAATCTTTTTCTAGATGGCAGACCTGCTAAATCTGCTTCTCCAGAATAACTGGGGCTATGAAGACTGCCAATGTAGTTCACAAGGGACCCTCTCTCCAGGTTTAACTTTGACATCCTTTGAAGGGCTAAGGTAATTCGATTGCTTCATACAGAAGAATAATTTGGTAATATTTATTGAAATACAAAGCTTAGCATAACTAAGTCTGCAGGGTTTCTCAAAATTTAATAGGGTTATGGTTCAGTTTCACGATGTCTAAAAGGGAATACTGGAGCAGAGTACAAAATAATCTTGCAGAACTCTTTTCTCATTTCTCTGCAATACAATTCTGAAGCCCTTGAGTCTTCCCCCTTCCATATATAATTCTCTCTCATTCTCTCTCTCTCTCCTACTAGCATTATCCTAAAGAGATATTTACAGAGAACTAGTTAAGATAAAAGGCTAAGGATGAAACCCTTCCTGGAGGTGTATTTCCACAATATTAAAATTTATAATTGCCTTAAAAATATCTAAAACACAGTCCAGGGCCAGGATCGTGCTGATAAAAATAAGGCACTTGCCCCAGTAGAAAATTTAAAGGGAACCCCCCCAAATCAGTAATCAAGATAAACATCATTTTAACATAATATTCTAAAACATTAAAATTAATGTAAAAATCCATGATGAACAAAATATTAAATAAAAGATTTTATATACTATATCTAGCTAAATAAGTCCTTACACTTATTTCATTCTAATTGGTTAATTGTAGAGTAACTATAGTCCCATTTATAAACATTGGTATAAATATTAAGCATTAAATCTACAAATTTATTATTTGTCTTCCCTTATAAGTTTAGTGTTGTTGATCATATGAGCTGCACTTTATGTTTTGCTGCTGTTTCCAAAAGAATCACAATTCTTTGTGATGTTCAGTAGTATTAAAATCATGTTTCCTAAGGGGTCTAATTTAATATAATGCTATTCTTCTCCCTTTATTAATAAAAATCAAGCCATTCATGTGTTTGACATAAGGCTATAATTACAGCTACTTAATTTCACCTTGATGCAACTATTACGCTGATTTTAGGTTTAAGATTTTTGAACATTTTGAACCCACAAATAAAAATAACGATAATAAACTTTTTAAACTTCCACACAGAAGCACGACAGTAAGTGTGACTTTGTAATTTACAAATAAAGAGTCAAAATTAGAGGACACCACCATGACTTCAGACACTTTGTTGATACTGTTACTGGAGGGGTGGCTCACACTGACCATTGCAACACACTGTTTCCGGAAAGGCCCCCAGAGCTTGTATAGTTCCATATAAATAATAGAGCTTTATGCATAATAATAGCAAAACAAATGTCCTTGATAGCAACAAACATAAAGGTTTCAATTATTTAAAATTTGAGAAAAGGTAGACAGTGGGTGCCTAGAGAAAATTTCTTACTGAATATCCACTTCCTTGTCTGTTTCTCATTCTGCTTTGCTTTGAACAGAAGGGTCAGCCTTTCAACTGACCTAATGAAAACACTGCTGCAAAAATTAGAGGCCAACCTGTGTGCAACTGCAGTTCAGCCAGAAAGAATGCTAATTCTTGGCTTCAGTGCTTTCTTTAACGGAACTATTCAGGCCTTTCTGTGACATGGAACACTGTGATCAACCAGGAACTGTTGGAGATGAAAATAACCTTTGTTTGTTATAACCCCCAAAATGTAGTTCTTTTTCAATGTCATAAGAGACCTTTGCACCTAAGGAAAAAAAAAAAAAAAAAGGCAGGGGTGGGGTGGGATGGTGGAATCAATCATGCCATAGTCATTTTCTTTAAAGGGTCTGATTTTCTAACTTAGTATATGCACACAAGGTATTCCGAAGAGCAGCACACTTAACGGCTTTAACAAAAATATATCATTTCGAAATTGCTCAGGTATGGTCAAGCAGAGGTCAGGACACAGAGGTCTGGACATGGAGGACAAGAAGCTGTTCTGAGGGCCCCCTCTATCCTTACAGGTTGGACAACATTGACTTCTCACTTGAAGTGCCCTTTTCCATAAAACAGCATTATTAATTCCCATGTCATCAAGTTGTGATAAGAATTAAGTAATAGGACACTAAAATAATTTTTAAATTATGAAATGTTACACAGATGTCATGAGGAATTTAAAAGATAACAAAAAAAATAAGACTATAAAGTAAGGTTGTAAAGCCATTTGTACTAGAAAGAAAATTAATTTTAAAATCATTGTCATCAGTCTGGAGAAGTACAAAATAATACATTAAGATATTACAATGAAATCTTTGTTTGTTTGTTTGTTTGCTTTTTTAGGGCCGTTCCCATGGCATATGAGGTTCCCAGGCTAGGGGTCAAATTGGAGCTGTAGTTGCAAGCCTACACCACACCACAGCAACGCAGGATCCAAGCCACATCTGCGACCAACACCACAGCTCATGGTAACGCCGGATCCTTAACCCACTGAGCAAGGCCAGGGATTGAACCTGCATCCTCAGGGATGCTGGTCAGATTCACTTTTCACTGAGTCATGATGGGAACTCCTGAAATCATTTCTTACATTAAGATTTTCCCTCTTAGGAACATGAATTAAAGATTGAATTGATATGAATGATCCTTACAATTTAATAGCTTAGGAAAGTCAGTTCATTAAGAAAAACACTTTAAATATTATCTTTACAAAAAAACAACAAAAAACAAAACAGGAAAAAATCAGAAAGTGGATTGGAAATTATCTTAGTTTGATACCTTTCCAAGTAGTATTTAAGTAACACAAAAAGTATGGGCACTAAAAATAAAAAATTTCATTATTAAGGAATAACTAAATAGTGAATGTTTTACATTATACTCTTATTTGACCATTAGTAATCACCAGAGTAGACATCATAAAAAGTGGAAATATCCAAATACTCTTATTGAGTACATTAAAAATACATTGCTCCTTGCATCTGTACATTTGCTTTCTTTAAAATAATTTTATAAAACACAGGCAAGTTTTGTATGGCAAGAGAATTCTGAATAAAGCATATAAAATTCTTAATTTTTTATGCTTTTTTTAATTTTAATTTTTTTGCTTTTTTTTGTCTTTTCAGGGCCGCACCTGCCACATATGGAGGTTTCCAGGCTAGGGGTCCAATCGGAGCTGCAGCTACCGGCCTACACCACAGCCATAGCAACATGGGATCAGATCCGTGTTTGTGATGTACACCACAGCTCATGGCAACACCAGATCATTAACCCACTGAGTGAGGCCAGGAATCGAACCTGCAATCTCATGGATCCTAGTCAGATTCGTTTCTGCTGTGCCACAACAGGAACTCCAATTTTTTATCTTGATTATCTTTTCTCTTTGTTCTACCAACTCTCTTTCAGAAATATTACTGACTCTGGGTTTTCATTAATATTAACATGTGATTTTCAACTCTATTTTCATTCCTAATCTCTCTTTGCAAGTCCATATTCAATTACCTACTTGGATATTTCCTACAAACACTTTAGCCTGTTCCAAAACAAACTCAACATCTTGCATTTGATGACATCTGCTTCTGTACCTATATTTCTTTCAAATTGAAAAGAATTGCTACCCACACAGTGAATCATGTCCAAAATGTGGCGGTCACAACGCTGCTTGATCTCAGACCCATCAATGGATTCTACTTCTAAAACATTTGTCATGTTGGAAGTCATTCTCACACTCCAACATTTCTTCTCATCCTCTCAGCAATGTATCATACTCTACTACAGTGTTTCTCTATTTAGAAAGGCCCTATTGGGGCTTACTGGATAAGTCAAGCAGGAGAATCAACTGAAAGAGTACAGGAATTTTAGTATCCCACCCCCCATTAAATGCTCAGAGCACCCTACAGTCATTGGCATGACAAACCTCCCCATCACACACCTTTCTACATATCTCAGAAGGTGATGATACGGTTCTCTAAATATCTCATTAAATGTCCTGCCTCTGAGCCTTTAACACCTACTCTGCAGGAAAGCTCTTTCCTCCCATCTGTCTAGAAAACGGCCAGGCACTGCTCACGCCTCATCGTGTAAGACCTTTCCTTCTCTGAAAGCTTCCCTGAGCTGAACTGGCCATGCTCATCTTTATCTTCCATAACACTGCAAATATCTTTTGCATAGGACTTGCCCAATTTTGTCTTAATTTTTTCCATGTCTTCTTCTCTTCAAAACTATGAGCTCAATCAAGGCATAAACCATGGTTTTTCATCTTTCATTCGTTCTTTCATAATTAAATAATATTATAAATTTTCTCTTGGCAAAAAAGTATGGATAAATGTTACATAAGCTGTTTCTAACTGTTCTTATTAAGGTTACCAAGGATCTTGGAGTTCCCGTAATGGCGCAGTGGTTAACAAATCCAACTAGGAACCATGAGGTTGCGGGTTCGATCCCTGGCCTTGCTCAGTGGGTTAAGGATCCAGCATTGCTGTGAGCTGTGGTGTAGGATCCTGAGTTGCTGTGGCTGTGGTGTAGGCCGGTGGCTACAGCTCCGATTCTACCCCTAGCCTGGGAACATCCATATGCCGCAGGAGCGGCCCTAGAAAAGGCAAAAAGACAAAAAAAAAATGGTTACCAAGGATCTCAGGTTATCAAAATCAATAATCACTTTTCTGTTCTTATATTATTTATTACTACATATTACTTATATTACTTGGGAGCATTCAGCAAAATTAACCACTTTGTCTTGAAACACATTTTTCCTTGATGCTATTAGAGGAAAACCGTAAGAGTTTTTGGTCCACTTCTTGCTTTCCTTTGATGGTTCTTTTTTCTTGCTCTATCTCTGAAGTTGGAAAGCTTTAGGATTATTCTCTAGCTACACACTCCCCCTACATCACCTCTTTAAATTTATGCTCCTAAGGATGACTCTCTAATCTATATCTATATATCCATTTCCAACTTTTCCCCTGAGCTCTAAATTTCTAGTGCTAAATCGACATCCCTACTTGGACATCAAATAAGTATCTGAGTTTAGCATGGCCAAACTTGACATATTCTCCCAACTAATTTTCTCCTGAGTCTTTTCCTCAGAAGAAGAGGTGATAAATATTTGGAGACAAATACCAATCAGTGACAAATAATTACTTTCCCCCCAACCCTCTCTGTGATGAGCATGTTTCCCACTCTATGAATTTTGAACTTAGCCCATCACTTGCTTCGGCTGATGAAAGCACTGATGGGAGCCGATGTGAATGAGTATCTGTGAGCAAAGGCTTTAAAAGTGTTTGCCTGGCTTGGCTTGGTCCATGCTATTCCTCTCCCTGATGCCTATGCCCCAGGCACACCTCTTCCATATCCTAAGACAGGCATGCCCAGGTAGATACTGGATCCCTAGTGAGAAATTCTGAGAGACTTCAGGCTGGAGTCTGAAGCTTGGAGCAAAGCTGCTGCAGGCAACACCAGACACATGAGTGAAAAATAAGTATTCTTATAAGTTTTGAGTATAATGGAATCTATTCACAGTAAATACATGTACTTTTCAATGAATAAGCCGTGGATGTCTCATCCTTCTGAAGCCCTACTCTGTTTTCCTTATTTTGTTCTGAGGCACCTTGCACAAAGATCAAAATCTTTAACAAGCCTTTGCAAAGCCCTCCGTGATTGTTCCCAGTCGCCTCTTTAACTTCACATTACTTCCATTTTCTTTCCTTTCTCTGCACTACTGGCCATAGTGGCCTTCTTTCTATTTTCCTAATTCACTATGCTTCTCCCCTCCACACATTAGCTCTTACTATTTTTTTCCCACCCTGGAATATTCTTTGCAGCATAAGCTCCTCCCACCTCACCTTGTTTACTTAATACAGTTCTATAAACTTTCAGATCTCCACTTTAATTCCTCTAACGGTGAAGTCTTCACTGACCTTCACTCAAGGTTAGTTTCCTCTAATAGTTTTATAATCTTATTTTATTTTCCTTCAGACCACTGATCTCACTATTTAACTACATATTCTTCTTATTATTATGTGATTAATTTCTGTCTCATCCACTAGCTATACTAGATATAAGCCATAGTAGACTAAGGGACCATCAGTGATTTTACTCTCCATTGTACCTCGAGAGCTTGCACATGGTACAGCACAAATCAGGGTCTCCGTCAGTTTTTTTAAATATCAAATTTTTAAATATTTTGTTTTTTGTTTTTGTTTTGTCTTATTTTGGTCATGCCCAGACAGGCAGAAGTTCCCAGGCCAGGGATTGAACCTGTGCCACAGCAGGGACCCAAGCCGCAGGAATGACAATGCTGGAGCATTAACCCACTCAGCCACCAGGGAACTCTTTCTCTGTAAGTTCTTCTATATAAAGAGTAAAGATTCAAACTGACCAGGATGGAAGATAATATGAGAAAAAGAATGTGTATATATATGTATAACCAGGTCACTATGCTGTACAGCAGAAATTGACACAACACTGTACATCAACTATAGTCTAACTAAAAAAAAAAAGATTCAAACTGAGCTTCTCATGTACAAGTCTGTTCTTCTTCTCACTATTATATGCAAAATTTACCCTTGGACACGATATAAGGAGGGCTATTTTTTGCTTTGTTTTATTTTCCTTTGATCCCATGCTCAGTTTCTGTGATTGCACATATTGTTCATCTTAAATATTGCAGATACTTTTTCTGCTTAGGTAGAACTATGTTGGATAAATTCTGATTACCTCTCTGATGTTTCAAAATCATTTAAAATGCTAATCCTGTCCTCTAAGATGACATGGACCAATTCTCTTCTTTCTCATCTTGATTTTTACCTACTAAGTTAAAGAGTGCAATTAGCAGTCCACTACTGATGAATGTATTACATAAAATGTCAAGGGTTTGCCCTAAGTCTCTCTTATGGGATAGTTTAAGCAAATTCTCTTTTCTTTAGAAATTGTAAATGGTTAACGTAGAAGTGACCATTTTGTATTTACAGAAGTAAAATCCATGAAGGAGATACTCAATATTCCTCTCAAAGAGAAGAAAAAAAAAGTCTAGTTTAAGTTAAATATATGCTTAGTTGTAGTAACTGAAAGGATAATACAGTGGAGCTTGATTATGAATAATAAAGGAATCAAAATTCTGGAATATGGAGACCTTGTGGTGTCTGTTAGTCAATGTGCATGGTAACAACTGATGCTAACCAAAAAACACAGAGCAATCAGTTACGCTGCACACCATTCAGCTTACATTAAAATTCCGCTGTTAATTTGAAAGTTTGATTAAGCTTAGAAAGTTAGCATATTTGAAGCAGCATTCTAATTTCTCTGTCATTCTCGCTTTTAATGATTAATCATTAAAAAAAAAAAAACAAAGAGCTCCTAAAATCTAAATGAACAGAAAAAAAGGTTCTAGCTAAGGTTAGAATGATGTTTGAAGTAATGATAATAAAATGAATATAAAAAATTCATATTTGCAACTGCCATAAATCATTAGTAAAAAAAAATTCTTATTTTTCAGAGTGTTTTACACTTGTCCAGGTAAGAAATAGCATAAAACTCAAAATATATTCTAATGCCACATGTCCAATGCCAGGTTAAGAACCAATAATCAAAACTAACCTGAATCATATATTTTAGAAATGACTCCCTAAAATTTTATACTTTTTAGGGAAAAAAAGAAAAGAAAGAAAAAAGAAAATGCAGGTTAAACAGTAGAAATATTAACAATGGGTATTGAGGAAAGAATAAATCTTATATTATCATAATTTCCTGAGTCAAAGATGCTTTTAAAAGATACCATCTACTATTTTATGAGAAAATTTTGTTGCATAAATAAAATGTTACTACACTAATTTATAGAGTATTTTTTCTAGAAACTGGTACTAGTTGAAGTGCTGTGGTGCAATGGGGTTGGCGGTGTCTCTGCAGTGCCAGGATACTGGTTCAATCCCTGGCCGTAACTGCAGCTCAAATCTGACCCCTGGCCAGGGAACTCCATATGCTGCAGGGCAGCCAAAAAAGAAAAAAATAATAACTTTTTAAAAATTAAAAAATAAATAAAATAAATATTGGTACAAGTGGGAAATACTAACAACAATGTTTTTAGAAAAATCTGCTGATAATTTAACAATTTGGCTAATCTAAATATTTTTCTAAATTTATTTTACAGAGTAAGTATTTTTCCAAGGAAACATTTCAAAGTTCTGGCCCACACAGTTTAGTAAAACTGAATTTGGGGAAGCCAGGTAACAGAACATCCTTAGTCTTTAACTAGTAAATCAAAGAGGAACTGCTGTGTAACATACCTCTAATTAGAATCAGCAAGATTCTGACTGTATTGGCCAAATCTGACCCCATGTGGTAAACCTTATGTTAATGATTATTAATTGAATAATTTGAACCACAGCCCATTTATATCTTTATAAAACAAAAAGAAAACATAGATCAAATACCAAAAACAACAATCCAAAAACATTTCCTAAAAGAAAGGGAAATGATTTGAAACTATATTTTGAAATTTCATATTATATACCTCAGAAAACAATCTACCCCACACCAAAACATAGTCTAGTAAAATTATTAGACTTTATAAAGAAAAAGAAAAAAAATGAGTGAAGGCATTCATATATAATGACTAAGTCACTTAGAAAAATAAAAACAAATTTTCATTTCAATAGCATCTCTCTCTCTCGTCTCTCTCTCTCTCTCTATATATATATATTTATAAAGCCTATTTATGTTACCATTCATCTACTAATATTTATATATATTATTCTTGCATTATTATATATTTGTATGCTATATATGTTACATATAAATAACAATGTAAAAATAAACTATTTTTAAAATAAATAATTGAATGAAAGGAATAGAGCGCAGGACATGAGCTACAAACTATTTTTTTAACATAATTTGTTTTGTATTTTTGTCACTGATCCATATAAATATGTCACATAACTATAAGACAAAACCAAATTTTAAAGAAGGAGATCCTAAACTTAAAAGTAAAATGAAACTAATGGTCCCAAATGTGTATCCAGGTAGTGTTACTACCACACTGAGGGAACTCTTCCAAATGAGGAGTCGCTAATCAATGGACACACGGTCTCAATTATGCAAGATGAATCCATTCTAGAGCTCTGATGTACAAAAGTGTTCCTATAGTTAACAGTAGTGCACTGTGTACATAAAAATCTATGAAAACGGTAGATCTCATGGTCTTTGACAATAAAAATAATTTTAAATACACATTCATAGAATTTGACTTCAGATTTCTTGTGGGCCATTGTATGGGCAAAAGAACCGCAAACAAAAAAATTACATTCTATCAGTAACAATGATGTTGGTGATAGCATTGGCATTACAGACACTATAGTGTGTATAATGTTGGAAGAAATAAACATGTGATTTTGTGACATTATAAACTTATCATCCCTGATTTTCCTGACACAGAGATTCGTGAAATGGGACGATATAATATATATTAACGAAAAACTCCTCAAGTCTTTAATTCCAGTTGTAAAATCAGTATGAACTAACAATACATTCGATTTTTCAAAATCAAAACAAAAAATATTTATCTTATTCTTTCAACTGAAGAAACAAACAGAAAAGTAATAATGAACCCAGTAGCAATAAAATCCCCTGGCAGCAAAACTGAAGACTTGAACTTCTAAAAGAACCATAGAATTTGAAGATAATGATGATTCCGGATCTGAGGCAAGTTGTGTAAGTTGGTGAGGTATGGATAAAACCACATTCACCTTGAGCTGATAACTCCTGGAGCGGGGTCTTGTGTACATAAGGTCCCCTAACTTCTGTCTAGTTTTGTACATATAAGAACTTTTTAATAATAGAAACCAAAAAACCCAGATCTGTTTGTATGCAAAATCTTATGAGTGTCCAAGTGTTCATAATCTATAGAAGACATAATTTTGAAACAGCTATAAAGAGCCACATTGCAACAAGTAATCTAAATGGTGCAATTACAGTCTGATTTTTCTACTTCAAAAAAGCAGTGTGCATTTCTTAGTTTAAGGTCCACTCTGGACTGAATTTTCTTCCCCCAAATTTATATGTTGAAACCCTAACACCCAAAAGTGATGGTATTTGGAAATGGGCCCTTTGGGATGATTAGGTTTAAATGAGGTCATGAGTGTGAGACACTCTGGATAAGATTAATGTCCTTATAAAACACCAGAGAGTTTATTCTCTTCTCACTCTGTCTTTTGAGGACACAGTGAGAAAGTGGCCATCTGCAAGATAGGAAGAGTGTCATCACCAGAACTCAACAGTGATGTTAAATTTTCCAGTCTCTAAAACTGTGACAAAATAAGTTTCTATTGTTTGACCCCACTCAGTATATGGTATTTTGCTATGAAGCCCAAGCTAACTAATACTGAGGTCTTCTCTTGGTAGGTGCCAGAATTAAAAATGGTAGATTTCTCTTTCAGTTGCCTGTAAAATTCTCAAAACACCAAAAGAACACTTTGTTTTGAACTTGAAATATTCTGAGTATATAAACATAAATCAACTACTGTGTAAATATTCATACCACTGGAGGCTTAAAAAATGTAAATGATTAGAAACACTAAATCACTGATGTGATTACAGAATGACACTATAAGAATAGGGCAGCAACAATTAGAATCATGCTACATAATAACCATCTACAATGTGGAAAAAATACCTTGCCTTGGGTATCAAATTAAGGTGGATAATTTTACACTGTGTAAGAAGATGAATAACATATCTGGTATGTCAAAGAGAAAAGAAGGGGAAATCAATTTACATTTGTTATCTTAATTAATCCTTGAGAACACCACGGGCTCATTCTACTATGCAATGCTATTTCTAGTCTATTACATATAAACTAAATAGCATGTTAATTAATTCCCAATGTCTCTACTTATAGTCAAAATATAAGAACATAAATTTATCTCTAGTACTTTGTATTTAGCACAAAATATAAATATATTTAAATGTTTATATACAGAAAGAACAACTGAAGATAGATAAATGGATTTTTTCCCTCCTTTTCTTTCCTGACTAATAAGATTTTCAATTCATTTTTAGCCTGGTTTCCAAAAAGAGTGAGCAAAGGGTGCAGTCATCTTGAGGGGGCATTAAATTTACAGTTGTGGACTGCTAATATTTGGAAAGATGACTATTTGCTAGGCATAACAGTATCACGATAGCTGAAATCAATAAATCAGGAGATAACTGTACTTCAAGTTCATTATCCCACTGGTGAGTCTTTCTCGAAGTAATGAGTGATAATATCTTTGAGTCCTAACTTCAGTAACTATGACAAGGCAAACAGAATAAGCTTACCTTTATATCTTTTCATTCTCGTGTTTCTGATTCATTTTTCGTGAGGAATGTAAATAGGAATTTTTATAAGAATGAATGCTCTGAGTTGGAAAATGGCTTTAAGAAAGTGCATTTGGATTCTGGAAGAAGTCACAGGAAAGTGGGAGAGACTACTTAACTCTATGGATATTTATTTATTCGTTCACTCAACAACTAATTATTGTCTGCCTACTATGTGTCAGAAATCTTAAGTCTGAGAAACCAGCCACAATTGAGATAAGCACAATCACTGTCTTCAAAATATTTCTATTCTCTAAGAGAGCTAGTATATGAAAAGAAGTAAACAAGATATTTTCAATTAGTCATAAATGTCATTAAAATATAAAACATGTAGAATATAGAGCATACCTCAAGGGGATGTTTTAGATTAGAGGATGGGGACAAGCCTGTTGAAGGATGTAATAGTTGAGCAAAGACCATGCAATAAATGAACTGGACGTCTGGGGGAAAAACATTCTAGACATAAAAAACATCTAATGTCCTAGATGTCCTAGATGATATTAGATCACCCATCCAGTACCGTTTTTTGGGACAGCCTCGTATCCACTTCTCAGAAATCTTTGCTCATTGTCACAATCTCCAACACTAATCCATCTCAGTTTTTGGTGGTTATAGCTGTACCCATTAACTCCTTCAACATGCTGGTTTTTGGATTCCTTGATTTCCACTCATTCAGTGATCTTGTCATCAACACTACTTCAGCTCCTCTGGTCATACCAATACAGAAACCCCTCCATTGGCTCAATTTCTAGCATCACACTCCCTGACTACCACCTTCTTTTTTCCTAGTTCACTCACTCTAAGAACTCTGACTCCAATGCTTCTTCTACCCCACCAGAACCTACAATCCATGGAGGTACCAACTGTTTTCTGTCCAACATCCCCGACTCATCTCCTTGCTACTTTCCATACTGGTCATAAATTTCATGATACAGCACTAAATTACTTCACTGTACAAAACTCCAGCTCTTTTGTCTCTTTCTTCACTCTGTTCTTGACTAAATCAAACCCTAGTTAAAATCAATTTCACTGTTTTGTGCCTACATCCTTGTATCTAGAGAAGGCTGGAAGAATAAATCACACCATATAATCATACTGAATGATTTCACTATACATTCATGAACAGTATCCTGCAAAGGGCTATTAAACCAGACAATTCATTCCCATTCTCCTAAATTACTATTTCATACTTACTCTTCTCTCCTTAGACTGTGAACATGTCCTCCCTATAGCCATTCTTACCCAATAAACACCGTATGAGAGTTATTCTACAGAACCCAAACCTCCATTTCTGCATAAGATTTCATTCCTCTAGCCTGCTTATATCACTCCAATAAGTTTCTCCTTTTCTTCTTGTGTCAACAATTGTTCATCTCTATTAACATACAAACTCTCTGTTACTTCTCTTTTCCCAAATATATTACTCTAGAAGGGTGACTAAATAAGAAATAAGAAAATAAATAGGTGCTTTGTTTCTGGAATAAATTTATAAATAGCAAGAATAACCAAGCGATTTTTAAAATGTTCAGAATTTATAAAGGTGTAGTCGTATTTAAAATATAAGAAGCTACTATAAAACAACTATAATATAAAAATAATGCTAAAAATAAAAATAGAATTTTTTAATGGACCAGGGATACCTAAACAAAACTAACATTAGATGTAATAATCATGGCATTTCAAAACAAAAAAATAGGTAGGTTCTTTTTTTACAAAACATATGAACATATTGATGATCTGGGGGAAATTTGCAACATTATTAATAGGAAAAGGAAAATATCATTAAAACACAAATAACTATTACAGATTATTGCTCAGGAGAAAAAACTAGGCAATACATATGTTTAATAATTTCAAAAGAGGATATAGAGATAGCCAGTACTATATGAAAAATAATCAACTTCACAAATATTTTATAATATAAAACAAAATAAGAAATATCATCATTGCTTACGTTTAATATATTTAAACTTATACATTATACTTTATCATATATGCATATGTATATACACACATAGACACATACAAACATAAACACAGAGACATGTATACTTATATACCTATCTGTAAATATAGTATACTCAGTATTGTGAAACACACAGGAAGTGAGGATCCTCATACTCGTTAGGGTATCAGTTGATAACTCCCTGAAAATAACTTTGCAATAGGAAGCAAAAGTCTAAAAAATATTATTCTATAACAACAAAAAACTTAAAATAAGTTTCCAATACTATATTAACTAAATAAATTATAATACATCCTTATTTTAGCATATGATAGAACAATTCAATATCATACTCTTAAAACATTATGTAAGGATATCTGATGTTGCCCCAAACACACCCCCAAATCTAAACACAGAATACAAAGCAATATCAAATAAATGGTCTAATTTTTCTAAAATATTCATTACAGTATTCATTATAAATAATACCCCAAAAGATGATTAGACAGCAGAGTATTAAGAGGGATTAGCAGATGAAAACTATTACACTTAGAATGGATAAGCAATGAGGTCCTACTGTATAACACGGGGAACTATACCCAATCTCTTGGCATAGAACATAATGGAAGATAATATAAGAAAAAAAATGTGTATATATATATATATATATGTATGTATATTTGTGTGTGTGTGTGTGTGTGTGTGTGTGTGTGTGTGTGTGTGTGTGTGTGACTGGGTCACTGTACTGTACAGCAAAAATTGACACAATGTGGTAAATCAACTATACTCTAATAAAAAACTTTTAAAAAAGGGTGGCTATTCTGATGGAGCTATGAATAATTATAATTTTCTTTAGTATTTTCTACTTTTTTGTAGAAGCATATTCAGTATACAGCAGCTGAGAAAGCAAGATATTAAAGATGAAGATGGTGAAAAGGCGGGAAATTAGGAAGGATAATAAAGTTTTCTGCTCTTGACTCCTTCTGGTGGGAATTGGGCTGAATCAGTAGAGCCTCAGGGTAGTCACGTGGTTTGTGGCCCCTTGCACAGGAAAAACTAGCTTACTGTAAGTTTGAGCCAAATTTCACTCTATTTTCACCATCTCTACCACTACTGAATTTGCAAACATTTAGTTATTAAAACCACCAAAAGTAATTGTATATACTGCAGTGATTAAGAGATTCTAGGCTCTAAGTTCCAAGCATGCAGCTGGGCAGTCATAGAATATTTCTGAATTTAAGTACTTGTTTATTTAGTAATATTGGATGGACTAAGGGGAACAGCATTATCATTTTTATAAATCAGATGTTGCATATCTAAAAAGATTCCAAAGTGTTTTAGAGTTTCAAATGTTACACAAATTTTTGTCTTTAACTTTTGTGATATCATTTTAAAACATGAAGTAATAATCTCAAAATTATTAGAAACTCCCAGTAATAGAAATTAGAATTATAAACAATTCAATAAAACATGGAATTATCCTTTTTGGGGGGGGGGCTCTGCACCTGCAGCATATGGAAGTTCCCATGCTATGGTTCGAATCAGAGCTGTAGCTGCTGGCCTGCACCACAGCCACGGCAACAGGGAATTCGAGTTGCATTTGTGACCTATACCACAGCTCACCACAACGCCAGATCCTTAACCCACTGAGCGAGGACAGGGATCAAACCCACACGCATCCTTATGGATACTAGTCGGGCTCATTACTGCTGAGCCACAACAGGAACTCCCGGAATTATCTTATTTTGAATTAAATAGAAGGATCACAAATTGAAATCCACATCTGGATCACATTCATTAATGCTTGCACCAAGGAGAATGAGGGACAAGCCTGATCCTATACAAATTACATAATTAGTTTTTAAAATTGTATCAAATAAGAATAAAGTTTCCACCATTTGAAATATTTTAATGACTCTATATATTTCAACATTTTAACAGGAGTTTCTAGAACCTATAAGAAAAGAACCTTAAAAGTCCTAAGGTTATATTTTCTCTTGAGTCAAGCAAGAGAGTATTATTTATAGGACAATGAATGTACTACACACGTTGTAGCTCTGAAACAGTGAATTTAGGACAAGTTCAATTGCACCAAGGCATGGGCTAATAAACATCAGACAAAGCAGTCATTGTAAGCCAAGGCTCATCTATTATAACATGTGATCACACAAGGCATAATAAAGTCTTTGTTCTTTAAGTGCACAGTTGTCAAAGGGAATTATATATTCTAAATTTATTTTGTTAACTTGCTCATAATAAACGATCAAGTGTAAACATTTTACAAATATAGAAATATTAAAATATCAAATAAAAAGATGAAATTTTACTCTATCTATAGCCAAATAAGTAATGATTGTAAAAATTAGATGTTAAGAACCACAAAATAAAGGTCATAGGATTTGCAGATGTCCCCTGTCAAGTATCATTTTCTTATATTAAAACCTTTGATTTATAGGGTTCCTTAAAGAAACTATAATCTCATTTAACCGATGTCAAAACACTTTGCAATTGAACAGATATCTCTAATTTATTCAGGAGAAGCCATCTCATAAGGCTCTTTCCTTTGCTTGTACAGCTAGTTGAATCTGAGGATAGAACCACAGTCTTCTGAAACCTATTTCACTGTTCTTCTCATTGAACCATTGTGTTTCTGCACAAAATCTTTGTTCATGTAAATGCCATTAGCTGAAAATCATGATTGCTTTTTTTTTTTTTTGCATTTTTACTGTGGCTCCCCCTTGTGATATCAAATGACCCCATGTAATTTGTGAACTTCCCTTTTGTCATGCCCTGGAAACACCTCTCTTATTCATCTCTCCCCTTTGACTCTTTGCCGTGAAATAAAATGTTAAAATGATCAAAGCTTCCAAAGTTAAAAGAAATAGCCTAAATTAGAATGTAGGATATTTGAGGACTGGGGGTTTCATCACTTTTGTTCACAATGTCCATTTTGTTCAAGGCTCCCTGGGATGGTATCTGGCACAGAGGAGATACTTAGTAAATTTTTATTAAAACATAAATCTTCCCTGGACTCCACCTCACTTTAAAGCTACTAACCACACAGAACGTTTCTTTCCAGAGTCATGGCCAAATACCTTGAAACATCAGCCAACTAGATTGAAGCTTCAAACCCATCACTCTTCAAAATTATTGCCAGTTTTCAAGGAGTTCCCGTCATGGCTCAGCGGTAATGAACCCAACTAGTATCCATGAGGACGCGGGCTTGATCCCTGGCCTTGCTCAATGGGTTTAGGACACAGAGTTGCCGTGATCTGTGGTATAGGTCACAGATGCTGCTCAGATACTGTGTTGCTGTGGTTGCGGTGTAGGCCAGCAACTACAGCTCCGATTTGACCCCTAGCCTGGGAACTTCCATATGCCATGGGTACGGCCCTAAAAGCCAAAATAAAAACAGAAGAAGATCAATAGCTTCCTAATTCTCAGAATGTAATAGTCTTCTTTTAGTCTTCAACCTAGTCAAATTCATTTTAAAAACCTAGCACTCTGCCTTGTAAATGTTCATCTAGTTAATGCTACTGCTGCCTTGGTCTAGTTTTCTTTATCCTTCTCTTTTTTTTTTCTCCTTTTTTTCTTCCCTTACTTAAAAAAATAATAAAGTTCTTTAATTATGACCTTGGCCTCCTCTCCTCACTTTGCTAAGTCATATCTTTTACATCACGGTTTAATTACCATATCTGTTCCACTAATACCCAAATCTCTTCGGGTAAAAGGATTGCATATTCTCTCTTCTCGAATGACCCACAGGACCCTAAACATCACATCTTCAAAATAAAAATTTTTATTCATAATCTTCTTTCACTAAACTGAGTTCTCTTGAGTTTATATACTTCTATTCTTTGGCATTTTTCGCTATTTCTGATTCTCAGCTATCTATGATTTCTATTTCTTTGAAAAAAATACAATCAAGAGAGAACTTCTAAATATTTATAGTACCACATCTACCAACTTACTTTCCTCTGTATCCATATATTACATATTTTCTGCTATTAATTTCCATGATCCACCCTACTTCTACCTCTAGCTAATCCATCCTCATATACTTGGAAGCCATTCATATCTTTCTAGCTACTCAAAGACATACTCCAGAATATCACCCTGCCTCTTACCTCCTTGATTTTTCCTTGATGATTATGCAATATTATGCAAACCTGATTATTAAAATATTTTCATCTTAAAAATGACAGTGAACCTTCCTTGATGCACATTTCTATCCAACTATTGTTCCATTTCTCTGCTTTCTTTCTTTCTTTTTTTTTTGTCTTTTTGCTATTTCTTGGGCTGCTCCTGTGGCATATGGAGGTTCCCAGGCTAGGGGTCTAATCGGAGCTGTGGCCGCCAGCCTACGCCAGAGCCACAGCAACGCAGGATCCGAGCCGCGTCTGCAACCTACACCAGAGCTCACGGCAACGCTGGATCGTTAACCCACTGAGCAAGGGCAGGGACCGAACCCGCAACCTCATGGTTTCTGCTTTCTTTTATAGCAAAACTCAAAAGAACTGATAATACTATCTCTTCTTGAGGTAGGAGCTAGCTGACACCTAGGCTGAGCAGCTGGAACTTGTCTCCTCTTACTTTGAGATAAAAATAACAGCAGGAACAGAACTCTGCTTGAGCAAATGATAAGGTGGCCACATTTTTCTAGGGATCAAGGAGACCTCCCAGGCCACACATGCGCAGAATAGATCCTAGAGTCATGGAAGGGAGGGGGTGCCAGCCCATTATACGCCCTGCCAACCTCGGAGAAACCCTGATGCTGGAATCTATTTTGGTTGAAAGATGTGCATGCACATGGGGGAGGGTCCTGAGTCAGGCTAGAAATGGACAAGCAAGGCAATGGCCAGAGGAACCAGAAAACTGCTCCCATATAAGCAACTTAAGCTACCCCAAAAGCAAGACTCTCTCTCTAAGCCCACTGCTGTGTCCTTTCCACATGCATTTTGCTTCTAGTAAATGCTTTACCTGCTTCCCTACCTTATGTCTCTTTGCTGAATTCTTTCTTCAAAGAAGGCAAAGATCAAGGTCCTATGTCAAGCCTGCTGGCCCTTGTGGTCTAGCAGTTGGAATTCAGTGATCCTACTTCAACTCACTACACCTTACGTCCCCCCGCTCAACCCACACACATAAGATCACCCTCCTCTTCTCCTATTCCCTTGAACCAATTCAAGCAGGATTATCTTCTTGCCAATTCATACAATAAGTTCTTTTCAAAGCCCTGGGGACTTCTACACCAAATCAAATTAATGGCCAATCCTCTGTTCTCATTTTATAGGACTTAGTAGGAACATTTGACAGTACATCACTCCTTCCATCTCAAGACAGTTTCAAGACTTTCTGAGTATACAAAATAGTGAAAACCCTGTCCCCAACTCTCCAGGTCCCAAGGCCCCTTCTTCTGAAAGCTCCCCTTCCACCTTAGACAGATTTTCTGAAGCTCTTCATAGCACCTATTACCACCTGACACATATTTACTTTTTGTGAAATGTAAGCTCAGTGACAGAAAGGAATTTGTGTTATATTATTTATTTTTACTATTTATACCAATATACTAACTAATGAATTTATTTCAGACTTTCCTAATTCTTATCTGCACTAGATCATGTGACTACCTGGTATGTGTTTCTATAAAAATTTTCTTTCCCTTTAAATCTACTTTTCAAGCTATTATCTTTCCAAAGCATAGATCATATTATATAGTAAATAAATCTACAACAATGTAGCATGCTAATAAAAAGGAACAATCGATATAATATCTTTCATGGCTTGAGGAAAATTCTTATTTCATTGAACATTTGCACTAGCCAATTGATATGTCTTTTAATTGCTATTAAAACATGGTACTTAGGAGCACATTATAACACTCAAGATCATATATATTTGGATTATAATTGTGACTCACCTTATTTTTATTATCCATGAAAATGGGGTGACCATAAATAATATCTGGTTCCCAGAGTTTCTTGAAGACTTAAATGAACTAATGTGAGTAGCTATTACTACTGCTGCCAAACAGACAGGTATTCTTTTTCCTTACTGCTCACTCAGCACCTCCTACCTACCAAGTTATTGATGAAAAAAATTATTGAACTGATTTTATATTCTGGCTCTGAGCCATCCAAAAGAAGCCTTATTTCCTTCATTTGAAAGCTAGCTCAAGTAGTACCAAAATACTACACAATACTATTTGCAAAAACATATAGGACTAAGCACAATCATTAAAAGAAATATTTTTTGGTCAAAAATATCACTGAGAGGTAGACAATGGAGACACAGGCTGTTTACTTTAAATATACTATACATCTACTTTATTACAATACCTGAAGCACTGTGTAAAATCAATGAGTATTAATTTATGGTGATTTACTTTAGAAATCTTTAGAAAGAGACAGCTCTGTACAACTATTATCTAGTTCAGTCCCTGACTGTTCTTAAAAAAATGGAAGAGAGGAGTGTCCGTCGTGGCGCAGTGGTTAACGAATCCAACTAGGAACCATGAGGTTGCGGGTTCGATCCCTGCCCTTGCTCAGTGGGTTAGGGATCTGGCGTTGCCGTGAGCTGTGGTGTAGATTGCAGACGCGGCTCGGATCCCGAGTAGCTGTGGCTCTGGCGTAGGCTGGCAGCTACAGCTCCGATTCGACCCCTAGCCTGGGAACCTCCATATGCCACAGGAGCAGCCCAAAGAAATAGCAAAAAGATTAAAAAAAAAAAAAAAAAGGAATAGAATTCCAGAGAGATAATAAAGCATTAGTGCTCTTTAGATAGAACTAATAAATCAGAACACCAAATTCATAACTTCTGTAACAACTGAAAGAATTGAATTGAAATGACTCATTAATTGCAAAGAATGCTATGGTATACCACCAGGTATAAGATCTAAGAGGTGTTCTGGTTTTAGATCCAACACATTTTAATTTTTTTTTCATAGGCAAGAAATAGGTTTATTAGGATAGGACACTTGTGAGAGATGCAAGCGGGCAGGCAAGGAAGCTCTCCAACACATTTTAATTTTAACTTGGCAAGAAAAGATAGATTAAAAGTACATATTGCACCACAATCTTAAAACTATTTTAAACTATAAATTTAGGCTATTTAAACTTATTGTAAAAGTATTTTCTCTTCTAGTAAATTATTCCTCTAGCTTGATTCCTTTGACTTTATCCCATCTTTTTTCCTGCTTATTGGTTTACAATTAGATTGTCATAGTTGATTAAATCAGTAAGGAAGCAGATGTAATAAAACACCTAAGACATTATAGACCAATATATTAATATCATTTTGTGATTAAATGAAAACAATGAGAATAAAAGCCAAAGTTCTATTTAAACACAGTTTTAATTTTTCATTGTGTTTTAAATATCTGGAGTACGCCAGCAGTATTTGCAAATAAGCACAGCAGTTATCAGTTATAACAACCATTCCAACACGAAAATAAACATCTTAGCATACAACAGACATGCATAACCAATATTTAGAAACTTTAAATTTTTTCAGAATATTTTGGGGAAAGTGTTATATAATGCACTGGGGTTTTAAAATGCCATCTGATACTCACTAGCTGTGACAACTTGGCATGCTACTATGTTTAGAACACCTCAGTTTCTTCATCTGTATAATGAGAATATTACCTACCTCATCAGTTTGTTGAGGCATTAAAGGTGATATGTATCTTTTATATAAACTTGGAATTACTTTTCGTTCTTTCTTCTCCTCCCATTCATTACATCAAGTCTTTCCATCATCTCTCACCTAATAATGAACACTAAACCTGGCCTCTGCCCAGATGTTCATCTCATACCCTTTCTAATACTTTTCTCCAGAGTAGGTCTTTTTAGAGTTCCTTGAAAATGCTACAAACCACTGCTAGCTCAAACTGTCTGAAGTTCCAAATTGTACATCCAGTGTCCTCTTCAAATATGTGCAGTTATTTCTGCTGGCTACAAAATGAAGTACTAATCCCTGAACATATACTCTACACCCTCCATGATCTGAGTTCACCTACACAGTTTTATTGCCTAATATTCTTCTTCATGGATACTCCATTTCACTCAACCAGGACTATTCATTGCCCATAAAGAGGTAATGCAAACACAAACCTCTTTTACCAAAACAGTTTACCATTGCCTATAATGAACATGCCCTTCTTTGTATCACAGATTCTTATTAAGGAATATTTCTTTAACAGCAAATCACAATCAAGTCACTTGACATTTATGTATGGCTTATTTTTTTCTGACAAATTACTTGTATTGTTGTTTATGCTATTATTTAATAGTATAACCTACTGACTAGACCATTTCTCCTTTTGTCCTCCCCAAATCATTCTCCATACAGCAGCCAAACTGCTATTTTAAAAATGCAGATCATATCAGGTCACAACTCTAGTGTGTTCCATACTTTGGAGAAAAGACAAAAGCATCATGCATCATGCTGTACCTGCCCACCCTGCCTCCTCATTTCTGCTCTGGGATTTGTCATTCTGCCCTTGCTCACTAGGCTCATGGATCTGCATCTTTTAATCCTTCTTTGTCTATTTAATTCTTTCTCCACATCTTTTCCTGTCTTATTTCTCTGATGAGACATTCTCTGACCATCTTTTCTAAAATACTCACCAACACACTCACACATCCACACACACACATTCATGTGCACATATCACTCTCAACACTTCTCCTGGTTTTTTGTCTCCATATAAATTATCATTATCTTAATTTATTTTTAATTCATTTCTGATGCAACCAAACACCCAACTCCTCAAGTGGAATGTAAATTCCACGATACAGAGATAATCTTCTCTACGGCCATATCTCAAATTTATTATACCAGAAATGTTCAATAAACACATGTTCATTTATTAAATTAATCCTTCTGCCAAAAAGTATATAGTGTGTTTCCTTAACCAGAATTTAAATTCCTTAAGGAAGAAAAATTGTATGAAGGCTCTAATGTTCTTAAAATCCAGTAGAGTGGCTTGAACATGATAGACACGTAAATATTTGTTTCTATTTAATCAAATCAAGTAGAATCACAAGTTAAAGTAAAACGAATGTTAAGAATTTTGTGCAAACAATTAGAATTTCCAAAGTGAAACAAAATAGAACATAAAATAAAAATATCCCTCAACCAGTTCTATTTTAAAATTGTTTTCCTCTATAAGTTTTATAAAATAGCTGATTACTCATTCGATGTGCTATGAAAATCTATTTTACTTTATATAGAAATTTCACTGGAAAAGTCATCTGCAGAATTATCATGTACTATATTTTAACTCCATTGAAATCAAACTAAACCATAAGTCTATGCAAATCTTAAATGAATTGAATTAATTAACTCAGGTCCCACAAAATCTGCAAGGGGACTTTTTGTCAGGAGTATATTTCTAAACCAAGCTTTTTTCTTAGTGTCACCAAACATATTTAAGCTTTTTTTTTTAGTGTCACCAAACATATTTAAGCTTTTTTCTTAGTGTCACCAAACACATTTAAGCTTTTTTCTTAGTGTCACCAAACATATTTCCTTTTGTGATAGTAGAGATTGAGGGGGAAACAAATCAGTAAAAAGATCAACAGAATTAAAACTTCAAATAAAACCAAAATAATTCACTCTAATGTATTTTCAAATTTTTCTAACAGCAAACAATTTTACTGAGCTATTTCTTATTTCTTCCCCCCAACTCAACTTCAATGTTAAACTTTACAGTGAAAAGTTTAAAAAAGCAGATAAGAGTGAGAGAATGAAATGCCAGACACATAGTTATCATTCAATGATTATTTTAAATGAATAAATAAAACAATTTAAAAGGGCTTCAATATTATTAATAGGTCCTGGACTATTACTATGACATACACAAAATTCAAGTGGTTTGAAAAAGTGAGACAGAAGATCCAGGATCAAGATGGCAGAGGAGTAGTATGTAACACTCACCTTGTCCCACAAACACATTAAAAAAACAAACAAAAAACAAACAAACAAAAAAAACCCTTACATTTAGAACAATTCTCATGGAACATCTACTGAACACTAGCAGAAGACCTAAGACTTCCAAAAAGGGCAAGAAGACCTCTACATAACTAGGTAGAACAAAAGGAAAAAGAAGAGGGAGTTCCCGTCGTGGCGCAGTGGTCAACGAATCCAACTAGGAACAATGAGGTTGCGGGTTCGGTCCCTGGCCTTGCTCAGTGGGTTAAGGATCCAACGTTGCCGTGAGCTGTGGTGTAGGTCACAGACGCAGCTTGGATCCCGTGTTGCTGTGGCTCTGGGGTAGGCCGGCAGCTACAGCTCTGATTGGACCCCTAGCCTGGGAACCTCCATATGCCGCGGGAATGGCCCTAGAAATGGCAAAAAAAAAAAAAAAAAGGAAAAAGGAAAAAGGAAAAAGAAGAGAGAGAGACAGAAGAAGAGGAAGACAGAAGAAGAAGGAGAGAAGGGGGGAACCACCATGGGGGCTTGTCTTTCTGAGCATATATAGGCTCTCAGGTGGGGTACCTCTTGCACAGGCTATGGGGTCACTACCATTGCCATGAGCCCTGCAACCAGCTGCTGCCTGCAGGCACCACCCACTCATCTGGAAGCACAGGCAGTCCATGCACCTGCACACCTTGGATCAAGGGGATAATGGCCTGCACACACTAAGGAAAGAGACAACAAGCATACAAACTAAAAACAGCCCTCACACCAAAAAGTAATAAACCCACACAAGTACCCAGGGATGTTCCCATATATAGATAGTCCTCCAACCCTAAAGTAGATCATTATTTTCCCTAAATTGACAGAGTAAAATATAAGTAAAATGAAGAACCACAGGAACCATTCTCAGTTAAAAGAGAGAATTCCCCTGAAGAAGAAACAATGAAAGATACCTCTGTAGTATAACAGACACCAAGTTCAAAAAAGAGGTAATGAAAATACTAAAGGAATTAAGAACATCTATTGACAGTAATGCAGATTACAAAGGAACTAGAAACTATAAGAAGAAGTCAAGACAAATTAGAAAATTCACTTGCCAAGACAAAAGCTGAGCTAAAGGCATTTAACAGCAGAATGAATAATGCAGAGGAAGCAATAAGTGACTCGGAAGATAGAATAATGGAAATCACCCAACCAGGACAGCAGACAGAAAGCCAAATGAAAAAAAATGAAAGAGATCTATGGGATAATATAAATCATGCCAATCTACACATAATAGGGATCTCAGAAGGAAAAGAAGAAGAGGATTGAAAATGTATTTGAAGAAATTATGGCTGAAAGTTTTCCAAATATGAAAAATCAAATAGATATCCAAATATAAGAAAAATAGAGGGTTCCCAAGAAGATGAACCCAAATAGACCTACATCAATACGTATTATAATAAAAATGGCAAAAGTTAAAGATAAGGAGAGGACTCTAAAAGCAACAAGAGCAAAACAAAGAGCAAATTACAAGGGAACCCCAATAAGGCTAATAGCTGATTTCTCTATAGAAACACTACAGGCCAGAAGGGAGTGGCAAGATATATTCAGAATTCTAAAAGGGAAAAATTTGCAACTTAGAGTAATTTACCCAGCAAGATTATCTTTTAAAATAGAAGAAATTATTTCACAGACAAAAACTAAAAGAATATAGCAATATTTTAAAAGAAATATTGAAAAATCTTCTCTAAATAGGAAAGAAATAAGAAGATATAGGATGGAGAAAATTACAATTGAAAAGTAATCACTTAAATAAGCCAGTATCCAGACCAAAAAGAGGGGGAAAAAAAAAACCTATTTGTGAAAGCAATGATAAACACAAGGAACAGTAAAAGGATAAACATTAAGATGTAAAGAAAATCTAGACTTTTTTTTACAATGTTTTTGAGCTATATGTCTAAAGCAAGCAGATATAGGAAGGGGTTAACATACTGAAAAAAACAAGGCAACTGCAAAAAAAAAAAAAATTTCACAAAAACAAAAAAAAAAGTAGAGGATACAACCATAAAAGGAATTCACCCAGCCTAAAAAAGAAAAAGAAAGGAACAAATGAGGAAAACAAAATGAACTGGAAAACAAGGTTTAAAATGGCAATAAATACATATCCACCAATAATTACCTTTAAAGTCAATGGGCTGAATGCTTTAATCAAAAGACATAGAGTGGCAGACTGGATAAAAAAGCAAGAGCCTACAATATGCTGCCTACCAGAGAATCTCCTTAGGGCAAAGGACATGCATAGATTGAACATGAGGGGATGGAAAAAGATATTTCATGTGAATGCAAATGCCAAGAATGGGGGAGTCACAATACTCATATCAGACAAAATAGACTTTAAAACAAAGACCATATAGATAGATAAAGAAGGACATTATTTAATGATAAAAGGGTCAATTCAAGAAGAGGATATTACACTCATCAACATATAAATGTTAGTATAAGAGCACCCAAATAGATAAAACAAATACTAACAGATATAAAAGGGGAATTTTATGGGGATACAATAAAAGTAGGAGATTTTAACACCCACTGTCATCAATGGACAGCTCTTCTAGACAGAATATCAATAAGGCAATAGAAATCCTAAATGACACAATAGAACAGTTAGACTTCATTGATATTTTCAGGACATTACATCCCAAAAAACCTAGAATATACATTGTTTTCAAGTGCACATGGAATATTCTCAAGGATTGACCACATACTGGGTTACAAAGCTAACCTTAACAAATTTAAGAGTATAGAAATTACTTCAAGTATCTTCTCTGACCACAGCGGCATGAAACTAGAAATCAACCGCAGGGAAAGAAACAAGAAAAAAATGACTACATGGAGACTAAATAACATGCTACTAAAAAAGTCAATGAGTCAATGAAGAAATCAAAAAGGAAATTAAAAAATACCTTGAGACAAATAACAATGAGAACACAAACATATAAAATCCATGAGCTGCTGCAAAAGCAGTTCATAGAAGTTCACAGATACAGGCATTCCTCAAAAATCAAGAAAAATCTCAAATAAACAACCTAACTTACCACCTAAAAGAATTTAAAAGAAGAACAAACAAAACCTAGAGTTAGCAGAAGGAAAGAAATCATAAAGGTCAGAGAAGAAATCAATAAAATAGACATTAAAAAAAACAGAAAAAAAAATCAATAAAACCAAGAGCTTAGTCTTTGAAAGAATAAACAAAATTGACAAACCCCTGGCCAGGCTACCAAGAAGAAAAGTGAGAGAACCCAAATAAACTAAATATTAAATGAAAAAAAAAAGACAGAAATCTCAACAGATACAGAAGAAAAGCAAAAATCCATAAAAGAATACTATGAATAATTATAGGCCAACATATTTGACAACCTAGATGAAATGGATAAATTTCTAGAACATACAGCCCAACAAAACTGAATCAAGAGGAAAGAGATTATTTGAACAGACAGATCACTAGAAATGAAATTGAATATGGAATTTAAAAACTCCCTACAAACAAAAGTCCAGGACCAGATGATTTCACAGGTAAATTCTACCAAACATGCAAAGAACTTATACCCATTATTCATAAACTCTTCCAAAAGACTGAAGAAGGAACACTCCTAAAGATATTCTATGAAGCCACCATCACCCTAATACCAAAATCAGACAAAGATACCACACACAAAAAAATAATAATTATAGGCCAATATTAATGTAGATGCAAAAATTCTCAACAAAATTTTAGCCAACTGAATCCAAAAACACATAAAAAATATCATACACCACAATCAAGCAGGATTCATCACAGGTTAACAAGGATGGTTGAACATATGCAAATCAATGTAATATATCATATTATTCCATGGATGGAACCAGGAATACAGCAGCAACCTGAGCCACAGCAGTGACAACATGGGATTCTTAACCCACGGCACCACCAAGATACTCCAAGAGCTGGCAGCCTTAACTATTGCAACAACCTCCCTTTCTCCATGTCACTCCCTCTAATTATTTTTTAAAATATTGTCTTGCCCCCATTGCCCACTTAGTAGCAATTCAAACCACTTAGCATTTCAAAGAAGGCTCTTGAAAGTCTAGATCAAGTGTTATTGTCCAAGCTTATCTCTTGACACTCCCTCCCCCACCAACCCCTGTGTCCCTGCCAAAATTGAACAGAAAGATTCAGGAGGCACTAGGGCCTTTGTCAGCCTCAGGAGTTTATGCATGCCTCAACATGTCTGTCTCAATCACTCCCTGCAAAATACAAGACTCAAACTTTTCTTCTTCATTGAAGATTTCCTTCCCTTTTTCCCCATCCTGCAGAGTAACTTGTTCTGCTCTCCACATTTCCATAGCAGTGTATTTACATATCTGACATATTATCTATTACAAAGCAACAGAATTAATTATTGGCTAATCTGTTTTTCTTACTAAATGATAATCTCCAAAGTATTGGGCTTTATCATTGCATCATTTTCTCTTCCAATAATAGTAGAATATCTGGCACATGCTAATACTCAACTCAATGCCTGGCCTAACAGACATTTGATAAATGATTGATGGGAAGAAATTATCTGAGCATCATATTATAAAGCAGATATTCATGGAAAGGGTAATTCTTATCAGACGATCTTCAAGGTCAAGGAGACTCAGAACCAGGAGCAAAGCCTGAAAGACATCTGATGTAAGGAAAAAGACATGAAAGAGGATGAGATATAAAAATGGTGGAAGAGTTGAAAGGCAGCAAAGACAAACTTTACTCACTTGCAAATTTTGTCATTTCTGAAGTATTAAGCAATCAAGTGCAAGTTAATCTGGATAGAATTCTCTGCAACAAATACAAAGCATTTTCTTCTTTCCTTCTTTTTGTAAACTTCTGATTCAGCTACTGAGCAATGAAGCTGCTATGGTGAAATACCACTCTACCAAGTGCTTTTAGTTTTAGCCCATTTAAGCTATTGTGAAACTCAACTTGGCAGTCACCTTGGTGCACAGTAAAAGAGCAGGACAAATGAAACTTCCCTGAAGTTCTTTTTATCATCAAACAGTAGGAGAGCATAATTGGCTCCCTCCAGTTGTGGCTAGGTTACATGAGTTATATTTTAAACATTTTAGGCCAAAATTCTCACTGTAATGTGATATTATTGGGCTGGTTTGTCTAACTGGAAAGAAAGGCCTATTATAAGTAGAAGTAACTCTGCTTTATTTCTTAAGAGCGTACATAAAATTCTTGGAAAGTTTAGAAACCCAGATTTCTTTTTCCCCTAGAATGAATGGGAGAAAACAAAGAAAAGGAATTCTGCCTCTTAAAGCCAATTAAAAAAATTTAATAACAAATTCAAATGTATTTAGTTAGCAATGGTAATATATTTTAAATCCATTTCTAGAATTTTCAAACATTTTCCTATTAAAATTCAATGCATCTAGTAATAGGTGTTATTTACATACATCTATCACAGACAATCAACAAGTGTGTCATCCCTGTAATCAAGAAAAATAAGTCTGAAGTAAAAAGAATTAATTCACTTTGCTTCTCTGAGAGTTGTCATCTATTGTTTGTTACATTAAACAATTTATTTCACCACTCAATATGGAGTAAAATAGTATAGAGTGCATAGACTGTTTCAAGCGTTCAGTTGATACTTATAAAGTCTGCTAGGTAATCAATAGATATAATTCAAAATAAAACAAATATATTGAAGTGATCAAATTCAAAACCTTATGGGGGTGGTCAATAGACTTGAATTGAAGCTAAATGGTCAGATTATTTCTAATTAAAATCATTGTTTCAGTTCATCATTCTTATGCCTTTTTGTGGTAAAGTATGTGAGACTTTGAAATCTTTAAGAATGATACAAAACAAATTCAGGCCATTTTTATATCTTGGAGGGGAAGGTTGCCAGATTTAGCAAATCAAAATACATTTAAATTGCACATCATATGATATATATTAAAAATTGAGTCATTGTTTATCTGGACTTTAAGTTTAACAAAGAGTCCTGAATTTGTTTTCTATCATTCTTAATGATTTCAAAACTCCACTGCTATACATTTTGTGATCTTAAACAATTTATAGTATTGTTTTACATGTCTTCAAAACATGTAAATGGTTTAAACATATTGTTGCCATTGGCTCAAACCAAGGACTGTTGATTTTTCTCTTTAGCATTCCCCAATTGAACAATGTTTGTGTTTAGCTGGCTGTGTCTGAGACATATAACTGCATATGTCCTTTGTCAGGTCCTTCTTATTTGACAATGCTTCAATATTAAATTGTAATTCAAGAGTACAGATATTACTACTTTTGTAAAAAAAATGGTTTATATATTTTTGTTATTCTTTTAATAATTTCAGAGTAGAAAAGAGGAAAATGCCTTTGCTTTTTCTTTCCATAATTGAAATTCCCTGTGTCTGAAAATTACTGTTGCCCTTAAACTGCATTCTAAACTAATGGAAGCAGAATCTTCAAGAGTCAGTCCAAAAGCTGTTTAAGTTGACAAATACCACAGGTGATGCTTCTGCAGCAGTGAGACCCACTGCCTTAGCCAAAAAAAGACTGAGGCTTTTAATATTATTTAAAAGATTCTACTTACCTTTCCTTTCTCTGCATGAACCAAATATACATTTTTAATAATCTTATACATTTTTAAGAGTCTTACTATTTCTATAAAGCAATACTCATTTGACTTCCAGAACACCTAGAAGGTTTAATCTCTATAAGTTTATACATGGCTTTAATTATTAAATAGAGGCTGAGATTTTACAGGACGGCCTAATTTGTTTTGGTTTTGTTGGACTCTCTGGAATTTTGTGGCTTGCAAGAAGTGAACAATCTTTGAAGTTTTCAACAATCTATTGATACTTTAAATATATATCCAACCTACAATATTTATCCATATTTTAGTAGTTCTTCTAAAAATCACACAACTAGCGAAAGGCTGGTATTTGAATATGTCTCACTGCAAAAGCACCATTCTTAGCCACAAAACCATGTAGTGCCATAGATGATCTTACTGCCTTTTCAGGGTCTTGCTCAAAAACATTCACATGGTAAACCCTAAGATATTTATTACACTGAATCTCATTTAACCCCTACCATCAGTTTGATCTTATTTAGGCTGGTTTATATAATTATAAATGTGGGAATCTCAAGTCAACATTTTTGAATGTTTCGGTTTCACATTATACTTCAGAATTTTAATTAGAATATGTTCCCAGCTAGAGAGCTTTGCCTAATCACTAGTTCTTATGCCTCCTGCTCCATTTTAGTGGACTCCGATTGTTTTGTAGATCTAAATTGACAGCCATTACATAAAGCAACCAGAAGATGATTAGCCTGGAAAGCTGATTTTTGTCAAGTTAATTACCAGTGGTACACACTGACTTTGATTCATGAATACGGCTTTTAGCAGAGCTCTTAAAGTGAGATGTTAATCAGTCAACACTAATTTTTTATAGTTTAATGGAAATGTCAAAAGGAGGGTTTCAGGAAAAGCCCAGGCAAGAGGAACCCTGGTGTGCACTGAAAGAATCACCAAATATAAAAGAAGCATTCATTTTCAAGAAGTGTTTTCAAGCTACTTGATCATGAAATGAACACTCCTTTAACGGCTGGAGCTGCAATCAAATCAATCATCAGTGCTCTTGACAAACATAGACATCAATTGAGAGATTGTGTTCTGTCTTTCAGGTACAAACTTTCCAAATTAAATACAGCTATGTGGCACTAAAGGTGAATACAAAAAGGCAGGACAAACAAGAAAAGGTATTTCTATTACATATAACTTTAAAAATGTATTATATAATTTTTGATCAAACTGGAAATATTCTGCACTATCTTCCTAGTTTAATGGTGAACAAATCCTATTGGGAATGAAGACTTCTTCAACATCAACCTAAATCCTTCCTGCTGTTTTTTAAGCTTGTTGACTTTCTTTGTCTCATGCTGATAAAAGTCTCTTGAAATTCTTCCTCTCAGGAAAAAGATCTCCTTACCTAAGCACTTTTGAAAATGACAGTATAATAAGAAAATATAAGCCTCTTGTTTTGCTGCCAGATATCGCTACTAAGTATATTTCAATATCAAGGAAAAAAAATCTGACGTATATAGGATATAAAGAATCCATCTTTGGATGTAAATTTCAGGCTTCATTTTTTAAGCTGTTTTTTTTTTTTTTTTATGGCCAAGAAAAAACAATACGGGAAAATAAATGAAGTCTCATATGGGATTATAAACTCTTTGTCATTGGGCAACACTGCATTCCCAAAACACTGTATTTTGTATTTCAGAAACTGCAAATCAAGTATGACCTCAGCCTAAAAATGTTATGCCCAAATGCATATACTTACAGTAATCATCAATATCCTCTCCTGACCTACCTATCTTCACCCAAAGCCCAAGTTCATACCCAGGAACTGCATCTCTTTTATAAACAGAATGCAAAGACTACGGCTCCTAATTCCTCCGTAGATTACCACATCCATGACTGAAAGAATAAATTTCCTAGGAAAAATAACACAATGATTGCATTTTTTAATATCTAATTAAAATATATACAAACTTTATAAGGAAGGGCAGAGACTGATACAAAATGCCTGCCTCATTTGTTAATATCATATAGGCAAAAATTAGTGTTTTGATTATTTAAGAGGACTATCAAGTAATGCTACTAAACTGGGAGTTTTATATTAGCAAAATCATTTGAAAGAAAGGAATTTTATGGAATTAACTCCTGTCAGCTTATCCAAACATATGGACAACAAAATTTGTAGGCAAATCATTAACATTTCAATGCTTTTCTTTGCCTTTTCCTCAGTAGAGGCACCAATAGGATTTCTGGGCAAATGTGGATTTCAATCTTCTTTTGCACAAAAGACTATCACAGTCAGTGGTTTCATGTGCTCCTTTTTACATTAAAAAAGAAAATGACTACAGTGCAGAAATGCAGTTTTCCTAGCAGGCCATAAGCCTGGTCTACAAAGCTGTGAGACATCTTCCAGGACACCATTATTGAAATTTTAGAATTTGAATAATTTATCAGTAAAATGTATTTGATGCCATTTCATATACCACTATGATTATAGATTCAAATACTATGTTATCATCCTATTATAACTGCTGAAATCTGTCTCTTGAGATTGTATGTCTCCATTTATTATCATTGATGTTTTCATTATTTTCCACATTGTTATATTTAGGAAACTTAATTGGATGTCTTAAAAGACAACCATAAAGTCAATATAACATCTCATAATAGCATCTTATCAGATACTACACATGTGAATACATTAAGAAAAAATAATTGCCTAAATTGAGCTATGATAGGCTTAAAATTGCTTTAACCCTTCTACATGGTGAGGCAAATAATTTAAGGGGCAATTTCTCTAGCTCTTCTCACTTGCAATTTAAAATCTTTTATAGTATAGTATAAATATTTGTTGAAACATTGAATCAATGATTCAACAAATATTTTCAAAGCTCCCCCTGCACCAGGAATATAATGTTACAGAACAAAATGCCTGTTCTCCAAGAGTGCAGTTTAGTGGAACATTACAAAGTAATGCATGTTAAGTCATGTGCTTGTTTTGTTCATTTATTATAATTAATTAGACAATTAAAATCACTAATGATCCCCCCTCTCAGAGATAACCACTCTGAGTGAAAACGGTAGGGTATGTAAATATGTATTTGTGTGTATTTATTGCAGCATATGAAATCACTGTTTTTGTGGATTAGAAATGGTCAGTAGCAGCAATGTCATGCAATCCCATCTAATTTATTTGCATGTATGAACCATGACCCTCTACAGCTGTATATTTAAATAATGTTTCATATTTTTCTATAATAAATAGCACTAATGGATATCACTACATTGCATATCTAGTCACATAAATCTACATATAGATCTCTTATTTCCCCCCCAGGAAACCTCCCCCCCTCCATAAGCAAATGTCTAATATAGAGGACATGTACTTATTTATTTTTTTGTCTTTTTGCTATTTCTTGGGCCGCTCCCGTGGCATATGGAGGTTCCCAGGCTAGGGGTCGAATCGGAGCTGTAGCCGCCGGCCTACGCCAGAGCCACAGCAACGCGGGATCCGAGCCGCGTCCGCAACCTACACCACAGGTCAGGGCAATGCCGGATCCCTAACCCACTGAGCAAGTGCAGGGATCGAACCCACAACCTCATGGTTCCTAGTCGGATTCGTTAACCACTGCACCACGACGGGAACTCCCTTATTTTTAATCTTCAAATTTACTTTTAAACTGTGCTGAAAATATTTAGCTCAAGTGTTGGTTCCATTTCCATTTGGCTTGTATTTTGAAACTAAGTGACTGTTTTATTCATTTTCCCCATGGCATTCTATTGTCTATGGAATCAATTTTGGTCATTTGTCTTTCATTAAAAAGCTTTCACTTCATTCCCATTTTTGCCTTTTCTTAACAAATAACTGTCCTAGTATTCTCTTCAAATATGCTATTTTATCTCCTCCATCATTCCTAACATAATAGTGCCTTTCTCCTTCATTTCCCTATAAGTCTTGCCCAAGCACTGTCTATTTTATTGATCTCATCAAAGAACAAATACTGGATTAAGTTAATAATGGCATTAACCCCCTTTTTTCTAACTTGCAAATTTCAGGTTTTGCTTTTGATTTTTCCTTCTTTATTTTCCTTAAGTATATTTTCTTACTTTTTTTCTAATTAAGTCACTAATTTTCAGTCCATACTATGTAACATAATTTTCTTCTGCATATAGCTTCAGGCTATTGCTTAATTTTATATGTTTTTTTTTTTTCTCATTTTCACCATGAAATAATTGTAGAAATGACTCTCTATTTTCCTGAGGGTTAAAAGAGTCATTTATCTCAAATGTAAAACTGCTCCATTCGGCAAATGCTGTGAGTGTTTAGAGTCACCCCAAATCCCCCTTCTCATCTGACCTCCTTTCCTACAAGAAGGTAGACAGCTAAAATTCTCTGCACGTCCTTGCAACTCCACATCTAGTTTTAACAATGAGATGTTCACTGAAGTCACTGTGTGTACTACCAGGAAAGCTAAGAGCTTTTCTCATATAGTGCTTGCACACTGACTGGCTGGTCCCTTCGGTCCTCTGCCATTACCCAAGATCCTGCCTAGAACGTGGGCAAAGATTTAGCAGCCATCTTGAACATGAGGATGAAACCACACACTTAGTAGGGATGGAGAAAGTGCCCAGGTACTTAAGGACATCCTGGAGCTGTGCACAGAGCTAAACTGCCTATCTCGGGACTTCTTGCTTCATGAGAAAAATAAGGCTTCTACCTTGTTTAAACCACTTTCATCAGATTTTCTCTTTCTTGCTGCCAAAATTAATCTTAACTGAAAACATGTCTGTAGCAGATGTTGTTGGCCCCTTCAGATCTGCTTTACCGGTCGTGCACATGTCCCCCACCTACTGTGAGTTCATGGCTATTCCTTCTCTGAAAACCTGCCCTGGACTAAGGAGAGCTACTTCGCCCTGGGCATGGCCCATAGGCAATAGTTATACTTTGTTTTTTATTATTATTATTAGTTGTTTATTAAATATCCATTGAATCTCAAAGATTTGGCATTGATGGGTCAAAATAAAATCGTACTGGACATATTTAAACAGGCAAGGAAGACTTTGTTCAAGACTGTTAAAGTAGGAAAAAGAGACTGAATTCAACTCCATTGAAACAAGAGGTGGGAGAGTTTTAAGAGCTGAGCTGAGCTAGTGGAAAAGTACTGAAAGACTTTGGGGACAGAGTCAGTGTGCTTAGGACATCTGTTTCCTAACTGTTGCTTATTGAGGTTAGGTTCCTACTCTCTCACAGAAACTGGGAGATGGGGCAGAGCCATATTTCTCGATGACTATATTACTTTTTTTTTTTTTAATGGCCACACCCACAACATATGGAAGTTCCCAGGCCAGGGATTGAATCCAAGCTGCAGTTGCAACCTACACCACAGCAGGGGCAATGCTGATTCCTTTAACCCACTGCACCTGGCCTGGGGATCAAACCTATGCCTCTGCAACAATCCAAGCCACTGCTGTCAGATTCTTATCCACTGTGCCACAGTAGGAGCTCCCGATGACTATACTTTGAAAGGATGACTCCCAGGTCTTTAGGAAAGATATTCCTGGGCTGTAAAACCGGCCAGTGGCTAGGGAACAATTTATATACATTTCACAGGGGCAGAGAAAGAATCTGCAGTTACAAGTTTTCTAAAGTAAATCCTCCAAGAAAAGGAAGATCAGGGACCTAAAGTCAGGAAGAAGCCTGCCTAAAATTAGTCAAGCCGGGGGGGGGGGGGGTGGATCTTTAAGGCTATCTTGGTCACATGTCCTTTGCTTTTTGCTATTTTGGTCTCAATACTTCTTCCAAGTTTGGGGAGAATTTCTTAAACATATCATTTACACTGTTGAGTTTATGAAATGTCATCTATGGTCTCTATTTTCATTTGAGTTTTAATTTGGCAATTATGTTTTTCACTCCGTGGAATTTTTCTTCTTTCAGATCCTTCTCTCATTATGACTTTTGCTCTACCTTAAACTTCAATAGTTTGATTTATTTCTTTGATTAAAACTCAAAGTTTATTTTTTATATCAACCTAAAATATTCTAAAATTTTCTACTATGTTGTAGTAAGCAATGCATAAGAATATACTCATCTTACTTTTCAAATGTCATTGTCTCTTAAACCAAAGTAAGTATTTTCTTGTTTGTTTGTTTGCTTTAGGCCACAGAGGAGTGTCTGTGCTTTTTCTATACTGAACATTGAGAAAGGTTCTGTCAAAAATCTTGAGGTTATATTTCCAAATATTCTGAGTACACATGAAAGGACAAGGGGGTAGTTTCCAATTACTCTACATTCATTTTGCTAAGCAGTAGTTGCAGTTGACTGGATGGCGGTGGAAGGAAATTAAGCTAAACTAGAGAAAGTCAGGACAGGGCTGTCATCTATGTTGAAGATGAGTTTTCTTTTTCTTTATTTATAGAGCCACTAGTTGGCTGGGCCATGCCACTATTCTATGCCTGTAAATGCTCTTGTATAAGTCAAGGCATTGCACTAATACTTAGCTTTTAAGAAAAAATATTGGTGAAAATCTACTATGTCCATGATTATTTCTATCTATGAGGTAGGCACAGTAGGCAGAATGCCTATGGTCTGTATTACTTTAAGAGGTTCATAAAAATGCTTTAATTTTCATTTGCTTTAAAATAAGAGAAAATAGATATACTATTACAGAATATACTGATAATAAATTCAACCTGGATTATATTCTTCCTTATACCAAGACAGTTGTAAAACTGAATTTGTAATTATTTTCTTATGAAGGAAGGTGCCCACAAAAGTAAAAGTGTCTGAGGTTCTCATGAAAGTCATAGTGTGGTTTTGCTATCATCCTTTCCACTTTGGATATCCTTATTTATTTATTTATTTGCTTTTTAGGACCACACCTTCAGCATATGGAAGTTCCCAGGCTAGGGGTCAAATTGGAGCTATAGCTGCTGACCTACACCACAGCCACATCCACAAGATCTGAGCCATCTCTGTGACCTACACCACAGCTTACGGCAAGGCCGGATCCTTAACCCATTGAGAGAGGCCAGAGATCAAACCCACATCCTCATGGATCCTAGTAGGCTTCGTTACCATTGAGCCATGATGGGAACCCCTGATGAGTCTTTTTAACCACAGAGATTCTTGGTCATATTAGTGGTTTCCTCATCCTAGTATAACTTCACCATATCTAAAAAACCACATCAAAGTTTCTATTGTGAATATCATCCCATGCCATATCCCCCTCCTAGTTTTATACCCTATTTTTGCTTATATTGCTGAGATTCTTATAAGTCAGGGTATGTGATCACCTTATGAGGGTATTGAAGGCTTAGCTATTAAACTTGAACTTACTAGGAGTAAACCCATAAATAATACATCAAGTATTTCATAAGATAAATCAATTTGCAGTTCCAGTTTCCTCTGATTCCTGGAGAAATTCTAGAGGTCTAAAAGTCTCATCATGTGAGTCAGCTGAGAGGTTTCCAGTGAAAAGCCTGTAGAAGCTGAAGATGGCTTCTTCACCAGATAACTGTTTTAGTTATTAGATATGAACTCTTAAAAGATTATGGAAAAATGTATCCAATCAAAGGGAAAGTCTACATGAAATGAAAGTAACTCTCTTGAATAACTAAGAAAGAATTATGTAGAATTCCATGGCCTTATGCTATCTTTATCCACAGTTTTATAATAAGCAGTACAAATATGTTTCCCACGTTCCAGACATTCTCTCATACATGCATCACCTAATATAATCCTCTAACAATTTGATGTGGTAGCTGCTTTTATTAATACTATTTTACAGATAATAAAGTAGGCTTAGAGATTTTAGGTACCTTATCTAAGGTCATATCTAGTAAGGGCAGCAGTGAAAGCCAACCAAATTCTACTTGGTTTTGCTCTAAACTTGTTACTTACAGTGCTCTATCTTCAAAATGACTTTCTATTTTTTCATGGATAGAAAAACACACTTACTGGAGGGTTTTCATTAAAATGCTACTGTCTTATTTGTTTTATCTTCAGTGTATATACAGAAGTTTCTTTATTGACTGTTGTTTTGCTTTATCTTATTAAGACACAAATTCAAAGATGATTAAGAGAGAAGTTCTACTACTTTCTGAAATCTTTTGCATCACTAGACTTGTTCTAAATTAATACTTTCCTCTTATACTGAAAAATTAATATTATATACACAATTTATAAAACATAGTCTTATACATATACATACACATAGAATATATGCATATATGTATGTGTGAATATCTTTCCAACTGATCTTCAGTAACTATTCGTTGACTATGTATTTGAGGGCAACGTTTCCTGTCATACATTAATAAACTACAAGCTGCTTGAAAGAAAGGACATCTAACAGAGACCTATAATCCCTTTCCCAAAGTCCCATGGGGCCAAATATTTTTCAGATTAAAATATTTTTGGAGTTTTGGTAGGGGTGTGTGTGTGTGTGTGTGTGTGTGTGTGTGTGTGTGTATAATCAGTCTGGAGTAGTAATGTGGAATCAAAGACATCAGTCTAGAGCAGTAAATGGGAATCAAAGACATTAACATTTCTTTAGCAAAAATTGTGAATATTCACCCAAGATAGAATAAATAAGGTAGAAATGGCTTCAAATCAGTTCTGAACGAGTTCTGCTACCAAACGAGTTCAAGTCAAAATCAGGTTTTGTCACTAAATGAATCATAACACTTTATGTTTAGAGCTCTTTTGAATTCTGGAATTATAAGAAAGGAAATGTTGACCTATACTTCTTTTGTACCGTAGGTAGCCCCACCATGAAGTACTTTTTAGCTGATGGAAACATCTGTTGTTCCCCACAGCTCAAATTTATACAATATGCTCAAATAGCAAACAGCACCCTTTGACAATAGATTACAGAGAGAATATTAAGTACTAGAACTGAGTATCAAAGTCAAATTGGCATTTCTTTTGTCAATGAAAATAAAATGATGTTTTTAGAGTCTTCATATAACATAAAGAATTTTAAAACTTAGAAAAAAGATCCAACAGAAAAGAGCAAATAGGAGCTGGTCCTGCATGTCATTATGGCCATCATCCAGGTAGTTTATTTTATTGACTTTTTGGGCAGGAAACATGGTAGGAAAAGGTGAAACATTGAGCCCTGGAGATTATTATGAAGGAGGTCTGAGATACAAAGTATCACATTATAGATACGGGCATCACTGTCTTAATGCTGGATAAATAAGAATCTTGATGAACTATGATGTTTGGGGTTTGGAAAGAGAAGAGAGGATCATCTAATAAAGATAACTGTTTTCTTAAGGGACAAAAATGTATTTTTCTTGCTTTATATTTGACATAATAATAGCTGGGCTTCAGCTTAAATAACCAGTCAAGATTATTTTTTTTAAATGTTGAATTATGGAATTCCCATTGTGTCTCAGCTGAAACAACCACGACTAGTGTCCATGAGGATGCAGTTTGATCCCTGACTTCTCTCAGTGGGTCAAGGACCTGGGGTTGCCATGAGCTGTGGTGTAGGTTGCAGATGCGGCTTGGATCCTGCATTGCTGTGGCTGTGGTGCAACTATAGCCCCGATTCCCATATGCCACACCTGCAGCCCTAAAGGAAAATAAATAAATAAATAAATAATTTTTTAAAAAAATTCGAATTACACAAAGAGCTCTTTGATTAATAGTTAAATTTTCAAAAGGATAATTAATAGTATTCAATTATCTGGCAATCATATTACTTTTGCATTTGAAATAAAATTTAATTTTTGAAAACACAAAACAAAAAGCCACACAAAGTAAATGCTATTTAACTATGTGTCATAACATTTTTTTATACTGCTTCACTTTCATCTACACACACACACACACACACACACACACACACACAAAACCTTTGAGATGGGTATCTATTACTTAGACTGAGATCTGTCTATAGTGTTCAACAATGAAACAAACATACTCCGAACTAAATCTTTGAAAGCCAATGAAAAAAAGCTAGAACTTAAGAGATCAAATTACTGCTAATAAATATGTTCTTCTTAACTCAACTTTTTGACTTTGACATTCCTCAGAGATAAATTTAAGCAAAAAATAGGCAGGGATTCCTAAGTAGATTAGTCTAAGAAAGCCACACTACTGAATGTTAGCGTTAGGACCAGTAAGATAGATCTTTTAGCAGAAGTCTATACTTTTCATTTTAGCATGGTGTTAACACATGGTAAATACTTAATAAACACTTATTTTGCCACTTAAGAGCTCCTGCAGGTATGTAGCTAGCATATCATGTACTTCCTTTGAACCATGAAAGAATATATTAAGCAAATAAGAATTATTTATTTTTTTGACCTCAAAGCAAAAGGATATAAAGTGAATTCTACAATTTTACATGGAATGTAGTCAAGTTTTTGGTCCTGACTCAAAGCTGAATGTTCTTTTCCATAAAAGTCACTGATTCTTTTCTTTCAGCTATTATATTTAGTATCTCTATTTTATATGCCAGATGATCAGGTTAAGGACAGCTAATACAAAGTTGCCTATAAAATAGTTTAGAAATTAGCAAATTCTTGGGCTAAAAGAATTTTGGGGTGACTAAATGATTAGGCCTATATATAAAGCTTCTCTAAATACTACACACTGAAAATGGAACTAGCTTCAATTTCAAATCAAGGTGACTATTATTTCATCTTCCTATTGTGTTCATTTACTAATTTATTTAGCATGTTCTATTATTATAAATGAATATCCATAAATATGCATTATTCCATGTGATGAATCATTAACTTTTCCATCTTGAGCACATTATTTCAGCTGAACAAGCAACACTTCTGTGCTCAAGGGACAGATAACTATAAATTAACTTTAATTGTCCAGTGTTTAAAAAGTTTTCAACTGTAATAACATGTAGGTAATCAGACAATGCTGATTTCAAATAGCCTCTCTTAAAAGATTTAACACCTCACCTCATCTAAGGTGAAGGATAATAAAATTCAATGAAGCCATCATCCTAACGGCACCTTTGGAAAATATGCTTTGATGGAAAGAAATACCAAAATTGTATTAGATGGACAGCCCGCAACTAGGAATGTACAAACTAGACAGTTCAAATAAAAAGAGCAGTAAAGCATGAGAAAACTCTGAAGGGTAGGTACAAAGTCCACCAGATCTGAGTCTAAATGCCAGCCTATGATTTGCAGCTCTAAATTTGTAGCCTCAAGTGCCCTAAGTTTCTTCATCTGTAAAGAGAGGATAATGTCTGCCTCTCAGTGCCACGTAAGTACTCTATTCAATCGTGCAGCTGCTGCATGCTGGGCTCCTAGAGCACTTCATGTTTGTCCATTGAATTCTGCAAACTGGATTGAATTCTAACAGGACTGATTTCTAGTATTGATTGGAAAGGTCCTAAGTTCCTTACCAGAGAAGGCATTGAAAAACTTTCATAACCCTCAGGACCACCTTTAAAACTATCCTGCGGTATTCCATTGTGTATATATAACACATCTTCCTAATCCAATCATCTGTCAATAGACATTTGGGTTGTTTCCATGTCTTAGCCATTGTGAATAGAGCTACAATGAACATGCGGATGCATGTGTCTTTTTTAAGGAAGTTTTGTCCGGATATATGCCCAAGAGTGGGGTTGCTGGGTCATATGGTAGTTCTGTGTATAGTTTTCTAAGGTACCTCCATACTGTTCTCCTGGGCAGAACAGTATATATAATGGAATACTACTCAGCCATAAAAAAGAACAAAATAATAACATTTGTAGCAACATGGATGGAACTAGAGAATCTCATACTGAGGTCAGAAAGAGAAAGACAAATACCATATGATATCACCTATATCTGGTATCTAATATTCAGCACAAATGAATCTTTCCACAGAAAAGAAAATCATGGACTTGGAAAATAGACTTGTGGTTGCCTGGGGAGAGAGGGAGGGAGTGGGATGGATTGGGAGCTTGGGGTTAATGGATGCAAACTGTTGCTTTTGGAATGGATTAGCAATGAGATCCTGCTGTGTAGCACTGAGAACTGTGTCTAGTTACTTCTGACAGAGCATGATACTGAGAGAAAAAAGAATGTGTACATGTATGTGTAACTTGGTCACCATGCTGTACAGTAGGAAAAAAATTATACAGGGAAATAACAATAAAAAAAAAACTATCCTGAATGTTCTTGGTTTCAAATGAGAATACATATTGCTTCAAAAGGAGATATACATCAGATGGGATAAAAGAAACACTATAAAAACTGAATTCTATATGCAAATCAAAACCACTATGAGGTACCACCAGCCAGAATGGCCATCATCAAAACGTCTATACACAATAAGTGCTGGAGAGGGTGTGGAGAAAAAGGAACCCTATTACACTGTTGGTGAGAATGTAAATTGGTGCAACCACTGTGGAAAACTATGGAGACTCCTCAGAAAATTAAAAATAGAACTACCACTTGATCCAGCAATCCCACTCCTGGGCATCTATCCAGAGAAAACCATGACTCGAAAAGACACATGTACTCCAATGTTCATTGCAGCACTATTTGCAATAGCCAAGACATGGAAACAACCTCAATGTCCATCAACAGAGGAGTGGATAAAGAAGATGTGGTACATATACACAATGGAATATTAGCCATTAAAAGGAAAGAAATAACGGCATTTTTAGCAACATGGATGGACCTAGAAATTACCATGCTAAGTGAAGTCAGCCATACAATGAGACACCAACATCAAATGCTATCACTTACATGTGGAATCTGAAAAAAGGACACAATGAACTTCTTTGCAGAACAGATACTGACTCACAGACTTTGAAAAACTTATGATTTCCAAAGGAGAGAGGTTGGGGAGTAGGGGGATGCGCTGGGGGTGTGGGATGGAAATACTATAAAACTGGATTGTGGTGATCATTGTACAACTATAAATGTAATAAATTCATTGAGTAATAAAAAAAGAAAAAAATATGTATAAAAACCTGAATTCCACAAAACATAATTTTTAAAATGGAGAAAAAAGCTAAATCTTATTCTACTGCCTTTAAAAATAACTCAATTAAATTTTAGAATCTTTCTTCTTAAAATATAAAATATATAACCAACAAAATCCCATTTTACTTAGTATCTTTAAACTTCATCAGATAATGAATAATACAGATCTGAATGTGAAAATCTAATTTTACAAAAATTCATAAACAAAATTACTTTGCAAATGGCTCCTGTTTTGCTTGAGAAATACAAAAAGAGATTCCTCCAATTTATTAGGTACACTGTACTTATAGGAACGATTTTATCCAATAGTGACTATAACACTGAATTTCAAACTAAACGAATGCAAGAAAAACAAAACTGTATTTTTATATAGAACTGTAAACTCTTTTCCTAGCAAAGTTACAATACTCCTTCAAAGAAACGTTGACTTGAGATAGAAAAAATGAAAAACATTTGAAGATAATTTTATATTTGCAAATGTTGACACCCAGTTGAGGAACAGAAATTCTCTCATTGTAAATATTTACTTACATGACTAGCTGATATTTAAGAGTTCACAAAGCAAGAAAAAAATTTAAGTTGGAAAGCCAACATATACACATTTGCATATTTTACATATTATATAAGGAATATAATAACTGTACTATATGACATTGTTCTAAGCACAATATTCATTGAAATTAAGTCTAACGAATTTATTATTTTGGTCTAGTGAATATCCTTTGTTGATTTTAGCGTCCCTATAACCATATGATAAGATCATCATTGATTTTCAGCTATAACTATAGCGATAATTGTTACCAGGTTTTGAAGCTAGACTAATCTACCTATCTTTGGATGCCCTTTTCACTGCAGGTTAAGTCTATGAATTCTAGACAAGCTTAGGAAATCTAGCTGGTGTTCCTATCTCCAGACATACACATTTGCTCACATCCAATGGCAATGCATATAAGCAAAGCTGTTACCATAGCTATTGAGTCTATATCCTAAAGGATACATTGTTCCTTATAAAGTGCTATGGCCTTTCCACATCTGTTAGAGTTTCTCTCTTATTCCAAGGTTTTTATATTTGTAGTTTAAAAAAGAAGAAATATAGATAATTTGTATTTCAACAAGCTCTCTTTAAAATAATTTGTATTTTAACAAGTTGATACTGAGGCTGCCTCTGAAGAGCTACTCTTTGGGTGGTTTTGCTTTAATCAGCTATGTTACCAATCTTTGGTTAACCGGTAACACCTAGCTTCAGAAAATGATAACCACATCAAGAGTATTAGCTACTGGAAGAAAATAACAAAACAGTTTAGTTTATTGTATAGGATGATGATACATTAGCAGGATTCTTTGCCTTGATTAAACATTATAACACAGTTACCTTACTGTCAAAAAATAATACAAAAAATCTTCCAGTGCCCAATTTGAATATTCTTCTGTGGAAAAAAAATATTGATATCCCTGTTGCTTTTGAGAAATAAATCTGTTTTGGTCTCAAGTTTTTATTACAATCAAGTCTTGGAGGAGTGAGAGTGGGAGAGCCCTCATGCTTTCTCATTAACAAATAATTTAGAGCTCCTATAGCTAAAGAATATGAGGGTGAATGTCTTTTGCTGTGACAACTAGGAAATGTACCCTTGAGTTTAAGGGTTAAATTCTACAGATATTCCTAATATTTTGAAAGTCAGGATGATAGCTAACTTAGCTGGATATTACAATCACCTGAATAAGTTAGCAATATTGATACCTGGGCCCCACCATTCAAATGTTTACACCTAATTTGATTGGGTCTGCTCTTGACAGATGGAAGTGAATAGAGGAGAAAGATTTAGGAGGGAAATCCAGATAAGAAACCAAATACCATTTCTTGGGACCTACTTCCCATGTGTCAGGTACTACATGAGATATTTTATAAATATTGTCCTTAAACTTTACATAAACTCACAAAGTAACTTATAATTAAGAGCCTTTGTTAATCTAAGGGAAAAATAAAGGAATAAAATAATTTTCCCATGACAAGAGGTTGGTTAATAAGTGGGGGGACTGACTATTAGAACCCAGGTCAAGGTGTCTCCAGTGTTTATTCTTCTTCATTTCCTTGCACGAGTACTAGATGCCTCTTTTTCTTTCCTTCCTTCCCCACCCCTCTCCTAACCTGCTTTCTTTCTTTCCTTTCCCTACCCTCCTCTTTGCTTTTTCTTCTTTTTTAACTAAATGTAAATACCTTGGAATAAGAGAGAAAGTCTAATAGATGCTGAAAAGCCATAGTACCCTATGAGGAGCAATGTATCCTTTAGGATATAGACTCAATAAACATGGTAATAGCTTTGCTTACACGTGCTGCCATATCTGGAGATAGGAACACTAGCTAAATTTCCTAAGCCTGTCTAGACTTACCTATCCAAAGATAGGTAGATTAGTCTAGCTTCAAAATCTGGTACCAATTATTTCTGTAATTATAGTTGAAAACCAACTATGATCTTATTATATGTTTATAGGGACACTAAAATCAATAAAGGATATTCACTAGACTAGTTTAAATTCATTAAACTTAATTAAAATGAATATTGCAAGCTTAGAACAATATCTGTCATACTATACAGTTATTCATACTATACAGTTATTATATTCTTTGTATATGTTGGCTTTCCAACTTGGAATTTTTTTCTCATTTACAGTTCTGGAGTAAACTCTTAAATATCAGCTAGTCATGTAAATAAATATTTAAAATGAGAAATTTCTGTTCCTCACCTGGGTGTCAACATTTGCAAATATAAATTCACCTTCAAATGTACTCCATTTCTTCTATCTCAAGTCAATTCTACTGTTTCTTTGAAGGAGCATTACAATGTTACACTACTGAATCAGAATCTTTGAAAGCATCTGTATTAACAACTTATTCCAGTAATACTTATTTTCATGTTTGAGAATCAAAGCTTAGAGGATACCTAAAGCAAGTAAAATTCAGTTTATAATCCACGGTGTTATATATTGTCATCTCATTCCTTTCTGTACCCATTTTTCCTTTTTCCATAAAAATGCTTACAAAATAATTTTCATGTAAACCATCTATAATGGACAAAAATGAAAACCATTAAATAAAAAAATAATAATTTTCATGCAGAGGGTATTTCTTCAATCAGCTGCAGAATGACCATGATGGCTTGATGAGGTTCTGATTTGAAAGGATTAATATTAATCTTTTTGTAAGACACAAAACACTTTGCATTCCATTTTTGAGTGAGTAGATTGCACGCAGAGCATAAACCTTAATATCAAAGTCATATTCTGATTCAGAAGAGATCAGAATCCTCTGGGAGCTGGATAGTATAAAGTCCCAAAGTTGCACAAACTGCAGAATATTGACATGATACACATATTTTTAGCTCACTGAAATAAAATCTTACATTTTGGTTTTATGATGAATGGTTGCTTTACAATGAATGCCTATATATGTATTTTTAAAATAATTTATTTTCAAGTTCTTGACAACTCTTACATCTTATTATAAGGTAACCAGCTCAGAATTGAATAAATGAAAATCTGTAGGAAAACTAACTCAAAAGTGTCATTTCTTAAAACAAGTAATATACATTGTCCAGCAATATCTATTTCTGAAAAGATACAAGGGATGAGATTATTCTAATAATATAAAATTAGCAATTAGATATGCTACTGTATCTTTTCACTTTCTACTAAAGATGGATAACATAACATCACTGATGAACAACATTTTAATCATGCCTGAAATAGAGCGATGGGGAAGGAGTTATAATTCAGTACTAGGTGATCCTCTGAATAAGATTTTACAATGGCTAGTTCTCAACCCATTAATTCTAGAAATGCCCCTTACGAAGACTCTGTGAAGTCTGTTCCATGTTTTCATGAGTTGCCCAAATTGTATAAACTTCTTGGGTTTGCTAATGGTTAAAATAAATATCTAGTTCTTAAAATACTGAAAATCTTTCATGTGTCTATTGGTGTAGAATTTTCAAACAGACAAGATGCTGAAGTCAACTCTCAATTGTCCTCATAATTAGAGAAGTCCTATTATATGGATAATCCTAGAAAAAACTAATAATTATAAGCTTTTATATTGACTTTAGACTACATATTTATATTCATATGTGGTCAAGCCTAAATTTTTTTTGAGTTAGTATCCCAAATTCTAACAATAAAAAAGAATGAGGCCATAACTGATCATTCCATCTCTTACCACTTAGGTAGTCAAGGAGAAAGAGAATCAGAAGAATTCCAATTACAACCCAGGGAGGTCATTTGACCTCATCTTCTTTCTCTTAGCAGGGAGAAATAGAGCAGAGTATAACCTGAAAATATCAGGGGGAAAAAACAGTACAATTCTGCCATTTAAAGGTAGATTAAACCAAAGCACAAAACGTAGGAAATCCATAAAAAATTACTTCCCAATGATTCTTAAGGTAACAGAGTGCAAAGGTTTTGGGGTGGACATTTTATTTACTTTTTCACTTAGCTTATTATGTACTTAGAGAGCTCCTCGGAAATCTCCCTGAATACTGACTTTCTTCTCTGCCTTCATGACACTTTTTTTTAACATAACAGAACTTTAAAAGCATAACATGTTCAGCAGTACCTCCCAAGCACTTTGTGAGAAACCATGCTAAAGATTTCCCTTTAGTATCTTTACTTCTTACCCAGCTCAGCATTAAGATCAAGAAGTCAGAAACTGGTATTTTTTGTTTGTTTGTTAAAGTCCTTTCTACAGATCTTGAAGAGGAAGCATTTTGCAAGGGCATCAAAGTAAATCCATTAACTGTTTATGATGACAAAAGATTTCGGAAGGCACATTTAAAATCTGATTACAATGCTAACTGACAAAGAAACTTGGTTACTGTTGAGACACAAAACATTTTGAAATAGCTACACTTATAACATAGTGGAAGGACATATCCCAATTTCAGAAACTGTAAATTCTAAAACACCTATATTAAAAACATTTATTTATCTGTATAGTCTGAGGAGCCTTATCACTCATTTGATAATGCTCTCCATGTATTTTAACATACCAAACAATCCTAATTTGACTTTTTTTTTGGGGGGGTGCCCTCAGGGGGCCCTCTGAAGCATTCCAAAGCTAGCTGAAATTAAAAGAACTTTGATTAGAATTTGATAGGAAGTTTATCAAAATATCAGTTGTTTAGAGAAAAATATTTGGTCAGATAGGTTACTGTGGATAATACTTTTCCCATAACCAAAGTTAAAGAGATCTCAAAAGCAAATTCAGCAGATCACTTAAAAGAATTTCACATAATTTATTACCAAAGCAGCATTCCACACCAATTTTGTTCTCTTAACAGAGAGAAAGGCCAAATTCAATTCAAGCTTACTTTTATTTATTTATTTATTTATTTTTATTTATTTATTTTTCCACTGTACAGCATGAGGGCCAAGATACACTTACATGTATACATTTTTTTTCCACCCTTTGTTCTGTTGCAATATAAGTATCTAGACATAGTTCTCAATGCTACTCAGCAGGATCTCATTGTAAACCCATTCCAAGTTGTATCCGATAACCTCAAGCTCCTGATCTCTCCCACTCCCTCCCTCTACCCCTAGGCAGCCACAAGTCTATTCTCCAAGTCCATCATTTTCTTTTCTGTGGAAAGGTTCATTTGTGCTGGATATTACATTCCAGTTATAAGTGATATCATATGGTATTTGTCTTTGTCTTTCTGGCTCATTTCACTCAGTATGAGTCTCTAGTTCCATCCATGTTGCTCTAAATGGCAGTATGTCATTCTTATTTATGGCTGAGTAGTATTCCATCATGTATATATACCACATCTTCCTAATCCAATCATCTGTCAATGGACATTTGGGTTGTTTCCATGTCCTGGCTATTGTGAATAGTGCTGCAATGAACATGCGGGTGCACGTGTCTTTTTCAAGGAAACTCTTGTCTGAATATATGCCCAAGAGTGGGATTGTGGGGTCATATGGAAGTTCTATGTGTAGATTTCTAAGGTATCTCCAAACTTTCCTCCATAGTGGCTGTACCAGTTTACATTCCCACCAGCAGTGCAGGAGGGTTCCCTTTTCTCCACACCCCCTCTAGCACTTGTTATTTGTGGACTTATTATTGATGGCCATTCTGACTGGTGTGAGGTGGTATCTCATGGTAGTTTTGATTTGCATTTCTCTTATAATCAGCAATGTTGAGCATTTTTTCATGTGTTTGTTGGCCATCTGTATATCTTCCTTGGAGAAATGTCTATTCAGGTCTTTTGCCCATTTTTCCATTGGGTGATTGGCTTTTTTGCTGTTGAGTTGTATAAGTTGCTTGTATATCCTAGAGATTAAGCCCTTGTCCATTGCATCATTGGAAACTATTTTCTCCCATTCTGTAAGTTGTCTTTTTGTTTTCTTTTTGGTTTCCTTTGCTGTGCAAAAGCTTTTCAGTTTGATGAGGTCCCATGGGTTTATTTTTGCTTTTATTTCTGTTGCTTTGGGAGACTGACCTGACAAAATATTCATGAGGTTGATGTCAGAGGGTGTTTTGCCTATGTTTCCTTCTAGGAGTTTGATGGTGTCCTGTCGTATATTTAAGTCTTTCAGCCCTTCTGAGTTTATATTTGTGCATGGTGTGAGGGTGTGTTCTAGTTTCATTGCTTTGCATGCAGCTGTCCAGGTTTCCCAGCAATGCTTGCTGAATAGACTTTCTTTTTCCCATTTTATGTTCTTGCCTCCCTTGTCAAAGATTAATTGACCATAGGCGTCTGGGTTTATTTCTGGGTTCTCTATTCTGTTCCATTGGTCTTTCTGTCTTTTTTGATACCAGTACACACTGTTTTGATGACTGTGGCTTTGTAATATTGCTTGAAGTCTGGGAGAGTTATGCCCCCTGCTTGGTTTTTGTTTCTCAGGATTGCTTTGGCAATTCTGGTTCTTTTGTGGTTCCACATAAATTTTTGGATTGTTTGTTCTAGTTCTGTGAAAAATGTCATGGGTAATTTGATAGGGATTGCATTGAATCTGTAGATTGCTTTGGGTAATATGGCCATTTTTACAATAGTGATTTTTCCAATCCATGAACATGGAATATCTTTCCATTTCTTTATATCTTCTTTAATTTTTTGATTAAAGTTTTATAGTTCTTGGCATATAAGTCCTTTACCTCCTTGGTCAGGTGTATTCTGAGGTATTTGATTTTGTGAGGTGCAATTTTAAAAGGTATTGTATTTTTGTATTCCTTTTCTAATATTTCATTGCTGGTATATTGAAATGCGACTGATTTCTGAATGTTAATCTTATATCCTGCTACTTTGCTGAATTTATTAATCAGTTCAAGTAGTTTTGGGGTTGAGTCCTTAGTGTTTTCTATGTATAATATCATGTCATCTGCATACAGTGACAGTTTTATCTCTTCTCCTCCTGTTTGGATGCCTTTTATTTCTTTTGTTTGTCTAGTTGCTGTGGCTAGGACTTCCAAAACTATGCTGAATGGCAGTGGTGAGAGTGGGCATCCTGTCTTATTCCAGATTTGAGTGAGAAGGCTTTCAGTTTTTCTCCATTGAGTATTATATTTTCTGTGGGTTTGTCATAAATGGCTTTGATTATGTTCAGGAATGTTCCCTCTATGCCCACTTTGGCAAGAGTCTTGATCATGAACGGATGTTGGACTTTGTCAAATGCTTTTTCTGCATCTATTGAGATGATCATGTGGTTTTTGACTTTTCTTTTGTTAATTTACTTAATTAAATTAAACTAAATTAAATTCATTTTAAACTTAAGTCAGTCCTGACCATGCATAAACTCTTTTTTAAGGTCCAATGTTAGAGGCTTCAAGTCCCCTTCAAGGAGATTAAACCCCACAGCTTCTGGCCATGTCTCATTGTAACGCCCTTTCCCCCAGCTTGACCAGCCTAGGCTGATCACTTCCTGCTAGAGAAGGAATGTCACCCATCCCTCACCTGGCCTCCATGTAACCTGCTCCCATGCATATAAGTTATCCTGCCCAAGACCAATCTGAAGATCAAATTGGGTCTCCAATCAGTTAGCATCATGTGGTATAAAGACTATTGCAGAGTGAGTCAGGCCCTCTTTTTAACCAGCATGCACATGAGTCCCCTCTCCCTTTCTAAAACTGAACTTTACTTCAATAAATTTGTAAAACATCTGCCATTCCAATGCTTTGTTAAGGTGAGACAGGGACCAAGGAAACTGCGATGTTATCACACTTTCTACAACCCTTCCATCAACTTCTGTATCCATAAGTACTAATAATTTCTAAAAAGAAAAACATATGTTTTCTTGTAGAGAACATCTCAGGGTGGCAATATATTAGTAGTCCTTAATACCTTTAGTTTCTTTAGTAATTTATGTCTCAGTTTCTTATTTTATTTGGGAATGACCTAGCTATTCAAAAAACTTTTATCATTTAACAATTTAGCACACCTCTAAATTTTCACCTTACCAATATCTGGAGAGATCATTCTTAAGTAGACATTTTAAAGATATAATTATTCCTAAATTTTATCCAAAACTCTTCTCTCACTCACATTTAACTTACTTATAAAGATTTCATCATACCAAGTTTTGTTTTTTTTTTTCCTGGTAATTTTGCAACAGATATAACAAGATCTTATTTAACTTCTATAAACCTAAGTACCATAAAGGTGTTATACTTAATGTTGATGACTCTCTAAAGATATGTCTATATTAATTACATCAACAAACGTGAACTTTAGTTCCTAGTTCACAATGAATCTAAAATTAACTATGGCCGGTTACCGTTTGTATTTAAGAATTTATATAAGTGCTTAATTTCCTTGAAGTCAATTAAATAGGGCTCATTTACAAATTATTTTTGATAATACCATTCAAAAGTTAAGACAAATGTAATGCACATATAAACATATAGACACAACCGGAGATCTCATAGATTCATTTTCTAAGCTTAGGCATGAGTCAGATATCACAAATAAAACTCACTAGTTTAAAATAACAGTTGGAATAAGTTTTAAAAATAGTTCTTCCCCCCCCCCCCTTTTTTTTGTGCTGAGACCATGGATCTCTCATATTGCTTGCTGTTACACACCACCAAATAGGGCTGCACCCTCAGCATACAGAGGTTCCCAGGCTAGGGGTCCAATTGGAGCTGCAGCCGCCAGCTTAGGCCACAGTCACAGCAACACAAGACTTGAGCCGTGTCTGCAACCTACATCACAGCTCACAGCAACATCAGATCCTTAACCCACTGAGCAAGGCCAGGGATCAAACCTGCATCCTCATGGATGCTAGTTAGGTTTGTTAACCGCTAAGCCACGATGGATACTCCGAAGTAACTGAATTTTTAAGTTAATATATTGCCATGAAAATATTTCTAGGGCCAAATGGCTCCACTAGTAAATTCTACAAGAAATTAAAATGTATCTTCCACAAACTCTTAGAGGAATAAAAAGAGGGAATATACTCCAACATTTCATGAGTCCAACCAACATAAATTTGCACTAAAATGTGACCAAATAATTTCAAAACAGCTGAAAAAAATCCTAAATAAAACATTATCAACCCAAATCCATTAATATACATGATGGGTAATAAATACATTATGAACAAGTTAAATTAATTCTGGGGAATCTAGATTACCATTTGAAAATCTATCAAAATAATTCATTCTATTAACTAACATAAAAGAAAATTCATATGATCATCAGAATTAATTTAAAATCATTAAAAATATTTTGAATCTTAATAAATAGAAATAGCAGGGAACTTCCTTAACCTGATAAACATTATCTATAAAATATCTAATACTTAAAGGTAAAGTTTTGAGAAATTTTCTTATGAGATCAGGAATGAGTGAATTAATACCATTTTGATTCAACATTGCACTGGAGACTTCTAGCCAGCACAATAAGGCAAAATCTTGCCTTATAAAGAATAGATAAGAAGAGGAGTTCCTGTCTGGTGCAGTGGTTAACAAACCCGACGAGGATCCATGTAGGATGCGGGTTTGATCCCTGGCTTCCGTCAGTGGATTAAGGATCTGGCGTTGCCATGAGCTGTGGTATAGGTTGCAGACGCAGCTTGGATCACATGTTGCTGTGGCTGTGGTGCAGGCCGGCAGCCACAGCTCCGATTCAACCCCTAGCCTGGGAACTTCCATATGCCATGGGTGCAGTCCTAAAAAATAGTTAAGAAGAAATAAACATTATTCTCAAATGATGTAATTGAGTATCTTGAAAACTTAAAAGAATCAACAAAGAATACTGATAAGTGAGTTTAACAAGTTCACAAAAGGTCAATAGAAGATATCAATTATTTATATTTATTTGTGTTTCTGAAATTGAGAAACTGTAGTGCTTACAATAGCACAAAAAATCAAAGACAGGGTAAATCTAACAAAAGATGTATGAGGTTTTCATATTGAAATTTTTAAACATTTTTAGAAAAATTTTAAGACCTAAAGAATACAGGCCATGATCATAAATTGAAAGACTCAAATTTTTAAACATGCCAACTATCTTCAAATTGTTTTTAGATTCAATGTAATTCTAATCAAATTCCAACAAGGATTTTATGTAAATTAACAAACTGACTTTAAAATTTACAAACAAGGCAAAGAGTCAATAACAGTCAGGACAAACATAAAGAATAACCTGTTATACTTAGACCTAATTGAGCTAACATTAAGACATACTTTAAATCTATAGTAATTAAGACTTCTTTTTTTTTTGGCTGCACCTGTGGCATGTGGCAGCTCCCAGACAAGGGGTCAAACCCAGGTCACAGCAGAGATAACACGAGATCCCTAACATGGGCATAAAGAAAGACAAACCTCTGAAACAAGAAAAGTCCAAAAATAGATCTTCTCATACACGGACCCTTGATTTGACAAAGATAGCATTGCTGAACAGTGGAGAAAGGACAGGCTTTTCAATGTACTTCTCTGGATCAATTTTTAGGACTGCACCCAGGGCATATGGAGGTTCCCAGTCTAGGGGTCTAATTGGATGTAGCCGATGGCCTATACCACAGCCACAGCAACGCAGGGTCCTAAAAAAAGCAAAAAACAAAACAAACAAACAAACAAAAAACCCTCCCTTTTATCTATCTGTTGTATAAATCAACAAAACCAGAAAGTTAATCTTTAAAAAATTAAGAAAAATTAAGTGACATAGCATCTAACTTTGTTGATTTCCAAGTTAGAGATATAAATCCTTAATTTGTCGAGATATTAAAAATGTGTTTAGTCTTAACCTTTTTTAATTCATTTCTTCAGAAAATATTTGTTGACTATCGACTATAAGTCAAAGACTTTATTGGGCACAAAGAGGAATAAAGCATTGTCTCTCTCATCAAGGGCTTACAGTTGGGGTAAGAGGCAAGTAAACAACTTATTACTATCTAGTATTGTTAAGTGCTGTGGTTGGGGAACGCACAGCTTGTTATGAAAGCATGGAATAAGAGCTCAAAACTCAGCCTGCAAGTTCAGGGAAGTTCTCCTTGAGCTGGTGGCAGCTGACCTGAGGCTTGACGTGGTCAGGCAGATCAACTATGAGACAGACAAAGAGACAGGACAGGTCTGGCAGAAAACAGAACATGGAGGGAAAGTGGAGTTCGGGAAAAGGGAGAAAAAAAAATGATGAATAAGGAGAAAGGCAAACAGTTTAGTATGACTGTCATCATGGGAGACTGGAGATGAAACAGACTGGACTAAGGTGAACACAAAATTGAGAGAAGTAAACAGATCATTTAATAAAGGACTTAAAGTACAATGTAAAGGGCTTTAGGCATCTTGCCATTTTAAAAGAGAGAGAGAAGGATAAAGCTCTATCAAACATTTCCAGAAGAGGAAGCCCCTCGTGAGATTGGTTTTAGAAAGATAACTTTGACTATAGCGTGAAGACCATGTTTAAGAAGACTACAAGGGGAGGGACTGAAGTAAGGACCCTGAGCTCTGAAAATCCTCATTTCCTACACAGGAAACAAAGGCTTGAGGAAATGAAGTAAGTTGCCCCAAATCACACAGTTTGTATCTGACTAAGTTAGGTTTCATGCAAAGCTGTGCATAATTCTAAAACGTGTGCTTGAAGGACCTCAGAAACTGCCTCTCATTAAAAGAAACGAATGCGACAAGCCCTGAGCATTTAGAGAATAGTAACAAACCGGTGCAGCAAAAGCAACGGCAGCGTCAGGTCTACATCATCAAAATCAAGTGGAGGGGTGAGCAATTATCCAGTGAATTAAGGACCATCTGGATAATCCTGGCAAAAGCAGATTTAGTGCCTGAGTCATTCAGATAATTGTGCAAACAATGTGCCCTGCTCTGGCTGAGTAACCTGGTCATTAATATCTCCCATACTACATTTTACCCTGTGGCACTTTTGAAATGGACAACAGTAGCTCAGAAAGAATTAAGGTACCATTCACTTCATGGGGAAGCCACATAAATAATCATGGGACCTCAATAGACCGAGAGTATATTGTCTGTGTCCCCAGGAGCCATTTCACACAGATACATGATATCCATAAGCCAAATCCCACTTCAAAGGAAAGAAGTTCAGCAACGGCACCCGCAAATGCGAATTTTTACATTCAATTCTCTGTCAAGTAGCAGAAAGTTTTCTGAGCATTAAAGCAATGAGAGATATTCCTGCAAATCGACTTATGGATTAAACTACAGAAAGGTTACAAATTTCTATATGACCAAACACATAAAAAATAAAAGGCAAAAAACAGGGTGAGGAAATTTTTCACAGTTTACAATAGGTTTCTTATTATATGAAGAAAATATGAATATCCCAAAAAAGGCATAGTCAAATGAAATCCACAAATTAAGAAACACAAAGAGCAGATAAAATGAAAACATTTCTCAAATTCATCCAAAATCATAGAAACACAACTCAAAGAATAACTAGATACATAAATTTCTACTATCAAAACAGTCACAATTGTTTTAACCACAACACCAAGTGTTAATGAGAATATTGCCAAATCAGTTTTATACTGATTGTCAATCTGCGCACAAATTTTTTGCCAGGGTAATTTGGCTATAAACATTAGGTATGTGAAAATATTTATACATGTGATCCAGTAACATCTAAGTTATTGTAAGGAAATAGTCAGAAAGGTAAAGACAAATGAATATATATTTTCATTTCCATAAGTGTGAAAAACTGGAACTAAATGCTCTATGTAAAAGAATACTTGGCAGCCATAAAAAACATGGCTAGTAAGAATATTAAGTGAAATAAATGAACATTTATGGTATGATGTTAAGTGGGAAAAAACCTGAATGTCAAGATGAATATTCACTCTAATTCAAAATCTGTAAATTTAAAATACCCACAAATATTCATAGGAATAAAGCTAGAAGACTGAGAGTAGCTCTCTGTACATGATGGAATTATCTTCCATTTCCAATTTTTCTTGAATGATCCTGTGTTTCCTTATAATCATAAAAATGTTATTTAAATGTAATATTAAATGAACATATTTTCACATTTAATTTTTACACAGTAAGTCACTCAGACACCCAAGGTGAAATAATGCCTCATTTGCCATCTGCTACATTTCCAAATTCACACAACTGGTAAGTCCTATTCTTAGGATGTGAACCTAAGTATTCTTGCTCCAAAGCCAGTGCTCTTTAGGATACAAAGCAGAGTCAAATCAATTTAATAAATAATTTAATAAGTCAAATCAATTTAATAAATCAATTTAATAAATCATTAAAATACATTATAACCATAATAACATGTTGCATCTCAGATTAAAGCTGAGAAACTTATACACTGGGAGATTTGATAACTGCACTAATGGAGGCATGCAATAACAGATGAAACCAATGTTAAGGACAACAGAGAAAGATACAAATTAGGTCAAGAACAGAAATGAATAAATTAACCACTGAAGAGAGGATGGGCATTTGGAGGGTGAGAAAAGGAAGTCTAAAAAAAACTTGATCTATACTAAGAAAATTCTAGAAAATTGCAGTTTCCTTTGCTAAAAGCCAGTTTAAGGGTGATGACTATTGATGGAGTAAAAGCAAAAAGTGGTTTTCATTGGAGGTCCTGTTGTGGCTCAGCAGGTTAAGAACTTGACATAGTGTCTGCGAGGATGCAGACTGGATCCCTGGCCTGGCTCAGTGGATTAAGGATCCAGCATTGACTCGAGAGCTGCAGTGTAGGTTGCAGATGTAGCTCAGGTCTGTTGTTGCTGTGGCTACGACATAGGCTGGCAGCTTCAGCTCCAATTCAATCCCTAGCCTGGGAACTTCCATATGCTACAGGGGTGGCCATAAAAATAAAAAGGTTTTCACTATGAACATATCATTACTTGTAAACAGTACTTCTACTACTAGTCATTGCTTATGAGTAATTACTAAGAGACAATACCTATTTTAAATGTATTACATAATCTCATTTAACATTCAAAAAATATCCCACAAAAATGCTGAGTTAAGTGCTATTATAATTTCAATTGACTTACTGATAATCACCTATCTGCCTGGTGATATATGCATATTAACACATCTAGGCTTCTTTGTAAAGCTTGTGCTCTTATCCACTAAGACAGTATTTTGGAATGATAGATGGAGAAGAGATTAGAAATGGAAATGCAAAAGGAAAATCTTATTTCCAATCAAATTGTCATTGGGAGGTTCATTTGAAAGCTAGGAGCAGAAAGAGGAGATAACAGGGACACAAAAAAGGAGGGATATAAAAAGTAAGAGAATAGTTATGATATCGGATGATCATTGTAGAAACAGGAGGCAACATTTCAAGGAGGAGATGAACAATATAGTACATGACAGATCAAAAGGGAAGAAAATGAACAATATACCAATAAAAAGAAAATGAACTTTGGGCTTGAAAAAGAGCTTCCTAATGACTTAGAAAGGAAAGATTCTTCATATGACACAGACCATGGCCAATTTATGCAGAAATGGATGGAACTTGTTGATTTCTTCTTTTAGTAAGGCATATAGCATAGAATGTTTTGTGTGGAGAAATACAGATTGTCTATTTTCCATTTCGTCTCAAGGGGAAGAAGCTATGAGAGAATATATAAAATAACCTGTAAATAGTCATAACCCCTGTTGGAAAATAGAATCCTTCTGTGGAAAAATATAGAAACACCTCATGCCATCCCCTCCTTATGGAAAGGATAATGGAGCCAAAGGAAGTTTCCCAAACTAGTTTCCAATACATACACTTCTATCAATAAGTAGATTACTCCAAATCATTGCTGCATCCACCCAAACAATTCCTTAGGATGATACCCCTTCAATAAGAATCTTTGAGTCTTAGAACTGTGTTCATTGTGGTGTATACAAAAATACAGGTCATGGCTTGTTTCTGAAAGGTACTTACTGCCTAGTTAGAAGACAAATCAGCCACACAAATAATGGTTAAGCAACAAAATAAGACTGTCTGAATAACTGAATAATCTTGGCCTGTATTTTCAGTGGTATCAATATTGATGGAATTTTGTTACCAGGACCAAAAACTATGGGAAACTAAAGAATTCTACCTGAGGTTAAACTGCTATGCAGTTAATTCGTACTAGGTTGTTGAAATACTAGGGTTGAAATAGTGGATTTTTGGAAGATTTTAAGCAGATTACTTGTGTCCTCTAAATCTTAGTTCTCTCATCTAATAAAATGGAAAGGTTATCATCAAGATTAAATAATTCCAGGAAGTAGAAAAATAAATGTACATATATCTATAAAAGAAAGCCTCTGTAGTGCAAATAGATATGACATAAAACAGCAGCACAAGTTTAAACATCAGGCCTATGAGTAAAATATGCACAAATAAATATATCAAAATTACCCTCAAAGGTTCTAAACCCTTAGTTCTATATCCTATGAGATGGGTGGATCCTTTTCCCCCAGATGCCCAATGCTGCCAGCTGTAAGTTACTACCCAAATAAATTTACCACTGAACGACCAAGATACAGGCATAAGCAAACCATTATGCTCTGATGAATTTAATAAAATTTTCCAAATATGTCATATTAATTGAATATGTGAGCCACATTTCAGCCATTTCAGTGCCTCATAAGGCTCATATGTACACTCTGAAGCTGAAAAAAATGCAGAGAAATGGATGAAAATCAAACAGCACTCTAAGAATGAATTCAGAATAATATTTGGAAATATTGATCTTCATGTGCATTGCAGAAGCATCATTTCATGTAAGGTTTCCTCAGTCTGAGTGCATCTTCTCTGGCTTTTTCCCCAGTGGAGAACTGGATTCCTTCTTTCCCCTCCCACTCAGTGCTTCCAGATTGCTTCAGAAGGCCAAGGCAGCCTGCTCAGCAGCAGGCAAACAGGGCTGGGTGTGCTGGAGCTATATATAGCTCCACCTTGGAGATATGCACACACAAGTACATGTACCAATGCCCATGCTGGATGTGGCATGAATAAATGAGGCAATGTTGCAGTTCTGCCCTCTCCCTCCTTCCCATCATTTTCAAAGCAGGGTGTCATCAGTCCCTGAGAGTGATGCAGTTTCTAATTTCCCTGCAATTCTTCTGCTTACTGCTTCCAGCAATCTGACTCCGGCAGGAACCGGCACCGGGCCAACACCTACTACCCAGATGCGGTCACCCAGGGAAGCTTCCCTGCAGCCTCTGGGAGCCCATGCCGGCACAATTACTTGACTCTGGGAATCCCGGAGGATTATCCCATCTTTTAGAAACTAGGCGAGAAGGTGGTTTCCAATAGACAACGCTAGGCGAGGAGAGACGAGGCCAAGCCTTCCTCGTCTCTCCCATCCTCGCACTGCTACAGACAGGGGAGAAGGTCTGATGTCTTCCCAATGGAGACGGAATTAATCCGAAAATCTCTGCGAGTTGCAGTTGTCTCCCCCCCGCCCCCCCGCATCCTCCCCACTCCTGAAGGGGCCCAGTTCTTAACAGAGGGGCCAGGGAACAAACAAGCCCCTCTCCCTCAGCGCAGTCATTCCCAGTTTTTCCAGGGTTGGGCTAGAGTCTGGAGGCAAGGTAGGAGAGGGAACACGAGTTGGTGCCGACAGGCGTGGGGAGGAGCAGAAGCTCCTCGCGATTTAGGAAGACCTGAGGCTTCCGACTGCTGAAATGTCTGCTCTCTCAGAACCCCCCCTGCCAGGTCGACATGACGTCCCTTGGGCAAGTCGCCGGCGGTGGCGGCCGCAGCCTCTGAGAGGAAAGTTGACGAGACAGGGAAGGGGGCTCGGTCCCCTCTCCTACCGCACTGCCGCCTTGCCCCTCCCGGCACCCCGCAGCCCTCCTTCCCAGCACCCACACACACTCCATCCATCCTTTCTGCCATACGTCTCCACAGGAGCTGAGGCGACCACAGGAGATCTGGAGGTGACGAGGGCGGGGCGGGGCTGGGGGAAGGGGAAGGGAGGCAACAGCAGCAGGAAAATACGCATTCGCTCTTCTGTCAGCAAAGAAGGGAAAGTCCTGCCTCCTACCTGTTCCCTGCTCCTGCTCGTCTCGGCGCGGCACAGCTGGACCATAACCTACAGGTTTCCCACTTCCGCCGCAAACACCTGGGAGCGCATCTCCCCACCCGGCGCCCCTCCTCGCCTCGGCGGAGCCCACCCCTGCTACTTGACAGCAGAAGCCCGGCCTTTTAGAGCGGTTATTGGGGCGGCGGGGGAAGTGGGCGGGCGTTGGAGAGAAACTCCAGTCTCTGATTGGACAGGAAGGAAGTCACTCTCACCGGGACCTGGGCTCGCTGCGGACCTGGTTAGCTGCTAGACCCGACTGCAACGGGTCTCCGCAGTCCCTGGAACCAAACCCTGCTGCCCCTGGATCAATGAACCCTAAGAGGAGGGAAACTGGTTTGTTGACTTGTCATCTGAGACCCCCCAAGAGGGAGGGAAGGACCAGGCAGAACCAGACACCCAGCACTTTGCACAGCTTCCCTGAAGGGACCATCTGCTTTGGGAGATTTGACAGGCGAAAATATCAGGAGCGGTGAGTGCCTCGACTGAGAAGCAGCAACTTCCGTGACGAATGAAGCAAAATAGAAAAATACATATATTTAGGTGGGAGAAATCGTAAGAAAAAAAAAAAAGGCATGATGAGAATTTTGTTTCAAATTTCCATTTTTGCCTAAATGTAACATGGCAGAATTTCAATGTGGAGAAAAGGTTGAACTGCTTCTTTTGAAGAGCAGGGAGACTCCAAAAAATTTCCTTGGTGAGAACAAGGAAACGATGGAAGTTTTAGATGGAAAAGTGTTACAACAATAACCTCTCAAAAAAGAGTAAAGGAAGGAAATTAAGGCCAAACTGCATAAGAGACTTGCCTTGGGCAGTTCATTTGATGACAAAACCCTTCAATTACCACCAAGACAGACTAGTCAATCTGTTTTCTTTCTACTAATATTGGGTGGTCATCCCTTTTGTGCTCAAATCATGAGGAGCAGAGGATGTATAAGCCAACCCAAAGTTATGTGATCCCAAGCCTTCCTATTAGGTGAAGGGGGACAAGAGTAAAAACATTTTGTGTCCACCTACCATCTCTGCCATTGGTCCAAGTAGAATCAGGGTTTCAAGGGACTTCCCTGATAAGGAATAATCATAGAAAATCACAAGTAAAATTGGAGGTGAGGTGACTTATTCTAATGCTATATAAGGAAACAGCTTCTCCCTCACAGACTTCTCCTTTCTGCAAATAGCCAAGTTCTTCATCCACCTAAATTAGGTAGCTGGCTTAACGAGTGCTGAGCATGACAGAGCTCTCATCCTCAAAAAGCTTATGCCATGGAGTTCCCATTGTAGCACAGCAGAAATGAATCCGACTAGGAACCATTTCTAGGGTTTGATCCCTGGCCTCGCTCAGTGGGTTAAGGATCCAGCATTGCCATGAGCTGTGGCATAATTCACAGATGTGGCTCAGATCTGGCATTGCTGTGGCTGTGGTTCAGGCTGGCAGCTGTAACTCCCATTAGACCCCTAGCCTGGGAACCTCCATATGCCATGAGTCCAGCCCTAAAAAGACAAAAAACAAAAACAAAAACAAAAAACACAAACAACAACAACAACAACAAAAAACACTTATGACAGATGTGGGTCACTGGACCATGGTAGAGAAGATGACATTGTTATCAAAAGCTGCACAAGTGTAGGCGCTTAGCTTAATGCTTATGGTTGTTATTACTGTTAGTCCAGACTCTTCATAAAACATTCCCTTCATGAAACTAGAGGAATCAAAATAATGTATTGGAAGTCAGAAGGGATCACAGAGATAATTTATAGTGAACAATGGATACGACTCTTATGTCAGGAACTCTCTGAACACCAAATAGAAATGACTAAAATGCAAAGGCACGTTTCAAGGTCCCATCTCTCATGTTTCCACATAATATTCCAGTTAATTTTATGCCTCCACCCAGGCATGTGCAACAGTGGTTTCACTGAATTAGGTATTAGGAAATAATACATTGAATTTATTAAAGAGGGACTCAGAAAGCAATTGAGATAGTCAAGTATTATATAGGAAGTATATGGAATCAACACACATCTTTTGATACCTGAACATAGACTATTTTGAGTCACAATTGATCTCCAACACACCCTCCTCTAGATTAGCAGTGAGGAGAAGGCACAGTATCAAAGGAAAAACTCTGAGCTTTGAGGTTAGCACAAGAGTTGAAACTGAAGTGAAAAGACTACTAAAGAATTCTTTTCTATCCTGATTCTTTCATTCCTTCTTTCATTCAATAGATAATACTATTGTAAATATAGTGATGGGTGAAATAGACAAGCTGTGGTGGTGCATTTTTTATGTCTTTTTAGGGTCACACCCACGGCTTATGGAGGTTCCCAAGCTAGGGGTCGAATCAGAGCCGTAACTGCTGGCCTACAACACAGCTCACAGAAATGCCAGATCTGAGCCGTGTCTGCAACCTACACCACAGCTCATAGCAACACGGATCCTTAACCCACTGAGTTAGGCCAGGGATCAAACCTGTGCCTTCATGTATACTAGTCGGATTAATTTCCACTGAGCCTTGATGGGAACTCCCTGGAGCATGTTTTTATTCTTCAAAACAGACAATGTTACTTTATGCATTTGCAATTTGTGTAATTACAACTTTGTATGTGTGTGTACACACATATTCACACACACAATTTGGGAATAGTGTTAAGTTAATGTCTAACTAGTCATAGGCATCTCATATTTCCTGGTAAAGCAAACTATCTCCAGGTTATTGGTTATTATTTCAGAGATCAAAACCTCCAAATCTGTTCTCGTTGAAATGCATGTTTTCTTATGTATGTGAATATATCAAAACTATCTGCTGCAGGGCATTTTACATTTTTTTTCTTTTCTTTTCTTTCTTTTTTTTTTTAATGCCCATACCTGTGGTATATGGAAGTTCCCAGGCTAGGGGTTGAATAGGAACTATAGCTGCGGGCCTACGCCAGAGCCACAGCATCACCAGATCTGAGCCACATCTTTGACCTATGCTGCAGTTTGAGGCAACACCAGATCCTTAACCCACTTACCAAGGCCAGGGATCAAATCTGCATCTTCACAGAGATTGTCAGGTCCTTAATCCACTGAGCCATAACAGGAATTCCACATTTTATATTTTCAAAATCACTTTCAGATACAATCCCCCTCTGTGTTCCTAAGTAGAAAAGAGAATCATTATTAGCCCCATTTCACAACTGAAGAAATTAAAGTAGCCTTGGAAATACAGTCCTTTGAAATAAAAGGTCATAAAAGTTGTGTATATAATGCTTTGCATGTAGGTGATATCCAATGTATACTTATTGATGCATATGTGCATTATAAAATATGAAAGTTTAAAGAACTTTAGAAACTATCAATTTCTACCCATTAGTCTATGAAGGAGAGATTCAGACATTATCATTTGTCCAAGGTCATGTATCTAGTTAGGGGCAAAGCTGAGTCCAAAACCTAGATCCTAAGGCTAGTCATATTCATTATTTTTTCAACTGCAGTGAATAGTAACTTTTTCTAGTGTCTCTTCCAGCAGAGTTCTTATCCTTTTCCTCCTGAACCACACTCAGCCTTTTGAAGTTTTCAGAACTGACGCAATGGTGTACTCATCTTCCAGCATCTATACACAGGCCACTTTAACTGGAAATTAAGCAGGGCATAATCAGTAGCTGAGACTCAGTTTGCTTGTAAGTTTGGGGTCTGCTTGTAGTAGAAATCAAACATGTTGATCTTGGACTTTGGGGCCTCCAGAATTGGGAGAAATAAATATCTGTGTGTAACCCACCCACCCCCCAAAAAGTTTGGGGTCTGCTTCATGAGATTGGGATCACAGTGACTGGGGTTGGTATTAAGGTATAAAAAGAGGGCTTGATTGGATTTCCCATCGTGGCTCAGTAGTTAATGAACCCAGTAAGTATCCATGAGGATGCAGGTTCGATCCCTGGCCTCGCTCAGTAGGTTAAGGATCTGACATTGCCGTGAGCTGTGGTGTATGTCACAGATGTGACTCAGATCCTGCATTGCTGTGGCTGTGGTGTAGGCTAGCGGCTACAGCTCTTATGCAACCCCTAGCCTGGGACTTCCATACGCCATGGGTGTGGCCCCAAAAAGACAAAAAAAAAAAAGGAGGAAGGGTGAAAATGGGTATCAACTAGGCAGATTGCCTCTAGCAGACATTGTCCCAAAAGTGAGGAAAGAGAGAACTGCAGAAACATGTCTGACTCTCTCTTATCTGGCAGCCAGGTAGAGAACTTACTCGAAAATTTTCAGAAGAAACACTAGGAAAATTTGCCTTGTTCCCTGGATAGCTCTGATTCCCTAATCACTCTCAGAGTTCCATAGCACAATTTACTGGGCATTACATTGCTAATCTCCCCTTGGCCTTATTATTGAATTCTCCTGCCATTCCCTCCTTCTTCCACCCTGCACGCGCCTTCATTCTTGAAACATTCCAATTTTCTCCAACCAGTGATTAAATCTCAGTGAGAGGAAAGGAAACTACAACAACAGTACAGATTTCCACAGCGTGTATTTCTTTTCTTTCTCCTCTGCTCCACCCACCATTTCCTCACTTTGAAGCTTCCCTGGAGAACAGTTGCTAACAGCTTGATACAGGAAAGAGGGGGGAGAGTAAGGGGGAAAAAAAGAGTTTTTCCAATCCAAATTTCAAGCAAACATGATACAGCTGAAATTGCCTTGAAAACTCATGCTAAACCCAACCTGCAACACCTGAAGGAAGATCACGTCAGCTCACTGGCCTAGCTTTTACATAGCTGATTGGAAACACAAGTGAAGGGGTGCACGCATGCGCACATACAATCAGTACCATGTGTTGGGAAGAAGGCTGGGCAGATACTTTTCAAATACTGAAGACTAGAAATACAGTCAGCAGCAGCTTGCTACTCACCCAGAACCACTTCAGGCTTTTTTGGAAGTTCAAGAATAAGATCAGAATACTTTTTGTCTTATCAGTGACTGCTGTGCACCAAAAGGGTAGATTTACAGAAAAGCCTCATGCTAATATTGCAAACATAACTTCGCACAGATTCCATTCTTTCACAATAAAGCCCACTATTTCTCTTTAACATTCCCAATGTGTATCGAAAGAATCAATGTGTGATACAACGAAAGGGCAGGTTACTCCTTTATTCCTAGCCAGTGTCCTCCAAAATCTTTCAACTCATGGAACTCATGAGGAAGGGCCAATTCTTAATTCAGTTATTAAATTGTAATGTCGATCTCTGTTATAAATGGAGAGTAAGTAGCCAGATATTATTATGACTCTCACTGACAACATTAATTAGCATGTCCTTTCCCTGCTTTCCTAACTGCCTTTATAGATACTGAAAATTCTGCTTTCCTCAGCATGTCCTTGAAATGATGGCCACCTTCACCATTGGGGTGGGCATAGGATGGGGTGTTAGAAGACCTACGTCCTACTCTAGACTAGTAACTAGCTGAGAAGATAGAGACTGCACTTTAAACCTCAGTGTCCCTATGCCATAGATGAGAAGCAGAGGTATACAATACAGAACTATTTGCTAAGAGTATAGTATCAGCATCTCTATAAAAGGTCATCTACCCAATATGTATCCTACCCACAAAATACCCAAAAGCAGCAAGGGGAGAAGCACAGAGGAAAGATTTTGTCCATTTCATCCAAAAGCATTGGACTAAACTTATTCATAATAGCCCTTATTATGGGTTTAATATCTGTTAGGTTTATATATACAATTCCAGTTTCATTCTCAATTTTCAGAAATTGTATTTTTCCTTTGTCAGTTTCCCAGTGTTTAGAAAAGTTATTAATCACTTCAAATATCCAATTTGGGATTTATTAGTTTTGTATTTTATAGATTTCTGCTCTTATCTCTATTATTTCCTCCCTCTTACTTCCCTCAATTTTGACTTGGTGTTCTTCTCTACTCTTGAGATAGACGTATAGGTCATTGATTTTTCAGCCTTTCTCCTTTTTAAATATTTGTCATCAATAGTATAACATTTTCTCTAAGTAGTGCTTTAGGGTATCTGCAAGTTTTAATATGTCTTACCTTCATTATCATTCAGTTCAAATGTTTTTGAATCTCTGTTGTCTTTTGGCTCCAAAGATAATTTTTACGTACATTGTTTATAGTTTATAGTCACTTTGGGGCTTTCTACTTATCGTTTTGTTTGAAAATTTTAGTTGAATTGTATTGTCAGAAAAATATTCTAAAAGGATTTCAAAATTTGGTGATTTATTGAGGCTTTGTTTATAATTCAAAATTTGCATTTTTGGTGAATGTCCCACGTATTCTTAAAAAGAATATGGTAGCCCAGCTTCTGATAACAGGAATAGCTACTATTGAACCATCCTCCATATAGGTACAAATGATAAATTCTAACAAAAAGAAAAAATGCTTGAGACCACTGGAAATTAACCAAAGCAGGCAGAACCTGATGAGGTATCTAGTATGTGGGAAAGGGAAAGGATAGAGTATGAGTTTCCTTCCTATTGTACACAGCTTTGGTATTAAGGAAATGTTCCAATGGGTTCCAAACAGGATGGCTAGAATTCACATAAATACATATACACAGAAATAAATGAATAAAACCTTCTTGGCTTGAGGAACCAGAGGATAGAGTTCTGGGTAATGATAGAAGAAAGAAAATGAGAGAAGGAAAGGAGAGTTACATAAAGGAAAGGTTTTCAATTCAGAGTATAAACCAAACCTTAAACCGACTTCTGAACTATTTATACACAGGGCAGACTCCAAGAAGCCAAAATAAGACTAAGAACTGTAGTTGGCTGAATAATGCTCTTTAATCTTTGGAACCTGTGAATGTTACCTTTTATGGTAAAGTCTCTGTAGACATGATGAAGGATCTTGAGATGGGGAGATTATCTCAGATTATCCTGCTGGGTCCTAAATGCAATCACATATATATGTTCTTCCTTTGAAGATTCCATAGTAATACGAGAAACACATAACGCAAGTATCTTAGTACACACAAAAAAAGCTCAAAGCATAGCTGAAGAGAAAGGCATTAACTACCACCAGTAAATCTGAGCATTCAGCTGCCATCACATGAGAACTCTGCTTAATTTTTTTCCCTTTATCTTTATGTGTACATAATTATTCCTTTCCCCCTAAATCTGTACCATTTGACATTGGAAAAAAAATTGGCTCAAAGCCTGGACTCCTCTCCAACTGATTGTCTATCTGGGGTGAATATATATGTGTTTCATATATTTTATATACATGTTAATAATATATATATAGTTTATATATTTAGACAAATGTATATGACTTATTTCATATGTTTTAAATATATATGTATACGTTATTTATACATAAATGTCTAAAAGTCGCTTAACCTGCCTCTCAGTTTATCTGAATGTCTGAACGTTTTCTATGTTGCCATTGCTCTTTACAACATTATTAGTCACTCTACATTAAGTAAGCAGTTCCTATACTATCAAAAATTGCTTTGTTGACTAGTAGACTTCTAGTATGAACTCAAAGAAACAGGACATAGGTCAGGTCAGTTACAAAAGGAAAAAACACCGCGGTGATTCATTTGAACTGTGGGCTTAAAAATAATATGAGTGGCTAAAGTTTTTCTTGTATTCCACGATTCTTTGGAGAGGATATTTAGAAGCAGTGAACAGAGTGGATGGGGGATGTGAGGTTGTTGGAGCTAGATTACGTCACTGGGGAGCACCTGCTCACGCTGAGAACTTTCATCTAAGTTCTCCGTCATTTTTAAATTCTTTCATTAGAGGATGAAATGCCTTGCTTTACAGTTTGAATGTCCAATTCTTTCTCCAGTACATGTGATCTGGCTCCTCTCTACCACTCTGACCTCCTCTCAAACTGCTTGGTGTTTTACTCAATAGGTTGCAGCCACACAGGCTGTTCTTTAAATAAGCCAAACTTAGTTGCTATTCCTTTTTTCTAAGAGGCTCTTCTGACTCTTCATATGATTGGCTTTCCATGAGTTTTCAAATCTAATCTTAAATATCATCTCTTAGAGAAGACTTCGATAACAACACGCCTAAGGTACATCCCCTAATTCAGATTGTCTATCACATCATACTGTTGTTTCTTCTTCATAACACTTTGCTGTAGAAATTCTCTGGTATTTAAATGTTTAATCATTTGTCTTATTTCTTTCTTTCTGCATGAGGATAAGGACCTGGTCTGTCTTATTCACTGCTTCTCTCCAGTGCTAGAACAGCACATGGCATATGGTACATGCTCAACAGATATTTTAGAATAAATAAACAACAACTATGACGCCTGACTGTTTTTGTTTTTGTTTTTAATATCCATGGCAGGCAGTAAAATAATCAATGAACATTGTTGGTGAGCACTCACATGGTCGGATGACAGCTCCCCCTGGATGCACTGTCCTGTAGAGCTGTCCATCTGGTCTCCTCAGAGCTGGCTTCTTGGTTTTGCTCCTTAAGGCAGTTCGTGGGCTCAAAGGAGTTAGCCCTCACTCCATTGATGCAGACAGTCGATCTAAGAAAAGCTTTCTGACTTACAAATACCATACGATATCACTTTTTGTGGATGGCACAAACGAACCTATCTCCAAAACAGAAACAGACTCATAGACATAGAGAACTGACTTGTGGTTGCCAAGGGAGAAGGGCAGGGAGTGGGATGGACTGGGATTTGGGGCTTAGTAGATGCAAACTATTATATTTAGAATGGATAAACAATAAGGTCCCACTGTACAGCACAGGGAACTATATCCAATCTCCTGGGATAGACCTTGATGGAAAGTAATGTAAAAAGGAATGTATATACATGTATGACTGAGTCGGTTTGCTGTAGAGCAAAAATTGGCACAACATTGTAAATCACCTATCACTTTAAAAAAAGGGAAAAAAATGTATTGAAATGAGGGGGTTATATTTAAAGAAATAATCAGAGGAAATTTTTTAGCCTTAAAGATCTTTATTGAGGTCAGAAAACTACAGTCCCAAGGGCAAATTCAGCCTAGTGCCTGAGTGTGTGACCTGTAAAAACTCTCAAGCTTATTCATTTATGACTGTTTTTGCACTACAATTGCAGTTGAAAAGTTGGAACAGAAATTATATAGCTCACAAAACCTAAAATATATGGTATTTATAATCCCTTTACGGAAAAAAGCTAACTTTTTTTGTACAAATAGAAAGGTGAAAACTAAATAAATTCAAAAATGAAAAATTTCAGGTAAATTCAAAAATGAAAAATTTCAGGAGTTCCCATCTTGGCTCAGCAGCAACAAACCCAACTAGTATCCATGAGGATGTGGGTTCGATCCCTGGCCTCACTCAGGGGTTAAAGGATCCAGAGTTGTATATTGCAGACACAGCTCAGATCCTGGGTTGCTGTGACTGTGGCATAGGCTGGCAGCTACAGCTCCAATTCGATCCCTAGTCTGGGAGCTTCCATATGCCGTGGGCATGGCCCTAAAACAAAAAATCTCAAAAAAGTAAGAAACAAGAAAAGAATAAAGTAAAATAAAAAATAAAGTGATAATTGCATATACAAGAAAATAATAGAGATAAAAGTAGAAATTAATTAGGTGAAACACTATTTTAAAGATTTGTTCATCTTTAAAAAATCAACAAAATAAAACATTAACTAAATGAACTTTTTTTTTTGTCTTTTGTCTTTTTAGGGCCACACCCACAGCATACGGAGGTTCCCAGGTTCCCAGAATATGGAGGTTCCCAGGTCGGATCCTTAACCCACTGAGCCAGGCCAGGGATTGAACCAGCAACCTCATGGTTCCCAGTCGGGTTCATTTCTGCTGCACCATGATAGGAACTCCAAAATGAACACTTTTTAAAGGAGAAGACATGCAGGAAACATAATTGATACAAAGGGAGAAATATGTAACAAAAAAATGTACAAGATAATACAGTATAGTTAGAAGCAATTTGTATACCTGCAAAGAAAATTGAAAACAAATAAATAAAATTGATCATCAGTAAAATAAAATTTATCCAAGTTGTCAAGTACATAATAGAATAATTTCCATAAAATAATCAAAGTTAAAAATATGCAAATAGGAAGAAATTTTTTACAACATATATCACAGATAAAGGGATAATATGCCTAGTAAATAAATAAGCTTTTTTTTTTTTTTTTGGCTATGCCCATGGCATGTAGAATTCCCTGGGCCAGAGATCAAACTCTCACTACAGCAGTGACAGAGCCACAGCAGTGAAAATGCCAGATCTTTAACCCAATAGGCCACCAGGAACTCCAAGAAGTTTTTTTTTTTTTTTTTTAATTTGGGTAAAGACAAAGACCAAAAATTCTATTTAAAAAGTGGCAAAGGGAGTTCCCATCATGGCTTAGTGGTTAATGAATCCGACTAGGAACCACGAGGATGTGGGTTTGATCCCTGGCCTGGCTCAGTGGTTAAGGATCTGGCATTGCCTTGAGCTGTGGTGTAGGTCACAGACGTGACCTCAGACCACCTCAGATCCCGCGTTGCTATGGCCCTGGCGTAGGCTGGGTGGCTGCAGCTCCAATTAGACCCCTAGCCTGGGAACCTCCATATGCCATGGATGCAGCCCTAAAAAGACAAAAGACAAAAAAAAAAAATAGTGGCAAAGGATATGAACATAGATGAATTCAAAAAAAGCATATGATCCTTAAACTTATGAAAAGCTGTATAAAGCCATTTATAATAAAGAAAATGCAAATTAAAACCTTGCTGAGATACCATTTCTCATCATTCGACTGATAAAAATTCAAAAAGCTTGATAATGCGCTCTGCTGACAAGGTTGTGGGGAAACAGGCATTCTTACACACATTGCTTTAGGAATGCAAAAAGGTACAATTCTTCTGGAGGATTTAACAATATCTAACAGCATTATATATGCATTTATCCTTTGTATCAGAAATAGCACTTCAAAAAAGTTACCATGAAGATATATTTGGAAAACTATGAGACTACATCTTACGTATTACTTACAATAACAAAATATTGAAAACTACTTAAATGCCCCAATATAGGAATTGGTTAACTAAACTATTGTACATCCACACAATGGAAGACTATGCAGCTGTAAAAAGAATGAGGAAAAATAATACAAATAGACACCGGGTGATTTTTAGGTTATAGTAATGAAAAAGCAAAGTGCATTTCAGTACATGATACAATGTGTGTGTGCTTACTCTTGCAAAAAGAAACAAGAAGGGAAAGCCAGAAAATAATGAAATTGATTACTGGCAAGGGGTACAGGGGAGCAGGAAGCTAGCTGAAAGTTCATAGTTGGGAATGATACTTCTCTGGTTTCATTTTTGTGCAGTTTTCACATTTAGAACCATATTAATGTTCTCCATATTAAAATGTTAAAAAATGAGAAAAAAAAAACTAAAACTCCAAGCAATCAGACAGAAATGAATCCAAAAGATAATATGACCACACTCAAGTGGTACGGGGAGACCTAATCCAAGTAACTATAACAGAATACTTTAACCGTATATCCACAATCTAGAGGGGGAAAAAAAAAGGAATCAAATCAAATCTTAAAGACATTTTAGTTTGTATATTTTTCATAACTATCGATTCTTTACTACACATATTCTTAGGACTGAGAAAATGAGAAAGTTGAGTAACACTGTGGGAGTTAAGGTCTGTACTATGAAAGAAGGAAATGCAAATATGGAATGGGGAAAAGGCACAGAATCGCCTTGTGCTATGTCATTGAAATTATGAATGTTATTAGTTTATAATATCTGTCTGTTTGTCCTAGAAACAATGATATCCCTATGGCAATCTAGGACAGAATGTAGCATACAGAACACAGTGGATCAAACAGGGAAGAGAAATACAGAGGATTTCTAGGGTCAAGGCAAAAGAAGAACAAGGCAGCCAGCTGTGCAACAAGCTAAGGTAGTACAAAGTCCTGCTTGAGGTAAGGCAACAGAGGGTTCCAGAAGGAATGCCTTTCCAAAAAACTGCCCCCAGTAAATATAATATAAATATAATATAAAAATGTAGCATCCAAATGTAATATAGCCACATAAATATATCATGAATATATAAAATATATCTTAATTCCTGGAGAAAAGAAATATTAACCAACTAAGAAATTGTCATCATAGAACTCAAGAAGTTTCTCCTTCGTAAAAGTTTTGGTTAAAGGGTTTTATAAGGAGGAGGGGAAGAGTGTGGGAGGTTTGGGAGACCTAAGAGAGATTAACCTAAGAGTTATTAATCTTCATCTTTAGATTTAGATGTTGAAAATAACACGTACACATAGATGATTTATAAATTAAACATACAGTTTATGATTATGGAGACAGATGGCAGAAAAACTCACCAAAAGAGTTAAAAGTGTTTGCCTTGGGCAAACAGAAATAGAGAGTGAAAAAAGGGGAGATCAGGGAACACTTATATTCCGTGGTATTCATGACTTTTTAAAAGGTTGTAGCACTACTAGGGAATGATTCCTGAAGTGGGGAAATATTTGAAGAACTAGTTTAGAGACTCTCACAGCGTGATCTGGTTGTTTCATCCAGAAATATTCTGTAATGATACGCTAGGTCACTTCCTTGTCCTTTTCTTTATGATGCCCCCAAGTTTTTGTCCACCAGAATACTTCCTTGGCTGCCACTTGATTACTGTGGATTAAGAGGCATATTTATAAACTTGTCCTTTCTCGCCCTACTCCTGCTAAGTAAATGCACAAAACTAGGCATTTCCTGGAGGTATTTAGTGCTAATAACTAATGAAACAGGTGAAAAAAGACTCAGCATGAGAAATACTTTAAAAGTTTTAAGACCTAAAATTGCTAGTCTTGGTCTTAACTGCATGCAAATAAAAGTACCTCATTCTGATGCTGAGCTTTCACTGACCCACATCTTGCATTCCTTTCTGGGAATCAAACGCACTTTTCCATTTACATGCAAGGATAAATAAATGTAATTTTCAAAATTCAAGTCTCAAAATGTATCATTTACGTATCCTTCCAAGGGGGAAAAAAATACAAAGATGCGGGTCAAAAGATGAATGAATATAAAGAAATCAAGTAAAGGGAAATCATGGTTAAAACAAACATCTCCAGGCAGGAGGGAGAGGGAGAGAGATCAGGGACATCACCTGTTGGTTTGCAACCTTAAGAGTTTCCCCAAGAGATATTTGAAAGTGGACCCCATCCACAGAAGCAAGGAGAGGCCAAAGAAAAGAAGCGGACAGCAACAGGTTGGTAGATGGTAGTTTCAATAAGCAAAGGAATTGAAAATGAGCTTTGGACAGTCACAAGACCAGGAGATCTCTGGCCCCCTCCCACAAGAATCTTAAAAGTATATACAGAGGTCTTAACTGGGCTCAGTCATGTATACCATCCAGATGATCTCAATACCACAGTGCTTTCTCAAGGCTACATCCTTGAAGAGGTTTCTAGTGGGCAAAACATATATTCCAAGGCCAGAGGAGGGGAGGAGGAGCCTCTGATGGTCTAGATCCAGATCAAGAGTCTCATCTTAGGGGCAGAATATTAGAAACTCTAGATATTTTAAGTATTAAAGCATAAGCATAGGGGAGTTCCCATCGTGGCACAGTGGTTAACGAATCCGACCAGGAACCATGAGGTTTCGGGTTCGATCCCTGCCCTTGCTCAGTGGGTTAAGGATCTGGCTTTGCCGTGAGCTGTGGTGTAGGTCTCAGACACGGCTCGGATCCCACATTGCTATGGCTGTGGTGTAGGCCAGCTGCTACAGCTCCGATTAGACCCCTAGCCTGGGAACCTCCATATGCCGTGGGAGAGGCCCAAGAAATGGCAAAAAAAGACAAAAAAAAAGCATAACTATAATTTGAAAAGAACTCTTCAATTTTTCAATATTTTAATATTTTAATAAAATGTAATGTTAATAATATTTAATAATATTTAAAATTATTACTTGTTTTATCAAAATATTCCACTTACTTTGAAAATTCAGTTAATTGTTTTATGCTCCTCAAAATATATATCTGGATAATAACTTCTTAAAGGTGAGGAAAAAACTACTATAAAATACCTGACAGTGAGCAACAGAATGTATGTAGATCAGAAATATCAAATAGTAACAAAAGTAGCAAAAGTCAATAGCTTTAAACATGGATAATTAAATAAAGTTAGTTGGAAGAGAATTCTCAATGTATAGGCTACCACCAAAAGAATAAAATAAGACATACACTGTCCAAATCTTTATGAAAACTTTCCAGGAGTAGGAGAAAAAAATAAATCTATGGCCCATTCAGTATACTTCCTTTTAAACTTATACTGGAATTACTTTGAGGCATTACTGTTAAGTAGATAAGCCAAAATTTTAACAGATAATGAAATATAGCAGAAGCCAGGCAACTTGGAATAAAGGAAAAGCGAGTTCTCAGATTGAAGAAGCCTATGTGCCAGATTCCGCTTGAGTCAGGATTACATCCTAAATCTTTAAAACAAGCATCATTATATCATTTGTACAAACGAGGAGACTGAAACTCAGAGAAAGCAAATAGCTCGCCTAAGGTCATAGATCTAATGAGGGTCAGGGCTGGGGTTCAAATCTAGATATTTAGACTCGGATTCCACCATTCTCTCAATTACTTTGTGTCACTTCACAAGAGCTTACTCTCAGGTTAACACTGCTCAAGTTCAGCAAGTTGACAGGCACTTTTGCTTTCTTCCTTTGTTATGCTGACTTTTCTGTTCTTATCATTTATGCAAAGAATCAGGTCAACACAATAACATGTGTATTATGCCTAAGTAAACAGGGCGTCCCCACTTACAAGAGGGAGTAGCACAAATTTGTATTCTATCAAGCCTCAGGCATCAATCTCAACAAAAGTGAAAAGGAGGGCAACTCTAGCTGCTTCTAAATTTCCCTTGCATTCTCGGAGCTGTGCCAAGTGAAATTTTGCAGCTTAAACTGAAAAAAAAAAAAGAAAGAAAGAAAGAAAGAAAAGAAACAAAACTTTGTACACTCAATATAGTAAGGAAGCACACACAAACTATTCCATTATTTATAACTATTCCCAGTGGTAGCAAAGTAATTTCCTATCGTATTCTAAAAATCCCAGTTACATGAATTTTGCATTGTTTCCCTAATGGTGAGAACATAAAAGAGATATCTGCTCACCTCTCAAAAGGTGAAAAAACCTGCAAAATTATTAGTATTTAGAGGTTTGTCCAGATAGACTCCAAGTTTCTCTATAACCACCGGTTATAATGAGACAAAGGAACAAGGCTGCTTAAACAGATCCACCCGTCCTCCCTGCCATCCTTCCAAATAACCATCCTAAATAAAAGCCTAGGCTAGTTGAACAAAGAAGGTACTTGAAGAATTGAGGTAGTTTTTCTGTTGAGAATATTCATTCTCCGCTCTACTTAGTTATTTAGACAAAAAAATTTATATACTGCACACTTATTATATTGGAGAATTCACCCCCCCCAATTTATCACAACCTAAAAGGAAAGGTACGTTGACTTGCTATCAAGTAATTATATATAGATAATTATATATATAGTTGTATATGATTAAATATATATAAAACGCTTTTCCATTTATATGCTAAAGTGGTTACATTTTCAGAAAATGCATGTGTCTCCCAAGTCAGACATTTATTTACCCAAAAGTAATGCAGATGAACCTTGTGTGTACAGACTAGGAAAAATAAAGACAAAAATAAACCATACTTTTATAATTTTATCAACCTTGGTCACTTCTTTAGTGTTAAAGAAGAAGAGGCAAAGAAAAGCTAAATCGATGACTAACAACTGTTCTCAGCCCTATTGCAGAAATGTGTACTAGTAGAATCCTGTGCCCTTTTAAGCTTTCCCTTGTGTTAGTAATTACAAAATGAGAAGGAACATCATATAATAATCCCAGGGACCAAATTCAGGTTTTTATGTAGCAAAGGATGCTCTCATGCTAGTTATATGAGAGCTATTTATATTTCTCATAAGGAAATGTCTGAAAATATAACGTATCCTAAATCCAAGCATTTCTCACCACCCCTTACTACTAACTTTAGCTCAAGCTACAATCAGTTCTGGCAAAATAAGTGCCCCTGGCTGCTTGTCTCCTTTTGGCTCTATGCCATTATTTTCCTACTTAGCAGTAGAAAGAAAGATATTTTTACAATGTAAATAGATAATGTCACCATATGCTCAAAAAAATCTCCTAATAACTTTCCAGCTCTCAGAAGAAAAGAATAAACTTTTCCCCATGATCTAAAAGACCCTGAAGTTATATGGCCCTGGCCTACTTCTCAATGAACCCAAAGAAGAAAAACACATGACCAGGCATAGGGTATAGGTCATAAAATGCTCCCTGGAAACAGGCCTGTGAAAGAAATCAGGGATGTGATTTTGATAGTAAATTTGATTCTTTAGGAATAGGAAGGAAAAAAAAAAAGAAATGGGTGTATGTAGGTTAAAAAAGAAAAGAAAAAAGATAGAAAATGTTTTCAAGCAAAGATAGAAATCTTTTACGTATATATAACTGAAGGGAATGCCGTGGGTGTTAGCTAAAGAAAAACTGGTTGTTTTATTTGGAAACGACTTGTGTGTGCATAATTTTAGTGTAAGCTTGCTTGGCCATGTTTAACTGAAGAAACGTCTTCACTTTGTTTTTGTTTCGGGTTTTTTGTTTATTTGTTTGGTTTTGCCTTTTAGGACCGTACCTGCAGCATGTGGAAGTTTCCAGACTAGAGGCTGAATTGGAGCTGCAGCTGCTGGCCTACACCACAGGCACAGCCATGTGGGACCCCTAACCCACTGAGCAAGGCCAGGGATTGAACCCGCATCCTCAGATTTGTTTCCTCTGTGCCACAACGGGAACTCCTTCACTTTGTTTTAATTGAAAGAGTTTTTTCTATGAGTTTGGTCTTCAGTAAAAGTCAGGAGATATTCCAGAGAAGGAGATATTCCAGAGAATTATGTATCAAAATACAGAATTTAAAATGGTAGTTGACCAATTTTAGAAAATTTAAACATACCTGGAGGGTCCATGAGTGTCTGATCAGTACAAAGCTCAAACTTCTACACAGTACAGGAGTAGTTCCTCGTTTTGAAAATGTTGGGTAGGCTAGGATAGGGAGACACGAACAAGTATCAGAGGAATGCTCTTCCGGGCACCCTTCCCTATAACCTTTTTCCCATGCAAATAAGGCCTCCTCGCCCAGAACCGATCAGAGGATCAAAACATGCTCCCCAAACAGAGATCAAAACAACACATGATGCAGGGAGGTTGGGACAGGAAATTCGTGGGCCTGGGGCAAGAAAATGGGTTCCCCAAACAGGTCCGTCATATAGAACTATAAGGAGAGACCCATTTGCAGCCAGGACCCATCCCTGCCCCAGGGCAGCCCCCTCTCTCTCAGGGCATACATAAAACTTGCTGTACATTGCTACCTGACTCTTGGCGGTGACCTCTGAGACAACCGGCCAGAGTGTTTCTGGGGGCATGGACTGGAATGGTATTAAAAGAGCCCAGGTCAGAGCTGTTAAACATCGGTTTGGGTTCAAGGGAAATTCCTTCCCACCCGTAACCATTCTCATCCCGAGCTGATTTCTCCTGCCTGAAAAGACTGCCTGCCTCCATCCCCGCACAGCAAGACCACTGGCTCCATCCCAGCATTGCTGCAGCAGCTCCCCGCTGGAACAACCTCCCGCCAGACCAGCTGCCTCCATCCTTGTGCATCGAAGCCTGCTGGCTGGACCCCAGCGCTGCTATAGCGCTTCTCAGTCTGGACCTCTGAATCCTCGTTGTGTGTAGGCAAGGACTGAGAGAGAGAAACCTGACAGAACCTGACAGAAATCTGGTCATTTAATTTCTTGTTGAAAATTTCCAGTGATAAGGGACTTTTACAACTTACAGTTTTTCATTACAAGTCTGACGAATGGAAAAATATTTTTATTGAAGTTAGATTATTTTCAATGCTATATTAATTTTAACTGTATAATATAGCGATTTGATATTTTTATAGATTATACTCCATTTAAACTTATGATACAATGTTGGTTATATTCCCTGTGCTGTATATTATGTCATTGTATCTTATTTATATTACAGCTAGTAGATTGCACCTCCTAATCCTCTCTTGCCCTTCCCCTCATCTGGTTCCCCACTGGTAACCACTAGTTCACCCTCTGAATTTGTGAGTCTGCTCTTTTTATTTTTTTAATATTCATCCATTTGTTTTATTTTTCACACTCCACAGTTAACTGAAAACATACCATATTTGTGTTTCTCTGTCTGGCTTCACTAAGCAAAATACTCTGCAATTCCGTCCACATTGTTGCAAATGGCAAAATTTATTTATTAATGTGGTATATCACATTGATTGATTTATATCACATTGATTGATTTGCAGATAGTGAACTACCCTTTGATGCCTGGAATTAGTCACACTTGATTATGGTGTATGATCCTTTTTATATGTTGTTGAATTTAGTGTGCTATTTTGTTAAGGATTTCTGCATTTATATTCATTAGTAATATTGACCTGTAATTTTCTTTTGTTGTAGTGTTTTTGTATGGCTTTCATATGAGAGTAATGGTGACCTTGTACAATGAACTTGGGAGTCTTCCCTCCTCTTTTTTTTGGATATTTTGGCATGAATAGGGATTAACTTATTTTCTGTTTGATAGAAATCTTCTATGAAGCCATCTGGTCCTGGACTTTTGTTTGTTGAGAGTTTTTTTGGTTATTGATTCATTTTCAATACTACTAATCAGTTTGTTCTTGTGAGATTGTATGTTTCTAGGAATTTACCCATTTTTTTCTAGATTGTCCAATTTGTTGGCATATAACTCTTCACAGTATTCTTTATGATCTGTGTTTCTGTTATATTAATGATAATTACTCTCTTTTCATTTCTTACTTTGATTATTTTAGTTCTCTCTGTTTTCTTAATGAGTCTGGCTAAAGGCTTATTTTTATTGATCTTTACTAGTGTTTGCTTTATTTTATTTTGGTTTTGGTCTATATTTCCTCTCTGAGCTGTATTATTTCCTTCATTCTGCTGAATTTGGGCTTTGTTTTTCTTTTTCTAATTTTTTAGATGGCACATTAGGTTGCTTATCTGAGATTTTTCTTTTTTCTTGAGGTATATTTGTATAAACTTCATTCTTTGAACTGCTTTTGCTGAATCCCATAAATTTTGGAAAGTTATAATTTATTCTCAAATCTTTTGTGATTTTCTCTTTGGTTTCTTCATTTATCCATCAGTTTTTTAGTAGCATGTTTTTTATCTTTGTGCTTTTTCTATTTTTCTTTCTGTGATTGATTTCTATTTTCATATCATTGTGGTCAAAGGGATGCTTGATATAATCTCTATCCTCTTATATTTATTGTGAGTGGTTCTGTACTTATGACAAGATATATCCTAGAGAATATTCCATGTGCACTTGAAAAGCATGTTTATTCTTCTCTTTTTGGAGGGAGTGTCCTATAGATACCTATTAGGTCCTCTGGTCTAGTGTGTCAATTTAGGTCACAATTTCCATATTGATTTTCCATCTCTGGATGGTCTGCTCAATGATGTAGGTGGGGTGTTAAAATCCCCTACAACTATCGGAAGAGTGTCTGTTTCCCTCTTGACATTTGCTAATATTTGCTTTTTATAATAGATGCTCTTATATTAGATGCATATATGTTTACCAACATTATAGCCTCTTCTAATACCAATCCCTTTATCACTACACAAAGATTTTCTTGTATTTTATTACGGTCTTTATTTTAAAGTCTACTTTGTCTAATATGTGCATTGATACCCCATTCTTTTCATTTCCATTTTCATGGATAATCTTTTTCCATTGCCTTATTTTCAGTCTGTGTTTGGCTTTAGCTCAGAAGCAAATATCTTGTAGGTAGCATATAGATTGATCTCGTTTTTTTTTTTTAATCCAATAAACTATCCTATGTATTTTGAATAGTGCATTTTATCCATTGACATTTAAATGATTATAGATAGGTATTTCCATTTTTGTTAATTGTTTTCTGGTTGTTTTTGTAGTTCTGTGTTTTTTCTTCTTTTAGTCTCTTCCTTTATGGTTTGATGAATTTCTGTGGTATTACATTTGTGTTCTCCCCAGTTTTTGTAGGTTTATTATAAGTTTTTGATTTGTGCTTACTGTAGGGTTCATATATATTGACTTATAAATAATTATATCTACTTTTAAAAAAATTATGGCCACACTGCGACATATGGAAGTTCTGGCATGTGGAAGTCCCAGCTGCAACTGCAGCAACACCAGATCATTTAACCCACTGCACCAGGCAAGGGATTGAGCAAGCAGTGCCATGAGACAAGCCAGATCATTAGCCACTGTGCCACAGTTGAAACTCCCCCAACATTTATGTTTTTGGTGTCATATTTTACATCTACATTTCTATTCCTTAGCTGCTTATTGTAGCTATAGTTGATTTTATTATTTTTTGTCTTTTAACCTTCATGCTAGCTTATTTTTAAGTGGTTGATCTACAGCCTTCACTATATATTTACCTTTATCAGTGGGATTTTTCCCTTCCTATAATTACTTACTTCTTGTTATAGCCTTTTATTTTTCACTTAAAGAAGATTCTTTAACACGTCTTGTAAAAAATTGGTTGGGTATCAATGAATTTTTCAAGTTTTTCTTGTCTGAGAAGTGAATTCTCTTGCCATTCTTAGTGATAACCTTGCTGGGTAGAGTATACTAGAGTATAGGTTTTCTACTTTCAGTATTTTAAATATATCATGCCATTTCCTTCTGGTCTGCAAAATTTCTACTGAAAAATCAGCTGATAGTCTTATGGAGGTTCCTGGTATCTGACTCTTTCGTTTTCTAATGCTGCCTTTAGAATCCTCTCTTTTTTTTAAATTTTGCCAGTTTAATTATGATATGTCATGGTATGGCTCTCTTTAGGTTTATCTTGTTTGAGACTCTCAGTGCACCTGACTCTTGTACCTGTATATCTGTTTCCTTCTTCATGTTCAGGAAGTGTTCAGCCATAATTTCATCAAATATAATTTCTACCCCTTTCTCTCTTCTCTTTCTAGGACCACTGTATGTTAGTGGAATGTGAATCTTAGTATGCTTGCTATTGTCTCAAAAGCCCCTTACATTATTTTTATCTTTTTTTTTTTAATTTGTTTTTCCCTTTGTCCTGATTGGATAATTTCCATTATTCTATCTTCCAGATTGCTCATGTGTTCTGTATCTCCCAATCTGCTGCTAATTCACTCTAGTTTATTTTTCACTTCACTTATGATATTTTTCAGCTCTTTTCTGACTCTTTAATAATTACTAGTTCTTTAAAAAAAATTCTCACTCTGTTCATCTATTCTTTTCCCAAATGTATGTTTCATTAGGATTTTTTCAGGTTTTTTCCCCTTATTCTTTCATTTGAAACATTCTTCTATCTTCTTATTTTGTTTAACTTTCTCTGCCTCTATGAAATTAGGTGGAACAGTTACCTATCACAGTCTTGAAGTCATGTCCTTGTGTGGGAGGGTCTCTATGCAGTCTGTATGTGGTCAATGTGCTTTAGTGGGAGCACAGGTCATGTCTTCCTCTGGAGTATTCTGGCAGCCACTGCCTTGGTGAGAGATGGAGCTGGAGTTGGAGAGGCTAGAGCCAGAGCCAGGTGCAAGCCAGAGCTTCTCCTATGATCAATGGCCATAGCTAGCCTTCTGGGGGCAGAGTTGGGACTCAAAAGTTTATAGCAGGAGCACTCAGGGAGTTGAGTTTCTCCCAAGAGTGATGACAGTCTCTGCCTTGGTTTGGGAAGTGGCCAGGCCCTGAGAGCCTGGAGCTGCACTGTGGCACTGATTGTGCTCTCTCCCTGGTTTGTGAGCCTTGATTAGAGGTTAGGTCAGAGCTAGAGGGGCTGATGCTACACAACTGAGCTGTTCCTGCCCCCTTCCAAGTGAGTGCAGGAATGAGCACTCTACCCTGGAGCTAGCCTTGGTCCATTCCAAGTCATCCAGCAATTCCACTCCTGGGCATATATCCAAAGAAAAACCATAATTCAAAGAGACACATGCAGCTCAATGTTGTTGCAGCATTATTTACATTAGCCAAGGTGTGGAAGCAACTTAAATGTCTACCACCATATAAATGGATAAAGAATATGTGGGGTGTGTGTGTGTGTGTGTGTGTGTGTGTGTGTGTGCTACCCAATCATAAAAATGAATGAAATTATGCCATTTGCAGCAACATGGATGGACCTAGAGATTATCACACTAAATGAGGTAAGCCAGAGATAGAAAGACATATCATGATATCACTTATATGTGGAATCAAAAAAAGATACAAACGAATTTATATACAAAGCAAAAATAGGCTCACAGACATAGAAACAAATTTATGTTTTTTCCCAAAAGGGAAGGGAGGGGCAAAGGGGTAAATTAGGAATTGGGACTGTGTAATAGCATATGCACACACTACTATATATAAAATAGATAACCAATAAGGACCTACTGTGTAGAACATGGAACTATACTCAATAACCCGTGAGGGAAAAGAATCCGTAGTTGTAGTTTTGATGCATTTGTAAGGGAAGGTTGGCTTACTCTCCTCCCACTCCAATATCTATATTTTACCTATCTGGGTCTATACAATATCTTTAATAGTCATGCAATATTTTTATTAATTTCTGGTCAATTAAAAGGCCTTATCTTTTTTCACATAAATTTCTATGATGTCAGATACCCCCCCATCCTATACTTTACTTTTAAATTAAAAATGTTTTTATTCAAATGCAAAACATTAATCTTCAATACAATGTTGTTAGTTGCAATCTTTGGGACTGTTGAGGTTGTGGACAGTGCTCTGGAATTTTTATTGTATTATCCTTTATATTACCCTTCTCTTTCAACTTTGTTTGATTAGAGATTTGACAAGATAGCTTGTTTAATTACATTCTTGATACAATGTTAAATAGAAGGAGATCTCTTAAGGTACATCCTACTAGAATATCTTTGGATACAGTTGTTCATAAATTTTATTTATTTATTTATTTATTTATTTATTTATTTATTTATTATTTATTTTTTTTTTTGCTATTTCTTGGGCCGCCCCTGGGGCATGTGGAGGTTTCCCAGGCTAGGGGTCGAATCGGAGCCATAGCCACCGGCCTACACCAGAACCACAGCAACGCGGGATCCGAGCCGCGTCTGCAACCTACACCACAGCTCACGGCAACGCCGGATCGGTAACCCACTGAGCAAGGGCAGGGACCGAACCCGCAACCTCATGGTTCCTAGTCGGATTCGTTAACCACTGCGCCACGACGGGAACTCCTGTTCATCAATTTTAAAAACTTGCCTATTTGTCATCTAATATATATTGCTCTGGGGATATTCCTCAACAATATCTTGAGGCATTTTGTTTAAAATTTCATTGAATGTGATACACAGTAATATATAAATTGCTATATATATATATATATGTATATATATATGTATATATAATTCTCTTGACTTATCAATATATTTATTCCAACTCTTATAGAAAGCATAATTTGTGCTGATTTACACTTATCATCCCAAATCCTCATAAACAGGACAATTCAGTTGTCCTGAATTTCTTGTTTTCATTGGATGTTTTCATCCAGCCTGATTCCACTATTATCAAAGGACATTTTGTGTGTGTGTGTGTGTGTGTGTGTGGAAAACAGAGTTGTTTGAATCTACCCACACCATTTCAAAGACTTCAGTCCTGAAGGTCCTAGTACAGGTCCTGGTTTAACAGCTACTTCAGAATCAATAAAATAGTCGACCCTACACTCCTGTGGGTAAAAAGATAAAGAGATACACACAGAAAAAGTTTTTAAGTGCTCAGACTGATGAAGTATGCACTGAGTGCTCTGTAGAGCAAACAGTGGTAGAGCAAGTTTTTGACATCACACAGACCAGAGTTAAAATAATCAATTTGCCAACTATCACAGGTTTGTGTGAAATATTTAGACATTTTCAAAATAAGATTTTAGTTTTACATAGAAAAAATATGGTTTTAAGAATAATAAAGATATTTTTAGACCAGAGAATCCTTCATTTATTACATCTACTTTCACATTTATTACATAGTTTAAACAATGAAAAGGGAGATTTTTTTTTTTCCCTTTCCCATAAAGCATCAATTTTGCAATGATGGATTAGGTCTGGCTGCTAAGAAAAACATGCTTCTAAGTCATAATTGATGTGATAACTCATTAGCATTCAGTTCAAAATTGAGTTCAGCTCTACTGGTACCCACCATGCAGTAGGAGCAACAACCTCGCAGAAGAGGAATCTCACACCCTAAAGAGATCATCACTTGGCACGGCGAGAAGTTGGGGGAGGAGGGGTGGGTGCTGGGCCAGGAGATCCAGAAGCAGGAGCAGAGCAGTGAGTCTTGCACTCAGGCCATAGCTATTAGGCTGGTGCCATTTCTTCTGGCCATTATATTGCCCCTCACAAAACCATTTTCAGCAGGATCTATGGAAGGATGCAGGGAAAGCCATGGTTAAATTTAGAGTCAGTTATATGACCCCGGCTCCAGACTTCAAAGACTGAGCCAAACTCCCAGAGTATTACCCCTCCAAAGCCAAGATTTTTGTCTCTTTGATTCCTGATGTGTCTCCATAGCCTATATCAGCCCCTGGCACAGAGGATGTGCTGAGGAGTGTTTGTTGAAATATCTCTTGGAATATTTTCATGCTGAGTAACAAGCAAATAAACCTAGTCCATATTTATAATGTTTCTTATTTCTTCCTACTCTAATTTTCTCTTAAAAATTAAATAATACTATCAATACTAGCAGCTAACACTCTTGAGTGCTATGTGCCAAATGCTATTCCAAACATTTCAAAGGAATGAATGCACTTACTTAAGCAAATTCAGTAGGTATTCATAGCTCTTCTCCCATCACATATTTCACAAGCCAATTTCACTCTCAAATGTTGCTGCTTTGACAACAAAATGTCCTCTAACTGCAAAGTACTCTAATTTTCCCAACTTCACATTTAGGGTTTAAACCAGTGACCCAAAAATCTGGCAGAGCAGATAGCTCTAGTTCTAGCAACTGTCTTTATTGTGTCAACATTGAGTGTGTCATAAAAATTCAAAAGAGGATGAAAAGGAATGCCAAGCAGAACATATTCTGTCTGCAAGTATATTGTTTATACATTTCAGGTTTTGAGTATACGAAATGGCCGTCAGAAAGAATCATACTTGCTACAGGGTAAATTCCAGACCTCTTAATAATTTATGTAAGGTGTATCATGATCTGGTCTCTGCCTTCTAATCAGCCTCATTCTTGGCACTTCCCATTCCTGGATATACCACTCTATTTCCTGTTTCTATGTTTCCTAGATGTTGTACTGTTAACTGTGCCCTAAGCTGGGGTCTCTGATAGTTTTCCCAGACATTAGCATGGTAACATGTGCTTGGTACTCATAAACCTTTATTAGATAAATGAGAGAATGGATAAAGAAGGGTCCCTGCAAGAGAATGATGAACTTTTTCTTCCACTCTTGTAAGCATGAACGCTATCACCATATTTTACCAAACAGAGTGTAATAAAAAACCTCCTTCACCTCCAACATTGTGTTTGGTTTTTTCTTCACAAGAATTCTTTCAGCTTTCAATTCCATCTTCCACACATTCTCCTAACTCTTCAAAAGCTAGGTCAGTTAAAATGTTCAACATGAAAAGGATTAAAGGATTTGAAAATAAAAGAAGTAACAGCAACTATGTCTTCAAGAATGCTTTGTGAATTTCTTCTCCTTTCTCTGCCACCATCCGGTGGAGCTGGCTCTGTGCTTTTAGAGTAAGTTCTTCTGCAGACACTGTTTCATACACCCGCTCAACACGAGTATGGCACAACAAGAGCTGCAAATGTCATTTTTCTTTGTCTCTGGCTTCTATGCGTTTATCCCATGATTGTCACGTGTTCGTAAATACAAGATGTTCCAGTCGGAAACTTTAGGAAACATTGTGAAACATCTGGAATAGTTTCAGTTTAATAACTTACATAAACCTGGATAAACATTAAATATGGACTTTTTAAAGGTCAAATTGTTGTTCCTCACTTGAAATGCATTCATGATATCTGTAGGACAAATTTCAAGAACCAGCTGTTAGTATGTCAATTTTTTTCCGGACTTCTTCTTTTCCTCCTCTATCCTAACATTACCTTCTCCACACAACCAAACAGATTGACTCCCAAAGCACAGCCCCGACCACGTCCCTCCTTGGCTAAAAGCTTTTAGTAGGTAGAACCTTATTATTATGAAATAATATACAAGCATATTTGTGTGACCCTCAAAGTCCTCCAAGGTCAGTTCAACTTATTTTCCCAGTCTCGTCGTCCACCTGCCATTTACATGTGCTCCATTTTTCCAGATACATTGTTCCCCTTGCTGTTCTTAATTCTGCCTTCATTCTATGCCTAGAATGGCTTTCCCCTGAACTGCCTAATCATTTTCTATCTCTCCTTGTTTATGTATTACATGCTAGCTTATTTAACAGTCCTGTGTTCATGCACGAGTATGTGTATGTGTATGTGTATAATGTCGATAAACTGTTAGCTTTTTGCATGGATGGTTTCTTGTGTGTAGCCTCCGTGATTCAGAGCATTATAAATAAGCACCTGTGCATTGAATAAAAGAGAAAATTATAGTTTCTAATTAAATCATCATTTTAATTCGACAGAGATATTTTTCAGTCTCACAGTTATCATCCAAACCTCAGCTGTCTCTTCACTTGTTGCTTGTTATCCCCTTTACAGGTTGCACAAAGCTTGCTGGACAAAAGAATCCCCTCTCTTTTGGAGAGTAGCGCCATCTTCTGACGTTGCATCTTGCCTCAGCTGTTCTTTCAATTTAACATGGATATTCGAACCCGCAGAAAGGGAAGCATTATTTTCACATATTTTCATAATTATATATCAATGTAGAACTATTTCAAATTATGCTGACAGTTTGCAAACATAGACTCTGGTAATTTACTTTCTGCTCCAGAAACTTCCAAATCATGGCAATTTTAAAAATGGCCCGTACAAGGAATTGGAGATTCAATTGTGGCACTCATTTACTCCCTAAATTCAGTAATATATTTGCATATTTGAAAGTTGGGATGATCCTTAGAGACTAACAAAATTGTATTCATGGAAATGAGAGTACATTCCGGTCTCTTCCACTCCCAGAGACATTTAAATTTTGTACTTTCATTTCTAGAATATGATTTGTTATCTTAAAATGTGTTTACTGACTTGTGTTTTGGGTTTTTTTGTTTGTTTGTTTGTTTGTTTTAGGGCCGCACCTGTGGCATATGTAGGTTCCCAGGGTAGAGGTCAAATCCGAGCTGTAGCCACTGGCATATACCACAGCCACAGCAATGCTGGACCCCAGCCATGTCTGTGACCTACACCACAGCTCACTGCAACACAGAAGCATTAATCCAGTGAGTGAGGCCAGGAATCGAACCTACATCTTCATGGATGCTAGTCAGATTTGTTTCCACTGAGCCACAATGGGAACTCCCTGATTTGTCTTAAATAGTGTTGTCAAGACAAACCTCAACTTTGCATGTTGCTTTTGTGATGGAGATATAACTGATCTTTCACAAAGACTGTGTGTGTATATCATACTTTTATGTGTGATTGGATTTAGATTAGGAAACTCTTTAAGGGGGCATTTTAGATATGCAAATGTAAATCCCATTCTATTCTGGAAAGGAAACTTTCTGAATATTGAAGTACCAAACATTCTGCATAATCTGGACTCTGTGTAGGAAAGTCCTAATGGAAAAAAATGTGATCATAGAAGGGAAATTGGTCCCTGCCCTTGATAGGCAAGTCTAGAGGTGAGGAGAGTGATGGCAAATCCCTGAAGGAGGGGTATGACACATGTATTCTAGAAACAGTTGTGCCTGCTTTCTGATAAAAGGGGAGATAATGGGATTTCCATGATTGCCTTCCCCAGTCTGCATTGTAAGTTTTTCTTTTTTTTCTTTGTATTCCCATCTATTTATTATTTTCCTCAAACAATAAGTTGTTTTATTTTTTTGATTTTTTTTAATTTTTTTATTATTCATTGAATTTATCACATCTGTAGTTGTATAATGATCATTACAATCCATTTTCACAGGATTTCCATTTCTCATTCCTCTGAGTAAGCCATTCTCAAACAGTAACTCTTTTTTTTTTTTTTTTTTTGCTTTTCTAGGGCCACAACTGCAGCAGATGGAGGTTCCCAGGCTAGGGGTCTAATTGGAGCTGTAGCCACCAGCCTACGCCAGATCCACAGCAACTCGAGATCAGAGCCACGTTTGCAACCTACACCACAGCCCACAGCAATGCCGGATCCTTAACCCATTGAGTGAGGCCAGGGATTGAACCCGCAATCTCATGGTTCCTAGTCAGATTCGTTAACCACTGAGCCACGGCGGGAACTCCCTCAAACAGTAAACTTTAATGAATCATTGGATGAATGTGTTCTTACACTTAGGAGAGCTCCAATATCCTAAAGAAGTAATATTGACCTGGCGAGCCATGATAGAACCCCAGACAAGCAGCGTGAATTGAAGATGCCAAGTGACATAAAGAAGCACTAGTAGTAGAAAAAGGAAATATTCCTAAATGTTATCAAGAAATCTTTGGGGAGGGAAACTTAATAAAAGACATTATTTCCTATAAGTCAGTCAAGAGAGGGAAATGCAAACTACTGTAATAGAAGTTTTAAAGAAAGGAATCAGAGAAATCTGAAGGCTTTATGTGTATAAAGTTCTTATAAAAGAGTCATACATAAGCAAAATGATTCACAATGTCTAAGAATTTACAGTCAATAAAACTTAATGTAATCATTAATATTTATTGATTATGTAATGTTAATTACATAATTATGCAATCATTAGATGTTTGATAATAATGTAATTAAGGCAATCATTAGTTTTTATTTCAGCAGTTCTTCATTATTCAGAAAAATTCAGTTTGGCTTTCAGGAGTGAACCACAGATAATTAATGCCAACCAGTATATTCTTTCACTCCCTGTTAGATAGAAGCAGTTTTTCAAAGGAAAGCATACATGATCAGCCAATAACCCTCAAATCAGATTTCTTTCTTCTCTACCAAAGATGCCTTTGCTTTCTACGCTGGAAGAGAAACATCTCTTAATTAACTTATAAAAGGAATAGAAATAATCATATGGAAAAAGTCAAAAATAGAAATGTGGTGAAAGATAATCTAGACAATAATGGGTTCTACAGAAAACATGTACAGATAATTTCATAATTACAACTTAAAAAGTGGGACACAGGTAAATGGCAAATTATTTTAATAATATAAATGATTTGCCTTTTATTTTCATTTTTAAGCAGTTAGATACTTTATATTTTCACTAAATTTACTGAGGATCCATAACTCTGATATCCTCTGACGTCTTAAGTTTAGATAGTTTTAAAATAATATCCTATTTGGGGGGAGAACATTTTTACCTACCAATCATATAGGAGACAAAAAAGATGATAAAGAATTAATTTTTTATCTTTTAGTTTGGTATTATTCAACCGAATTGAATCGTTGTGGTTTTTACTGATATTCTGGGTAAAAATAAGTATTACAAAGACACCCTGTCCACTCTCCACCAGCTCTGAGCATTTCTGACACATATAAAGAATTCATTATTTTTCATACATTGAAAAGCTTCTTTCATGTCAAACACCTGTCTTTCTAAATTTTATTGCTTGTGTAGTAGACATGTATTTTTTTTTTTTTATCTCTGAAGCTTTCCCTCTTTCTTACTCTGCAATAGAATTCTTTTCTTTGGAGAACACATTCTATGTGATTATGTGAGTCTGGTTACTGTCTGTGAAACACAGAAAAGGAAGTGGCTGAAGTTCTTCCATCTTCCTGTCTTTGTGACTCATTCAAGCCAGGTCGAACAGAATCTCCTCTGGAATTTTCTTTTGGGGCCATCCGAGAAGACCTACCCTGTTGGAGTTGACAGGCTAGTGGGATATCAGATGCAGCTGCTGGGTTAATACGCTAGTGGGATATCAGATGGAGCTGTTGGGTTAATAGGCTAGTGGGATATCGGGTGGGGCTGTGGTGAACCGTCTGACCCATCATAGAGTATAAGCCTGTTCAAGACATGAAGAGCAAGGTAGAGTACTCATACCCTCCTTTAAGCCCAGGCTATGCCTGAAACCTCAGTGCTTTCAGACTTCTTGGTACCTGAACCAATGCATTCCCTTTTGAGAAAGCTACATTGATTTGGGTTTCCATCATTTACTGGAAGGACTCCTGACTAATAAACTGATTCCTGACTTGCATGATCCTGTTCCATCCATGTGTCAGGAAACTCTTTTATTTTATTTTTATACCCCTTCCCTGTGAAACTTGCTTGCTTAAACTGCATACCTATTGAATTTTTTCCCATTCTATATTCTTCTTGTTAGACCTCAAAGCTACTCTATTTAATAGGCTAGTCTGTCTCCAGAGCCTAGCTTTGACTCACGGTAGATAATGGTAGACCATGAAAAATTCCAGCTATGTCTGAAAAGAAAATACTATTCTTCACAGAACAGAATTAACAGAGACAAAACTCTCTGAATTTCTGTGGACTCCTAGATAAATTAAAAAGGGTTTTATTTTGTCTCAACCTAATCAAGTCACCAGGACATCTTAGACCTTATTTTCTTTTTCCTAAGACCTTTAATATTTATAGCCTAATTTTTGTTCTTTCCAAGAAAATGGTTCCTGGAAGTATCTGTGTGGCTCAGTGGCAACGAACCTGACTAGTATCCATGAGGATGCAGGTTTGATCCCTGGACTCATTCAGTGGATTAAGGATCCGGTATTGCTGTGGCTGTAGCTCCAATTTGACCCCTAACCTGGGAACTTCTATATGCCATGGGTGCCACCCTAAAAAGCAAAAAAAAAAAAAAGAGAGAGAGAGAGAGGAAGAAAGAAAAGAAAAGTCCTCCTCGCCAAACAAGTCAGATTATTATCGTACTATGATGCACATTTATTTGTTCAACAATTTTTACTGAAATTTTCTCTGAGACAGATATTTTATTAGGCATGAGAAACATATCAAAGAAGAGGGCAAGCTTGGAGTTTACAGTCTAAGAAGAAGAGATGGTTAACAAAAAAAAAAACCACCAAAACAAAGGAAGAAAGAATGATACAAGAATGATACAGGGAGGAGTGAGAACACTTGTGAGGTGTGGATGTTTCTTAACCCTGAGTCAGGAAGGAAGTAACATGAGAAAAGTGGAGAAGGGATCGAGAGACTGTTGGGGGAAGAACATTCCAGCTAAAAGAAACTCTATGTGTAAAACCACCGAAGCTGCTTTTTCTTAGAACAGCAGCAAAGGTGATGCAGCTGAAGCATATAGTAAACAATGACGGAAGTGATAGGAGACACGTCTGAAAGGTTGGGAAGAGGAGAAATGGCTTTGTAGCCACTAACTGACTTTGGCTACTACTCTAAGTTGGGAAGTCCCTGGATGGTATTGGTCAGAAATGCAATAGGACCTGACCTCACATTTGTGAGAAGACCATTCTAGCTGCTGTCTCGTAAATATACGAAATACTGAAACAAGTGTAGAACTAGAAAGGCTAGTTAATAGTGTATTGCTATAATACAAACAAGATTACACTGGCTTGGACAGTGCAGAATGACGGTAGCATTGATGAAAAGTCATGAGATTCTAGGTGTATTTTGAACAAAGATCAAGTAGGAATTGTTAATAGGTTGAACATTGTAAAAGAGAAAGGAATTAGTAATATGTCGTTCTGGGCAATGAAGAGGGGTTGGGACATGAATGTGGGAAATTAGTATTTGGTTTGGACATGTTAAGCTTAAAATGCCTACTATATATTCAAGTGGATGTGTCAAATAGACAGTTGGGTATATGAGCCTGGAGCTCAGCAGAGATGCCTTGGTTAGATGTATAAATTTCAAATTTAAACCTGTTGAAATCTATCAGTCTGTACGAGTGTTGAAAGACATCTGAGAGCTAAGCCTTGGAGCCCTCCAATTTAGAGTTAGGAGAAATGGGTAAAAACCAGCAAGGAGACTGTGGGGAAGTAGCTAATATAGTGGAAGGATACAGAGAGAGGAGGTGGAGGAGAGACAAAGGGAGAGACATAATGAGAAGAGAGACAGACATCCCAGAAGGCAAGTAAAGAAAGTGACTATGTGGAAATGTCCAATGCTATTAAATATTAGATGAGAACAGAGAATTGACTATTGTACTTGGCAATGAACAGGTCATTGGAGACCCTGACAAGAGCTGATTCAGTGAATTAAAAGCTTCATTGGCCTGGGTTCAGAAAAAGATTAGAAGAAAATAATGGAGACAGCAAACATAGACAACTTTTAAAAGTTTTACCAGAAAAGGGATTGGGAAAGGGACAGTAGCAAGAGAGGCATAGATTAGAGGTATTATAGCTTATTGGTATGATGTTGGGAAAGATATGTTAAAAGGGGGAAATTGATGATGCTATAGAGAGGAGATTGTGGCTGAATTAATGTATTTGAATTGGCACGAAAGTTGGGATCCAGTGTTCAAATATAGGGATTGACCTTGGTTAGATAAGACGGCATATGCTTCACAAATAGTGATGGAAGAAAGATAAGTTTACCCATAGATTTGTAAAGATGGTACCGGGAGAAGGTAGGATTTCCCCATCTGGTTTCTTTTATTTTCTGTGTTGGAAGAAAGGCTGTCAGTTGATACTGTAAAAGGAGAATTTGGAGGAGAGAGATGAAGGTATAAAGTTGTCATCCATGGCAGTGGAAAAGTGAATGTCCTAAGAAAATCTGGTGGAATTGCTGGGTGAGATTAAAGATCCCACTTGAGACTGAGGGTCAAAATAGTGGAAGGAAAAGGGGGTGACAGTAAGCAGAGAATGCTTAAGTCAATGTATTCTAGCACCATCATTAGGTTCATAGTATCCACAAGGTCCCAATTTAATAAGGTCCTCAGAGACTTAGCATGAAAGCAGAAGGAAATCACCTAAGATTCTGGACCCTGATTCCTAAGCAGGTTTTTTTTTGGGGGGGGTAGGGAGGAGGTGTAGTGTGGCCCAAACAAGAAAACACAGCATGACATGAAATAAAAATGGGTAAACAGGCAAATCCAGATAAGTTGCTCAGGTGGTATCACTGATGGGAGGATGCAGAAGATGGAGCAGGGATTAGAAAGATCAGATAAAAGACATGGAACAGGAAGGAAGTCCAGTTAGTTACTAAGAGGGTAATTTGTCAGGGAGTACAACTTAGCATGGGGAACAAAATCAAGAGGGAGAGAGTAGTAGACAGTGATTGAAATCTTGGGGTGAAAAGCCGGTTATATCTGGTTCAGGAATCCAGAGGTTAATGACAGAGGAGAGTATTTCTTCACAAGGCATTCTTCCTATTCTTTGCCTTAAGGAGAGACCGCTATTCCTAACTCAGGAAACAGCAGTTCTCACAGAAGGGTTCCTCCATCAGCACATTCTAACCGTTTGATGGACAGTGAATTCTCCTTGGATTGCCTCCCCTGGTTCCCACATTGTGGATTCCACAGTTAAAACTCCCTCTACCTGGTCTGGAGCCAGAAACACAGAGGTCCCTTTGGAGATTCAAGCTCTGAATGGAAAATGAGCATCTCTAAGACTTAAATCCTCTTCACTGAGCAATGATTAGTCATTTAAAAGCAAGAAGATTAATCTTTATCATTTCCAAGGGATGAATTATAAGAGCACGGGAAATGAATGAGCTTAATAGTCAAAATGAATTTCAATCCTGGCTTCAGTTTAATTAATTTTTCATGAGTCTCTGTTTCTTCATCTATATAAATGGGGTAATAATATTTATCTAGAAATTTATTTTAAGGATTCCATCAGGTGATATATAGGTGTGAAAACACCTATCACAATGCCTAAAGCATAGCAAGTCCTCAGAAAATGGTTTATTTTCTTTGCTATCCTCTTTCCTTTTCTTTTTGCTTGCCCCTCCTTCCCTCATTCTCAGACAGTCCCTTGCCTTTCCCTCCTTTCATTCCTTTCCTTTCTTAGGCACTAAATCTTACCAAGAGATGTTTGCTCAGAATATTTATTTAGGAGTTCCCGTCGTGGCGCAATGGTTGGCGAATCCGACTAGGAACCATGAGGTTAAGGGTTCGGTCCCTGCCCTCGCTCAGTGGGTTAACGATCCGGCGTTGCCGTGAGCTGTGGTGTAGGTTGCAGACGCGGCTCGGATCCCGCGTTGCTGTGGCTCTGGCGTAGGCCGGTGGCTACAGCTCCGATTCGACCCCTAGCCTGGGAACCTCCATATGCCGCGGGAGCGGCCCAAGAAATAGCAACAACAACAACAACAACAACAACAACAACAACAAAAAGACAAAAAAAAAGAATATTTATTTAAATATATTATTTTTTCTATCCCCCTTCTGTCATTAGAAAGTATGATAAAGGTCTAAGTTCATAAGCTTATAGGAAATAGAATTCTGCTATTTGTCACGAGTTCTCATTGCTTTAATTCTGACTTGCATTTGAAAGGTCTTAATTACATTTATTTCATAATATCTCTGCCCCTGAAATTTAGCACAGCCACACAGAAAGTTCCCCATTAATTCTCTTTGGTGAATGTTATTTTGGGGTGGGTAAAGTTGAAAATGCATTTTCTACAATATATCAGACACTTTCTCTTAAAGTAACAAACTTAATTTTGATTAAGTAAGGCTATTACATTTTGGCATATTGTTATATAAATGTAAGATCTTAGACATATCAAAATACTCCAGTCTAGGAAAAAATAGCTGCTTCCAAAAAACTACCCTGAAAGTAAATTTGATCTCCTCCTCTTGTCTACATAATATATGTTATTTTTGCATGGACAGAAAATTATTGACTTAACAGCCACATCAGCTTGCTCACCTGCCTGGCCTTCTGTCATCTCAGAAACACCATGAAGTTGTGATATTACTTCTAGCTGCAGGGTGATTAATAGACTTTGTCATTGATTCCATCTAAATCATCAAATTCTCTTTGTTGAAAATCTCCCAATCTTTTGTACTTAGCTTTATTCAAATAATTTTTTTCAAGGTTACCATTTCAGATCTAATGAAGGATTTCTTTGGTGAAACAAAGTATTATTAGTGCTTCTTGCCTTCTTCAGAGCATGAATGAAATACAGTTTAGCACTTTCACAGGCGTTCTTAAAAAATGATGCATTGGTGTTTTACAGAATACAAAAAATAAATTATACGTAAAGTATAAAATCACATTAAATTAATATTTTATTAAGATGAATATTTTAATGGTTTTTCTACGAAGCGTTTGTTTTTATAGCCTCTTGCTAAAATATGGTAATATTGAGACTATAAGAAAATAGACATGAGGGTGGAGAAATGCGAGGTTGTTACTCAGTGGGTATGTTTCAGTTACATATGTTACAAGATGGACAAGTTTTATGCTTCTTTAATGCCTATAGTCAATAACAAATATCGTGCACTTTAAAGTATGTCGAGGAAAAATCTCATGTGTTTCTAACACACATAAAAACACAAGGAAATTTTTTATATTTAGCATCTTCATTATAGCGGTGGTATCATCATTATCTTCCTATATCCAAACTCATCAAAATGTATACATTAAATATAGGCAATCTTAGTATATCGATTTAAAAAAGAAATTAGACAAATGTCTCAAATAGGTGTACTCAGTTTTTTATCAGAAACCATCAACTGTTTGAATAAACTGTGAATTAATACAAGGAAAAGTAAAATACAACATTAAATAGTAGTAAATGAGCTTTTATAATATAGTTCCCAAAACACGTAGGTAATCTAAACTACTATGAAGGAAAAGAAATCAATCTTTGGTTTAAAGAACCTTGCTTTAGCATCAAATCAGAATTAGCACTAGAGACTATGAGATCTAAATATACAGAATTTCAAGAAAAATGTCTTGTGTGGGTAGAGACACTGCAATCTTCCTGAAGGTCTCCATTCAGGGGCCTCTCTTGTGGAAGGCATGAAAAAGGTGATTGGGAAAATAAGGGAATAAGATGCCAGAAGAAATTTTTCCTATTTTCTTTTATGACAAGCAGAGAAACATGGGTATAATCTGTACACAGAAATATGGTGTGTCTTTCCAAGAGTACAGACCTGCTCATTCAGGCAAAATGCCCTCCTATAGAAACCATATGGCTGGCTTAGGTTTTCACAGTGTTCAAGACACATTAGCACTGTCCAGATGTAATCTTTGATGCTAATCTTTTTTTAGAAATTTATCCTTAGTTCTCTAAATTCTTGAAGGTTAAATTAGCCAGCATTACTGGAATGATTAAAATACATTTAAATATGTTTAAATATGGTTTCTTTAAAAAAATGTTTTTATGTTGGGAAAAGAGCAAATTTGTAAAATCCCTGTTGTAAATCACAAGACTCTTACTACCATTTCAGAAACACAGAAAGATTATGTATGCCATGTTCTTTCCTATTTAAACCAACAACATTAAACACTGACAGTTCATGCCAAGTTTTCCTATCTCTAAGCATTTTGTCTAAAATATCTTTGAACAATTAAGAATAATTTTAAGGTTTTATTAAAGATTTTGACATTCTCTTCCCTGGGAAGGAAAGCCTTGTCCAAAAGCCAAAGTTATTACATTTGTTGAAGACACATAAAATATTACTTTTGGATGCCAACATAGCATGGATTTGTTTATCCAGTCAATTCATCAGGGAATTAAGATGGCTAAGAAGCCTGGTGGAGGAGATGAGCTGACATCAGGAAAGCTGTCAGGGTTAATTCCCTGGAAGTTTGTGGAGAAAGCTTGGCAAGAGGATTTGTTTCATCCATGTGTTCTTCTGTGCACAGAGTCTCTGGGCTCAGTGGTAGTTCTCTCAAACAAGGAAGAGACTGGGCCATTGCATTTGGTGTTCCATTCGAAAGCGATATTCTCCAACTTGACAGTTTCTATCAACAATTTTTCCAAGGTAGACTGCAGTTGGGGTCAAGTTAAGAAAAACAATCCCTAACATTATTTTATTTTGATCAGGGCATGAAGGAAAGTTTAATTATTTTCCTAATATTTAAAGCATATTGCTTCTTCTCCTAATCACCCTCCCCAGTGGTGAGGGTATTTTGTTTACAAACCTTATTTGTGTTATTACACTTGAATATTCTAATGTCTTCTCATCTTCTCAGTTGAGAGGAAATGACCTTTGTTTGACATTGTTTATTTCATTGTAAATTGTACTTAAATAATTTCCATTAGTATCACTGTGGAAAATTCAGCCACTATAGCAGAAATTTGCACTTATAAAACCATAGCTAAAGAAGAAAGCTCTATGTAAGCATTTCTTGTAGTAGCACCTCCATAAATCAGTACAATTATACAGGATGCTACTAGTCCCAGCTTATTTTGAAAGAAAAAAAAAAGTATATCAGGCAACATTTTCACTGTTGTATTTTCCTTAAGATGAAAATGACTACTTTTATCTTTTAAGAGCCCAGGATAGCTTTCTAACCTAACAGAACTCAGTGACTTCAAAAGATACCTTAAAATCAGTGCTTATTTTCTCTAGGCCATTATAACAATTTGAATTACAAAAATATTGGGGTTTTTTTTGTAATAGCACAGTGTCAAGTCTCCTTAAATTGATTTATAGATCTAGTGCTATTGCAATTAAGTTATCAGCAGATTTGTATAGGTGTTTATGTGAAAGATGACAAATTGATTCTAAAATTTATACGAAATGCAGAAGTTTAAAAATTATGTCAATTATATCTCAATAAAACTGAAAGATATATATAAATAAAGGACTTAAAATTCCAGATATCATGATTTATTGTAAAACTACAATAATTGCAACAGTGTAGCATGGCACAAGGATAGTAATTAGACCAATGAACTTGAATAGAGAGTCCAGAAGTAGATATATACATACATATACAAGGATAAAAGTGCCACTGGTAAACAACATAGAAATGATTTTTTTTCTCAATAAATAGTGCTGAGACAAGTGACAATCCAAATAAAAAAAAAAAACAAATGTTGACTCTCATATTGCATCATACACAGTAACTAATTCACAAACCTAACTGTGCAATGTGAATCAAAAGTTTTAGAAGAAAATGTAGGTAAATAATTTCATGACCTGAGGTACACAAATGTTTCTAAACAGAACACAAAGCATCAACCCAAAAAGGAGAGATCTAGAAACTGTCCTTCACTACATTAAGAAGTTTTGTCATTAAAATATACCATAAAAGAGTGAACAGTGAAGTCACTTGTTGGGAGAAGATATTTGCATTATGTGAGAGGCAAACTCAGGCAGATGCTGAGGCTGCCATCCGTGGGCAGAACTCCTTCATCAAGGAATTTCAGTTTTGCTCATAAATCCTCACTCAGATTACCAAGAATAACCTTCTTTACTTAAAGTCAATTGATTGTAGATGATAACCACTTCTACAAAATTCATTCATAACAACACCTAAATTGGTATTCGATGGAAAACTAGATATGACAGCCTAGCCAACTTGACACATAAAACTAGCCATCATAGAAAGGGAATCAACCACTTGGAAAACTATTTGACAACACCTATGAAAGTCGAAAGTTGATCATAACTATAACCTATGACCTAACGATTCCATATGTTGTCATACAGTCAAAAGAAATATTTATATCTTCAAAAGGAAAACATGCACGAGAATGTTGCAAACAACTTTATTAGCCAAAACCTATTAACTAAAATCTACAAACAGCTCAAATACCTATCAATAGTATTGCATTAAATAGCTTATGAATATCCATTTAATGGCATACAATATAGAAATTTAAAAGAAAAAACTATTACCAAATGCAACAACATGAAGGAATCTTTCACATAGAATATTAATACAAAGGTTAAAAACAAGCAAAACGAGATAAATGTCAGAAAAGTAGTTATCGTAAGGGGCCAATATTAACTGTGAGGAACCATAAGAGAGCCTTTGGCGGTGCTAATAATATTCTACCGTTTGATATAGTTGGTGGTTTCACAGATGTGTATATATTTACATCAAGCTATAAACAAATAAAATAAAAGTTTTTCATTTAATTTTATAACTATATACAGAAGTAGTTATATCTCTATATTAAATTAATTTAATTATCTCCACCAAATCTTATTCATCCCTTGTTTATAAAGAGCACTTTTAAGTAGTTTTCTCAGTAAGAGTATGTTCTTAGTGATAAATATCGAGACCTTCCGTACTTACAAATATACTTCATTCAGTTCACACAAAGATGAAAACATATACAGTTATGTCATAATCAGGGATGCTATTAAGTCAGTATTTACTGCTAAAGTCATACCTGGCCAGTGCTACCATTTACCACATTGGTCTGTTTCTGTGCAATGCAAGATGTTAAATACATCATTTGAAAACCCTCTTAGGGCTACTTTTTTTGGGCGGGGGTTCTTTTGAAATATACATGTTGATAGGCCTTTCTTTTTATTTTTTTCATTGCAGTTGCCTGGAATTCAGTGAGCACATGCAGTCTAACAAATGCAGATTCTTCTTTATTCAGAAAAAAATTTTAAAGTAATTGCTTTGTAAAGTTTCCTTCAGAAGGTATATATTTCCTAGGTTGGATCTCTATTTTTCTCTCCTCCTTAAATGTCATTCTTCCTTAATTTTTTTTAATTTATTTTTTTCCACTGTACAGCATGGGGACCAAGTTGCACATACATGTATACATAATTTTTCCTCCCACTGTTGTGTTGTGATGTAAGTATCTAGACATAGTTCTCAATGCTACACAGCAGGATCTCCTTTCCAAGAGCAATAGTTTGCATCCATTAACCCCAAGCTCCCAATCCACCCCACTCCCTCCCTCTTCCCCCTGGGCAGCTACAAGTCTATTCTCCAAGTCCATCATTTTCTTTTCTGTGGAAAGGTTCATTTGTGCTGTGTATTAGATTCTAGTTATAAGTGATATCATATGGTATTTGTCTTTCTCTTTCTGACTTATTTCACTCAGTATGAGAGTCTACAGTTCCATCCATGTTGCTGCAAATGGCATTGTGTCGTTCCTTCTTATGGCTGAGTAGTATTCCATTGTACATATATACCACATCTTCCTAATCCAATCGTCTGTCAATGGACATTTGAGTTGTTTCCATGTCTTGGCTATTGTGAATAGTGCTGCAATGAACATGTGGGTGCATGTGTATTTTTTAAGAAAAGTTTTGTCCAGATATATGCCCAAGAGTGGGACTGCTGGGTCATATGGTAATTTTCAATTGTGTCTTCTTCCTCTAAAATTCTCTTACTGTATCACTGATTTGAAATTTTGAAAATTTATTGTGTCCTTTCTTCAATATTGATTTTTGCTTTGTGATTGCTTCTGATATTTATGTTTATACATTTTTTTCTTCTGCTGTCTCCATTTTCATCCTTGACTTCACCTCTTACCGTGGGGTTCACACCATTTCATACCTGCTTCAATCAGATGTCTTATAAAAATTTCTAACGTTCTGTTTACAATGGAAAAGAATAGTCAGAACTACATCAATCTCTCAATCATTAAAGTTTTAACTTGCTTATAAATTATTTTCTCTTTACTAATTTGGAGTATGGAACAACCAACCCAGGTATAGCATTTGCTAAAAACCAAAGCAGAATATCTCTTATGCCATTTTTGCCGACTTGAAAGCTGGTAGCCATCCTGTCCAAACAGAGAGAAAGCTTGATGTGCTCAATTTGTGACACTTAAACATAATTCAGTGTGGTTTTGTTGAGTCTAAGACCAGATCTTATATCTTCCTTGCCAATATTTCTTATTAAGACCACCATGCACTGTTCACAGTGTTATTCCTGCTTTCATTGAGGAAAAAAGGCAGCAGGGAGTGAGAGGGATGCAGTTTAGGCAACCAAACATCCTAGAGGGCGGTTGGCCTTTGCTTCTCTTTCCTGGCATGTTACCTGTAGGGAGTTATGCTTTCTAAACAATAAGTAGAATAAGCTAATATCATATGGTTTTCAGCTGTAGGAAAAAGGTTTCACTCTAGATATATTTTCTGCAGGCATTGTTTTAATGTAGGAAAATGAGAGCTTAGAAAACTCACTGAAGGATTTGAAAAGCAAGTGTTAGCCTGGGCCTTCAGGAATGACTCTCAGATCGATACTGTTGAACTACTATAATTGTTCCATTATTGTAAAGGAACTATAATCTTTATCAATGCAGAAGAAACTAGGAAGCCAACTCTGAGACTGTGATCAAAATAAGAGCTATGATCCAGAGAATAAGAAGCCAGCACCCCCACAACTACCTGCTGACACCCATGAAGACTGTGACTAGAGAAGAAAATGCTAAGTTTAACTCAGTGCTCCCTGCATCAGCCTCTCTAAGCCATGCTTTAGGAAAGAACTTAGCATACTATGTTCCCAGGCCAAACCCAGTCAACAACACAGCCACTCTCCTCTGTTTATGTCTTGCCTGTGGCTTCCTTAACTACAACAGCAGAAATGAGTTGTTGAGACAGAACTTCTGTGAGGCCTCTTATTCCACAAAACATAGCATATATACTCTCAGGCCCTTTGCAAAATGATGCCAACCTCCACTCTAGAAGTTAATGGTTGGAGTGATGTTTTAGAAAAAAACCAATGGTATACAATGGCACCTTCCAGAAACAACACCCAAAGAAACAGGGAGGCTCCTGTCTTCCATATTAGAGAGAATTCTGTCTAATAGATGCCTAATGGACAGAACCTAATTCTCATCCTCAGCTTCAGCTTCAAGAAAGTTTTTAAAGTGTCATTTTAACTTCCTAACCTTTGCAGTGTAGGAAACCCACTTTGAGAGAAAGAGTGAATTAATGCAAGTGAATTGATGCAAGTGCCATTTTACTATATCCACCAAATCTAATCACTGTGATAAGCAACACATACATATACATTCCTCCCTGTACTTAAACTTTCAATAGTAACAATGGTAGCCTCCATACCCATTGCCAAACAGATATAATAAATACATTCACTCTCTCCCTAGGAGGAGAGAATCCGAGTCTTATCAATTACTATATTTATCTTTGGGGGATATTCATTCCTCCTCTATTCTGCTAAAATGACACTGGAAACATGTTGGCTCCCCTCTTTTCCTCCATCTTTCCTCCAGGTTGAAATATGAATGTAGTTGGGTTATTTTTGATATGACAGGCAGGGGCAGCATTCTAGGAATGGGAAAGTTGACGATGAAAGGAGTGCTGATCCTTGACAATGGCTCAAAGTACCATCCAGCCCTAGGCTGCAACTCAGACTAGCACATGAGAGAAGAAGAGACTTTTATCTTAAGCCACTCTAATGCAGACTCTTACTGCAGCAGCTTAGATTACTCTCCTTATATTTATAAACCAATAAGTTCAATTCAAAATTGAGCATTAATGATATGTCCCATATAAAAGAATAAAAGAAGAGAAGAGGAGAAACAAGTACTTATTAGGTATAGATAAATAAACAACATAGGGAGAAATTATGTATTTTTTGCCACATCCCCAGAACATGGAAGTTCTTAGGCCAGAGATGGAATCCTATGCCACAGCTGTGGCAATACTGGATCCTTAACCTGCTGTCCTACAGCAGTGGGAACTGGAAATTATGCATTTCTGTAAGTAGCAATGACTATAAGAAATGACTTCTATAAGTAGCTATTTCTACAAGTAGTCATGAGACCTACAGTGTAACCTCTTGATTCATCCAACACCTCAGCTGGTTAGTTTCTTTTATTTTTTTGTTTGTTCAGTTTGGTTTGGTGGCTTATGTTTTTGGTCTGCAGGTTGATCCAAGTCTGTCCTGATGTGTCTGGCTCCTTCACGGTCTTGCCTGAATGTTCATTTGGTTAATATGCTATTTTACCATTGGATAAGCCACTCAGAAAATTACCTGGCTCTAGACACACTCCTCAGTGTGAAAAAGTACCCCTACTTCCCTTTGGTAATTAGATAAATCACTGAAAAATACCATTATTCTACTCCCATCCCATTTGATGTTGTTTTATTTCATTTTGTTTGACTTGCTGCAAGAAGAGTCCACAATGCAGCTATTGCTATGTCCCCTAAGGAAACTGTTCTCCTTTTGGTAACTTGAAGAAAATATTGCTCAAACTTGGTCTGAGATATATTTCACAACCTTCTTACAAGAAAAAAAAAATGACGTTTCTAATGAAATTGCTTAGGCACTCTTGCATACTTGCCTGATGAACTTTAATAAGACTAAGATCTGTTCCGTAAAACTAGTTACCCATCTACCATTTAACTGCCAGCTGATTGTCAATCAGAAGTCTAATGATCTCCAATCAGAAAGACAGCCTTTTCTTGATTATTTAACAACTCTTTTTTTTCTTTCTATAAGTGTCACAGCAAGAGGTAAACTTTTAAACTGGCCTGTCTAGATCTCATTCTTTGAACAATCTTGAAATAAAATTTTGACAAGTCCACATAATTAAATTGTCAGAATAGATTTTTTTCCAAATGGCAGGGATGCTTTTGGAAGGTGACATTGATGCAGTAGTTGAGAGCATCCGTTTTATTTCCACTCCTTGGTTCCTTGACTTTTATATTATGGCTATAGAAGAAAAAGTACCATTTACCATATTCTTCTATTTTGTCTTTTCCTTTTTTTACAGTTTTGTGTCTCCAACATTGGCCTACTTCTTACAATGATTGCAAGTCATAGTTTACTTGATAGCACTTTCTTTTCTTTCCCCTTTAAAGGCACTTAACATAATGGTGTTTCTTACAATCAAGGCCAGTTAGTGCAAAAATCACTGCTTAAGATGATATAATGCATTGTGCAAGAGTCTCTTAACCTCACAACCTTCCGGAAAGTGCCATAACTGCATCTTCTATATGCTATTTCATTAATCTGTAAGGATATCTCCTTTGGAGTAACAGGAGACATAGTACAACCAGTAAATTCCTCAGGCTTCAGCACATGGTCTCATTCCCCCCCCCCCTAGAAAATGAGTCCTTTGGTTAGAAATAGCATTAAGAGGAATCCTGAGATTGTGATTGAGGTAATCAGTAATTCCACGGATAAGGGTCTGTTCCAGGAGAACACATCAGCCTGATATGGTTCAAAGGGATAACCTGCTCCCAGATGTTTTCGGGTGTCTCTAAGGAATGCTGCATATTAAGAATCGCATCGGTCTCTGCTTTGGCAAGTCAGACATTTAACAGTACTGTTAGCCAGATGAGCCTTGGTGAGGGGAAGCCTGAATGCCACTCTGGCCACCATTTGTCCCTGGGCCCCCATAAGACACTGACAGATGTGTGGATCTTATTCATGGAACTGTTTTTAAGTTCTTGCATTTGTGACTATATTAAATCAGTTGCTTTATAAAACATCACATGATAATACAAATTTACCAATCTGCAGTTTACTGATAGAGCTGGCTGAGCATATTTTGTAAAAGAAGGGAAATGTCACATCGCTGAGAGAGTGGTTCCACTGCCGCTTAAGAGACAAAGGAGATTCTGTTTCTCAGACGTTTGAATAGAGTTACTAAAACAAGGGGAAAAAAATGTCTCTCCCATCTGAAGAGCTGCTTCAAAAGGAATAGTCTAATGAGTATAAACTATGCTGTTTATAGTGTAGCCCATGAGATAGTTCACAAGTTGCAATGCCCCTTTCTTGGACTTCAAAGACTTTTGAGTCTTTTTATTCATGAATCTCAAACATTTGGACTCTTCAGCCTCACTATCTTCCCTCTGAAATTTAGACTACTTCAAACACAGTACTTTAAACTGAACATTTAATACTAAGCACATACCACATACCCTATTTGCAAACTTTTTTTTTTCTTTCCTTCTTCTTCTTCTTCTTCTTTTTTATTTTATTTTATTTTATTTTATTTTTTTTAGGGCTGTTCCTGTGGCATATGGAAGTTCCCTGGCTCAGGGTCAAACTGGAGCTGCAGCTGAGGCCTACCCCACAGCCACAGCAATGCCAGGTCCAAGCTTCATCTGCAACCTATACTGCAGCTTGTGGCAACACGGGATCCTTGACCCACTGAGTGAGGCCAGAGATCAAACCCACATCCTCACTAACACTATGTCCATCTCTGAACCCACTGAGCCACAATGGAAACTCTGCAAACTTTTTCTTCCTCAGAAATTTACAAAAGTTGTCAGGGAGGCTGTATATCTGAGTGGTACTAAGTGCTATACAATACATTGATACATATGAAAGTGTTTCCAATCTGGTGCCTGTTACTCTGTAATCAAATAGCAATTATAATAATATACTAGGATTTCTCTTTTTATGACTTAATAAAAACCTCTTTTACTCATTTTAATTCTGTGGCAACAAAATCCAAGTTTTTCCATTGCATTAATAACTAATTGTCAAGGAGTTAAACACTGACACTTTTTTCTGTAGCATTTGGAAGAGCTGAAATTAAAATCAACATGTTGAAGGAATTATAGCTAATGTGAAACAGATATAAGAAAATACGATGTCACAAAAAAATAATTTATATCTTCCATCATGGTCACTGTGGCTTGGATGACCACTTACAGAGGCCTTATACCCACTTTCCAGAATAATTCATTTCTTCTTTTTGACTTTACCTACTTCTCTTGTTGCTGCTTTTTGCTGCATATCATTAGCAATACATTATTTTTTAGGTTGTTGTCCAATAGAATGCGTACATCTTGAATAAATGTCCCCCCCCACCAAAAAAACACTGCGTATAAGAAGAGGTTTTTTTCATTTCCTATAACTTTATCACTTAGCAAATTTCTGAATAATGCAATCATTTCATAACAATGCATTCATGATTTCATTAATAATACAAAAATTATATTTCCTACTTCAAACTTTCACTGAATTCCTTTCACTTAATAATAATTTTATTGAGAAATAATTCATATAACATAAAATTCACTTTTTTAAAGATATGATGATTAATTTATGCTGATTATTTTTAAGAAGCAGAAGACCTAGGAAGTCTTTCTTTTTACTTCCTTAGTGGTCTAAAGGGGCTATTCCTAGAATAGAGATATCTGCAAAGAATATGGGGTGGATGTAGTGGGAGAAACTCAGCAGGGGCTAGAGATCAGGGTTCATTCTGTGTCCATCGTCTCTGCAGGGCTTTTCCGTCTCCATGCGAGCTGCCTTCCTTCCCTTTCAGGTCCCAAATGACTACCCCCAACATCCTCTTTTATTTTTAGTTGAAGATGGTATTTGAGGAGTTAGCTTTCCTGGTTCTCTCTCGCGATACATATTATTAAACGTTTGTTTGATTTTTCTACGCTTAACCTTAGTCATGCCAATTTGATTCTTAGACCAGTCAGAAAAATTTAGAAGGGCAGAGGAAAATGTCTTTCTCTCCAAAAGTACTTACACATGATTAGGGCCACAGGAAAAGTTGAGAGCGAACCACGGCCATTTTCTTCCCTAGTTAGGCTGCACCGAGATCTATAATCAAATGATCTCCATCCAGCCCCTCTGCCATCTGCTGCTGCTATCCATGGTACTGCCTTACTCTCCAATTTCCAAGACAACATAGCTCATTCTACTTATTCCTCATTCCAGCTCCAAGGCATGCCACCTGGATTTCTTCAGCCTTCCTTTGTATCATTTTCATGGGACATGGAAATTATTCAGATGCTCATTCACACTGGGCCCATGGAAAGCAGGGGTTGGGGGGGGGGGGAGATGGGAGTTCTTCCTAGAACTGCCCTGTATGCATTCTTACTCCATGATGACTGGGGTGTTCTGCATTACTTCCCCCTCCTAACAATCCAGATAGAAGTTAGGACACAGTATTCCCCTGCTCTCCAGTTCTCATATCTAGTTGAAGGTATCTATCAAGTCCAACACAGATTTTGGCCTTGAGAGGGGCAAAGGCAAGATGCCTTTCCCAGATGTCCACATGGGAATATTCTTGCTCTTCTTTCCCAAATTGCAAGCTTTTCCCCTAGAACATAAAGGAGATTTATTGTTTAGCTCCTGTGCCATGAAAGAGAAAGATGTGTATAGTGGAGAAAATTAGAAACTGACTCCTTCTCTACATACTTTCCAGTCCAGCAGACAATTTCTCCCTTCAAGTTTTATTATCTTAGGATAGTCAAAGCTTCTGTTTTTATATTTGTTTATTTACTATGGAAATTCAAAATTATTTTTCTTTTTCTTGCATTTTGAGACCATTCATCTGGTATGTTTTTTCTTAGGAAATCCTTCCGATATTTATTTTTTTCTTTGAAATTTTTAGTGCCCTCCCTTTTCAGAGGCAATTGAAAGGCTCTTAAGGCAACAAGGACCAGTTGCTTCAATAGGAAAATGGGTAGGTGGTTGAATAAGAAGTTATATTTACAGGAAAAACTAAAGGAAATAACTCTAAATTTTGTACCAATCTCCAGATACTCTTTTCATAAGCTCTTTTTATGATGTAAAAATATTCTGCAACCTCTGCCTGGTTTCCTAACATGAATTAATGGAGTACCAACAATTACAATCTCCTCCTGGGACTTCCCATTATGGCTCAGTGGAAATAAATCTGACTAGTATCCATGATTGTATCCCTGGTCTTGCTCAGTGGGCTAAGGATCCAGCATTGCCATGAGCTATGGTGTAGGTCACAGACATGGCTCAGATCTGGCATTGCTGTGGCTGTGGTGTAGGTCAGTGGTTACAGCTCTGATTTGACCCTCTAGCCTGGGAACCTCCATATGCTGCAGTTGTGGCCCTAAAATAAGTAGATAGATAGATAGATAGATAGATAGATAGATAGATAGATAGATAGATAGATAGATAAATCTGGATTCTTTAGGAGCCTTGTCTATCCCCACCCAGCCTGTCCCAATTTACTTGAATTATGGGGGTGGGGAGAAAAGGCTGAAAAAGCAGCCTTCTGAACACTTCAAAATCAAGATGAAAATAACAAAGAAATTATTTCCTTTTTTTCTGGTTGATACAGAACCTGAACCAGTAAGAAGATAAAGCATAGAGGAAGGATGAAACATTTTGCAATTTGTTTTTAGATAAGTGGGTTTGCTTTTTTCCCCCCTTAAAAAATGAGCAATTCACCATATTCTCTTCATTCTAAGTCCCATCGAACTTAAAATTAATGGAAATTTCTAAAGTTTCTGAAAGTAGATGATCTGTCAAGCCGTGGATTTTCTGCCGGTCTTTCCTGGGTCATCTCGGGGTTCTAAATAGCAATCGCGTGTATGAAGATGCTGTGTTAGAAACTCCTTGCCATTTTTAAGATTGGGAATTTTCTTAAGCAATTTTACTGATTAATTTATTTGCTGGCAAAATTAAAAGTTTGGAAACAAAACAACAATGCAGCCAGTCTGAAATACCCTTACTGAGGTAAACCTTTTTTTTTTTTCCCCTCATTTTCACTAATGGCCCCTTTTGTGCTCTCTAAATGGTCAGTCATCTAACCCTGTCTCTGCACCTGGAAGTAAAAGAACTCAGCATTATGTGAAGGAGAATGCTTGCCATGACCCAGTTCTCATCCTCCCCTGCATAACTTTCTCTCCTGAAAGCACTGATTGATTTCAAATAGAACGCTGCAGAGAGAGTGTCTGAGATGTGAAGAGAATTAGAATTGGACCCAAAGGTACAAGTGTAACTCGTGCTAAAAATAGCTCACACTTTAGAAAGTTGATTAACACAAAGAAAAGATGTTATTAAAAATGTTCACTTAGGATATCTGCAGCTTGGAAATTCTATTTTTATTTTTAAGATATTATGTATGCAAAATACAGAAGAGTGTGAACCTCTAAAAACAGGAAAATAATGAGAGGGAACTACAAATGCTTCCTTTGAGAAGCAGCCACAGAAAGAGTCTGATAGCAGGAGTTATTATTACTATAAATTTCCCAGTCCAATATATCCATTCATTACCATAACAGAAAGTTTTTACAAGTCATAATTCCTTGGAATTCCAGAAACTCTCTTTCATATGAATTTTAGAAAGTCCATATCCTAGATTTAATGTATCATTATATTTACGCGTTATATACTTCCTGACCACATTAAAAAGATAGAGCATCATTGTAATTCTAAATACTACTTGGTAACATAAAAATCTATTCATTCCTAGAACTAGCACCCATGTGCATCCACCTGCTCAGCCTAGAAACTGTAAAAATTCCCTTACTTGCTTCTTCTCTCTCACTCCTCACAGCCAATCACCACATCCTGTCAATTTTACCTCCTAAATAACACTCAAATCACAGCCACTCCTCCTCCATCCCCATGGCTTAGATCCTAGTCCAATCTACAGAAACGATTACAATAACTTCCCTAAATGACTGTGCTCTCTATTGGTTCTGCACTTTGTGAACAGAATAATACATCAAAATGCAGTGTCTGATTATTTTATTCCTCTTCTTAAAGCTTCTGGACCTTCTCATTACTGTTGGGTAAAGTCCAATACCCTCAAAAAGACTTTAAGCAACCTTCACAAGCCACCCCTGTCTCACTCTCCACTTCATTGGAATGTTATTCTTCCCCTCAATCTCCCCGCTGTGGCCCACTGAGCTTCTAGCCATTCTTTAAACTAACATATGCTGTCTTCTAACAGAGCATTTTTGTTCTTTTCTCTGCTTGGAATGCTTGTCCCTTCATCTAGCTAACTTCTGTTCTTTCCTAGATTCACTCCCTAGGAAAGCCTCTATGTAAAAGACATGGGATAAGTGCATTTCAGACGTAGGGGATACCGCAATAAAAGCAATGAGACAGGATGGAGTTTGGAACATTCAGAACACAGAAGCTGTTAGACCTGGGTGGTGGTGTGGGACGCACAGGGAAAGATGAAGCCAGGCCTAGATAATGAAGGGTCTTTAGGGCACTGAAAGATCTTTGGGTTTTAGTCTGCGTTCAGTGCGGGAAAACAAATAAACAAACACTGGGAAGATTTAAGCAAGAAAATAATGTGGTACAATTTACATTCTAGGTTATAGCTGGCTAACAATCTGTTGTAAAAGGACAGGAATAAAAATAAGAAAGTGAGCTGAGGCGTTCCCGTCGTGACTCAGTGGTTAACGAATCCGACTAGGAACCATGAGGTTTCAGGTTCGATCCCTGGCCTTGCTCAGTGAGTTAAGGATCCGGCTTTGCCGTGAGCTGTGGTGTAGGTCTCAGACTCAGCTCGCATTCCAAGTTGCTGTGGCTCTGGCGAAGGCCAGTGGCTACAGCTCCAATTGGACCCCTAGCCTGGAAACTTCCATATGCCACGAGTGGGCTCTAAAAAGACAAAACACAAAAAAAAAAAAAAAAAAAAAGACTGAGCTAAGAGATTAATGCTGTGATCTACATAATTGGTGATCCTATCTTGTACTTTGGATGTCAACGGACTTTCAGAGAAATGAGTAGATTCATGAGATCTTTTGGAAATAAATGTAACAGGACTTAATCAGGTGACTGAAAAAAAGGAAAGATTTTGACATGATCAATTGACAGGAGAAAAAAATGCAAGATTTTTGTTTTGAAGACTAAATCTGAGACCCCCAGTGGACACACCATGTAGGCAGAAGTTTGTGAAATCACTACATAGAAGGGAGATCTAGACTTAAAATATAAATGTAGGCATGACCAGCATAAAATATCTCATTTTAATTCATGATAGCTGAAAATTTCATCCAAGAGGAGGATAAGATAAAGCGGGACTGTAGGAATCATATCCTGTTATATGGACTTAGTACATGGTTACTTTTTCCCAAACCATTGTCACCATGTAGTATCCACTCATGCTCTTTCTAAAGCCCTCAGTTCAGTGTTATCATGAAAAAGCTTCATGAAAAAATGAAATTCCTCAGGTTCCCTTCTTAGAAGTCTGTTCATTTTGGAAAGTAGGAATTTGCTAGTAAAAAGAAAACTACATGAAACTAGCGATTTTTTAATCTTTATTTGTATAACCTATTTATGCAATTTTACTATGTTAGTATGTATCTACATGCTTCTCTAAAAATGAATATCTCGGTCACTCTGAAAGCAAATGAAATTTATTTATCTTAAACTAAAATTACTTTAAAAGAGATAGAAACAGAGCTTTCTGTTCTATAGACCACATAGAAATATTTTTTTGTGTGTGTACCCAATTTGCCACAAAAAAATGACTTTTCAAATTAATATTCTAAAAGTCCTAAAACATCCGTGCGGCACATTCAACTGGATAATTGATCCTGGAAATTGCAAAGAAATTATCTTCCTATTGTACTCCAAAAACATCTGGTTCAATCAGCAATAAAGATGAGAAGGTCAAGTTTAAATGTATGTTGAGTTTACTATCTACAAAAATTCTTATAGATGATGATTTTAAACAAAAAAGCAATTCCTTCTGAAACTCTTTATTCCCTTTCTTGGCTCCTGGCACATCTGGCCTCAGCTTGCTTGCTTTTCTGACTGAGACATCATTTCAAACGCTCAAACAATTTTAACCAGATAATTTTTTTTCTTTTAAATCACATTTATATGCTACTTAAGCTTTCCTTCTGCTGAAATGAATACTGATAAGTTGGCTTGAAACATTTTGTTTTCAAGTAAGTAAACAAATCTTTGCAATTGAGAAAGAGCTGAAAGTCAGAATGACTAACATGTACTGAAAGAAAACTCATGGAAGTCTTTCAAGAACTTTCTCTTCTTTTCTGGCTTTTGCAGATTTTAGAGTGCAAATACTGTTTTGTTTTGTGAAAATTCAAAGCTCATTTATTATTTCAGGAATAAAACCTACAAATAAAAAATACAAATAAAAAGAAACACTAACTCCCTTTGTCCATGGTATAAGCCAATGGCATAGAAACTCGGAGAATGACACAGCAAGCTGATTTTAGGTAGTGGAAAGCAGGTGTGTGTGGAGGTGATGGAACTGACACAGGTTTGAATTCAAGATGCACTTCTGGGCTGCACATCCTTGGGCATCTCAATCAATCTCCCTAAGTCTAGGAACACGTCTGTTAAGTGGGAAATAAAATGTACATGTGGTTTTTGTGAGTATTAAACATAATGTATAGAAAACATCTTGGATGCAATAATAGATGTTCCATAAATGGTATTAGGCTAATGATTTCCTGGTTGGCATATGTGGGTAAAATGAGCGGAGCATCACTGCAAAGATGTGTCTCTCTACCTTTCAAAGGCAGTCTTTTCATGATTGTGTCTGTACTGCAACATAAGAAAGATTTACTACCGATTCACTTTGAACCAGTAAGCCATGACCCAATTTCCTCGAGCCAGATGGCAAAAGCACTTCCGGTGGGGCAGATGGGCCTATTGACACTCAGTCCCATGAAAACATCAGGCTTGGAAGATACTCTGGGATTCAGATAATGCACCAAGAAGATAGAGGAATGCCTTTGATATTGGCCTGGGTTTCATGGAAGCAAAAAACTATCAGAAAGACATGTGCAGTTTTAGACACTCACACAGTATTTGGGGCATGAAATAGAGTATTCAGAGGAAGCCAAGTCGCTTTCATTGGCACTTGGGATATTCAAGAAGCTTCATCAACTAGTCCTCTTTGTGTGAGATTGCAGCAATGCTTCTGAGTACCAGATGTGCTTGCCCTGAAAGGAAATGGAAAAACTGGACACATTCATATTCATTAATTAGGTAATATCAAAGTTAATTTATAAAGGCTGCTATTTGCTGGAATAACACTGGCAACAAACATTAAAGAGAAATATTACTGCAAGGGAAAACATATCAGGAAATATTTTGCCTTTGAAACAAACAAAAATTATATTGAAAATAATAATCCCTAATTGAACACTGTGAATAGAAAGATGTTTACTTTCTATTAAATTTCAAGAAATGTTCTTACTTTTATAGGAGACTTGGCTGTAAAATAGAAAACAGATTTGAGTCAATAAAGGGAAGAACTTTCCAACAGTCGGATATCTCTACAAATAGAATTCCTTAAAAACTGTGAGTTTCCCATTTCTGGAACTCAAACATGGCTAACACAATGTAGAAAGAATTAGAATAAGCACCCTGTGGATGGCTAAACCATATGACCTTGTTGGTAAGTCCAACCCTGCATTCATCTTTTTACATGGGTCATAACTCATAGCCTTATTCTTTTGAAGAATCACCAAAAAACAGAGGTTTTTTTTCACTCTTTTCAGAGCAGAAGATGTATAGAAATGGGATTAAAACCCCAAACTGAATCCAATGATGCATTTTCCACTATGTCGTGACTCTCTGGTCTCTTTTATGTAGAAACTTACATATGGTCATTAGGTATTTGTATGTATACACCTAATGACTAGGTATTTGTAAATATACACCTATTTACAATTAGTCTTTTAGGCAAACTATAGCCGGGTAATAACTGAATACAAAGTTCAGCATACATTGAATCTGCAATGGATACTGCTATTTACTTACCCAAAACACATTCTCCCCTTTCTTATTTGTTATCAAAACCTTGATTTTATTTAGGGCAGAAATAATTGCCTCCCAGTTTGATTGGCAGTTAGAAGTGACCTGGAAATCCCATGCAGGGAAAGGATATAATAATGGAAGCGTATTTTGTTAAAAACGTTTTAAGGAAAGCTAAATTTACCCCTTTAAAAGGATAACTTTTATTTTATATTTGCATTATGAAAACAATGTGTGCTAGTTTAAAAAACTAGAGATATGGAAAAATAAAAGTAAATACCTCTACAGTTCAACAGATAATGATTGGTAGTCTTTTATTTCTTAAGCCATAAATTTTATTTCATTTATCTTTTTTGTAAAATATAGTTGATATACAATATTGTTAGTTTCAGGTGTACAGCACTGGAAGTTGACATTGAAATACTTTACACAACAATCATCATGATAAGTCCAGTAACTCTCTATCCCCATACGAAGTCATTATAATATTATTGACCTTATTTATGCTATATATATATGCCCATGGCTAATTTATTTTATAATTGGAAGTTGATACCTCTTAAACCCATTCGTCTATTTCACCCAATCCCCCCACATTGATCCCCTCTGGTGATCACCTGTTTGTTTTCTGAACCTATGTGTCTGTTGAATTTTTTGGTCATCGTTTTGTTTTTAAGATTCCACATATACGTGACAGCATATGTGAGATCATATTCAGTATAAATTTTATGATTGGCTTATAAATTTTACCCATAAAAGTCAATTGGGATTTTGATAAGCTGGCACTGTATTTGTAGATCAAACTTGGGGAGAATTGCTTTCTTCGTAATGTCGAGTCTTCTGATCTATGAATATGGACTATTTCTTAATTTACCTAGATATCCTTTAATATATCCAGCAATGTTTTGTGTTTTTTTTTCAACAATGTTTTGTAGTTAAATATGTTGTATTTACCAAAAAAAAAAGCAGTGTAAAATGCTAGAGGAAATTTAATTAATTAAATGAGTAAATGAGTCTTCCTATTTAAAAGAACTTATTCTGTTCAAATTAAGTTGATCAGACACTAACCCAAGAAAATTTGACATGAAATATTCTCATTTTATTATATTTATAAATACCATAAAGAGATCTGTAAGAAGAGCTTCAAAACATAAGGAAAATTTGGCTATTTTTTTATCTTCAATGAATTAAACACTGATTTAAATCCTAATAACTGTAAACAGTTATTTCTACTACAAAAGGAAAAAATCTTTCAATGCTTGGATTTTTCTTGATCACATTGATCCTATTAATCAAAACTTGTTTTTTAGACTAACTTTTTGAGAGTTTAACATCGTTTGTGTAATATAATGTGTTGGTATAAAAAATGAGTTCAAGCATGTACATCCATACAGAAATATTAAGATAGAGAAAATACTGACAAAAAAGTATCATACATAAGAATGAACAATAAAGAAAATTGCATCTTGTATGACTGCCTGACTTCCCCCTTATCATTCTGGCACCACTTTCTTCATTAGTTATTTTATTTATTTTTTTTCATATTCTACATTCTACTACATTCTATCAAACTTCCCTTAGTCATGTCCTGATCTTAAGAGAATGCTCCCCTGGACCCCTTTTTCTTCTTGCAGAAATAATTTTTTTAAAGCCCTCAGATCTTTTTATACCTAATAGATGTGTTCAAAAAGAGAAAAACAGTAACCGTGGAGATGTTCAGTGACATGCTGAAGGCTGTTCAGAAAACCAGTGGCAGCCCTTTTTTTGTGAGATCTATTCCTTTCATATTAGAGATGCTTTTGGCAAAACTGATTTTATAAACTTAACATCTGTAAAAAATGATGTGTTATTCTTGGTATGCTAAGGATCAGGCAGAGAACATGATCAGATAAGAGGAAATGGCAAGTGTGCTCCAAGGAAGGCAATTATGTAAAATACAGCATGGGGGAGTTCCAGTCGTGGCGCAGTGGTTAACGAATCCGACTAGGAACCATGAGGTTGCAGGTTCGGTCCCTGCCCTTGCTCAGTGGGTTAACGATCCGGCGTTGCCGTGAGCTGTGGTGTAGGTTGCAGACGCGGCTCGGATCCCGCGTTGCTGTGTCTCTGGCATAGGCCGGTGGCTACAGCTCCGATTCGACCCCTAGCCTGGGAACCTCCATGTGCCGCGGTAGTGGCCCAAAGAAATAGCAAAAAGACAAAAAAAAAAAAATACAGCATGGGGTTATAGGAGATTCTGAGCTATGATCTTACCCTTAGATCTATCAACTTAGTTTCAATTTTAAAAATTGACTAAGAATATGCAGGTATAAATACTTCTAGTACGAGACTATTAGAGAAAATATAATGTATAAAAGAGGTATTATTTAAGGCTCCTGATCAAATTTACGCTTTTTTTTTTTTTTGACTAAAAGGGTAATTTTAATTGTACCAGCTCTCACTGCTGCCCCTGTTTCTCTTGTAATCTTGCAGGTTAATTTGAGGGATGATTTTCTTATTTTATTATTTTTCTGCTAGACTTTCTGTATTGCACAATCTATAAGCATTCCCAAAGCTCCAAATTAAAATGAATCATTAAATTAATTATTGGACTTCCTCGTCTATTCGGTGTTTCCCTTTTTGGCTGGACTGTGCATCTGTAGGTCAATGATCAATTGTAAACCTCAAGGGAAACCTTCATGTTTGTGATTATTTGACACAAAACTCAGACATGAATACTAAATAGTCATAATTAAAGGACTAGAATATCCCACAATTGAACTTCCATAAATGTAATAAACTTTAATAAGTTTAATAATGTTAATAAACATGCCATACACATATTTATATCCATATGTAAATATATATATATATACTTAACAGGTAATCTTTCTAGAAAGATAACATTGACAAAATTTGAAAATCACTTGACTAACTATAACTTTGACTTTTCCAGATTTTAGTATGGAGGTATAATTATGAGTGTGACTTCCAAGCAAAACTTGATCATTTTAACAACAGGACATTTGTTTTCCTGACTTGTGATATGAGGAGGCAGTACCATAGGGGTAGGAAAGTATTAGAAAGGAGTGAACTATCTCAGAGAAATAATCATGCCACAGCACAATTATTCTTTTGCCTTCTTTTTTCTCCTGCTATCAATCCTAGTGCATTATTCATCTTTGAATTCCTGTCACACAGCAGAACATTAGCATACAGTATCCTCTCAATAACCGTAGAATGAACATAAAATCAAATCCTATGCTTTTTCTATCCTAAGAAAACTGTGGCTCTGGGTAAATCTTTTAATCTATCCTTACCTGTAAATTTGACAAGGAAATTGGACAAGGTTATTCCCTGAAGATCCCTTTCACGTAAGAATTCTATAAATGCAAGTTTACACACACTCAAACCCCATGCCCTACTACAGATATTTTTATGATGTAATAGTTATTTTTATTTCACCAAAGTTTTAACTTTTTATCAGATTATGCCATGGGAAACAGATTAGAGCAGCAGGCTAGTTCTGAAACTAATTTGCTTTATAATATCAGGTAATACATGTCTATGCCTCAGGAGTGATTGCCTGTATGATATGGTTAGTGATGCCTGTCAATTTCTTTAACATAATAATATTTTGTTGAAAAACTCTTGGAAGACCAGCAAAGAACATATTATGGGCAACTGAAAATGAATAGTACAGAAAATCTTTTTAGAGATTTGTCTAAAAGACATATAGCTGAATAATCAAGACGATTTGAAACTTTTTAAAAGCCATAAAAGTGATATAAGAACATGTTGTATTCTTTGTTTAGATATGAACACTTCTAATGAAATTGTTGCTATTAATATAGTGTGGGGCTATCAAGGAGCACTCATAATTACATAAAAATACATTTAATTCATAATAGAAATACCCTAATTGAATTTCAAGGTTAAAAATCATTGAATTAAATCAGGTATTAATTACTACTAGTAAAAACATCCCCCCAATTTAGAGAAATTTAGCTTATCCAGACTGCCTCTAATACAATACCCACCCTCCCTTTAATTCTACCATCTTCTACATTAAACACGTTTCTTACATGCAATTACCTGGCTTCTGCTCACAAAGACTAGTATGCGATCCCAACACACCAGTAATCAAATCAGCATCCGTGCAGGGCCCTGAATCACCGCCATTGATTTGCTAGAAAGCCCTGGCTGTCGAAGGAGTTATATGTTTAAGAATCAAGAGTTCCCATGTGGCTCAGCCGGTTAAGAACCTGATTAGTATCCATGAGGATGTGGGTTCAATCCCTGGCCTCACTCAGTGGGTTAAGGATCCAGTGTTACTGTGAGCTGTGGTTTAAGTCACAGACACATGGGTCAGATCCCATGCTGCCGCAGCTCTGGCATAAGCCAATTCGACTCCTAGCTTTAGAACTTCCATATTCAGCTGGTGTGGCTGTAAAAAAAAAAAAAAAAAAAAAGAATTACTAGCGCTAATGATCAATAATTAAGCAAGAACTAGAGATTGCTTTCCTTAGTTTTATGTATTACACTCTCTCTCTTTTTTTTTTTTTTTAGTTACTATTAAGCTAAACAAAAACAGCAAACAAAAGGAAGAAATACACTATGTAATATGCTGATTAACAGAGTGGGCTCTGAAATCAGACAGCTTAAATTCCAACACTTCCACTTCTCAACTGAATGAACTTAAGCAAGCTACTTAATGTCACTTTTCCTCAGCTTTCCCTGTAGAATAGAGGTGAAAATAGATACCTCAGAGAGTTGTCGGAAGGATTAAGTAAACTAATATTGTGTGATATCCTTAGAATTGTGCTTAGCTCAGAGCAAGCATTCCACAAATAAAGGTTCTTATTATTGACAGTATTATTAGTTTACATGCTTAAAAAGAAACTGCTCTGGACTGAATGTTTGTGCCCTTCCCAAATTCATATATTGAAGCCCTAACACACAATGTGATGCTACTTGGAGATGGGGTCTTGGGAAAGTAATTAGGTTTAGATGAATTCATGATGGTGGAGCACCTTGGATGAAATTAGCACCTTATAAGAAGAAGAGACCAGAGCCTTCATTTTCTGCTCTATGTGAAGATGTAGCAAAAAGGTAGCTGTCTGCAAACCAGAAAGTGGGTCCTTACCAGACACTGAATTTGCTGGCATCCTGATCTTGGACTTCCTAGGCCCCAGAGCTGTGAAAAATAAATATTTGTTAAGTCACTCTCTCTGTGGTGTTTTGTCATAGCAATCCAAACTAAGACAGAAGCTTTGAAAAAAGCAACAAAAAATAATATAAAATTTCAAAATGAATAAGGTGAAAAATTAGCTTTATGTGACTTAAGATGTTAGCACAAAGCCTGGTAAAATTTCCAACATCTTAAGGATAGATGTTTCTGCTTTAGAGCTATGTATGTAAATCAGATTTTCAGTACTCTGCAGTAATACATTTTTTAACAAAGCAGATTAATTCTAATGATATTTTAATATCTAATATTTTACTTTCCGAAAGTAGCAATCACGTAGTAGCAGAGTTCAATCAAGGATAACAGAAATTAAAGTGAGAGTTACAGTTTTCAGAAGAAAGTATTTTTCCTTTCTTCAGGCAATTTTTAAAACTTTGACACAGCCTTAATGCTGATTTTCAAAATATGTTAAGCATAAAATTTTTTCTAGAACAACATAAATTAATAATGGAAAATATATATTCACATAGCCAAGACAATTTGAAAGCATCTTTTGAAATTAAGAAAATGTTGTATTACCTATCCCACTCTACTATAAATTTATACCTGGAATCCAGCAACTCACTTTGAGGCTACATAGTTCAAAACCAAACATCCAAAGTGAATAGACTAAATCTTGTTTTATATAACTTGCTTCATAACTCCAGTGACTTGGAAGTTTTTGTGTATTGGTTTGATGGGATTTCAAATTGACTTGTTTTGGGGTTCTAAAAATTACTTTTTTTTTTCTAAGAGTGAAAGTGTTTCCATTGAGAAAACTGTACAGGATGTTGCCATGTATGTCTATAGGTACTGGCAAGCACTCAGTAGCTCAGCTATTTAGCCCCCTACAAGGGGCATATCCATAAGAGTGTAGGAAGGAGCAACTATGGCTGGGGGGGATATTTAGCTTTAAATTCAAAGATGTTTGACCAGCACTCTAGGTGTTTGGCTTGGGAAGTTCACTCTTTGTTGATCTAAATTACTCTCTGAAGATCCTGGGGCATTAGCTCTGGCCTGGGCAAAGCAAATCTTTGTTGTCAGTGATGGAAACTTGCAGGTCCCTCCGGGGAGACCTCCTTGGCTTCCAACACCAGTGCCTTTGTTCCTAACAAAATGCTCTTGCAACAACTTTCACTTTTGTTTGGGCAGCTGGATAATCCCTCTTAATTGGCTCAGCTGCTGTCCTGAGAACGAATTGGTGTAAAGTGACACCTCAACTAAACTTGGACTTTATTCCTATCATCTTCCCCTTGACCAGAACTATAGTGTGATTAATCTGGTATTGGTTTGGAGTACGTTATTTCTTTATCGGCTTCATAAGAGACATTATCCTGTATACTCTTGGTTTGTGAAATTATTATAATTCCCTCAGTGACCTTATATTCAATAAATTCTTGCCAAAGACAATCTCAGTTTCTGAGCATAACTTCCCACCCAGATACAGGACAGAAGTAGAACTCAAGGATGCTAATTTGACATCCTGTGCTTGGAAAGCTATTTTCTAGACAGTATAAACTTCTTCCATCCGTGAAAACTTGATGGCCATTACCAATAAGCCATCACACCAAGGACACATTACAATAACGTCCAGGTTTTAAAGCAGTTCATTTGCTACAAAATATAAAGAGAAAGAAAATAAGAAAAAGAGGTATTAAAGAAGAGGATTAAGATTTTAAATGTGTATCATATTAATATTCCTATCTCCCTGTGTTCTCGCCGTTTCTCTAAGGATATTTTCCTCGAATAGGTGATTTTAATAAAGCAAATGACATCTGGTTGGTAAAAATAATATTTTATGAATATTCATATAATTTCCATTGGAACCTTTTATTCATTTTAAGAAATTTAATAGCCCTTATCACTAATTAATTCCTTTCTCAGCGATTTCTTCCCACTTAAAAAAAAAAAAACAGTTTTTTTCTAATGGATTAAGTTAAAGTTATTTTTAATATCTTCAAGGGAATTTGACAAAATTATACACTTTAAAAACAATTAGCCTCAATTTTTAGTATACATTTCACCTTCAGGGTTTTTTTTTTTAGCTTTTGCCGTATTTTAAGCGTTTGCTTCTAATAATATTTCTGTTGGAAATTCCAGAAACTGAACACTGGTAAAATAACTATAGAGAGAAAACAAAAAATCAAATAAAATTAAGATTTTTTTATAACCACAATTAATTTATCCACCTTTTTGGACAATCTGAGTCAACTTCGGACTTTCTCAACACTCTATCCTAGTTGCTTCTAGATTATTAGTACACAGTATCTGATTATCATGCAATATGAAGCATGGAAAGCACAAATGCATGTGTGCTAAGTACCTATTATTACTATATGCATGAGTGAATCCCCTCACCAACCATAAATCTTGTTTTTAATATCTGTAATTTGTTTGTTTACTCTCAACTGAGTGAGGGATATACATGTATTACATAAAATGAGTTTGGAGTTTTGTAATTTTTTTTTCAGTTTAGATTTAGAGTTTGGTGGGAGTGTCTAAGGGAAAAGTCAGTTTTATTATTTTTTTTAGTTATTCCATGCAAGAGGGGGATGGGCAAGTTGGTGTGTCAGAGCTATTTTCATTACCAATGTTATATTAATAATTATTGGCATGAATATTGGTTCCTAATGTAGAGAGATTTAGGAAAATAGTGACAAGTCACATTCTATGATTGGATTAGCCAAGACATTCAGGGTGTATGGCTGGAGCCTCCGGGTTTTCTTTTCCCTCGTGAGCCATTCCTCCTGAGGCTTCTTTCTCTGCTTTTGGAGCCCCATGGGAGTCCAACCTAAAAATTTCTCTAACCAGACTCAAACTACAGATGACACTGTCCAATACCATGGTTCCAAAGATTATCTTCAGTTCATAACTGACTTCCTAATGTGCATCTGTAGTACAAACCATCCCCTGAGTATCAGGGTTAGACACTCTGCACTCCCTATGGCATCCTCATGGATACTAGCAGAGTTCTGAACCCACTGAACCACAACGGGAACTCCCAAATTTTATTTTATTGGATGTGAGTCTAAAATTGCTCTAATATGTAAAGGTTTTTTTTGGTTTTTTTGTTGTTGTTGTTGTTGTTTTGGCCATGCCTGCAGCATGTGGAAGTTCTTAGCCCAGGGATCAAACCCAAATCATAGCAGTGACAATGCTGAGTCTTGACCACTAGGCCACCAGGGACCTCCTGTAAAGTTCATTTAAAAGAGGAAAAAAAGAATGGGTTTCTTTTTTTTTTTTTTTTGTCTTTTTAGGGCCACACATGCAGCATTTTGAGGTTCCCAGGCTAGGGGTTGAATCGGAGTTGTAGCCACTGGCCTATGCCACAGCCATAGCAATGCCATATCTGAGCCATGTCTGCGACCTACACCACAACTTACGGCAATGGGATCCTTAACCCACTGAGCAAGGCCAGGTATTGAACCTGCATCCTCATGGATGCTAGTTGGATTCACTTCTACTGAGCCACGATGGGAACTCCATTTTTTGTGTGTGCTTTTCTTGATATTTATAAATTCATATTTTAAAACATATCTACACTTCTAGCTAATTCTCAGTTAATCAGATGAAACCCTCGTACCTTGATAATTAAACGTTCTTTCTTACATGGCCATGTACACTTTCCTTCTTGGGTCCTTGAAGATCTTATTTGGCATACTCTAACATCCGTATTTGGGTTCAGCAGTACTTTCTGGTAAATAGCAAGAGAGATAATAAATTAAGTTTTGGTCTCAATTCTTCCCTTCTTCCTGTATTCATGTCTTTTTAATGTAACTTTGAAATTCTTCCTACAAATGATGAATACACTTCCTGTCTCTAGAGTTTAGGCGTGTAGTCAGTGAGTTAGTAGACTTGATGCAGGTTATGCATTTGACTAGTCGGGCCACCACCATGCTTCTGTCATGACCATGAGACAAGGCTGAGAGACACATAGAGCAAAGCCGGCTGGCCACTTTTCATCTGACGTGAAATGTGAAGCTAAGCTGTGCCAGCGGACCTGAAAACTTGTGTTTAAGTTTTAAGTTAGAGGAGTTCTCATTGTGGCTCAGCAGTAACGAATCTGATTAGTATCCATGAGGATGCGGGTTCAATCCTTGATTGGCCTTGATCGGTAAGTTAAGGATTTGGCATTGCCGTGAGCTGTGGTGTAGGTCGCAGATATGGCTTGGATCTGGAGTTGCTGTGGCTGTGGCCTAGGCCAGCAGCTGTAGCTCCTATTCGACCCCTGGCCTGGGAACTTCCATATGCCACAAGTGTGGCCCTAAAAAGCAAAAATAAAAAGTTTTAAGTTAGAAAGAGTTTTCTGTTGTTCGCCACAGAAGTTTTGAGTTTGTTATGCAGTAGCAATTGGCTATTACACAGGCCAAGTGCTAACTAACTACCCTCCACCCTCAACTTCTTTACAACCCCATCCCATCTGTATATATAATACACTCAATTTATTCATTCATTTGTGCATTCATTCATTTATATTTTAAAAATTATTGTTGAGTTTCTGCTCTGTGCCAGGTACTGCATGATTCAGATACTGGTTAGGGAGGCATACAAAAATATATATCAGTTACATATGTGGATGCAGGTATATGCATGTGTGTATATAAATTTCAGTATGTAAATGTATAATTTTCCTATTGCTATTTGTAACAAATTACCACAAACAGTTGCTTAAAACAACACAATTTTGTGATTTTACAGTTCTATTGGTTAGAAGTGCAAAATTGGTCTCACTGGGCTAAAAATCAAGGTGTTGATAGAGTAGTATTTCCTCCTGGAGGTTCTAGGAAAGAATCTATTTTCTTGCCTTTTTCAGCATCTAGTGATGTCTTACTTTCCTTGACCCATGGCCTTCTTCCTCCACCTTCAAAGTCATCCATGTCCGGCCATCCTCTGGTTTTTCCACTTAAAATCACCCTTGTCATTACCTTGGCCCACTGCATAATTCAGGACAATCTTTTCATCTCAAGATCAGCTGACTAGCAACCATAATGATCTACACCTTAATTCCCCTTTGCCATGTAACCTAAGATATTCACAGGTTCCAGGGAGCAGGGCGTGGCATCGTTGGAAGCTCCCCTTTATTTTGCACCACAATATATAAAGCCATAATTAATTCACACGTGTTGTCAGATTTCATCTATGTATCTTCTTTAAATTCTCTGAAAATAAAAATCAAAGTTTGAGAATATTTAGAAAAAGGTGCATAATGCTATATACTAAATTCCTAAAACCAGATGTATTTTGGAATTCAGAACTTTTTAGGATTCGAAAGTTAATTATAAAGATTGAATCCCCAGTGATACCTGTAGCCCGTATTCCATATTCAAAGATTTTAATCTTATGCAGCAAATGTATGAATATTCACCCCAAGTGGAATAAATAAAGACTATAAATAGCCTCATGACAGGTGAGGCCAAGATTTGTCACAAAATGTGTTCTGCTCGGGTCAGAATTTTGTTGCTATAGGAGCTATGATGAAACCTTAGTTTTGAATTTTGGGGGATCATAAAAGTGCAGATTATGTGTATGCAGAAAATATAATAGGAAATATGCAAAAATATTAATGGCTGATTAATACTTTCTGTATATTCCCAATTTTCTGCAAATATTATTTACACAAATATTATTTTTTTATATTTTAATAAAATTTACCCAAAAAAAGTGCACTCCATAGAAAAATGTATAACACCATGAGTTTTCATAAGGTAAAAACATCATGTAACCAGCATCCTGATCAAGCAGCAAAACATTACTGAAAGTCCAGAAGCTCATTTCTGCCCCCTATAGGCGTTCTTCTAACACTACCACCTAAGGGGTACTGCTGTGTCTTTCATCATAGATTAAGATTTGCCTGTTTTTGAACTTTACAAAAATGGAACCATAAAATATATATTCTTTTGTGTCATGTTTATTTTCTTTAATATTATTTGTGTAAAATTAGCTTTATTATCATAGGTAGTTGCAAGTTTTATTTTTTAATTCTCAGTCTTAAGTAGTACTCTAATTTCTGAACATGTATGGTTTATTTATCCATTTTAGTGTTAATGGACATTTGAGTTGTTTCCTCCATGGAGGGGCTATTAAAATTAGCTACTATAATATTCCTGGTAAACCTATGTGCACATTTCCATTGGGTGTATACCTAGGAGTAGAATTTCTATGCTATAGGGTTTCAAATGCTCAACTTTAGTGGATACTGCCAAGCAGTTTTCCAAAATTATTGCATCCATATATGTTTTGTATAATTAAGAAAAAAAATTTAAATATAATACAAGGGAAAAAATTATATTTATTTCCTAGAAAGGGCACTTGATTTTACTACCAAAAATGTATGTTTCAGACCTGGCCCTAAACCACCTAACTGTGAATTTGGGCAAGTCACCTATCCTCTCAGGGCTAGGTTAGCTTTAAACTAGAAGGTTGGAACTGATGGCTGCATGAGCTCAATCCAAACTCAGAGTCTATGAGAAAGCGTGGAGCAGAGGCTCTCCAAGATCGATGTGATACTATTACAGCTGCCATGGTACCATGCAATCTCTCCTTCCAGGGCCTGAGGCTGAAACATGCTATCTCATGCTTTAGCTTGTTCCTTACAGTATCTTTTAAAATTTTTAAGTTCCCTTTGCTTTGCTGGACCAGTATGTAGACTTTGAGGTACATTGATTTGAAATTTAAGAAGAGAAGCCAAAGATCAAGACTAAGGGAGATTTAGAAAACTAGCATGAATATTAAAGTAGAGCTGCCTTCAAATTCCCTGGGACAGAGAGACTCTTAAATGGATAAAGTGAACAGTGACAGTTGCTGAAAGTAACACTGACAGGGTGAAGATGCAAAAGGATTTGTGGCATTTGAACATTTAAAGTTCACTAATCTTGGAAAAAAGTAATTTTCCTACAATAGAAGCAGTCTAAATTCATATTATCTGAAACTGTGAGTGCCCAAACATGCTTACAAATACAAATGTGCAGCCCACACCTCAGTCCCACTGAATTTGAATTTGTAACAATATATTATTAGGCTACCAAATAAGTACCTATTCACAGACTAGAATTTGGAAAATGCTAGTACAGTGTAGAACTTCCAGAAGGATAAAAAAGAAGGATAAGAAGATAGCTTTAAGAGAATGCACCATTGAGATTTTCCAGTTTTATTTTCATCCATTCCATCTTTCACTTATTTTTTCCATAAACATTTACTGTTGTGCCGGTTATCTTTCACTTAATTTTTCCATAAACATTTACTGTTGTGCCGGTTATGTGTTTGATACGCACTAGGTGTCAGAGATACACATCTCCAAAAAATAGAATCCATCTCTTGAGAACTTTACCATCTAACCTAGGGGAGACAGACATGTAACAGTACACGCAGCAAGGGATTTATGGGGGTTGCGAAAGAAGCAGGTAGAGGATGTATGAGGCACTTGAGAATAGAGGGGCCCTTCTGCTGGGGAAGGGCAGAAAAAGGTCGATGCTCTGGAGAGAGATGGTTTTCTAGAGCTGGAGGTGTAGAATTGAGGTGAATGTAGAAAGAGAATATTTTAATTAAAATTAATTAATGGGCATTAAATTTCAGTTAAGCAAGATGAATAAATTCTAGAGATCAGCTGTACAATACTGTGTCTATAGTCTGCAATAATTTATGCGCATTTAACATTTTGTTAAAATTCTCATATTAAGCGTTTGTAACACAGTAAAATTAAAACAAGGAAGAAAACAAATCTCTGCCAAACAAAAGAGCTTGGCCTTGTGAGCATGGCACATTGATGTCTTTGCTCTCTCTGCCTCTTTCTCTAGGACAGCATAGCTTCTCAATTCTCCTTCTTCCCAGTCTTCTCACTTCTTTTCCTCAAAAATCTCATTTTCTGGGAGTTCCCGTCGTGGCGCAGTGGTTAACGAATCCGACTAGGAACCATGAGGTTCCGGGTTCGGTCCCTGCCCTTGCTCAGTGGGTTAACGATCCGGCGTTGCCGTGAGCTGTGGTGTAGGTTGCAGACGCGGCTCGGATCCCGTGTTGCTGTGGCTCTGGCGTAGGCTGGTGGCTACAGCTCCTATTCAACCCCTAGCCTGGGAACCTCCATATGCCGTGGGAGCGGCCCAAGAAATAGCAACAGCAACAACAACTACAACAACAAAAGACAAAAAAAAAAATCTCATTTTCTGCTTTGCCATCATTTGAGGAACCATGTCACTTTGGCTTGCTGGTGCCAACTAAAGTCACTTTAAATGATCTTTCTGGTCCCATGACCACTTCTGGTTTTGTCCCTCGCTGTCTCTCTATAACCTGAGGTTATTTTGTACAGCCCCTCAGTATCCCAAATCCAAATTCCTGGAAAGGAGAATCCTATTAGCCCTGGCTATTTCAGTCACCCATACTGATGTAGTCAGTTATGCCCAGATGGAGCAGCACATGAAACCTCCCAGGCTAAGGGCCGAATCCTAGCTGCAGCTGCCGGCCTATGCTGCAGCCACAGCAACACAGGATCTGAGCTGCGTCTGTGACCTACACCACAGCTCACAGCAACACTGGATCCTTAACCCACTGAGCAAGGCCAGGGATCGAACCCGCGTTCTCATGGACACCAGTCAGATTCCTTTCTGCTGCACCACAGTGGGAACTCCCAAGGCCTCCTGATATAGAGACTTCCCTCCCCACCACCAGAAGTATGCATTCTCATGAGGAGGATTTGTGAGCACTCAGACAATAAGTGAGTTGGTATTTAACATTTAAACAAAGTAGGAAAAGAAAAAATAAATGATGAGACAGAGGTGACATAGAAGGGCATGTTCAAGAAAACGTAAGCACTTCTCTATTATTTAGAACGGAGAATGCTGTTCTATGTGATTAACTAGCAAATAGGTTGGAAAAGAAAGTACTAGCCAATGTTTCAAATTTTATAACTAAAGAAGAATATCTAGCATAAAGTATCTCTTCCTGAAAGGGCAGACACCAAAAAAGTAGGTCGATGGATGAATTTGCACTAAAAAGAAAAATTAAAGTTGTGAAAGATAACGTTGAGAGTGGTATCACGTTTATAGCCTGCACCGTGGGACCTGCCTGCTAATTCCACCATTAAAATGCCAAATATGGTGTTCCGAAAGGTATTTCCTTTCTACACTCTTATGGTGGCTAAATGTGACTCTGGATTCCAAATCACCACTGGTGCTTGCTAATTTGCTATCTAGTGTGTACGTTTTGTAAGTTTTTAATTAAACAGAATAAGTTTCTGATAACAAGAGAGAAGATCTCTGCAGAAATACACAGCAAACATTTTGGAGAATGTTGAACAGTTTTGAAAGTACAAACCACAGGGGACTTCCTCTTTCTTAGCCCTGCTGTGGCAATAGACAAAAGTTTAAGTGATATTGCATATATTACTGGCTGGGTCAATGTGAAATAAATTATCCTGCCACACTCTTGCTCTAGAGATTTCCTTAGCTTGTCCAGGCTGTAGCTAAAATAGTTTCTAAAGTCCTTCAAATGTACAGGTGCTGGTGGTCTGGTTTTTAATAAAATTGAATGTCCGAAAGGAAAGATCTCTTTGCCCACATTTGATCTTAATTCTTTTAAGCGTCTCTGTTTGAAGATCGAAAACATATAAATTTAAGTAAAAACACTGAGAAGTATTAACTGTTTTATTCTTCTTTACAAATGAAGGAATTTCTTCCATCGTGTTTCCATTGTCTACCTCACTAATTTAATTTCTAATCACTAAAAATTCAATCTTGGATAAACTTGGATCCTAGGTGAGTATTAAGTTCACTTAGCCATTGAAATCCAGTCTTCTTAGCAAAATGCCTCTGAGCTTTGATTATTTGAATTGCTTTTATTATGCAAATATTTTTCTCCCCTTCCAAATAAATCCAATTTAGAAAAAGAATCTTTAGTCCAGTATTCCACATAGGCAAATCTAAACTGTGTTATTTTCTACTTTTTTTTCTTTATAGGGCCTCACCCGCAGCATATGTAAATTCCCAAGGCTAGGGGTCCAATGGGAGTGACAGCTGCCCGCCTGCACCACAGCCACAGCAATGTCAGAGCCTTAACCCACTGAGAAGGGCCAGGGATTGAACCTTTATCCTTGTGGATACTAGTTGGATTCGTTACCACTGAGCCACAGTAGGAACTCCTAAACTATGTTGTTTTTACAAATAGGCGTTTAGGGCAATTTATCCTTGGGGAGAGGATGTCAGGTTTTAGGCCCCACTGCTCTTACTCCACATTTCTCAATGACAGAAATCACGACTGGTCCAGTTTGTTTGTGTCTGGTTATGACCAACTCATCAGCTTCGATTACTGACTTAAAGATGAACAAATGCAAATTGAGAGTTTAGAGAAAACAACTGTATTTAGATAATTTTGGAGTTTGCATATTTATCTCCAAACAATAATGATTTTCTTGCAACTTGAATTGAAAAACACTTCACTGAATAATAAGAAAAACACTTATCTGTAAACCAAAGGCTGTATCTGCCACAATTTTGTTCCTCTGGATGCCTGATGCAGAAATACAAGTTTAGCATTTAGATGTTTCCTCTCTGGCCCTTCTTCCAGTTCATTCTCCACACAGCATCCAAGTTCTATAAATATATACACATAATAATTAGAATAAAATACAAACGCCATACTTTGACCTGTAAAACCTTATATGTTTGGCACTTGCCCGTTCTCTGGCCTCATCTCAGGACACACTCTGCCTTAATAAATTAAGTGACATGAGCTGATTCTCTGGGTCTTGAAGATGCCCCTTGAAAGTCTCATATTATTTCTTCTGCCTGTAATGCTCTTCCCACTATTCTTAGCATGGCCAGTCCTTTCTCATTTTTCAGGTCTCGTCTCAAACTTATCTCAAAGAAGCCTCATGTTATGTCATGTTTAAAGTAAGTTCCTTTTTATTTCCTTTGTAATCACATCTTGTAAACACCCATGAGTACATGCTCATGGCACATTTTCAGGGCAAGACACAGAATAGACGCTCAGGAAAAAAATTAACAAATGAATGAAAGAATAAAAAATACAATGAGCATGAATTGAGCACATTTGTCTCTTCCTGAGATGCAATTCTTCTTCTTCTTCTTCTTTTTCTTTTTTTTTTTTTTTTTGCCTTTTCTAGGGCTGCTCCCACAGCACATGGAGGTTCCCAGGCTAGGGGTTGAATCAGAGCTGTAGCCACCGGCCTACATCACAGCGCAGCAATGTCAGATCCAAACCACATCTGCGACCTACACCACAGCTCATAGCAACGCCAGATCCTGAACCCACTGAGTAAGGCCAGGGATCGAACCCCAAACCTCATGATTCCTAGTCGGATTTGTTAACTGCTGAGCCATGACAGGAACTCCGAGGTGAAATCATTCTTAATAAACTGCCAATAACATATAAATGAGAACAGTTTTGGCAGATGATTTCCTTCATAATACATTCTCCGCATCTATTTCAAAAAGAATAAAATTAACTTCCAAAAATCTGGTGAAAAATTCTTCTCATAGTCAAGAACTAGAACAAAGTTTGTGTCTTCACATGTCTTATACAATGTTGTATAAAAAGATTAGAGTTATAAAATTTAATGTTTCTTTTTGGCAAGACAGCCACGTAACTCAGGTATGAACTCTGGTGTAATTTTTCTCTGCTTCCCTTCTTTCCTCTTCCTCCTTTTATATTTTATTTGCTACTACTGCAGTCTCCAGACCTAAGATTCTGGTCAACAATTACAATGTGTGGGGAGTTCCTATTGTGACGCAGCGGAAACAAATCCAACTAGTATGCATGAGCATGCGGCTTCAATCCCTGACCCTGATCAGTGGGATTGGGGCTCCAGTGTTGCTGTGGCTATGGTGTAGGCTGGCAGTTATAGCTCCGATTCAACCCATAGCCTGGGAACTTCCATGTGTTGTAAGTATGGCCCTAAAAAATAAATAAATAAATAAAGATAAAAATTAAAGACAGAAAAAAATTACAGTGTGTGGAGGTTTTCTCCCCACATCATCAAGCAATTAAGGGACACCAGCTGGGTGTCCTACAATTCAACTCAATCTGACACTAGCTACCTGGAGATAGCCCCAGATCTCACAGGTTAAGGGCTCATTCCCACTAGACTCCCCTCTTCCTCAAACTTGAGATACCAGTTACAAGTCCAGGTTGTCATCTGTGCTTCTGACTGATGGGATATAGATCAGGGATGCCCAGGTCCTCCTCTACGCCTTTACATTTTATCAAAAGTTATTTCTGCATCTGTTGAGATGATCACAGGTTTCAGTTTGCTAGAATGGCCAACAGAAACCAGAGAAACATTTCAGAGAGTTGCCATGTCCTCTCTGAGCTTACCATTCTCCCTGAATCTCCATGTGTTCAGAACCAGAAAGCTCTCAGAAACTCATCTCTTTGGGTTTTTATGGTGCCTTCATTACATAGGGATGACTGATTAAGTCGTTGATCATTGGTGATTGGTCTGAATTTCCAGCCTAGTTCTCTCCCGCAAAAGGTTTGTGTGTCGGGTGGGGGTGGGATGTAACTGAAAACTTCAATCCCTCTAATCTCACGGTTGATTCTTCTGGTCAACAGCCCTGTCCTTGGGGGGGGTTTCCAAAAGTCACCTCATTAACATTACAAAAGACACTCTCAGAGCTCTCATCACTGAGGAATTTCTTAACCACTTTGTTCTAGGACTTCTATGACTGGAACAGGTCCAAAATAAAATATCTATTTCTTGCAGATCACAGCATCACACCAGACTTTGGGTATGGCTTTTTAAAGATTATGATTGAGTGGGACAGGGATATTGATCTCCCAAATTCTAACTTTGGAATACTCTCAGTGTTTACCAGTATTCTCTGACTCCCAGGTAGATATTCCTGGAATTGGAAACTAGCCTGTTAATGAAAGGTCATCAGTAGTCAGTTTAAATGGAAAATTTTATTTGAGCCAGCCAGAGGATTATTACCTGGGAGACAGTCTCTCAGAGACCTCAGAGAACTGTTCCAAAGAAGTAAAGGGGAGCCCTATGATGTGTGATTGTGATGAAGGGGTACATGCAATCAAGAACCCATCTTGTTATAAGGTTACTGTTCTCAAGGAATTAATAGTTTCCGAGTATGGGAATTTGCAAGGAACTGCGTTCATAAAATTCACTCCTAAAAATATTTATCTATAAGCCAGTTCTACCAGCTTTCCCAGCACGCAAAGTGCCTCATATTGATCTTTACCCTTAATTTTTTTCAGGGTGAATGGTAGGTTAGCAACGACAGTGGCTAAGGATTTAATTCTTGCAGAACTGAATAGTGAGCAATATTCTTTATTTTACAATCCACCCCCCTTTAATTTCTTTTCCTTTTTTTTTGTCTTTTTTTGTTGTTGTTGTCTTTTTGTCTTTTCTAGGGCCGCACCCACAGCATATGGGGGTTCCCAGGCTAGGAGTCTAATCAGAGCTTAGCCACTGGCCTACACCAGAGCCACAGCAACACGGGATCCAAGCCGCATCTGGAACCTACGCCACAGCTCATGGCAACGCTGGATCCTTAACTCACTGAGCGAGGCCAGGGATCAAACCCGCAACCTCATGGTTCCTAATTGGATACAATAACCACTGAGCCATGATGGGAACTGCCCCCCCCCCTTTGATTTCAGCTGAGATTTGGGAGGCACTGCATAACCAACTTGTCTCATAGTGACAATGCTCATTCCCAGGTCGGGTGAGGATTTCATTGATAAGCACCTTAATGTGCTGCTACTGAGCTAGACCTTGTTAACAGTGGTCAATTGCCAGTCTTAACTAGTTTGTTATAGTCCAGGAAATGGCTCCCTCTTCCTGCTTCTTCCCATATCTAGAATTACACTATCACAATCATTGATCTTGTAGAACTATATATTTGGACAATCATCTCAAGTCACTTAGTCATCATTATTTTTATTGGAGGATCAGTCACATATTTGGTAATGTGAGAAACAATAATCTTGTAAAATAGAATAAAGTGATATAGCTAAGAACAGTTATAAGGTCATAAGTGAGTATTTAAGCTAAGAACTTCCATCAGGTGTAGCTCAGCATCTCCCCGGGCATCTGACCACTCTGCTCTGTAGACCAGTTGCTATCTTATAGGGAAAGGATCTGTTAGCATTGTACCTAAGGCTCACTAAAGACATCAGCATACACAAGGTGAGTGGTGGGTCATTGTGACCTACGTTATCTTCTAATAAGTTGCATGGCTGGTACTGGAAGAAAAAAAATTGATTATAATTGAGCAGATGGTTTTGCCATTGAGAAAATCTGGTTAATGTACAATGCACACTAGATGGAAGGGAGAAGGGGAAATGGGCAGAGAAAAAAAAACTTTGCTTGTATTTTTCTTGTTCTTGGAGTTTCCATCTTAGTGCAGCAGAAATGAATCTGACTAGGATCCATGAGGATGCAGGGTTGATCCCTGGCCTTGCTCAGAGGGTTAAGGATCTGGCATTGCCATGAGCTCTAATGTAGGTTGCAGATGTGGCTTGGATCTGGTGTTGCTGAGGCTGTGGCTGTGGTCTAGGTCAGCGGCTACAGCTCCAACTCGATGCCTAGCATAGGAAATTCTATATGCCTAGTATGTGGCCCTAAAAACCAAAAAAAAAAAAAAAATACTTGTCTTGACTTAAAATACGAATTTTTATTTCATCAGGCCATATCCCCTCTTCACTATATCTCACATCTACCAGCTTGTACCAACCACAACATAAGGTATTTATTTTTTATTGCAATTTCTTGTAAATAATTTTATATAGTGATTAAATTTAAGTAAAAAAAGAGAATTATTTACTAAAGTCTTCATGTACATAACAGTGATTTTCTTCTCCCCCAAATTTTCTAAAGTAACAAAGAAATAAATATAAACAACATATAGGTATAGGTTTAAATATCATATGTAACTATATGGAATTACATTTCTTTGACCACATTGATGGAAAAAACAGTAATTTAGTATAATTATCCTAAGACTTAACCACTTCCCCTACATAAAGTGCTTACACGCTTATTAGGCTGTGCAGTAGGTTATTAGCTTCCAAGATATTTATGAATGTTAAAAGAAGTAGCATACAGGATATTCCAAAGGAATTTTTTGAGCTTCTACTCTGTCAAATGGCTCATTTCTCTTCAATATTTTGGTGAAGGAGAAATCAATATTATATATAAGTAGCTCTGTCATTGGGAATGTTTACCAAAACCAGTGCAGTAACATGACCTTGGGGTGATCAAATTGCATGCCTCAAGCCCCACAGGCAGGCTATACATTTTTGTTCTATGCTGAATATACATATTATAATGGGCAATGTCAGACAGTGAAATTTTCACACTGACACCAAAAATAGACCTCATTGTTATTGAAATATGCAAGAACTTCTGACATGTGAATGTACTAGAGGGCATGGTCAGGGCAATAACACAGCCTACAGGGCTGAAAGGTGATCGAGGCAATAGTGTGGTAAGAGTTGATGCTCTACACACACTGTGAGCTATTGCCACACTGAGAGTGAATGTCCTGTAACACTTGTCGATTTGTTTCATGTCATAGTGGCTCTTTTAATCCCTTGAAGTTTGCAATAGCAATTGTACTATTCCAAAGCATGAAATGAACACCGAACTGCTGAAAACCTAGTGTAACTTTTCTATTAAAAAGAAGAAAGCCACAATCTGGGTATTTCTCTGAAACAGAAGTGAATTTTATTTCAAAGGTTTTATTTCAAAGTCAGACATTAATCCCTTTATGCCTCATTGTCTCTAGAGAGTCCCTTTTGCCAAATTCCATCCTGCATGTGATAGAGGAAACACTCAAACACTTTTTTTTTTCCCCCTGGAGATTTTAAAGCAAATCAGAGACATTGTATTATTTTACCAGGAAGTACTTGAGTATCTATATCTAACAGATAAGGAATAAAAACAAAAGGATAATTGCAATATATTTATCTCTCCATATCCATGGAGGACTGGTTTCAAGACCCCTATGGAAACCAGACTTCTTCCTTCATGTGTCACTCCTAAATAAATGGGACTTCATCAATCTAAAAATCTACTTCACAGCAAGGAAATAATATCTAAAATATATAAGGAAAGTATATGCCCCAATATTAATAATAATAATAATAATTGAAAAATATGAAAAGGACCTGAAAAGACCTTTCTTCAAAGAAGACAAACTACTGACATATCTGAAATGATTGGCCAATGAATACCTACTGTATAACACAGAGAACTCTACCCAATATTCTATGATAATCTATGTAGGAAAAGAATCTGAAAGAGAATGGATGTTTGAACATGTATAATTGAATCACTTTGTTGTACAGCAGAAATGATCACCACATTGTAAGTCAACTGTATTTCAATAAAACTTTAAAAAATAGAAAAAAAAGACATACAAATGCCAAAAGGAATATGAAAATATGCTCAACATCACTAGCAATTAGGGAAGTGCAAATCAAAACCACAATCACCTCAGACCTGTTAAGACAGCTGTTATTAAAAATGAAACATAATAAGTGCAGATAAGAAGAAAGGGAACACTGTTGGTAGGAATGTAAAACGGTATAGTCTTAATGGGAAAAAGTTGTAGTTTCTCAAAAATTTATGAATAAAACTACAATATGATTCAGCAACCCCACTTCTGGGGATTTAACCAAAGGAATAGAAATCAAGATCTCAAAGAGATACCTGCATTCTCTCATGTTCATTGCAGCATTATTCACTATAGCCAAGCTATGTAAACAACCTAACACTCATCAGTGATGAATGGATTTAAATGTTTAATATACAAAAACAATGGAATACTAATCAGCTTTAAAAAATAGAAGGAACAAATGAACATTTCCACAGAAAAGAAAATCATGGACTCCGGAGAATAGACTTGTGGCTGCCTGGGGGGAGAGGGAGCTTGGGGTTAACAAATGCAAACAATTGCTCTTGAAATGGATTTACAATGAGCTCCTGCTGTGTAGCATTGAGAACTATGTTTAGATACTTACATCGCAACACCACAATGGGAGGAAAAATATGTATACATATATGTGTAACTTGGTCCCCATGCTGTACAGTGGGGGAAAAAAAAAAGATAAATAAAATAAATAAATAAAAAATAGAAGAAAACCCTGCCATTTGTAACAACATGGGTGAACATGGAAGACATCATGCTAAGTAAAATAAACAGAACACAAAGAAAAATAACTTTATGATCTCACTTATATGTGGAATCTAAAATGGTCAAACCCATAGAGACAGTAGAAAGTTTGTTGCTAGGAAGGGAGGGGAAAATGGGAAAGTTATGGTCAAATGGGATAAAACTTCAGTTATGCAAGATAAGTTCTGAAGATCTACTATACAACATAGTGCCTTTAGCTAATAAAGTCTTATATACTTAAAATTTACTAAAGTAGATCTTAGGTTAAGTGTTCTTACCCACCCCCCCCATTTTTACCCCCCCCCCCACACACTCGGATAATAAAGAAGCAGGAGAAATGCTGGGAGGTGATGGATATATTTATTGCCTTGATGAATTTCCCCCAAATTCATCAAGTTGCATGCATTAACTATATATATCTTTTTTCAGCTTTATTAGGGTGTGATTGGCTTGCAAAGGTTCCTCTAAAAAAATCTGTTCATATTCCTATAAGAGTGCCCTTATACATAACAAGTTGATTTTCTTTTGCTCCTTTTAAGATTGTCTCTTTGTCTTTAGCTTTTAACAATTTAATTAGAGTGTCTGAGTGGTGTCTCTTTGGTTTGTGTTATTTGGAAATCTCTGAGCCTCCTTGATCGGGATGTCTGTTTCTTTTCCCATGTTTAGCATAATTTTCAGCCACTGTTTCTTTGAATAAACTGACCGCCCCTTTCTTTCTCCTTCTTCTTCTAGGATATCTACTATGTGTATATTTGTCTTCTTGCTGTTATCCCATAGGTTCCTTAGGTGATCTTCATTCTTTTTCATTCTTTTTACTTTTTGCTTCTCTCTTTGTATGAATTCCACAGCCCCACCTTTGAGTTTGCTAGTCTTTTCTTTCACCTGATCTAATGTACTGTGGAAGCTTTCTATTAAATTTTTCAGTTCAGTTACTGTATTCTTCAGCTCTGTGATTTCTGTTTGATACTTTTTCATATTATCTCTCTTTGTTGAATTTTCTCTTTTCACTTTGTTCATTTATTTTTCTTCTGACCTTGATGAACATCCTTATGACCATTACTTAGAGTTATTTATCAGTTAAACTCTATATCCCCATTTCATTAAGATGTGTTTCTGAAGATTTTTCTTATTCTTTCATTTGGAACATATTCCTGCTTCTTGATATTTATCCTGGGTTTTTCATATTAGATAAGACAGCCATCTTGCCCAGCTTTGACAGAGTATTTTGTTAGGAGATGAACCTTGCCAGTCAGCCAGTCCAAACTCCTGTCTAGGCTGACTTCTTTGATCTTAATGTCTCCCAGTGGTTGAGAGTGTGCCAAGACCCATCCATGTTCCAACAGGTAGAAGTGAAGTCAGCACATAGATGCAGGCTGAATAGAAACTGTACCCTCTCTGGTAGCAACTGGACAAGTAAGTAGTCAAGCCCTTTCCAGGGAGAAACTGGGAGAAGGGTGTTTTTTGCCGGCTCCTTCCATGCTAAGCTCAGGTATATAGTGGGGGAAGGGGTGAGGTTACTCCCTATACCTATTTAAAAACTGCTTATTTGTCCATGGGACCCATGAATACAAGCCCATTTGCTTTCAGAGCCAGGTGATCTAGGAACCTTCCTCTCGAGTGGCAGTTGCTGATGCTCTGGTGCCAGATGTGTGTACTAGCTCCTTCCAGAGAGATATCAGCAACTTGGACTCATTGTTGGGGCAGGTAAGAGGTATTTTCCTTGATATTTATCCTGGGTTTTGCACATTAGATAAGGCAAGGAAGTGTCTCCAGGGAGATCACGGCTGGACCCTAGATGCATGTCACAGTTAGAAGCCAGGTTCTCAGAGAGCAGCTTGTACAATATGCAGTTAGACGTCTTTCAGGAAAAGCCTAGGAAATGGGCTGCTTCCTCTGCATTGGGATCTGGGGGAAAGTGATGATTGCTAGTGTGCCCATTAAATGCATTTCCATTTACTATTGTCCTGTGGGTCTTGTGGATACGCACCCCACTGGCCTTCAGGGCTCAGTGCTTTGGGGGAGCAGCCCTCAGTTTGAGAGTCTTTTTTTTTTCTTTGCTTTTTTAGGGCCACAACTGTGGCATATGGAGGTTCCCAGGCTAGGGGTTGCATTGATTGAAGCTACAGCTGCCAACATCCACCACAGCTCATGGCAATGCTGGATTCCCGAGCCACTGAGCGAGGCCAGGGATCGAACCCACATCCTTATGGATACTAGTCAAATTCATTTCTGCTGCACCACAAGGGGAAATCCTCAGAGTCTTAAAATTGGGGCTCTATATGTATGATCCAAAACTTCTGCTCCTCAAGGAGAACCTAGGAGTTGGCGGCTCCATCCTGATTGATGACTCTGTGCTAGTGTGGGGTTTATGCCAAGAGTGTATCTCAGCCTTTCCTATTCATCTAACTGTGAATGTTTTCTTGTTTACCCAATGTGTAGGAATCACTCAGCTCATTTTTGAATTTCTTTCAAAAGGAATTTCTCCTTGTGTATCTGTGAATTTGTTTCATCCAGGGGAGGAAGGAAGTTAGGAGCCTTTCCTCCTAACTTGGTCAATTCCATGTACAGGTTTTAAAATGTCAATCATCTCTCAATAAAATGACATTATCTTCCTAAAGTATATGTAGGGATATGAAGTATACAAAGGCATACAAGGAGAAGAGAGTGAACAATATATGTGGAATGAATTATAGATGGGAGAGAAATATTAGAGCAATCAGGAATATTGAATTTTAAAGGTATTTTTTTGACAAAAAAATATAATTCTAGATTTTAAGTACCAATAATCATATTTCTTCCCTCTCATTAATTTTATGATACAACCATTTGTCTTTTAAATCCATTAAAATGGTCTTGTTGGGGGAGTTCACATTGTGGCTCAGTGGTAACGAACCCGACTAGTATCCATGAGGACACAGGTTTGATCCCTGGCCTCGCTCAGTGGGTTAAGGATCTTGCATTTCCATGAGCTATGGTGTAGGTCACAGACGTGGCTCAGATCCAAATGGCACAGCTCCAATTTGACCCCTAGCCTGGGAACTTCCATATGCCACAGCCTTAAAAAGCAGGAAAAAAAAAAAAGCTTTGTTGGCTTATAGGAAACTTTTTTATTATTTAAAGGGAGGGATGAAGGAGGAGAAAATGAGAGATAGAGGGAGTAGTGGACAATTCATATGTTTAGCTCATTTCAAAGTCACTATGAAAAATGAGAGACATGGAGTTCTCGTCGTGGCTCAGTGGTTAACGAATCCGACTAGGAACCATGAGGTTGCGGGTTCGATCCCTGCCCTTGCTCAGTGGGTTAACGATCCGGCGTTGCCGTGAGCTGTGGTGTAGGTTGCAGACGCGGCTCGGATCCCGCATTGCTGTGGCTCTGGCGTAGGCCTGTGGCTACAGCTCCGATTCGACCCCTAGCCTGGGAACCTCCATATGCCGCGGGAGCAGCCCAAAGAAATAGCAAAAAGACAAAAAAAAAAAAATGAGAGACATAGGTAGGCTCATTTCCATATTCTTCCCCCATTCAATTCTCAAGCTTGAGTGTTACAAACAATTAATGGGTCCTAGACAATGATGCTAACTTTCAATGAGTAATGCATGTTGGATTCCTTAGGAGCAGACTCTGAGATGGATATTAACACACAAAGCATGTTTATTAGGAAATGCCCTTGAAGTCCAAATTCGTGGAAGAGAAAGAAAGCATTTTGGGTAGAGGGAGAAGTCAAAGAATTATGTGTCTTCTATGAAGGCCCAGTCAACCATACAGGACAATTTTTTTTTTCTTTTGGCCATGCTCACAGCATGCAAAAGTTCTCAGGCCCATGATGGAACCTGAGCCACACCAGTGATGATGCCTAAATTCTTAACTACTAGGCCACCAAGGAATTCCCAGCACATTCCTGAGATGCAAGTTGGGGTAAGAGGGCCAAATCTTTCTACTGGTCTTCATTGGCCATTCAATGCTCCTCTTTTCTCCAGAAAGGGGACATAACATGAGGAATATCGCTTTTTTTAGCTGAGGCAATCCCTGAAGAAGGCAGACAGCTGAAGGCAATCTTCTGGCAGCAGTTTCAAAAGCTAGGGAAAACTTTATTTATTTATTTGTCTTTTTGCCTTTTCTAGAGCCACTCCCGTGGCATATGGCGGTTCCCAGGCTAGAGATCCAATTGGAGCTATAGCCGCCGTCCTACGCTACAGCCACAGCAACACAGGATCTGAGCTGTGTCTGTGACCTACACCACAGCTCATGGCGACACCAGATCCTAAACCCACTGACCGAGGCCAGGGATTGAACTGGTGACCTCATGGTTCCTAGCCAGATTCGTTAACCACTGAGCCATGATGGGAACTCCCAGAGAAACCTTTATTCTTGAAAGAGAATCTGGGCAGTGCATCATGGTAAGCTTAATTGATGATGACTGAAACTGCAGCTGCACTTCTAGATATTTCTGCTACTAAGTGAAACAATACGGGCCCCAGAAATTTGTTTCTAAATATTGGTTTGGAATCTATCTATCTATATACATATATATGTATATATATATATATATATTTTTTTTTGTCTTTTTGCCATTTTCTTGGGCTGCTCTCGCGGCATATGGAGGTTCCTAGGCTAGGGGTCGAATCGGAGCTGTAGCCGCAGGCCTACGCCAGAGCCACAGCAATGCGGGATCCGAGCCACGTCTGCGACCTACACCACAGCTCACGGCAACGCTGGATCGTTAACCCACTGAGCAAGGGCAGGGACCGAACCCGCAACCTCATGGTTCCTAGTCGGGTTCGTTAACCACTGCGCCACGATGGGAACTCCCTATATTGTTTTTTTTTAATCAATATTGATATTGACTCCAATTCATTATCTGCTTTTTAGTCTACTGAACTGGAGTCTCTAGGACAAAGTTCATAAATCTCTATTTTTGCACAGATCTCCAATGACTATGCTATAGACCTTCATTTTGGAATCACTCGTTGTGGTCCCATAGGCAGTTGTGGCTCGGTAATTCTGGCTGACAGGATGTTAGTAGAAGTATATGTACAACTTCTGGATCTCGTTCTTAAAAGAAAGGGGCATATATTCCCCTTATCTCATTCCCCTTTCTTGTTGATTTGAATGAATAAGAGGGAACCAACATGGACTACAGACAGAAGATGAAAGATTCATGTTGAGAATGTCAGAGCAACATTCAGAGCAACAACATAGAAGATACCAGGGGCAGCCATACTTGTTCTGGATCATCTACTCAGTCTTGTGCATGAAAGAAAAAAATTCTATCTTTTTTTGAGTCCCTGTTATTTTAGGTTTCATATAATCAGTTTAATTCCTAATAATACTGAGAAAGTGGGACATCACTCCCAAAGTAAGAACATTCTGTTGTACTTTGTTCCCCTAACTAGGAAATAGACAGATTGGATTTTGGAAATATCATGAAACCTATATGGATATCTTCCTTAAGTCCTTTCACCAGATGACCTAAGAACTTCTAACTCTAGAGGAATTTTGACCAAAACATAGCTGTTGGGTTATCAAGTTTTCAGTAAAATCTGCCTTGATTTTAACTCTTATAAACTGTGCTGATATAATGGCTCTAAAAGAATCTGTAGAAGAAAAATAAAACTTAGTGGAGCCAATGACAAGTTCTAATATAATCATAGCAATAGAGGCCTTGGGAGCAAGACAACATCACCTTCTGGAGCAGCTACGCTATTTTCTATAAATACTAGCTCTCTACTGGTATCTGACAATAAGGTAACCCTGAACCAAAGCAACTCATCCTGGACTGGGCACTATCTTATCCACATAGCCCCAAAGTTGAACATTCCCAGCAGCAATCAGAAGTCATATATACAGGATGGGTCCCATGGTCCATTCAGTTCTCACAGGCAAAATTCAGGCCAGTTTCTTAGTGCCTGTAATGTGATGCCGCCTATCTGGCTGCCACTTTTGTCTGACTTTATGCCTTTTACTTGGGGGGCAGGGGGGACTTGCTTATGACCAGTTGGCATGGGATAAAAAGACTGAAGCTGGCTGGATTATCAATGACCCCAGAATCAGTGAAAAGTAAATTTTATATGGCATTATAGTCTATCTCAGGTATGGCCATGGACAACAACTAGAAAAGCAGTATCTCACTGGCTTTTGTGCTTGGTAGAAGATTGACTTGAACATTCAGGATTTATACTGATTCCTGGGAAGTAGCAGATAATTTACAGAGATAACCAATGACTCAAAAGAAGCAAAATTGGAGGAAGACGCAAGGTAGAGAGAAATCATTTGAGTTATCAGAATAGATCCAAGTCCTATAAGTGGATGCTTACTAGAGATTCCTTACTGGGATTTTCATGAGCGAATCAGGTAATGATCATTATGTGTTAGTTATGATTGTCATGGTCTGTGGTTGTCAGTACATCTTCTTTCTCATCCTGTCCTATAGTTGCTAAATGAGTGTTGATTTATCAACTGGCCCCTGTACAGAGAGGGCAAGGGAAGACTGAAGAAAGAGGCAGACCACTGCAGATTGGCAGGTGGCAGGGTTTAATTAGCAAGGGAACTTACTTACAAGGCTTTTCTTGGGTGCTGCAAGATAAGTGGATCTCTGCACCAACCTGCCAGAATCTGTGTTCCTGTGGCTGTAGTGTAGGCCAGCAGCTACAGCTCCGACTCGATTCCTAGCCTGGGAACCTCCATATGCCATGGGTTAGGCCCTAAGACAAAAAAAAAAAAAAAAAAGAAAAAAGTACCTGTAATATCCACCTGTATTAAGTGATTATTCAACTTCTGTTGGCAGTTACCAATATAGTAACATGCCAATTTTCTTCCCCCACCGTTGGACATACTGTGTGTGATGGTGGTAAAATTTACCGATAGTCCCAGTCATATGAAAAGGTAAGTAGTGCATAAATGGATTATGATAAATTGGGGTTGGGAAGGGGATAAGAGTGTTAACAATTTTACATGGTTTACATATGTAAACAATGTTGCACAAGGCACATTTGGAAATGTATGTGTAGGAAGAAGGATATATGCTTGAGGAAGCAAAGTGGTAGAATATACTGCAGACAAGAGTCATGATATCATTGAACCTCAACTTCGAGCTAACCACTCAATGGTATACAAAATACGAACTAGAGAAGGGAGTTGGGGGAGTGACATTTAGTTTAGTTTTGGTCTTGCTGATTTTTGTGGTATCTATAAAATGTTCAGTTAGAGATATAAATTCAGAGTTGTATTAATGTGTCTGTAATTCAAAGAAGAAGTTGGGGCTGGAGATATAGATTGGAAATTCTCAGTGTATAAACCTATCTACCTGTGCTGCTGAAATTGTCCAAGGAGTTTCAGTAAAATGAAAAGAGGAACAGGACATGACTTTGGAGAACTAAGATTTTAAAAGCCTGGCAAAAGTGAAGGTGTCCACAGAATGCAGGCACGCTAATTTAAAATGATGTCACAGAAGCACCAAGAAAAATGTTTCAAGAATGGAAGAGTAAAAATGATATCAGTCCCCATAGGAAAAAATATATATAAGAAGGCCACAGGTATCCTAAGCAGAAGGAGTTGTTATAGGATGAAAGGGGTGATAAAAATTTATATTTTCATAAGTTTAGCTGTGAAGTGAAGGAATAAAACAGGAAAACGGCCGCATCCAGATGAAGAGTAGAGTACACAAGAGAGCCATCTTATGACCCAGTTTCTCCTTGACTTCTAGGATTCTCATTGCTACCAAATAAATGCATAAGTTCACTCATTGCTTGCAAAGTGGTATTTATTTTTCAGATCCAGTCACCAGAAGAACAAAATGCCTAATGATGACATTTTTTTGAGTGAGAAACAAATGTTTAGTTAATCTCACTAGTGATTGTTTTTGTTCGCTTATAAAATAAATACCTGGCCTGGTACAACTGGAAAAGTAATCTAGTTATTATTAGGTCATAGATTGTTGGCACAGATCTAAGCAGGAGCACGCGGTGATGTGCCTGTATCTGTAAGGTAACGTACTACCATCAGGACAGTCAAGAACAATATCTCTGAACTCGTAATCTTCTTCTCGGCAGCAAAGACATGAATTTTTCAACTGGAAGATGTCATAATCATACCTAAAAGAAAAGACATTTCAGTAATAAGAATTTTCAGAATGTCTTCTGAAAGAAATTGCTATCAATGTTCTAATTGTCTAAGTGATTTAGCAAGTCTTCCAAGCAGTTTATCCTTTTCCTTGCATTTCCCTCTTTGCTATAAACTTCTGATGCAGATCTGTGACAACTGGTGTGAAAGACCAAGAAAAAAAAAAAAAGGAAGATGTCCAAAATGGAATTTTTTTTTTTGGTCTTTTTTTTTTAAGGCCTGCACCAGTGGCATATGGTGGCTCCCAGGCTAGGGGTCAAATTGGAGCTGTAGTTGCTGGCCTGTACCACAGCCACAGCAGTGTCAGATCCGAGCCATGTCTGGACATACACCACAGCTCATGGCAATGCTGGATCCTTTAACCCACTGAGCGAGGCCAGGGATCGAACCTGCATCCTCACGGATGCGAGTCAGATTCGTTTCCGCTGAGCCCCGACAGGAACTCCCCAAAATGGGGATTAATAATCTCATAATTAGATCATGAGCATTATGGTACAAAATATAAACTTTTTTTAAACATACAAATTAATACCGAATTATTATTCTCCGTATATCAATCTATGTGTGAAAGTGTAATACATGTCATATCTAAAATGAAAGTGACATTTAAAAAAACACTTATGCAAGAGTATTTACTTAGGTACTCTCTGTAATCACTGTATGAAAATAAATACGTTGTCCATAAATACATTGGCCATAAGCATATTATGTTTGACTTATTTAGAAAACTACTGCAAATGAGCAATCACTATTTAAAATGTTGATTTTATTGTGAAGATATTAATATTTTATTTTATTTTTATTTTTTATTTTTGGTCTTTTTTGCTATTTCCTGGGCCTCTCCCGAGGCACATGGAAGTTCCCACGCTAGGGGTCGAATCGGAGCTGTAGCCACCAGCCTACACCAGGGCCACAGCAACGCGGGATCCGAGCCACGTCTGCAACCTGCACCACAGCTCACGGCAACACTGGATCCTTAACCCACTGAGAAAGGCCAGGGATCAAACCCGCAACCTCATGGTTCCTAGTCAGATTTGTTAACCACTGAGCCACGATGGGAACTCCATTAATATTTTATTTTAATCAGGTCCTGATCACTAGCTCGCATGTAAACATTTGTCCGTGTAAAGTTTTAAAAGCTTAATTTCCTCCACAAGTTTACAAAATCAACACACAGTACACATTCAAAGAAAAACTCACGTGACAGTCTTTTTGCATTCCCCTACACATCTTGCCATCTCAACTTTAATCGTGCAACCATTGTACCTAATAGTCACATTCACGGGTGAAGGTTTGCAACTACTCTTACCTAGAACAAAATGGATAACAGAGTCTGAAATTAGATTTAACATTCACAATGGTTGTCAGTTTTCTTAGCCATAATGTAGCGAATAATAACAACAAATATACCACGATATTCTTGAAAGGTCTAACTATCTTAAGCACCCAGGACAAGGTACCCAGTTAATACTCGGTAAATGTTATCTTATTGTTATTTCTATTATTACTTATTTTATTGTTATTTTTATTATCACAGGAGAAGGGGAAAGAAAAGGAGAAGAAAAAGATGTGGGCAGAAGGAGAAAGGAAAAAAGAGTGGGAGGGAAGAAAAGACAGAGGGGGATAGTTGTTTTTGACATCTATCTTCTCATTGCCGATCCTCCTTATGATCTAATACACCAATTTACAATGTAACCTGCCAGTGTGAGGAGAGCAAATTACATTTTTTCCATGAAAATTAAATTTTCTCCCTTGTAAACCTCACTGGTCTTTACTGCGAAGAATGTTACAAACAAAATGAATAAGTAACATGATATATTAATTGTTAGTTGATGCCTATGGGTTAGATTAGCTGTTGTGTTAAAAACAGGAGACTTTCTATGAATTTGGTTTTAAGGAGACACTACGTTTTCACCAACAGTTTGTTTCTTCCACATATGGAACTTAATTTTACTTACATGTATAGCAACATTGTTTTGAATCATAGACTCTGTCTTCCTATGGGGTAAGAGAAAAGGAAAAAGACTGAAAAACCTCTGTATTTTCTACAAATAATATAACATTTGTTAACACCGAAATAGCATCACAAAGGGGGAAATGGAACAGATAAACATGCTGATCTCAGATCCAGTAAGCACAGATGGGAGCGCATAGTAATAAAAATAAGACTATTTATATTAGTTTTTTTTTTTTCAACAGTGGGTAGAAAGGGAAAAACAACAATTTTAGCTAAATTATTATTTAAAGTAAACTGCAAAAAATAGAAAATATTCCTCTCACTTTTAACAATGGCATTACTACTAGACACTATAAGTTTCTCACAGGCAGGATTTTTACCTTATACATTTAATCTCACACCTATCAATGTTCCCAAGCAAAACTTAATAAATGTTGAAATCCAACATTGAAGTTCTAAAATAAAACTTCAAACTACATTATCAATTATGTGTTCAGGAGCTCTCTTGTGGCGCAGTGGGTTAAGGGTTAACCTGCTGTGTGGGGCAGGTTCAATCCCTGGCTCACGAACTTCTGCATGCTGTTGGCACAGCCAAAAAGAAAAATTATATCTTCATAAAGAAAAATTAGTTAAGTTTAAGCCTTCCTTAATACATTGAACTTAAGCAATCATTAATATAAAACGCTCACTATATTTGGAGGGGATACAAATTGCGGCAAAAAACACGATCTGAACAGTACACTTTTATGTGATTATATTTAAAAATGTGTTTTTTATAGAAAATGATTGACCTGAATTCATGAGTCCTGAACTGTTTTGCTTAAAAATAGCAAAATGCTTTCTAAAGTAAACTACTTTTATGAGTGCTAGATTAAGTTTTATAGAGCTTGCAAATATGTTTGATATGAAAAATATATTTGACAATAAAAAGTGAATGACAGAAGTTTCCATTGTGGCTCAGCAGGAACAAACCCAACTAGTATCCATGAGGAAGCAGGTTTGGTCCCTGGCCTTGCTCAGTGGGCTAGGAATTTGGCATTGCTATGAGCTGTGGTATAGGTCAAAGACAAGTTGCTGTGGATGTGGCTTAGGCCGTCAGCTGCAGATACGATTCAACCCCTAGCCTGGGAACGTCATGTGCCACAGGTATGGCCCTAAAAAAAAAAAAAAAAAAAAAAAAAAAGTAAAAGACATACCTGGAATGAAATCCACAAGAGATCTATGTCCATTGTCCAAATGAAAAATAAGACAGGTTGTGTTCATTTTTTTTTTTTTTTGGTTCTGCCCAGGCATGGGAAAGTACCTCTGCCAGGGATGGAACCAGTGCCACAGCAGCAACCCAAGCTGCTGCAGCACAATGCCGACTCCTTAACCCACTGCACCATCAGGGAACTCCCAGTTATGTTTATATTCGACATGAGAAGTGACTCTTGTTGGTCACTGCTTAAGAAGATGACTTACTTCTGCGCACCAGGTCTGCTTTGGGCAGTTTTGGACCACGGCTGTGAAACCAGTGTTCTGGCAGGAGTAGGTAACACATGGGTTGTTGGGGTCATCAAATGAAGAACCAACCTGGGAGGTGGAGAGCAGGAGAACAAGCGCTTATTCATCTTGATTTTCTTTTTAGGTTGACAACAAAACAGGTAAAAGTTTTTCTCAAATTCAAAATGTTTAGCGAATTTCCAGAGGCACTTTGAGCCATTAGATTAATATTTAAGAAAAGGTGGATTAAGGTCTTCCACTTCCATGAATAAATCAAAATGCCTCACTGAGAGCACAGAATATGTCAATATCTTCAATCTTCAAATTAAGATTCATCTATGGTAGCACTCTTATGTTTTTTCAAGGATTTTAGAGAAAGTCCCACAAGACATGGTCTATCTTTGCTTTTAAAATTCTCAAGATTACTTTTAATTAATTTATGTGCAAAATTCGAAGCTCAGTTTGGGAAATTCTATTTATATCAGGGCCTCAAATCACAAAGTGAACTTTCTGGTAAACTGAAATTTTATTATCTCAACTATTTAGCATATAAATGATTAGAAGTAAAACTTTCCTTTGTTCTTTAAACATCATATTTTATGTTTAAAACCTGTCATAGGTTTTCAAGTCAGATCACCTTTGGAAACTAAAATGTAAGAAGCCCAGATAGAAATGTGAGTGTAATAAATGAGTTATCAAATTAAATTATTACTAAATTATAGAGTCTTTCATGTACTTCCTAACATACCACATATTTTATTTTAGATTTCATTTTTTAAGTATTTAGTATCACCAGTTCGAATTTATTAATATCAGTTTGAGAGTCATGCGGTTTTTTTATGGCTTTGTGATACTTTTTCTAAAATTTAAATTACTTTCCAATATGCCAAATCAGTTGTCAAATCCAGTCCTGAATAAACTGTGTTGTTATAGTCCCATAATGGAGTTCTAATCTTTAGGGTTTTCTTACTTATCTCTGACAGTTTGGCCATCTGATCTTTCTAGCTATAATTACAGTTGAACTCTGTTCATTGCTTTGAAAGTTACAAAATATGTCTTCTCCATCTGGTGAGACACCTGGGAAATTCTCTTCAGAAACTCCACTGCTAGGTTAATGATCAAGTATATTTTCCTCTTTGAAACCAGTTATGGTCGATGTTACATTTGACCTTTCTTTTGACATGAATGTGGGGAAAAAAAAAAAAAAACAGATTCCACTCTGCCATTATCTCCAATTTTTTCATATAAGCTGAAAAAGCCTGAATCTATTCAGAATGATGTTAATAAAAGTCTTTAAAGTAGAAATGACCTTACCTCATAGTCTGTATTGTTAAATAAACATGTTCTTTGTTCTGAAAAAAAAATACACATTTTATCCTATGATAAACATTATAATTTTTATTTACAAAACAGAAATTGTATATGAGCTTGTATTTATCAACCAATAAGGAAACATTATAATGTTTCTTCCCAGAACACCATTATCTCCTTTTAATCCACTGCTTATGTTCGTAACTGCTACTTCTGGGTTTTTCCTACTCCAAAGATAGTAAGTTTTCAGAGGGCAAGTAATGATTCTGTTTTATTTATTACACCCATCAAGTACTTGACCCATATTAGTAGCTCAATAAATCTCTCTGGAATATGTGAGTACGTAAATTACGATTCAATTCAGTTCAAATAATATATGAGGAATACACACCACAGTGTCCGATTTCACAGCAGGTATCATTAGCTTTGAACCTGACGAGTCTCTCTCCAGTTTTGCATGTGGGTAGAGAAGGACATTCCTTGGGTTTACAGTCTACAGCCTTTGCCTCGGTACAGGTGCATTTATGGCAATTGGCAGTCCATACATCCCCAGGCTAAAATACAAACCAAGTTTAGACTTCTATGCAAATATGAGAAGGACAGCAGATTTGAATTAGAGACAACCTGTGTACTTACAGACTTCTCTTCTCCCAGGGGACCATGACAAACTGTTAACATGATATGACAAATGTTAATTAAATTTGGCAAAATATAACTGTAAGTTGCACATAACCACCAGGTGACCAATACTGACTGGGCACCAAGATTTTAGAGATATAGAATTATGAAGGATTATAAGGTGCCATAAGGTGGAGAAAACGCATCCACCTAATTTAAGCAAACTGTCCCCAGCAAGCATATATGTATTTCCTATTTTTACAATCCCTAGAAAGGACAATTCTTGATCTCTCCTGACAGTAGTCAATAAATCTTATGGCTACTGTTTTACTTTCTAACTTCTGCCTGCATAATCCTACAAGTCACCAAGGCTACAAAATTACCAGGCCCAAGGGCTCTTTCTCAAGTTTTTCAAGTTCCCTACAATAGCTAAGATTTGTAACACACCTTCTTGAAAACAATCTTCCTTCAGACTGAACGCTCTGAAATTCCTCTTTATTAGCAGACTTTCATCCTTCCTCCCCTTTTGTCTCTATTCTTGCCCCTGGTACCTTCCTCCGCCTTTACAGTATCCACTGTAATATCAAGTAGAGGACTCACAAACTTCTACTTCCAGTCCAGACATCCCTTAGGGGCTATGGACCGAAATCTCCCCCAGCCTAATAAACAGCATCTCAGCAGATCTTTAGGAACCTCAAACTCAATATGCACAAAACAGGTGGTAACATCTTGCCCCTAAAACCAGTTTTTTATCTAAACTGGTCACCTCCTGCCAAGAACTGTAATATTCTTTCAATTACTTAAGCTTAAAATTTAAAGTCATCTTGATTCTTTTTCCTTTCAAGCATTTGGCATTGAATCTACTACAAAATTGTATACTCTTATCCTCACTTGAATCCCTTCCTTTCCTGGTTTTACTTGTTAACAGTATTGCTATGGGAACTTATTATCTTTGATATAGCACAATTTGGCTTTTTCGGGGGTTATTCTGATTCAGACCTCTTTCCAATCCAGTCAATTCTCTATGCCACAGGTGGAATAGTTTTTCTAAAGCTGAATTTTCATTCCATCATTGTTTTGATGGAAAACTTCTGATACCGCTTATAGTCTTGTAAACTAAACATCTTATTTCAGCATTCTAGCTTCTGAGGTTGCCATGTTTCCAATTATCTCAACCTTGTCTCACTTCTCTCACTTACAAACCCTGAACTAATCTACTTACTGTTCTCAAACTCTAGTTCTCTAATGAAATGAGAATCCTTCCAAAGAACACAATATATGTAATATATGTGACATATAATATGCACTTTCTATATAATAAGTCAGTCATATTTTTCACTGTGAAATTTATCTTCAGCCTTATATGAAAATTGCCTACGTTTCTTTGAAAACCTCTCTTCTCCCACCATATCCTGAGATCAGAGAATGATTTTTTTGTTAACTTTTGCCACTTTCTACAAAGCACATCACATTGGCTTAATAATTTTAGAGGAACTCAAATTATTGAATGCTGGTTACTCCAAATTTTTCTTGCTGCAATTCAGTTCTCAGAAAAGCTAGCATTATCTAGTTTAAAAATACTATCAGGAGTTCCCATTGTGGCTTAGCAGAAACGAATCTGACTAGCATCCATGAGGACTCAGGTTTGATCCCTGGCCTTGCTCAGGGGCTTAAGGATCCCAGGTTGTGGCGAGCCATGGTGTAGGTCACAGACTCTGCTCAGATCTGGCGTGGCTGTGGCTGTGGGTAGGCCAGTGGCTACAGCTCCAATTCAACCCTTAGCCTGGGAATCTCTATATGTCACAGGCGTGGCCTTAAAAAGAAAAAAAAAAAAAGTAAAAGTACTATCAATGACAATATTTGATCAAGCTATCATATAGGTACATGAAACAGTTTATATAGTAACTAAACTATTTTAATTGACAAGATGCATTTGTTTGGTTTGACTTTATTAGTTTGTGTGTGACAAAACATACTATCATTCAATATTTATTTGGTAGATAAAAGCTAAAGTCATCCACTTCAAGTTTTCCTATTCTATAACATATGCATAGTTAATGACATTTATTGGCATGCCCTCTGAATTTTGATTTGCAAGAAGAACCATTAATGTAGAAAGATTGATTTTTGAGTAGAGAATTCTTACCTGGTGGTGGTGGAAGAGGTGCTGGACATCCTATGCAGAGAAAGATACCTCATATTAGTCTTTGAAGTTATTGGAAAAGTTTGGAGTAAATATAATTGTCTAATTGCTGAAAATAATTGGCTACATGACTGCATTGCTAGTCTTACAAGCAGACATATTTCCATCAATCTTCTCTTTCTGCTCCTCGTGGCATTTGACATTCCACCATTAGAGAGTATTTCCTTTAGATCTCAAGTGTTAATGGGAAGGAGATATGAGAATCAAAAGGGGAAATGAGAATCAAAGTAAGCTTCTCTTCAAAATTTCTTAGAAGACAATTATGACTGATAGGACTATAAAATATACAATCAAACAAGGAAACGGACAATTCAGATGTAGGAAACATAAGTAGTATTAGCTACCTGGTTTTAATCTTTTAAGAATTTTTATCCTCCTTTTGTCTTTTTACAATATTATAATCTTGTTCTATATCTACCCTCACCAAATACTTTAAACTACTCTTTTTTTGAAGCCTTAACATATCACAAAGTTTGGCCAACCCTACAATCCACTCATAAATTTCAAATTCTATCTCCAAATTACTAAAAATCACATTAATATTTTTATTCTATCTACCAAGCAGAAAGCTAAATGAGGAGCAACAGAATATTTGAAAGAAACTTATAGTTTCTTCACATTTGGGTGAAAAGAACCCAACAATTAATAGGTACAGAAAAACATAAAAGAAATTAATTAAAGATATGCAAATCTGGGAAATCAAGTGTTTCTCTTTACTAAGGGAAACTGAGGTAATTCCCAATTATAAATGCTTGACTGAATAGCAGAAACCACCAACAGGAGAGAGAAATGATCTCTAGGCATAAATATAACAGAAACTTTCCTTACCCAGAATTCTAAGAATTCATTGAAGAAATGCATAACAGGAGGAATAAAATAATCTCATAATCTCCACATTCCTATCAAGAGTAATTTCTTTAAGACCTACCAGATCATGTCATTCCCTTAACAAAATCCTTAAGGAGATCCCATTTATTGTAAGGGTAAAATCTCATTTAAGTTTGGAAATAAGATCCTTCATAAACATTCCTTTGTTTACCTTCCTAATCTCATTTCTTCCCTGAACTCCACAGACAGACATTACCAATCCCTGGTTGATTCCTAAAGTCACTCATGCCTTCCCACATCTTTGTGTTTACAAGTGACATTTGGCAGGAATTCTCTCCTACCCTAGCTAATACTAAATTCAAACATCTCTTCCCTGATGCCTTCACTCAACATTACGCTACCAACTAGTAAGCAGAAGTTAACACTCCCACTGCACTTCCAAAAACATAACTGTTCTGCACTTGTTTGAGTAGCATTAAATACACTGTAATGATAGTTTCTGTTCCCATAATAATCTCTCTCTCTCTCTCTCTCTCTCTCACACACACACACACACACACACGTGAAAGTATGTTAGTTGAAACACAACAAAGAAATTAATACTTTCCCCATACTGACCTGTTTTATTTTCATTTTCTTGATCTTCTGTTGCTCCTGCAGTGGTTTCTGAAGTAAAAGGACAGTGCTGTCATTCTATTTATTAGAATATCAGGTCCCCTCTCAAGCCTCTGTTTGTGCAGGCACAAATGATCACACACATTCACATTTAAGGGATGCTACAGGTGGAAGAAACAATTCATTCTAGTGCATTTGGGTCATTTCAGTTTACCTGGGGAGGATACTTTGGGGCTTGCTGTGATTTCTTTTGACACTGAGGTGGAGCCTGTTGAAGGAAATATAAAAAATTTCAGGAATATCACATTTCATAATCTCATTCTCAGAGACTTCAAGGTCATAACTAAGTCTTCAGGAGAGGAGTTCTAGCGAAAGCCTAACTCAAAAGATCCTAGAGGGGAAAAAAATCCCTAGCTGAACTTCAAAGTCATGTCCCCAAAGGGAATTTCAGATAATTTTCCCGCTCTCTCTCCTGTTTCTTTCCCACCATTCCTCTTCCCCAAACTCTATTCCTTATACATAATCACAGGCACACTGATCCCTGAAGAGTTGGTATTGCTAGCATTTGTCTGTTGCATTCCAGCTCTAGAAGTTTCCTTGATTCCTGTGGAAGTTGGGAGAAGAACAAATATACGAGTAGAGGGGACTAGAAAAGCTAGAGTTTAACTTCAAGCAAACTGTCTTGTTTTCTGAGATGCCACCAAACAAAGCTCATTTATTTTTATTTGACTTACCTGTGGTAGAAATTCTAGGAGCAGTAGTTGTTTCAGATGCTTCCCTGGAGGTACCTAAAACAAGTAGGAAAAATGTAGTGAGCTTTTTCTGGTCTCAGAAGAGTGAATCTGAAGACATCTTCTCATGGAATGAGTCTCAAAGGTGTACCGGAGTGTCTAATACACTTACTATTTCTAGCTCATGCTCCTGCCATTCTCAGAGACTTCAAGGTCATAACTGGGCCCTATCCTAGCAACTCCTTGCTCACAGAAGAACTGAATATTTTCCTATGACCCTGGTAACTTTACCACCTGAGGTCTTCTTCTCTAAATGACAAGAACTAATTTCATCCTTAGCTCTTTTACTTTCTATATCCTAGTTTCCTAGCTCTCCTGTATTAGTTTTGGGAGGGGAGTTGTATGAGCTGTTTATATACTTTGGATATTAACCCATTTGGATATTGTCTCCCATTTAGTAGGTTGTGTTTTCATTTTGTTGGTGGTTTCCTTTGTGTGAAAAAGCTTTTAAATTTTATTAGGTTCCATTTGCTTATTTTTGTTTTTATTTCTTTTGCTTTAGGAGATAGATCCAAAAAAAAAATATTGCTATAATTTATTTCAGAGTATTCTGCCTCTGTTCGCTTCTAGGAATTTTATGGTTTCACGTCTTACATTTAGGTCTTTAATCCTTTAGAACCATCATATGATCCAACAATTCCACTCCTGGTTATATATTCAGGCAAAAACAAAACATGCACCCCAATATACATAGCAGCACTCTTTGTCCAAAATATAGAAGCAACCAAGTGTCCATCAACAGATAAATGGATAAAGAAGATATATATATGTATATATATTATATATATATCATATATATCACATATATATGATATATATATGTGTGTGTGTATATATATATATATAAAATACAAGCAATGGACTATTACTCTGCCATAAAAAAGAATGAACTTCTGCCAATGTGGATGGACCTAGAGAGTATTATGCTTAGTGAAATAAGTCAGAGAAAGACAAATACTTATATGTTGAATCTATAAAATAAAAACCAAATAAATGTATGCAGCAAAATAGAGGTATAGGAAACAAACTAGTAGATACAGTGGGGAGAGGGGAGAGGGAATAGGGAAGAGGCAAGATAGAGGTATGAGGTTAAGCAATACAAACTACTGTGTATAAAATAGGTAAGCAGCAAAGATACACTATACTCTACCTCCCTTTGGTAGCATGTGCTTGTGTACCTCTCCAAACTTACTTGGAAGTTCTGGTTGGAGCCCAGAAACTCAGAAGAGGAAGTCAAGCTTAGATGTCCAGAAGAGGACTTTCCCTAAGGAGATTCTACCCTATTTCCTGGCCCTTTATCTTTACCTTCAACATTCCCCTATGTTGAAGCAAAGGCATAGGAATCATTAATTGAAAACACAACAGACTTGAACAACTGACTCTTATTTGTTTGCACCCCAGCTCTGGTGGTAGTCCCTAAGAAAGGCAAATAAGAATGAAGTCATTTTGTGCACTACTACAACAGTTCCAGAGAAGGGCTCTTATTTGTCTAGGCCTAGCTACTTAGAGCCATTTGCTAAAAATCTACTTGCCTGTATTTGAACTTCCAGGAATAACTGTTGTGCTAGAGGCTACCCCAGTGGTACCTGTAATAAGAGAGAAGGATGAGCCTCATAAAGCCTTTCTCACCCTAAGAAGAGGGTGGTATTAACAAATATTTCTGTTTCTCTGAGTCAGTAGAAAACAGTTTAATAATTTTTCTTGCTCAAAAGATTAACCTGGCATGTTTTCCAAAGTACTTCCTCATGATTGCATGTTCAAATATATAGGAGGAAAAAGTTGTACTTGCTTCATAGATCTTATTTCTCTAGATCTTGGATTCTCTAGAACTTGAAATTACATGAGAAATGTCTGTCCTATATTTACATGATTTACTTCTAGTGACTTAACTCCTTGGTTTTCCAGAAAAAAAGTAGCAATAGAAAAAAATTGTCTGAACTTGCGATCAAGGATTAGGCATCTCCATCAAAGCCTTAATTAACAAATTTACTTGCATCAATTGCAGTGACCTTCACTCACCTTCTTGGCTACTGGTGACTCCTCCTGATCCTGGGCTATTGCCTGACAAAACAAAAGGAGAAAAATTCCTTTCTTTCTTTGTTTTCTTCTGTTTACATCCCCACCTGTGGCATATGAAAATTCTAGGTGTCTAATAGGAGCTGCAGCTGCCAGCCTACACCACAGCTACAGCAACACCAGATCCGAGCTGCATCTGTGACTACATGGCAACTTGTAGCAATGCCTGATCCTTAACTCACTGAGGCCAGGGATTGAACATGCATCCTCATGGACACCATGTTGGGTTCTTAAGCAGCTGAGCCACCATGGGAACTCCAAAAGAAATAAAAGGATGTGACTAGAGAATCACATCTATAGTATGTCCTCAAGGAAAAACCAAGGTGGGTCTTATGACCTGTTATTAAATTCAAAGAGGCCAGATTTAAGAAGGTTAATTTTCATTCACAGCCTGTATGTAGTAAACCCGAGTGAAAAAAACCATGGAGAATCCAAAATCTAGTGAAACCCACCTGATGAAATCCCTGCTTCAGTGGTTCCAACACCTTTAAAAGTTGTGGCTTCTGTAAAGGTAAAGGAAGAAAAATTGAGAAGATTGAGAGTTGGTAAATATAAAAATGATGCAGCAGTACACAATCTTGTCCCTAGAGCCACTTAAAGGAAAATTCCATTTACTATTTGACTTACCTGTTTTGACACCTCCAGGTGAGGATGTAGTACCAGAGCCTGTCTCAGTGGTACCTGAGACGGAAGATAAAAGAGAGGGAAATGTGCAATGATGTCTTTCTTATTGCATGGAGATCATGGTTTAAGACAAATCCTGTATTTCCGTGAGAGAATGCATTGCTTTTCTAGGACTTCTTGCTCCAAAGGTGAAATAAGTATTTTTTATTGATCTATTTATTTCCTCTGGTAAAGTCCAGTCTTCTAGGATCCTTCTTTTCTGGAATTAGTATCGTGGAGGTTGGCAACTCCCCCATCTTCAACTTTTTAACCTCCTCTCATCTGTTTTACTTCTAAAGACCGGCTCCCTGAAGTTATTTTGATGACTCATGAAGGTTAAAAACGGAAAGGATTAAGAATCTTGGCATCCTTAATTGAAATTAATCAAGTATTTCAAGATTGTTCTCCCTTCTAAATTCAAAGTTTTATATATATATATATATATATATATATATATATATATATATATATCAGAGCTGCAGCCCACCGCCTACGCCAGAGCCACAGCAACAGGGGATCCAAGCCGAGTCTGCCACCTACACCACAGCTCACAGCAATGCCAGATCCTTATCCTGCTGAGCAAGGCCAAGGATCGAACCTGCAACCTCATCGCTCCTAGTCGGATTCGTTAACCACTTAGCCATAGCGGAAACACCCAAAGTTTTATAATTGTAAAGCTGGGCACTCTTCAATGTAATAATGAAAAAAAAACATGAAGATTCTGCTTGATCTTATTTGATCTGAAATTCTGAATCCCCAAATTAGAAGCAATATAGTGCTCTTGGGTCACATCACAATACTAAAAAACTTTGTCTTATGGATTTGACTTAATCCATAAGGCAATTGCTAAACCCCAACTCCTCCCCTTTTCAGGCTCCTTTTTCTTTGCCCACCCTGTACAGCCCCAGCAATCACGTTTCAATGTATTTGTCTTCTCTTCTCACTCTATCTGTTCACCATAAGGAAATGCTACACAGCATCCACAGTTTCAAGTATTACTTATAAGTGATAGACTGACAAGTCTCTATCTCCCAGTACAAGCCTCTCTTCCGTGTTCTAGTTGTATTGAACACTCCTGCTGAGCATATTAGCTGGAAACCTCAGAGCATCTTGAACTGTCAGAATTTGACCTCACTATATTTTCTATCAGTTATCATTTTTTCCTTCCTCTAGTATACTCCCAAATTTACTGGGTGGCACGACCATCCATCTACCCAGGCACTCAAACCATGAAACAGAACTCATCCAAACTTCTTCCTATCCTTCATCTGCCCCCTAACCACTACTACACTAAAACTGAATATAACTTGTCAATACATTGCTCATTCCCTCTGATCATCCTTCTGCCTCCTATTTCCTCATTACTGCCTTATTTCAGTCTCCTAATTATGCCTATCTTCTAACAGTCTCAAGCTGGAAAACAGGTCTGCACCTTTACTCTCTTATGCCACTTCACATCAATTTTCAAAATTATGTCTAGCTAATCTTCCAAAAAAGAAAATCTGTGCATGGTAATCAGCATACCAAATAAATTTTCAATTGCACCTTATTGCCAAGGGATCATGTTTTACATTTTTGGTTGGATAATAATCGAACACTCTATTATGATATTATTATGGTGAAATATAAAATTGATGCATGATCTCTTTTTTTCACCTTATTTCAGGAAATTTCACCTAGAAGTTTCAAAAATCTCCCAGCATCTGCTCTTGCAGTTTTCTCTCAATGCCTGGATTATAGTCCACAAGTATACTGGACTATTAGAAGAAATGATACAATTTTCATAAATTTGTTAAGTTTCCTCTAATAAATGCCCCCAAGAAAAGGCAAAGGCAGAATATAAATTATCAGGAACCCAATAGTTTCTTTGCTTATGCTTCCTTCTGTGAAAGTTGTACCTCTGAGAATGAAAGGGTGGAAATTAGTGAGGGCTAATAGAAAGTCATAAAAGTGTTATCACGTGCTATTGCCCCAGAAATTGCCCCAAGAAAGAAATGATAGCACCTTTTTCCTCATTGAATTACCTGTGTTGGAACTTCCAGGTGAGAGGGTGCTGCCAAAACCCACTGCAGTAGTACCTGAAAGCAAAATTGAATGGTATCTTTGTGTCAATATTATTCCTATAATAAGAAGAGCATATTATAGGATAAGATGGGTAAACTACATAATTCTTTATTTTGTGAAAAGACTCTGAATTTTCAGGGATAGTTTTTTCCAGAGTTTTTTATGTTTCTTTCTATTTTTGTTGTTAATATTTTTGTCTTTTGTCCTTTTAGGGCCACACCCCCTGCATATGGAGGTTCCCAGGCTACGGGTCCAATTGGAGCTGTAGCTGCAGGCCTACCCCACAGCCACAGCAACGCCAGATCCAAGCAGTGTCTGTGATCTACACCATAGCTCACGGCAACGCCGGAGCCTCAACCCACCGAGCGAGGCCAGGAACCGAACCCACAACCTCATGGTTCCTAGTCGCATTCATTTCTGCTGTACCATGATGGGAACTCCGTGTTTCTTTCTAATGTAATGTTTCATTCCCAATAAAACTTGGTGAGGAGAGGGTGCAATGGGGGAGGGGAGCGTTTCAGTGATAATATTCCTTTCTCTGGGATCAGTGTCAGGATACAAAGGTATTTTCCTCTACTAACCTGTTTGAATGCCAGTGACTTGGGTTCTAGATTCCCCTAGAAGAATAAACAATGAAGGGTTTACGGTCCACTGAATTTTCATTTGGTTAAAGTATTGATGTGAATGAAATCTTAATGTTCAAGTAAAGTTTAGACATGTGGAGAAGAAATCTAGTGCTATAGTACGGCAGTAGTAGAGCATCATGGCTAAGTGGGTGGACTTTGAATCCAGACCGCCCAAGTTGAAATCTGCTGCTTCTTTGCTGTGTGACCTTGCACAAGTTAGTTAATATCTCTGAGCCACAGGTTTTCTCATCTTTGAAAACAATAGTACTTACCTCAGTTTGGGGTGAGAGAAAAGAAATAATAATGTGTAAGGTTCAGAATAGTGCCTCGCACATAGTTAGTGTTCAAAAGATTTAGCTAGTGTTGCTACTGTAGGTGAAAAATGGAGAGGTTATGAAGCTTGTGTGCTCACCTGTATTTATTCCACTTCCTGGTGTCCCACTGCCTCCAGAGGGCACTATACTTTCTAAGAGAGAAGAAAGGTTAAAAAAAAAATGTAAGGAAGAGGATTTAGCATTCTCAGGAGAGTTGAGGACAATTTTCTTGAAAACAGTACCATGAAAGAAACGTCACTACCAAAGGTTTTCCTGTGGAGGATTCTCTTGGTTGGTTGGCTCACCTGAGTTAGAAGTCCCAGATTCAAATGTAGTGCCAGAAGCTACCCTCTTGGTACCTGCAAGGAGGAGAGAGGTGGTAACTCTTCCTCTCATGGGAGGAATCTGATCATCTTTGGGGCTTTTTCAATTGCTTATGAATTGTTTGTGTTCTCTTATACACAGTTTTATCCCCAAATCAGACAACAATGCAAATTCCTCAGCATAGGAGCCTTCTTTTCTGGAATTTAAGGATTATTCATGCTCTGCCCTTTATTCTTCTGGCCCCCGTCCCGCCATAGTCACCTAATGATGTGCTTCTAGTTCCTTCATTTATCAGTACTCCAGTGGTAGCTCCTAAGAGGATGAAAACAGGAAAACTTCTGAGTGTAAAGATACACACATTGGGATAACCACTGCACATTTTCAGTCACTTTTGTACTTAAGGATCCAATGAATAGAGATTGATTTTTTTGTGTGTTCTCATTGTAGCCTTCTGCTTACCTGAAATAGCACCCTCTGGGACCGTCTTTCCATCATTTAATTTTGTGGTGAGGAAAAAGAAAACTTTCTAGACATTTGGATCTACATATATGACACTAGACCGTGGAAACAGAGGGACTTCAAAAATATGCCCCATTTAATTCAAAGTCAAGTAACAAAAAAAAAAACCATAGATATGAGATGAGAGTTTCTAAAAAGTTCCTTTCTAAGAAACAAAAAACCACAGTCGACCCTTGAACAATACAGGGGTCGGGGGTGCCAACTCTCTTCGTAGTCAAAAATCCACGCATAATTTACAGTGGGCCCTCTGTAATCACAGCTCCTCCCTATCCATTGTTCCACATCCATGGTTTCAAGCAACCACAGATTGTGTGGTAAGAGTAATACTTATTGTCAGAAAAAATCCCCATGTAAGTGGACCTGTGAGGTTCAATCCCATGTTGTTCAAGGACCAACTTTGATTTATCAATCAAATTCTCTCTTTCTCTCTCTCTCTCTCTCTCTCACACACACACACACACACACACACACACACACACACAATAATTCTCATCTATTTTCAATCCCATTGCAGTAGTTCTAATGACTCCAGGGGAAGTGGTGGCTTCTGGAAATAAAACAAAAAAGAAGAAACAGGTAAAGATGGGGACTTAGGAAGAAGGGAAATTAGACTGGGATGCTCCTATATGAGAAGATCAATGCAAAAGACATTTCTGCCATCTTATTTCCAGAAAGGGTGATTTCTTTCCAGTTTGAGAACCTACCTGTACTAGAACTTCCAGGTGCAACTGTGGTACCTAAGACCACACCTGTGGTACCTGAAATGAGAAGGACATGGGATTATCATGGAATATCTTCCATATCAAGGCAATCTAAGTATAAAATCAATGTATAACAATAAACGTATATTTCTAGGGCCTTATCATTCAGTGTTATTTGTACATGGACAGCTCCCGGAGGCAACATGCATAGAAAATATTTTGTCCAGGTGGTAGCCCTGTGAGTATGCCCTTTCATTGGTCTTATTTCACTCATTTGACATATAGTTATTGAGCCCTGTATAGTACTAGAGATTTATCAGTGAATAAAATAAATGAAGATTTTATTTTTACTCAAGAAGCCTATCTTCCATATACACACTACTGTATAGAATGGATGGTTTATGGGGACCTGCTGAATAGCACAGAGATAGTCTGTGATAACCTCTGTGGGGAAAGAATTGGAGAAAAAAGGATATATGTATATGTATAACTGAATCACTTTGTTGTACAGCAGAAATTATCACAACAGTGTAAATAAACTATGATTCAATAAAACTTTAAGGAAGAAGGCTACTTAGCAAGTATAACACAAAATCTTCAACTGAGAACAGAGGAATTTTTCCACATTTACCTGTTCTACTTCCAGTGACTTGACTGTCTGATGCTCCAGAGGTCGTTCCTAATAGTTGGGAGTAGGAAGAAGACTCTATGTGTATTATATTTAATCATACATGAAGGCAACTAACCGTTAAGCAATTTAGAGTTAAAGCTCAAGATAAAAAGGTAAATGGGAGGTGAAATTTTCTATGTTCACGTTCGTCATCTTCTTACTTAAGAGAGTCTTCTGGGACAGTGTTGACTCCTGCTGATTCTGCAGGAGCACCTATAACGTTCAGTGGATTAATTTTCCAGGGAATTAATGTTCCTACCACCCTCTTCAGAAATCCATACCACAAGGCCAGACATGGAGAAAGGCTGGTCCAGAAACAAGCTAAGGGGTGTGAATCCACAGTATGTTTGGCTTCGCATGCAGGCTGGAGGGCCTCCCCTTCCTGTACAATCTCTCTCATCCAGAGTCAAACTCATGGTGATTCTCAATAGCAATGTTAACATCTGGGAATCCCAGTTCTCACTGATTTCATCACAGTGATTCCGAGGCTTTCTAAGGAATTTTAAACCTCCAGAAAAAGGAAATGAGGAAAGGAGAAAGTCTGACTGGGATTCATATTTCTCCTTGAGGTTAGACAAAGGATGACTGTCCTTGTAATATATTCCATTACCAGTGCTGGAACTCCCAGATGCAATAGCTAGGTTGGAAACGGCTTCACTGGTACCTGAAATCACAAAGGAGAAGAGCTTGTATGTTACTCCCATTATATTCAAGAAGGGCTGAGAAGAGAATCATTACGTTTCTTTAAAGTCATGGAAGGCCTATTCTAGACTTCCTTACATACGTTTCCATAAGTATTTTTTTTTCCAAAAAACAGGTAAAATTATATTTTCACATTAGAAGTCTCCTTTTTCTGAATGTTGGTACATATCAAGGAGATATTTATATTTTCTCACGTTTACCTGTTTCACTGCCAGAGACCTGGCTCCCTGGTACAGTGGTCTGGGCTCCTGAAGAGAAGATAAGAGACAGAGAGAAAGAGAGATTGAAAGAGAGAGAGAGAATATTCCCCTGCATATGAACTCAAGAATTTGAGTGAATATTAGCACTCTGGAATTTGGAGGCTCAGACAAAAATTTCCATAGGGCAGAAATCACTCTGCTCTCTGTATTGCAGTCAGAAGGAATTCATAAAAAAGGAAAATTTTCTAAATTCCAGATAATATGCTGGTGATATTTGTAATTCCAATGGAGAAATCCCATCTGGTCTTTAGACTTGAAGCAGTGAAGCTCAATTCTAGATTTCATAGATTTTCAAAAAGATTGTATCTCTAATAGCAAACCTATTTTGACTCATTTGCACATTCCAAAACTATACACTTTCTCAGGGAAAGTCTAGAGAGTTCTAAACCTGAATACCCCAAATCACAGGCTCTATGTTCTCACCTGTTTGAGCTCCAATTCTAGTCTCTGTGGAAGTTGTGGCCTCTGAGGGGAGAAATAGAAGGATGATGAAATCTGGTGATTTAGAATACTGGGAATAGATGTTGGGATATCATGTTATTATAGAAGCTCTAAAAGAGAGATCATGACAAATGAGATTAAATACAGGGAATTTACTTTTTTTTTTTGCATTTTAGGGCTGCACTTGCAGCATATGGAAAGTCTCAGGCTAGGAGTCGAATAGGAGCTATAGCCACTGGCTTATGCCACAGCCACAGCAACACCAAATCCAAGTCACATCTGTGACCTACACTACAGCTCAGAGCAATGCCAGATCCTTAACCCACAGAGTGAGGCCAGGGATAGAACCTATGTGCTCATGGATGCTAGTCAGATTCATTTCCGCTGAGCCACTACAGGAACTCTGAGAATTTCCTTTTTGATAACCTACCTGTGGTAGCATTTCCAGATGCAATAGTGGTTCCAGACAATTCTCCAGTGGTACCTAAAATGCAAAAAGTAAATACAGCAATACATCATTTCCTCTTCAGTTCATCTTGGAATCATTGATGTGGCCTCAAGGCACAGATATCCCTTTCTGAAAGCTGTCTACAAAGAAAATGGAAAATAAACAATTTTACAGCATTTCACTTATCAGGTCAGCCTTGAATGGGTGTGTTGCTCCTGGGGTTCCCTTTACTATGTAATAAAAAAAAGCAGGTCTTAAAATCACCCTTACTTGTTTCACTTCTGGGGACATATCTACCTGGTGTGCCTGAGGTGCCTAAGTGAGAGAATAAAGCATGGTTTAATTTTTATAAGTAGCAATCTTTGGTAGAATTTGGAACGCTTTGATGATGAGATGCCCTCGTGAAGTTTTCTGATGAAGAGAGATAAAAAATAAATAATAAACATCATGTATAATTGTATGAGAGAGATGACAGAGTGGTAGGCTATGGGAGAAAGGTAAGCTGAGTAAGGAGGACTGGAAGTACTGGGGCATTGGGCTATATAACACATTAAATCTAAGAAAATTCTGAAAGTCATTGTAGATCACTCTGTAGGATATTACACCTCCCAAAAGGCAGGCCCTCAGAGAGTCATAATTCATGCTAAACCTTAAAATGTGAGAAACTCATTCTCACCAGGTCTGGATCCAGTTCCAGGTGAGCCACTGCCTCCTATGAAAGTTGTGGCCTCTGAGGGAATAAAATGATGAACAATGAGGTCGGAGGATTTGGGCTATTAGAAAAAGAATTATGCTAATACTTTATCAGAGCTGGTTTATTATGAAGCTAAATATAGAGATGTCCTCCTTGTTAACCTACCTGTGTGGGAACTTCCAGATATGACTGTCGTAGAGAATTCTCCTGAAGTACCTAAAATGAGAAAAAATAAAGGGATCAACACAGCAGTAGCTTCCTATACTAAAGTAGCTATGCAGCCTTGAACCACTAGAAGACCTTTCCTGAAGATTTTTGATGAAGGTAATGAAACATCAATTACTTCCCATAATTTCCTTTTCTGACTCACCAATTGATCATTATCGCCACTGGAGTTTCCTTTCCATAGATCCCACTGAAAGTGAAAGAAGACTTTATGTCACCCTTACCTGTTTCACTTCCAGACTCTGGGCTCCCTGGTGTGGTGACAGAACTGCCTGAAGGAAAAAAAAGGCAGATGATGGGTTTATCTTTCTAAACTTTACTCATCAATTACTTGAGCCATTTTGCTATTCAGATACTTAAAATAGACTTCTTTGACTCTAATGTCCTAACATAGTTAATTTATTTTGTCCATTTTACCTGGCTTAGAACTCTGTGAACTATGGCTGAATCCAGGTAAAACTATGGTGGTACCTATTAAAGCAAATAGAGCAAGTCTTCAAAGAAGGTATACATTTCATCATTCCACTACTATTTATTAATTATCTCTTCTGTGTAATATTGTTAGAGGCTCTTGGATACATCACTAGGCAGAATATTCGAAGATCCCTCGCCTAACACAGCTTACGTGCTAGGAGCTGGAGACCAGCAGTGAACAATAAACATAATAAATATGTTGATATGATGGATATTAGTAAGTGCTCTGGGAATGTGTCAAACTATATAAAAGGACTGGGGACTTGGTAGGCAGGGGCTGGCCAGCAGGTTGCCCTTGTCCCTGCCATCCAACAACTAGCTCTGCCAGCCTGGACCTTTGGAAATCCACATGGAACCATCCAAGGCCAAAGAATTCCTAGGCAAACCCAGATTTGTGACTCTGGCATATTTGTGTTCTGAGAGGAAATTCAGGCCCCGTTTCTGGGCCCACTTTCGCAGACATATGTTCACTGTATTCACACAGAAAATTGATTATAAAACAAAACAAAATACAAAAGCCTCAGACTGAAAAAAAAAAAATCTCACCTCCTGGAAGATCTGTGTGGGTGGTCCCACTTCTTCCTGTGAAAGTTGTGGCCTCTGATAGGGAAAAGAAAGAAAGGAGTCAACACCAGGGTGTGGGAAAACACACATTGTGCTTTTGTCAGAATAGAGAATCCTAGGCATCAATGCCCAGATGTTACCTGTATTTTCCAGACTTACCTGTGTTATAACTTCCAGGTTCCAGTGTCTTTCTAGAGACTATACCAGTAGTACCTAAAGCAAGACAGAGTCAGTGGTCACTTGCTCAATTGCTTCCCCCCCCCCCCCATGATTTAAATAAGAATCTAAAGTGTCTGTGTAGGAGCAAACTACAACCTTGAGATTTTAGTGCCAATAAGTAATCCATATAAGCCCCTTGTAACATGTCTCTCTACAACAGTTTTACTGATAAAAGTTTTTGACTATCAGGTCTCTTGGAAAGGAGATAGGAAATTTCTGTCCACATTCCTGATTTATCTGTCCTTAGATTGACCTCATAATATTATAGTGAAGGTTCTTCTAAGCTCAGGAAATAAGGAAGCAATGTTAAGAATTGTCTTCCTTTTCCCCCCTGAATGTGCTCAACATAACATATCTAACTAGAGTAGATATTTTCACAAGATTGTTTTTCAGAAGCTGTTAGAGAATTCAGGTATTAGCTTAGCAGTGCTCACCAGTGGCGAGTCCAACTCTGGTTGTTTCATTTTCTCCTGGGAATGTTGTGGCCTCTGAGGTAGAGAAGGAGGGAAGAATTAATTGGAGAATATTTAAGGATCATGGAAAAGATGTGGTGGTAGACCCAAAAAGGGTAATGACAGGGGAGAGTGATCATAGTCACTGTGGTGTTATTTCTTTCCTAAAAACATGACTCTAAAAAGAACTTAAGTATATTTCACTATATCCAACATCCTTGCTCACAAGCACTTCTCTGATGATGAATCCTATGTTTTCTTCTCATGAACCATTTCATTACCAAAGCAATCAGAGTGAAAATGTTCTCAACCAGAGAGATGCTTCCTGGCTTTTTCTAGGTGGAGGAAACAGGGTGGGTTTCTCCCATGCTCACACATCTTACCCTCACTGACTTGGCTTTATGATGCTATAGTGGTACCCAATATGGATTGGAAACAGGAAGATATGAGTGTGCTGAGATTGTGAGACATTGGGAAAATGCTGTGTTCTCCATTGCTTCTCTGTGAAAAGCACGCAACTATCTACGTGGGGCAGACATGTTTCCAGGTTTGTGAGGCTCTTTTTTGTTTCTCAGGAATACAAAGCTTTCTCATGCTTCCCTCTAAAAGCTTATGATGTTTGTAATTCCATAGGAGACATTATTCATAACAATTCATATAATCATCCCATCTTCAGGGATGAGAGCTATGATTCTGGACTCTGCTATTCGCAGCTTTTCAGAAAAAAATTTCAAAACTGAAAAAGAATTAGTCAGCCCCAAATGCAATATTAGTGAAGTAAATATGAACCCTCACCAGAAATTTTCTCTAGGCTCTCCTGTAAGTGTTACAAATAGTGATAATAACAAGACAGGAGCTGATCCTTCTCACCTGTTTTGAATCCAACTCCAGAAGTGCCAGCACCTTCTATGGAAGTTGTAGCCTCTGAGAGAGGAAACAGGAGAACAGTAAATTCTGGGCATGTGGGATGCTGGGCAGAGCTATTTAACATTATTTTATCACAAAAACCCTATACAAATCCTCACGTCCTGAAAAAAAAATACCCATAGAGGTATTTTTCTTATTATCTCAACTCTACTTGTGTTGGAAATATCTCAAAGGAGTTCTCAGCTCTCTGGTAGTCAGTACTGGGTGACAACTGAGTGATGGATGTTGAATGGTCCCCAGTCAACTAAGGTAGAATCTAGTGGATCAGATGGGCAAGTATCAGAATCAACCACCTCAAGAGATAAAGACCAGAAAGGGTTTTATAACAGTGAACAAAATAAGAAAAAAATGATGTCTGTCCTCATGGAGGTTATACTCAAATATAAATTCTAAAGGAGTACAGAGCAGAAACAATTAATAAAAAAAGTTCTAAAGAATAAACTTATCTCTTAAAACTAAAAAATTTAATGGAAGAGATCAGATGTGTTCAGGGTGGTATGGCCATGGCCAAAAAAATTAATGTAAATGGTGACAAATAACACTAATATGATAAGAAATATATTGCCTTTATTTAATAAAGGGGGATATTTCTAGAGTTATTTTTATTTGATCGATTTTTTAAGTTTGAACACGACCAGTGTAGAATTTAACTATTATGTAAGATTCAATACAACTTTTACTATGATTTAAGAAGGCATAAGAACAGAAAAAGCAAAACCCCTATGCTGCCAAAATCTAATTTGCATTGGTTTTATTAATCTGATAAATTCAGACTTCTGATATTGTATTTTCTTGACAGTAACACCAATTATTTTCAAATAAACATTTTTTTTGGTCTTTTTGTATTTTACAGGTCCACACCTGCAGCATGTGCTGGTTTCAAGGCTAGGGGTCGAATTGGAGCTGTAGCCACTGGACTGTGCCACAGCCATAAAAACGTGGGACCCAAGCCATGTCTCTGACCTACACCATAGTTCACAGCAATGCCAAATGTTTAACACACTGTTATGTGTGGTTAAGGATAATGGATTTATATATTCATTTGATTCAATTAGTAAAATAATAAACTTATGGTCATTTAAGTAAATTTCAACGTTAGAAATAATAAAAAACTTAAAACACCTCTGGTTGTCCCGGATGCTGCGACAGAGCTTCTAGCAGTTTCCGCCACCTCGACGGATGAGGCAGTTGTTCCCGGGGCAGCACCTGATGTTCCCGCTGCCTGTGATGCTCCAGGTGAGACTGCAGGGGCTCCAGATGACCCTGACACCAAGATTCTGGTTGTTTCAGGCTGGCCAATGGATGGACCGGTGGCCCCTGGTGATCCCGATGATGATCCTGTGGACCCTGACGCTCCCGACAGTAATCTATTTTGCCCCAACCTTGTGACAGAGGGGCTAGAAGATTCCGCCACCCCGACAGATGAGGCACTTGTTCCCAGGGCAGCAGCTGATGTTCCGGCTGCCTGTGATGCTCCAGGTGAGACTGCAGGGGCTCCAGATGACCCTGCCACTGAGATTCTGGTTGTTTCGGGCTGGCCAATGGATGCTCCAGTGGCCCCTGGTGATCCCGATGGTGGTCCTGTGGACCCTGACGCTCCCGACAGTGTTCCGGTTGTCCCCAACCCTGTGACAGAGGGTCTAGAAGATACCGCCACCCCGACGGATGAGGCACTTGTTCCCGGGGCAGCAGCTGACGTTCCGGCTGCCTGTGATGCTCCAGGTGAGACTGCAGGGGCTCCAGATGACCCTGCCACCGAGATTCTGGTTGTTTCGGGCTGGCCAATGGATGCTCCGGTGGCCCCTGGTGATCCCGATGATGGTCCTGTGGACCCTGATGCGCCCGACAGTGTTCCGGTTGTCCCTGATGCTGCGATAGAGGTTCTGGCAGATTCCGTCAACCCGACAGATGAGGCAGTTGTTCCCGGGGCAGCACCTGATGTTCCCGTTGCCTGTGATGCTCCAGGTGAGACTGCAGGGGCTCCAGATGACCCTGCCACCGAGATTCTGGTTGTTTCGGGCTGGTCAATGGATGCTCCGGTGGCCCCTGGTGATCCCGATGATGGTCCTGTGGACCCTGACGCTCCCGACAGTGTTCCGGTTGTCCCAAACCCTGTGACAGAGGGTCTAGAAGATTCCGCCACCCCGACAGATGAGGCAGTTGTTCCCGGGGCAGCAGCTGATGTTCCGGCTGCCTGTGATGCTCCAGGTGAGACTACAGGGGCTCCAGATGACCCTGCCACCGAGATTCTGGTTGTTTCGGGCTGGCCAATGGATGCTCCGGTGGCCCCTGGTGATCCCGATGATGGTCCTGTGGACCCTGATGCGCCCGACAGTGTTCCGGTTGTCCCTGATGCTGCGATAGAGGTTCTGGCTGATTCCGTCAACCCGACGGATGAGGCAGTTGTTCCCGGGGCAGCACCTGATGTTCCCGCTGCCTGTGATGCTCCAGGTGAGACTGCAGGGGCTCCAGATGACCCTGCCACCGAGATTCTGGTTGTTTCAGGCTGGCCAATGGATGGACCGGTGGCCCCTGGTGATCCCGATGATGATCCTGTGGACCCTGACGCTCCAAACAGTAATCTATTTTGCCCCAACCTTGTGACAGAGGGGCTAGAAGATTCCGCCACCCCGACAGATGAGGCACTTGTTCCCGGGGCAGCACCTGATGTTCCGGCTGCCTGTGATGCTCCAGGTGAGACTGCAGGGGCTCCAGATGACCCTGCCACCGAGATTCTGGTTGTTTCAGACTGGCCAATGGATGCATGGGTGGCCCCTGGTGATCCCGATGATGATCCTGTGGACCCTGACGCTCCAAACAGTAATCTATTTTGCCCCAACCCGGTGACAGAGGGTCTAGAAGATTCCGCCACCCCGACAGATGAGGCAGTTGTTCCCGGGGCAGCAGCTGACGTTCCGGCTGCCTGTGATGCTCCAGGTGAGACTGCAGGGGCTCCAGATGACCCTGCCACCGAGATTCTGGTTGTTTCGGGCTGGCCAATGGATGCTCCGGTGGCCCCTGGTGATCCCGATGATGGTCCTGTGGACCCTGACGCTCCCGACAGTGTTCCGGTTGTCCCCAACCCTGTGACAGAGGGTCTAGAAGATACCGCCACCCCGACGGATGAGGCACTTGTTCCCGGGGCAGCACCTGAAGTTCCCGCTGCCTGTGATGCTCCAGATGAGACTGCAGGGGCTCCAGATGACCCTGCCACCGAGATTCTGGTTGGTTCGGGCTGGCCAATGGATGCTCCGGTGGCCCCTGGTGATCCCGATGATGGTCCTGTGGACCCTGATGCGCCCGACAGTGTTCCGGTTGTCCCTGATGCTGCGATAGAGGTTCTGGCTGATTCCGTCAACCCGACGGATGAGGCAGTTGTTCCCGGGGCAGCACCTGATGTTCCCGCTGCCTGTGATGCTCCCGGTGAGACTGCAGGGGCTCCAGATGACCCTGACACCATGATTCTGCTTGTTTCAGGCTGGCCAATGGATGGACCGGTGGCCCCTGGTGATCCCGATGATGATCCTGTGGACCCTGACGCTCCCGACAGTAATCTATTTTGCCCCAACCTTGTGACAGAGGGGCTAGAAGATTCCGCCACCCCGACAGATGAGGCACTTGTTCCCAGGGCAGCACCTGATGTTCCGGCTGCCTGTGATGCTCCAGGTGAGACTGCAGGGGCTCCAGATGACCCTGCCACCGAGATTCTGGTTGTTTCGGGCTGGCCAATGGATGCTCCGGTGGCCCCTGGTGATCCCGATGATGGTCCTGTGGACCCTGATGCGCCCGACAGTGTTCCGGTTGTCCCTGATGCTGCGATAGAGGTTCTGGCTGATTCCGTCAACCCGACGGATGAGGCAGTTGTTCCCGGGGCAGCACCTGATGTTCCCGCTGCCTGTGATGCTCCAGGTGAGACTGCAGGGGCTCCAGATGACCCTGACACCAAGATTCTGCTTGTTTCAGGCTGGCCAATGGATGGACCGGTGGCCCCTGGTGATCCCGATGATGATCCTGTGGACCCTGACGCTCCAAACAGTAATCTATTTTGCCCCAACCCAGTGACAGAGGGGCTAGAAGATTCCGCCACCCCGACGGATGAGGCACTTGTTCCCGGGGCAGCACCTGATGTTCCGGCTGCCTGTGATGCTCCAGGTGAGACTGCAGGGGCTCCAGATGACCCTGCCACTGAGATTCTGGTTGTTTCGGGCTGGCCAATGGATGCTCCAGTGGCCCCTGGTGATCCCGATGGTGGTCCTGTGGACCCTGACGCTCCCGACAGTGTTCCGGTTGTCCCCAACCCTGTGACAGAGGGTCTAGAAGATACCGCCACCCCGACGGATGAGGCACTTGTTCCCGGGGCAGCACCTGATGTTCCGGCTGCCTGTGATGCTCCAGGTGAGACTGCAGGGGCTCCAGATAACCCTGCCACCGAGATTCTGGTTGTTTCAGGCTGGCCAATGGATGCATGGGTGGCCCCTGGTGATCCCGATGATGATCCTGTGGACCCTGACGCTCCAAACAGTAATCTATTTTGCCCCAAACCGGTGACAGAGGGTCTAGAAGATTCCGCCACACCGACAGATGAGGCACTTGTTCCCGGGGCAGCACCTGATGTTCCCGCTGCCTGTGATGCTCCAGGTGAGACTGCAGGGGCTCCAGATGACCCTGCCACCGAGATTCTGGTTGTTTCGGGCTGGCCAATGGATGCATGGGTGGCCCCTGGTGATCCCGATGATGATTCTGTGGACCCTGACGTTCCAAACAGTAATCTATTTTGCCCCAACCTTGTGACAGAGCGTCTAGAAGATACCGCCACCCCGACGGATGAGGCACTTGTTCCCGGGGCAGCACCTGAAGTTCCCGCTGCCTGTGATGCTCCAGATGAGACTGCAGGGGCTCCAGATGACCCTGCCACCGAGATTCTGGTTGTTTCGGGCTGGCCAATGGATGCTCCGGTGGCCCCTGGTGATCCCGATGATGGTCCTGTGGACCCTGATGCGCCCGACAGTGTTCCGGTTGTCCCTGATGCTGCGATAGAGGTTCTGGCTGATTCCGTCAACCCGACGGATGAGGCAGTTGTTCCCGGGGCAGCACCTGATGTTCCCGCTGCCTGTGATGCTCCAGGTGAGACTGCAGGGGCTCCAGATGACCCTGACACCAAGATTCTGCTTGTTTCAGGCTGGACAATGGATGGACCGGTGGCCCCTGGTGATCCCGATGATGATCCTGTGGACCCTGACGCTCCAAACAGTAATCTATTTTGCCCCAACCTTGTGACAGAGGGGCTAGAAGATTCCGCCACCCCGACAGATGAGGCACTTGTTCCCAGGGCAGCAGCTGACGTTCCGGCTGCCTGTGATGCTCCAGGTGAGACTGCAGGGGCTCCAGATGACCCTGCCACCGAGATTCTGGTTGTTTCGGGCTGGCCAATGGATGCTCCGGTGGCCCCTGGTGATCCCGATGATGGTCCTGTGGACCCTGACGCTCCCGACAGTGTTCCGGTTGTCCCCAACCCTGTGACAGAGGGTCTAGAAGATACCGCCACCCCGACGGATGAGGCACTTGTTCCCGGGGCAGCACCTGAAGTTCCCGCTGCCTGTGATGCTCCAGATGAGACTGCAGGGGCTCCAGATGACCCTGCCACCGAGATTCTGGTTGTTTCGGGCTGGCCAATGGATGCTCCGGTGGCCCCTGGTGATCCCGATGATGGTCCTGTGGACCCTGATGCGCCCGACAGTGTTCCGGTTGTCCCTGATGCTGCGATAGAGGTTCTGGCTGATTCCGTCAACCCGACGGATGAGGCAGTTGTTTCCCGGGGCAGCACCTGATGTTCCCGCTGCCTGTGATGCTCCCGGTGAGACTGCAGGGGCTCCAGATGACCCTGACACCATGATTCTGCTTGTTTCAGGCTGGCCAATGGATGGACCGGTGGCCCCTGGTGATCCCGATGATGATCCTGTGGACCCTGACGCTCCCGACAGTAATCTATTTTGCCCCAACCTTGTGACAGAGGGGCTAGAAGATTCCGCCACCCCGACAGATGACGGCACTTGTTCCCAGGGCCAGCACCTGATGTTCCGGCTGCCTGTGATGCTCCAGGTGAGACTGCAGGGGCTCCAGATGACCCTGCCACCGAGATTCTGGTTGTTTCGGGCTGGCCAATGGATGCTCCGGTGGCCCCTGTGATCCCGATGATGTCCTGTGGACCCTGATGCGCCCGACAGTGTTCCGGTTGTCCCTGATGCTGCGATAGAGGTTCTGGCTGATTCCGTCAACCCGACGGATGAGGCAGTTGTCCCGGGCAGCACCTGATGTTCCCGCTGCTGTGATGCTCCAGGTGAGACTGCAGGGGCTCCAGATGACCCGACACCAAGATTCTGCTTGTTTCAGGCTGGCCAATGGATGGACCGGTGGCCCCTGGTGATCCCCGATGATGATCCTGTGGACCCTGACGCTCCAAAAAGTAATCTATTTTGCCCCAACCCAGTGACAGAGGGGCTTAGAAGATTCCGCCACCCCGGACGGATGAGGCACTTGTTCCCGGGGCAGCACCTGATGTTCCCGCTGCCTGTGATGCTCCAGGTGAGACTGGCAGGGGCCTCCAGATGACCCTGCCACTGAGATTCTGGTTGTTTCGGGCTGGCCAATGATGCTCCAGTGCCCCTGGTGATCCCGATGGTGGTCCTGTGACCCTGACGCTCCCACAGTGTTCCGTTGTCCCCAACCCTGTGACAGAGGGCTAGAAGATACCGCCACCCCGACGGATGAGGCACTTGTTCCCGGGGCAGCACCTGATGTTCCGGCTGCCTGTGAGCTCCAGGTGAGACTGCAGGGGCTCCAGATAACCCTGCCACCGAGATTCTGGTTGTTTCAGGCTGGCCAATGGATGCATGGGTGGCCCCTGGTGATCCCGATGATGATCCTGTGGACCTGACGCTCCAAACAGTAATCTATTTTGCCCCAACCGGTAGAGGGTCTAGAAGATTCCGCCACCCCGACAGATGAGGCATTGTTCCGGGGCAGCACCTGATGTTCCGCTGCCTGTGATGCTCCAGGTGAGACTGCAGGGGCTCCAGATGACCCTGCCACCGAGATTCTGGTTGTTTCGGGCTGGCCAATGGATGCATGGGTGGCCCCTGGTGATCCCGATGATGATTCTGTGGACCCTGACGTTCCAAACAGTAATCTATTTTGCCCCAACCTTGTGACAGAGGTCTAGAAGAACCGCCACCCCACCGACGGATGAG